>NC_135318.1:42428461-43090604 GCF_048772815.1 Callospermophilus lateralis | reverse complement strand
AATTTAGATAATTTTCCTAACATCTCTGAACTTCACTTTTTATGTCTATAGAATAAGAGAAATAATATCTACATTATGTCTATGAGGCACTACTATGTCTCCACTATAAGGAGTGTATTTATCACAACACATATTATAGAATAAATGCTTAATTTTGGTTTGTGCCCACACTCACTGCCTGACTTCAGATTTGGACTCATAAGTGGGCACTTAGGAGATCAGTTCTCTCTGCCAAATTAGATCTCTTGTTGGAGCCAGACAGAATTGGGTTCAAACTTAACTGCCCCCACATCCTAACTACATGACCTTAGGAAAGTCAGTTAATTTCTCTCAGCCTCTATTTTTCCATTTGTTTTGTTTTGTTTTGCTTTTCACTGCTAAGGATTGGAACCAGGGGAGTTCTACTACTGAGCTATGCCCCCAATCCTTTTTATTTTTATTTGGAAACAGGGTCTCAATAGCACCCACCAGCTAGTTTTTCATTGGAAAAATAGAAACATAACACTTTTCCTGTCTACCTCACCACGATTTTTATGGGATGAAATTGGACAATATATGTCAAAATGCTTTTTCAGTAACAGAATGCTATAGAAAGGTAAGTTGTTTTTATTATTACAGTATTATTATTGTAGATAATGGAATTTGTATAAACAAGACTTAATTTTGTTATTTTTGACACACGGTTTAGGAAAGAAAGAAATTTTCTCTTTAAAAAAAACTAGTTATTACATGGCAAGTTCTTTCTTATTCTGAAGAAATGATAATTAAAATATAACTTCTAGGGCTGAAGTTGTAGCTCAGTGGTAGAGTGCTTGCCTAGCATGGTAAAGCACTGGGTTCAATCCTTAGCACTACATATAAATAAATAAATAAATAAAGGTGTTGTGTCCTTTTACAACTATATATATATCTTCTAGTCTGCATGTTATGACTGGCAATTTCTTGGATAAATCTCCCTAATTTATTTAGCTCAGTTTTCTTAACTCTTCATCAGTCTATATTATTATCTCACTTGATTATTAGGAGGACAAATACAAAAATACAATGAGAGGTCAAATCCTTTGAAAACTCCTCAGATTAGTTATTTTGCCTTTCTTTAGATGTGTGGTTGTAGGTAATCATCTTTTGTCAGTGTCTAAAACAATTACTTACAAACATTTGGCAACAACTCTGCAGATGTAGGTACTGAAAGCCTCTTTTAAAACTGCAAGATATGTGAATGTGGTTAATGCCACTTAACTGGACACTTAAAAAATGGTTGGGGGAGCTGATGTAACAGTGTACACCTATAATCCCAGTTACTCTAAAGGCTGAGGCAGGAGGATTGCAAATTTTGTGGCTAGCTTGGGCAACTTAGTGAGACATTGCCTCAAAATTTAAAAATAATAGTAAGGGCTGGGGATACAGTTCAGTGGTAGCGTGCTTCACTAGCACACACGAGGCCCTAGGATCCATCCCCAGTATCAAAGAAAAAAAGTTGAAAGTGTAAATTTTGTGTTATGTAGGTTTTTACTATAATAAAAAAGTTTAAGCATGATACAGAACTAGAAAAAAATCATAACACTTCCTTGATCATTATTTCTAACAACTTAAGTGATAGAGTGAAACTCAAAATTAAAGTGGTTTTTATTTTTGTTATTGTCATTTTTGTTTGTTTATAGTGCTTGAGATCAAACTCGGGGTTTCATGCATGCTAGGTAAGTACTCTTACCACTAAGCTACATCCCCAGCTCATCAGTTAAAATGTTTCAAGAGACAAAAAATCACCTTGATCTCATGCAACCATGGAACCAGCCTTGACCTCACATTCCACATCATAGGGGCAGTTGTGTCTTCCTAAGCACTAAAAAGCTTTCTTCCAGAACTATGACTCAACTCTTTAAGTTAGTTTCTTATCACAGTGTGTTAGCCAAGGCATTTCCACTAAGGAGAATGGTCATGACATATTTAATATACTGTGTTAAAAATCTTTTTTTTTTAAATCCATTTTACTTTTAAAAATTTGCTCTCAACTTCAAAAATAATTTTTAAAAGGACAAGTACTGCCAAAGACTACTTTTAATTATAGTAATAAGCAAGGAGCTAATAAGGAGTGTTCAGTTAAAATGGAAGAAAATGATTCTACTTGGCCTTACCTCCACATTCATTCCTAACTTAGCCCAACCATATTCTAATACAATACATTCAATTTATTCATGGCAAGGTGATAATTAGTATGTAGTTCTAGCAAAATGGGTCTGATTATTTTTTTGATTTGTACCTTCTTTGGTTGGGAATATTGTACTCAATAACTGTATGGTGAATTAAATGACTTGATCAGCCCACACAGCAGAACTAAGTATTTTTAATAGCAAGTTGCCTTTATATGGGCATATTTTTACATTCTAAAATAATGACTCCATTATCCTGGTTACAGTTCAACTTTTTTAAATCTATAAGAAATATGCTGTGGCATGAGTGTGTGGTGATGATTCACAGATTTGAAATAACACCTACTCTCCTTCGATTCTGGCACAAAATGTGTCAGTGAAGCCTGCAATTAGGAAAATTATCCTGAGGCCAAAGGATGGTGACGTCAATCTACACATCCAGATCAGAAATGTGCTCACAAAAATGAATTTAGAAAATAGTTCTACTTTAGTACAGCTTGATGCCTTTGCAATGTCATCTAAATTTTTGTCATTAATAATAACACTAATAATATCTAGTGAAAATTATATAGTTTCTTTTAGTCTTGACGATAGTCCTATTATGGTTCATAATTTATAGATGGAGAGAGGTTAAATAAATTGCCCAAGATCCTAGCTAATGGTGAAGCTTAGCTTGGAACATGGTCTTCTCAGACTCAATGTTCACTCTTTTGACCAGGACTACTTACATAATTTAAAGGGCCCAGTGCAAGATTAAGATGTAGGACCCTTTGTTCAAAATTATTAATGATTTTGGGACCCAGGATATAGCTCAGTGGTATAATACTTACCTAATGCAAGAGATTCAGAGTTTAACCCCCAGAACTTCAAAAAAGAAAAAAATTAATAATTCAAAGACAGCAACAGCAAGGCATTAAACCAGGGAATGAAAGGCCTTCCTAAGCACCATGCTATTGCACAGATGGTAGAAGCATGAAGTTGGCCTTGCTCTCAAACAGATTGCTTCCCTTCATCCTGTCCTCATCCCATGCTTCAATCCAATTCAGCAAATATTTTGTCCAAGCCACAACTCCACCGTAAGAGATCCTGTGTAGATCCATGAGAGACAGAGGTCCAACCTAGAGACATACATCTCTTTCAGCCAATCTTTTGACTTGCTATGTTAAACATTATACCTTAAAGTTATATTCAACAGTAAAATGTATCCCACAATTTTATGTGAGTTTTGAATATCAAAACTTCCCTTTTAATTAGTCCGTTCCTTCTTTTTTTTTTTTCTTGAATTTTTTAATATTTATTTTTTAGTTATCCATGGACACAACATCTTTGTTTGTACGTGGTGCTGAGAATTGAACCCGGGCCGCACGCATGCCAGGCAAGCGCGCTACCACTTGAGCCACATCCCCAGCCCGGTCCGTTCCTTCTTAAAAACAGAACCAAATAAACCAAACAACAACAAAACATAAAGTTCAGCTTTTATTCACTGTAGCTTTGAGTATATAACATAGCATATTATACCCTGTTCCTTTTTGCTGTGACTATTTGCAGCTGCTTCACCATAATGATGGCAGAGGGCTCAGATTCTTGTAATTGTGGGGTCCTGATCAATGAACCCTTTGCTTTTCTGGATCTTCTTTTGAAGATCTTTCCAAATCTTTCACTTGGCACTTTCATTTGTGGAAAGTCCAAACCTTAGTGGATGGCATGTTCTAGGACAAACATTTTACTATCCAACACATATCCTGAGAACAAAGGGAGTCTGTTTGTGGTGTGTGTAGAGTAATTGTGACAAACAGTTTACATTTCTAGAGAAAGGAGTAGGCTCTGTATGTACATCTGTGGTTGGGGGAATTTGGAGGTAGAAGTCTAGAAAACAGATCTCTGTCCTAGGTGGGACTTTCCAGCTAAATCGATGCCCAGGCTGGACTCTCCTTTCCCTTTCTCTTTTCCCTAGTTGGAGCTTCCTGTTTCTCATTGCACACAGATTTTTTTACTGTGATTCCCTTTCCCATAAAAAAGAAGAAAAAAATTTTTGGTAGTCCCTATTTTTGGTTCCCTCCTACTATGGGATAAGGAAGAAGAATTACAGCCAGCCCCAAACTGAGACTCTTCACACTTCAGGATTTAAATGTAGACTGATAGAATTGATGCCTCCCTACCTCTTATGGATAAAGTTGGATGAAATTATAGACAAACTATAAATCTGCCATGGAAAGGATGTCTAGATGCATCTAAGTATCTAGAATGGGAGTTCTTAATTGTATCAGACCCATTATCCACTTCACCATCCTGAAATGAAATTTATATGTAATATAGTCTACTTACACATAGGAAAATTTTCAATTAACATAATGCCTAAGCAAAATGTGAAGGAGATAGAAAATTAGGTAATATTGGCTAAATTATGTTGTTATATTGTATTTATGTACATGTATGAATATGTAACACCAAATCCCATCAGTATGTACCATTAAAATGTACCAATAAAAACTGTGAGAAAAAAAAAAGAAAATTAGAGTGAGGGTCTGTGTTGAAATAATTATAAATAGATTTTTTCACCCACATCAATGCCCTTCAGGGCATTTGAAAGTCAGGCAAGACAGTTTTTTTTGTTGTTGTTGTTCTATTGAACTGTTCACATCTGTCAATCCTGGCTCCAGCCAACAAGTGCCAGTCAGCATGCCCTCAATCATGTGATAATCAAAAATGTACCCACAATTACCAAACAACATCAAGAAAGTGGAAACTGCTGCAAAGTACTGGTCTGAATAAGAGTGACTGCCCTGTTGGATTCCCTTTGATTCTCCCTTGTTCAAGATTTCCAGGTAGTTGGGCGTGGTGGCACATACCTGTAATCCCAGCAACTCAAGAGGCTGCAGCAGGAGGATGGCAATTTCAAAGTCAGCCTCAACAATTTAGCAAGGATGTAAGTGACTTAATGAGACCCTGTCTCCAAATAAAAAATAAAAAGGACTGGGAATGTGGCTCAGTGGTTAAGTACCCCTGGATTTAATTCCCCATTACCCCCCATCAAAAAAACGACTTCCAGATAATAGAACAAGATATATTTGCTATCCTTCCAGGGTAACAGCTTCATGTCTTGGCAAGCCTGAATTCAACAAACATGTATTTTCTATTTGTGTACATCTGTTTTTAGGCCACTAGTTTTAAAAAAAGCACACACATATACATGCACCCCATATTCACTGAGGTCCCTGACCACATGAAATGACGGAGTGGCCATGCTATGCATGGACTGATGGTTATGTAGAGTGAGGTAGACAAAGCATTTATTTTGTGCTATATTTAAATTTTAGGGAGGTGGAAATGATGGGTGTGCCAATGTGGGTAGGTTCCTAAGAAGGACTGGCCTTCCACATTGTCTCTTGATTTTCTTTTGCCTCTCTAACTTAGACATTGTATTGTAAATATTTTTCCCCTGTACAAAGACAGGTAGTCATATCTGCCTCTGTTTCTGCCTGCAAAAGCCAAACAGAGATGCAAAGGGAAAAGAGTCCCCTTACCATCATACCTCTTGACACACACTCCTAGTAAGGATCTATCAAATATCATTTACCAGACACTAAAAAAGATACTGAGCATGGCCAAATAGAAAAGGAAGAATAAAAGGTTGTATGTTCATGGAAACTTTGGTGAGTCACCGGCCAGCATTGATCAGAGGTCAGTCTGTTTCACTGCCAGATGTGTTGACATTTAAATGGAAGAATTCTGAAAAATCCAAGGGAAAACTTACACAGCAAAATCCCTCTATTATGTTATAATTTGCAATCTAACATTTGACTCTCTGAAATTATTCTCATCCAACACTGTTTACTAGCTTAACACCAAGCACAGGTTCTTATGTTGGCCATTAAGAATAAAGTGAGAGCTAGGGATATAGTTCAAGCAGTAGAGTGCTTGCTTAACATGCATTGGGGCCTGGATTTAATCCCTAGCACTGCAAAATAATAATAATAATAATGATAATGAAAACAATGATAATGACAATGATGTGGGTTTGGATTAATGGATGGAAGAGAAAAATGCATTCTATGTGAGGAAAGAAAGCATTCATACATTCATATATGCATTCCTTTGACTCTATAACCAGTTTAAATTCATTTATATTACGTTGCATGTGCCTTCAGCTACCTTGTTCCTCTGACAATTTGAGCTATTCACCTGATTAAACAATGACCCTTGTTAAAGACAACATTCTTTTTTTTTTTTTTTGTGCCGGGCATCGAACCTAGGGCCTTGTGAAGCAAGCACTCTACCAACTGAGCTATATCCCTAGTCTCCAAAGACAACATTCTTTTTTTAATTTTTTATTTTAATTTGTTATATATGACAGCAGGATTCATGACAATTCATATTACACATATAGAGCACAATTTTTCATATCTCTGTATACAAAGTAGAGTCACACCATTCATATCTTCATACATGTACTTAGGGTAATGATGTCCATCTCATTCCATCATCTTTTTTACCCCCAAGTCCCCTCTCTTTCCCTCCCACCCCTTTGCCCTATCTAGAGTTCACAAAGACAACATTCTTAAAGACCCTAAACAACTTAGCAAAGCAAGACCCTGTCTCAAAATAAAGCAAAAAAAAAGACTATGGATGTAGCTCAGTGGTAAAATACTCCTGGGTTCAATCCCCAGTTTAAAAAAAAGAGAGAAGAAGGCAACATTCCCTATAGCCCAGGGCTATACCTAAATGTGACCAATGAAGAGCCAAATTGTAGTGCAAGATTCCACTATAAATTTATGAGCATAAACCTCAGGTAGGCCCTTACTATTGCTGGCACATTCCATTCATCCCTTTCCACTGGATCAGGTTATGATGGATCTACTTTTACTGTCTCCATTATCTCTCCTCATTCTCTCCTAAAACTAATAAAGTCAGGTGTTGTATATACCTAATCCACTTCCATTAAAGTGCTCTTATCAAGGCCACCTTGCCTTCACCATTACTACATCCAAGTCTCAGTCTTCATCTTTCTTGATCAGTTAGCAGAATATGATCACTCTTTCCTGAATCACTTAACCTCTTTTCCATTTGGCTGTTAGAAGTCCACTTGCCTTATCTAACCCCTCTTAGGTTTCTTTTCCTAGGTCCTCAGTCCTCTTTGTTGGGTCCTCATTATTTCTCTGACCTCTTAAAGTTGGAATGTCCCAAGATTCAGTTCTTGGATCTCTTCTCTTTTCTATCTTCACTCACTCATTTGGTGATCGGACCGAGTCTCATGGCCTTAACTGATATTTAGTATGTGCTAACTGTGTCCACCTGTATTTCTTCCCTGAACTGGAGTCGCAACTCCCTCCTTCATATTTCCACTTGGTTGACTAATAGACATCTCAAAGCTTCCAAGACCCAAACTGAACACCTGAACTCCTCTTACCACTGCCCTACCACCAAACCCTGGACCTTTTCTACTCTTCTCCATTTACAAAGATAAAAACCTTGAAGTCACTCTCCATGTGTCTCTTCCTCTCATCCACATCTGCTATGTCAGCAAATCTGTCAGCTCAGCCTTTAATGTACGCCCAGAATCTGACCACCTCTCACCATGTCCACTACTACCACTGCTGTCTCTCACCTACTTTGTTGCAGGAGCTTTCTTCAAAGATGGTTTACCAGCTTCCATCTTTGTTCAGATTCTACTTAACACAATGATACTGGTAAGAAAAATCAGAAAGGGTTACTCTTCTGCTCAAAAGCCTGCCCCCCAACCCCACCCCCAATGACATCTTTAGTAATAGGTCAACGCTGGATGCTCTGCTCACCGCCCACTCCCTCCCAACCACATTCCCTCTTTCCCCTTACAGCTTCCATTCCAATACCACTCTCCCACACTTGGCTGTTCCTTGACCATTCCAGGCTCCTCGGGACCTTTGTGCTAGCTGTTCCTAGGATATTCTTTCCCCAGCCAGGACTCACTCAATTCTTCCCCCCAATATTACCTTCTGTTACTCATTTAAAATGCAACTCCTGAGCACCCGCCTTCCTTCTTTCCTGCTTTATTTTTTCTTGTAAAATGTATTGCCATTTATTAAAACATATATTTATTCTACTTACCTCTCTTCTCTCATTCCCCCAGAATATGAGCTCAACAAGAGTAGGAGTGTTTGCTTTTTTTTTTTTTTTCTTTTTTTTTTTTGATACTAGAGATAGAATACAGGGGTGTTTTATCACAGAACTACATTCCCAGTCCATTTATTTATTTATTTATTTATTTAATTTATTCATTCATTCATTCATTCTGAGATAGACATTGCTTAGGTTCTTACTAAATTTGTTGAGGCTAGCCTTGAACTTGCAATCTTCCTGCCTCAGCCTCCCATGTCACTGGAATTACACGTGTGTGGAACAGCCCCGTCTACTGTCAGCTGTTTTTGTTGTTTCACCCCAGCACCTGGAAGAGTATCTACATATATAAAGCATTCCATAAATATTATTTGAATAAAAGTATGCCTATTTCATCTGAAGCATCAGTTTCAGTGTCAGTGAAATAGAGGTGAACCAAATTACTTAACACTCTGTACTTTAGGTTCCTCATCTATAAAATGAGAGTAATAATATATACCACAGAACTATTCTGAGGATTAAATGACTGAATATTTATGTAGTGCTTAGAATAACACCTGGTGCTTAGGAAGTGCTATATTAAGTTTTTTAAAAAGCCTGATAGATGTATTTATATTTAAATTATATAGATGTATGATCGTTTTTTTTTTTTTTAATCCCTGCCCTTAAGAAGCTCACATAGAATAGAAAACAAGACATTTTCTGCAAAAAAAAAAGTGCTGAGTGTACAGTGGTAGAAAAGATGGGAAGGGTCAATTTCCCGTTAGGGTAAAATAAGACTCCTCGGAGTAGCTGATGTTTAATGTGAATCTTGAAGACTGTCAAAGTGGTTAGTAGGCCAAGAAGAAGGGCATTCCAGGCTGAGGACAGGAATAAATGTTTGAATCAGGAGGCTCAGAGGTAAGAATAAATCTGTCCTCCCACCTTCCAGGAAGTGATGATGTGGAGTTGTGCCAAGAAATCCAGCTTGTTTTTCCTATTTTATTCTTTAATTTCTTTATTGTGTAAGGAAAGGTGTTGGTAACACTGAATATTAAATTATAATCATTTCACTGTGTAGGAGAGAAAGTTTTGGGGATTTTTACACCCTGGGGAAAGTTTATCCCAATTCGCTTGAAGCATATGGTGAAAAGAGCACATAGCTCAAAGTCACCTTAATATTCTTGAAAGACTTTTCAAGTTTCTTAAACTTTTTGATATTTCTAATCTTCTGGTATGATCATTGGTAACCATTTAGCTTAAAAGTGTATTTGTTTAAAAAGCTTTCTGAGCCAAGTGCAGCGGCACACACCTGTAATCCCAGAAATTTGGAGGCTGAAGCAGGAGGATCACTAGTTCAAGGTCAGCTTCAGCAATTTATTGGAGACCTAAGTGACTTAGCAAGACTTTGTCTCAAAGTGAAAAATAAGAAGGGCAGGGTATATAGCTCTGTGGTAGAGTCCCTCTGGGTTCAATCCCAGTACCAAAGTAAATAATAAAGCTTTCTGAGCTGGGCATAGTGACGCATGTCTGTAGTCCCCCCTATTCAGGAGGCTGATATGGGAGACATAGGTAGATGTCCAGATACCACTTCATTCATTTAAATTAAAAATTAAATTCTCACATAGACCAGAATGCTCTCATTTGCATAGTGAGTGCATTTTCTCCTTGAAGTCAAGGCAAAGGGAGACCAATTCATAATTAAAAAGGCATTTCACTAATTTGCTATGAGAAATCTCTGCCGTGGGGACAGAAACTTCAAAGTCTGAATGCACCGGGCATTTTCCCTGTATAGATAAACCTGTCAAATCAGAATCAGAATGTTGCTCAGTAATAAAAGAAAAGGTAAGTAATCAAATATATAGAAATGGACTAAAAGACTGTACGGCAAGCAGAATAAGGCCCTCAATGATGTCCGTGTCCCCATCCCCAGATCCTGTAAATTTGTTGCTTTATGGGACAAAAGGGATTTCTCAAATGTGATTTTTATTAGGAATCTTGAGATGGGAAGATTATCCTAGGTCATCAAGTTAGGCCCAAAGAATTACAAGCATTTTTATTTATTTATTTTTGGGGGGAAGGAGGGGAACCAGGGATTGAACCCAGGGGTGCTTAGCCACTGAGCCACATCCCCAGCCTTTTCTTATATTTTATTAGAGACAGGGTCTCGCTGAATTGCTTAGGGCCTTGCTAAATTGCTGAGGCTGGGTTTAAACTCATGATCTTGCTGCTTCAGCCTCTGAAGTCCTTATAAGAGAGAGGCAAGAAAGTCAAACAAAGGCAGTAGAGGGAGATTTGAAGACAGAAGAGATCAGAGTGATGCCCTGAGGCGCTGTGAGCCCAGATAGGCAGTGCAGCCTCTAGAAGCTAAAAAGGGCAAGGAATCTAACCTCCTCTGAAGCTTCCAGAAGAAAACAGCACTGCCAACACCTTGATTTTAGCCTGGTGGGATCCATTTAGGTCTCCTGACCCCCAGAACAATAAGAAAATAAACTCATGTTATTTTAAATCACTAAATTTATGGTAATCCGTTACAGAAACAAGAGTTAATTAATAGAGCCTGAAACATCTGTTAGGAGTATATTAAACTGTAAGTAATGGAAATTCCTAAATATCAGTAGCTTAAAGATGGTATGATCTTGTTTGAACAAATTATGATCTCTTATAAAAATAATTTCCAGATTAAACAGTCCAGGATTGGGCTGGAGATATAGCTCAGTGATACAGCACTTGCCTAACAACTGCAAAGTCCTTGGTTCAATCCTCAGTAGCACCAAAAAATAAAATTAGAAAATTCAGGACTGATGTGGTAGTTCCAATCCTTCCCAGGTCAACCTCCAATAACCCCACTCCCCAAAAAAGTTATTTATAATTTAACTGACCTAAGAGTCAGGAAAAAAATTTCCAGGAAATTTTGTTTTTCTGCTCTGATCCTACAGTTTATCCTCAGAAGGCAATCTATTTCCTTATTCCTAAGTCCTTAGAAAGTATTTCTTCATGATATATAATAGATGATAACCAATTATGAAGGGGAAACATCTGTCATGGAGCTGAGACTATTGCTAACAGAAAAATTTCATTCTCTTGAATAGTGACAGATTGTGACAGCCATTCCAATCTTAGAATTGTCTGAAATTCATCACAAATGGGATCACATATGATATGGAGGGCTGGGGGTGTAAGTGGTAGGGTACTTGCCTATCATGTGCAAGCATGTTCAATACCTAACACTGAAAAAAAAGTTATCATGTAGATGGCTGAGTATGAATCCAATACCACCACCTGAAAGGTAACTGTGAGCTGGGTGCAGGGGCCATGCCGAGGATCTCAGTGACTGGGGAGGCAGAAGCAGGAGGATGGTAAGTTCAAGGTCAGCATCAGCAACAAAGGAAGGGTCTGTCTCAAAAAATAAAAAGGGCTAGATATGTAGCTCAGTGGTAAAGCACCCTGGGTTCCAATAAAAATTAAAATAAAAAAGAATCCTTTCAGGGGTTCCCCACTACCTTCAGCAAGGTCTATACCAGTGTTTTTCTTTTTTTATTTAGCTAGAGATGAACAGGAATGGGAGAAGAAAAAGAAGAGAGAGGAGCCACTAGAAAAGAGACCCTGGATGGAAATTGATCCAGAGGTACCAGCCTTTTTCCACATTTCAGAAAGAAATCCAGGACTCTCTCCCTTAGATTTATGGACCTACATCATGTTCCCAAGGTCATGCATACACCTACAAGCTTCTTTAAGGATCAACTAACCATTATATGACCTTCTGCTGGTGGCAATAGGCCACAAAAGGCATAATTACCCGATTACGTAGGTGCGTGCCCTCAATTTGAAACCGTGCAGGCATATGACTTCCCCCAAACAGACAAGGACAACTACGCAAAACATCAGGCCCAAAGAGGTATGGCTACCTGCTACTCCAGATTTTCCTGCCACTGCAAGCTCCACCCTCTTTCCTACCAAAAGGAAAAGGCTTCATCATTTTAGTGCATTTTGACCCCTAGCCCAGCTGCCTACCCGACTCTGGGGTGAATCTCACTTTCTCCTTTTCCCTTCAGCTTTGTTGTAAATCTGCCCTAAACACTGTCTCTGCTTTACTGTATATTCTGTGTCTGCACTGAGGTAATTGTCTTATCTTGGATGATTGCACCCAAGGACCAAGAAACAACTCCTAAAGATTCCACAGTCAACTCTCAACCTGCGGTAACAGTTCTCGACCCGTTAGGCAAAACGTTTATGTACCAAATAATTTTCATATCCCTACCTTAATATCCTAAAAGGAAGTTCTTGGAGAATTTTATGGTTGTAGGGAAAAAAAAAAAAAAAAAACATTTTCCTATATTTTCACTCAACACAGTAGACTTCTGTGACCTCCATCACCAAGAAGTACATGGGCATTTCTCCCCACCCACAACCAATCAGTTCTGCAGTAGATTCCAGCTGAATGTCTATTTCAATTAAATTCAATCCTTTTTTTTTTCATTTTTTAAATTTTAGATAGACACAATATCTTTATTTATTTTTACATGGTGCTGAGGATCAAAACCAGTGCCTCACACGTGTGAGGCAAGCACTATACCACTGACCCAAAACCCCAGCCCCAATTCAGTTCAATGCTAACACTACCTGGAGACAAATCCCAATTGAGGGACACTCCTCTGAATACCCTATGAATACTTTTAAAAAGACTGTCAAGGTCATCAAAAACAAAGAAAGTTGAGAAACGGTCATAGTCAAGGGAAGTCAAAGGTTCACGGCTGAGACCCCTGTAACAAAAGATTAACAAAAGAAAAGCAAAAGCAAAACAAACGTATTAAGTGAAAGTTTTAGAAGACATGGGAGGCTCCAGAAATGAAGATCCAAAGACCAAGGGAAAAGGTCTGTTTTTATGTAGAGTCATGCGGAAGTCTGATTGGAAGACAAAGGATATGAGCTAATGGCAGCAAACTGGGTGGAACTTAGCAAGGCCTGTGTGTTCAGTTTCTTCTTGGCATGCCCATGAGTCATTTCTTCACTTCAGCCAGGCCTAGGGAAGGACACCTGTCACATGAGGGCTTTCAGGGAAGAAGTAAGCAAAAAGGTCAGAGTGAACTTATTATTTTTGTTTGTTTTTATTTTTATTTATTTATTTTTTTTTGTGGCCTGCTTCAGGGGAGAAAAATGGTGAAGTCAGTTCTAGTTTCCATGGCCTACTTCAAGGGAGAAAGGTCAGAGTGATCGTCCTGCTTCACTGTTTTCTCAATTTCCAACATGGCATATTTTGAGCATCATGTCTTAAGTCCCATCAACTTGAATGTTAATAACAGGGAAAACTAGGTGAAGTACACATGGGAACTCTCTGTACCATGTACAATGTTTCTGTAAAACTGTTCTGTGTGTGTTTGTGTGTGTGTGTGTGTGTGTGTGTTCCAGTACTGGAGATCAAACCAGGGCCTTACACTAGACAAGCACTCTACCACTGAGTCATAGCCCCAACCCCAAACCATTCTCAAAAATCGGGTAGATAGGGTACACATATCTGTAATCCCAGTGACTCTGGAGGCTGAGGCAAGAGGACCCCTAAGCAATTTGATAAGAACCAGTTTCAAAATTAAAAAAAAAAAAAAAAATTTAAAAATGGGGACGGGGATGTGCCCTGGTGGTAGAGCATTCCTGGGTTGTATCCTCAGTACCTAAAAAAAAAAAAAAAAAAAAAAAAATGGGCAAAACATTTGAACACACATTGCACCAAAAAAAAAGATGTATAAATACAATGTATAAACGCATTAAACCCATGAAAGTATATGCAACGTCTTTTGACACAAAATCTTTAGTCATAAGACAAATGCAAATCAAATCACAGTACAATACAACTACAGACAATCAGAATGGTTAAAATGCAAAATAAAGTATGGACACAGAGTTCTCAAACACTGATTATGGAAATGCAAAATGATACAGTTGCTCTAAAAATAGTGTGGCAACTTTTATAAAGTTAAACATACACTTTCCCCATAATCTAGCAATTCTGCTACTAGGTACTTAAAAATAATAAAATAGGGGCTGGGAGTGTGGCTCAGCGGTAAAACACTCACCTCACATGTGGGAGGCCCTGGGTCCTATCCTCAGCACCACATAAAAAATAAAATAAAGGTATTATGTCCATCTACAACTAAAAAAATTTAAAAATATATATAGGGGCTGGGGATGTGACTCAAGCGGTAGAGTGCTCGCCTGGCATGCGTGCAGCCCAGGTTCGATCCTCAGCACCACATACAAAGAAAGATTTTGTGTCCACCGATAACTAAAAAATAAATATTAAAATTCTCTCTCTCTCCCTCTCTCACTCTCTCTTTAAAAAAAAAAAAAATATATATATATATATATATATATATATATATATGTACACACACACATATATATGTTCATATACATATGTTCATAAAATGTAAAATAAAATCATCAACAACAAAAATAACAACAAAATACAATCACTTGGAAATCAATGAAACTTAGGTTATACATGCTGTAATATTGAGTTGTACAGAGTTCTGCTGAAAGCTTGGTCCTTGTCCCCAGTACCAATCCAGTAATGAAGACATGGTTTTTGAGAAAAAGGGAAAAAAGTTCTATTGCTTTGCTAGCAGTAAAGGAACACAGGGGACTCCTGTCCCAGAGGCTGTGATTCTACCCAATCACAAGTTTCTCTGTTAGAGTTGTAATTCACTTGTTAATTTTGGAGATAGTCATTTCTGAGATCTTCTGGTGCCATCCCTAAGTCTCAATTACTTCTTTCTTATAGTGGATGAGTGCTCAAGGACAGATAACTTGCGTAAAATGGGGAAGAAAGGTAATCTTGTTTCCCCTGAGATTAGGGAAGGGGAGAGATTAGGGAGAGTAGGGAGAGAGGAAGAGAAAGAAACATCTCTGTTTTAAAAGTAAGTTTTAAGGGCTGAGGTTGTGGCTCAGTGGTATGGTACTCACCTGGCATGCATGAGGCACTGGATTTGATCCTCAGCACCACATAAAAATAAAGATATTGTGTCCATCTAAAAAAGTTTCAGTGGCAGGACATCAAGGGCTATATTCAAAGCATAAAGTGGACCACTATTACAAGAGGATGAAAAATGTATTTTTCTTCTACATTTTTTTGGTTCAAGCTGCATCAATGTACCAAAAGACAGAGTAATAAGAGAAAAGTATATAAATTTATTTATTTATTTTTAAAATATTTACTTTTTTTTAGTTTTAGGTTGATCCTCAACACCATGTAAAAATAAATAAATAAAATAAAGGTAAAATTAAAAAAGACTGAGTATGTGTCTCAGTGGTTAAGTACCCCTGGGTTTAGTCCTCGGTACCAAAAAAAAAAAAAAAAAAAAGCAAAAAACTGTGAGAAAATGCAATAGGATGAAAGGCATATAAACTGAGAGTAGTAAACTGGGGAAAATTTAGCAAGGCTGCTCTTTGAGGGTCTCCCTCCATCTTCAAAGGTAAAGATGCCCTTTTCCTCTAGGTATAGGGAGAGCATCTCTCACTTGAGGGCCTTATGACTTGCCTCAGGGGAGAGTCTTTCCTGCACCTTCCATTTCTCCAATTCCTTCAGTTTGAAATATGAAGCTGATAAGGCACCATATTTTGGGTTAGCATGTCCTGAACACTGTCAAGGGTAAGATGTCATGATGTCTGCAAACATATTCTGGAATGATTCAGCAAAAGAAAAAGGGGAGGAAGGAGGAATAAATGTGACAAGATGTTCAAAAGTGGTGAGTCAGGATGAACAGTGTAAGTTCTGTTATTCTTGAAACTGCCCTGTAAGTTTCAACATTGTCAAACCAAAAAAAATTATGGGAGAAAGCAAGCTCAGTAATACCATGGTTAAGATGATAGGAATTTCTCTAGAGGTCATTTTTTTTTAAATTATTATTATTTACTTTGCTGAGTGGTGTAAGGCTGGCAAAAGTATTTATGTTGCCTAAGCCCTGAAAATGTGACTGTCTTCATGGAACAGTCTGTTCTCACTGTTTATTAAAAGTCACTCAGGTGGTTCAACTAAATTTAGGATTATGTGTTTGACACCAGTACAACCCAGTTGTAAAAGAAAAGGCTCCCTCAAACAACTTTTTTTTATACTCTGTGACTCCAATGTTCATCTTATTCGTCTAGTTGCTTTGGAATCATGTAGACATTTTTATTCAGGACCAATTTTAAAAGAATGCAAAATAGGCAGTTAATTATGTTTATTCCAACAGTGCTACCATTGCTCAGACATTTCCGGGAATAGCACTTTGGGGTTTCAGAGCCTGTTTACAAACCCCCTAGTAAAATCAGTGTGGCTTTGTTAAAATACATCCATATTTTATTTTGGGCAAAATGAAATCAGAACATATTACCACCCAATTTATTTACCATTCTTTAAATCAAATGGCTGTTGACCTTCTTGAAAAATCAAATCTACCTTCACAAATTAAAATTTGCCAACATAAAATGTTATTTTTAAAAAATCTTTGTTTCTAAAACTCAAAAAAAAAAAAACTATTTCAAAATAATATTCCAAGCTATTTTAGGTCAGGAGTTGGCAAGCTTCTTGTAAAGGTTCAGATGGTAAATATTTTCAGGATTTGTGGGTCATATTTATTCTGTCACAACTAATCAACTCTGCTGTTGTACCATGAAAACAGCCAGAGAAAATAATCAAATGAATGCTCTTAGCTTTATTGCAAATAATTTAATTTATAAAAGCAGTCTGTGGAACACAGTTGCTGACCCCTGATTTAGGTAATGACAGAATAATTTAAATAAACAACTATTGGGTTACATAATTCTTGGCTTTTTTTTTTTTTTAAGCAAGAAATTTATTTTTTCTTTTCAGTGCTGGAGATTGAACACAGCACCCTGCACATGCTAGGCAAGCATTGAGTTGCATCAGCAACTCTTTTTATTTATTTTGAAACAGGGTCTTACTAAAGTTGCCTGGGCGAACTTGGGCCTGGCAGAATGGCTCCCTCAAAGAAGGGTGGCGAGAAGAAGAAGGGCGGTTCTGCCATCAACGAGGTCGTGACCCGGGAATACACCATCAAGCGCATCCATGGAGTGGGCTTCAAGAAGCGTGCTCCTCGGGCCCTCAGAGAGATCCGGAAATTTGCCATGAAAGAGATGGGAACTCCAGATGTGCGCATTGATGCCAGGCTCAACAAAGCTGTCTGGGCCAAAGGAATAAGGAATGTCCCATATCGTATTCGTGTGCGATTATCCAGAAAATGTAACGAGGGATGAAGATTCACCAAACAAGCTCTATACTCTGGTAACCTATGTCCCCGTTACCACGTTCAAAAATCTACAGACAGTCAATGTGGATGAGAACTAACTGCTGATAGTTAAATAAAGTCATAAAACTGTAAAAAAAAATAATAATAAAAATAAAAAATAAAGTTGCCTGGGCTAGCCTCAAATTTAAGATACTCCTGCTTCAGCCTCCTAAGACACTGAGATTGCACATGTGTACCACCACCACCAGCAAAAATAATGCTTTTTGGGCTGGGGTTGTGGCCCAGGGGTAGAGCACTTGCCTAGCATGTGTGAGGCACTGGGTTCAATTCTCAGAACTGCGTTTAAATAAATGAATAAAATAATGGTCCATTAAAAAATTATAATAATAATGCTTTTAAAGCAGATTTAATCTGCACTGGTGCTGGTGGTGCATGCCTGTAGTGTTTCAGAAGGCTGAGGCAGGAAGATGACGACTTTGAGCCCAGTCTAGGCAATAGAGTGAGACTCTATCTCAAAATAAAAATACAGGGCCAGGTACCATGGCGCATGCTCGTGCTTGTAATTCCAGCAATTCGGGAGCCTGAGGTAGGAAGATAACAAGTTCACACCCATTCTCAGCAATTTAATGAGACCCTGTCTCTAATAAAATATTTTTTAAAAGGCTGGGGGTGTGGCTCAGTGGTTAAGTCCCCCTGAGTTCAATCCCTGGTACTAAATAAATAAAGGGCTGTGGATATAGTGCTATTGTAAAGTACCCCTGGGTTCAACCTTCATCAATAGCGGGAGGGACATTGTTTTCGTACTTGCTAGTACACACAAGGCCCTGGGTTCCATTCCCAGCTCTGCCCAAAAATAGGGGGTGGGATGGTATTGAGAACAGCAGTTTTTTTTTTTTTAAATAACCCACTTGAATCAAATGTATGATATGTTAAGAACTATATAATGTTTTGAACAACTAATAATAAAAATAAAAAAAAAAAAAAGAAAGAAAGTGTTGTACTGATACTTCTTCTCCCAGAAGGGAAGGAATTACAACATAATTACTGTCTTATCATTCAGTCAGCAGCCAACTGTATTCTGATTTTTAAGATGCACCATTAAAATTAAAAGCACAGGGCTTGGGGGTGTGGCTCAGTGGGAGAGTGCTTGTGGAGCATGCCTGAAGCCCTGGGTTCTGTGCTCAGCACCACAAAAACATGAAAATTTTATATAGCAGAGAGCATCTTCCCACTGCTCCTAAAGTACTGTCCTAGACTGTATTCTTTAGGAAGTAATCTGAGGTCAGCTCAATCAGTAGTGTTATAAATAATCTTTGCAATAAAGAAGGGGAATAACCACAAACATGAAACACAGCATGCACAATAAATTCAATCTCAAATGATAATGGGACCAAAATTTGTAAGTAAAAAATTCAATTTATCCAAAACATCAAAGAGAACACAAGATAAAAACAATCTGTATAGTATCTCTATTATTGTTTATTAATTTAATTGTCAAATGAAATAAAGCATATTTCCTTGGTATTACCAGATTTTGTTTGTTTGCTTGCTTGCTTGCTTGCTTGTTTTATGGTGCGGTGGACCAAACCCAGGGCCTTCCACATACTAGATCAAGTGCTCTACCACTGAGCTACACCCCAAGCTCCTGACATTAACAGATTTTTCCCTCCTCCCCCCAATAACAGATGTTTTACAAGAAAAAGATTATAGATTTTAGTTTTTTTTGGGGGGGGGCTGGGGATGTGGCTCAAGTGGTAGCGCACCCGTCTGGCATGCGTGCGGCCCGGGTTCGATCCTCAGCACCACATACAAACAAAGATGCTGTGTCTGCCAAAAACTAAGAAATAAAATATTAAAATTCTCTCACTATCTCAAAAAAAAAAAAAAGATTTTAGTTTTTCAAAAGCTTGATATTGATCAAAGAAAAATTCTGAGATGTCTTAAATTTAATTGCAAAATCTAGAGGATGGAGTGAGGAGAGATAAGGGAAGTTAACTGGTTAACAGATAGGAGCCAAAACCAACAAAAGACAGTACCATGTTCTTCAATGTATGTTGAAACCTTGACTCACAACTCCAGGCTGGAGACCACCAGGTTCCACTGCACAGGATTCCGAATAAACTTTCCAGACTATTAACTCCAACCAATCCAAAAACAATAAGGACTTTTCTTTTTGGACTATCCTCCTGTCCCCAAACTTTCCCCACCTCATTTACTCTTATCTATAGCCAACATAGGGTCAATGAAATGATTTATGTTTTCCTTCCTCAAATTTTCATTATAAAATTTCTTGGGTGTCAGGTCCAACAGACCCATTTCCAACTGCTATGTATCTCTGCTGGTGGTGGTTGAGGAACTTGTCCCAGAATGTGGACATCTTCCTAGCTCTCATCTATAAAGGCTCCATAAACCTCCTGAGAATCATCAGTGTAGAGTTTTGGTTTAATAATATAAAGAATAACAACCAAACAAATGACACTTTTTAGAAACTGTAACTTTTCTCTGTACATTTTGTAATATACATTTGAATTAGTGATTACAATTTTCACATCCTGAAAAGAGATTAAAAAGGGACCTGGACTAACATTTTGTACTTATGGGTTGGTTTAGGGTTTTTTGTTTTTTGTTTTTCCCTTCTTCTTTTGATGTTTTCCTCCCCACTGTACCAGTGGCTCTCCAATGTGGTCCCTGAACCAGCAGCACCTGGAAACCTGATGGAAATATAAATTCCTGGGCTCCATCCCAGACCTCCTGACTCAGAAACTCTGTGTATATGGGGGAGGTGGACAGCCTTCCAGGTGACGCGGATGCTCACACAGATTTGTGAACTTCTGGAATAGGTAAGACCTATTGCAGTAGAGAAAGAATCATACTTGGAAATGTTGGGTCCCAAAGGCCTATCACCTTCCCATGTTCCATCAGCTCAGATCTAAATGCAAGGAGAGTGAAGGTGGGTTTACAAATGGAATCACATACTCACTCATAACTACTGTTCCTCCTGTCACCCCCAGCTATCACATCCATGCATAGACTTAGTATAGCATTTAAGGTACCTATTCTCCCTCCCTCAGCAAAAACTCAAGCACTGATAATGGAGGTTGGGAACAGGGAGGGTTACTGTTTTCATAAGAAGAAATACAGATGCCTAAACTATATCTATGTGTCCATTCATGCAATATCTTAGAAATATGTTCTAAGAGATTGTTGTGTTCTTAATACTTCCCCACCAAAGTCATATGTTGAAGTAGTGCAACTATTTGGAGAAACAGAGGCAGGAGGATTGAAAGTTGGAGGCCAGCCTGAGGCAGTGAGATCTTCACACACACACACACACACACACACACACACACACACATATATACACACACACACACACAACACACACCAAAAAAAAAAAAAAAAAAAAAACCGCTGGGGATATATCTCCTAGCTTAGCATACACAGGACCCTGGGTTCAATCCCCAGTGCCACAAAAATAAATAAATAAATTGCCTGTAATCCCAGTTTCTCAGGAGACCGAAGCAGGAGGATTACAAGTTTGAGCCCACTCTGGGCAATTTACCAAGACTGTCTCCAAAAACAAAAAAAGGAAAATGAAAAAATCTCAGTGGTAGAGTGTCCCTGGGTTTAATCCCCAGTATCAAAAAAAAAAAAAAAATCATATGTCGAAATGCAATAGCTAAATAACTAATATGATGGTATGGAGAGGAAGTGATTAAGTGACAAAGGGATTCAGGATCTTGAAGCAAAGCTTGAAGAAGTGGGTTCATTTTCTTCTGCTCTTCTCTACATGAGCACACAGTGCTTATTCCTTTTGGTGTTTTTCTTTTTGCCCTTGTTACCTTGTGAGGATGTAGCAAGGGCCTCACCAGAAACTCAGTGCCAATGTCTTGATCTTGGACTCCTCAGTCTCAGGAACTATGAGAAATAAATTTCTATTATTTTTAAATTACCCAGTCTGTAGTGTTTTGTTGTAACAGCACAAATGGACTAGGACAGAAATTAGAAACTTCGTGTATAAAGAAGATTCACTTAGAATATGTCCTTGGATAACGATGAGTAATAAAATCTCACTGAAATGACTACACCCACAGAGGTGATAAAAAAAAATCTAAATAAGAACAAACATTACTTCTAGTTTCTTCCTGTTTGGCTCTAACTTCTGCTGGGTCAGAGAAATTAAAGCCTTATAAATTAACAAGACACTTTATAATAAAGAAAATAAAAAAAACAAGGACTCCACCAATGCATTTTTTAAAAGTAGTATGTTCACTTTATTGTAATAGGCATTCATTAGTGAAGAGTAGTGACATTTCCTTTTTTTTTTTTTCATTTTACTGACATCGGGTCAGCTATGCTGTTCAGAGAAGGAAACAGCATTATGAGCTAAGATGGGGAGCAGAAGCCTCCAAACAGATGTGGAAACTGAGTTGGTCTTTGAAGTATGGACATTTAGGGAGGAATGAAAATTCCAGGGGGTCAAACATCATGAGGAATGGTCCAGGAAATGCTAGGCATATTTAAAGAATAATTAATCACACCAATTTACATACAATAGAACATTCACATAGAAAATATTGGAAAATTGAAATAGGCCCAACTGTTGTTTTTTTTTTCTCAATACTAGGGATTGAATCCAGGGGTGCTTTACCATTGAACTACATTCCTAGCCCCTTTTATTTTTTTTATTTTGAGGTAGGGTCTCCCTAAGTTGTGGAGGGTCATATTAAGTTTCTAAGGCTGAACTTGAACCTGTGATCCTCCTGCCTCAGCCTCCTGAGTCACTGGAATCATAGGTGCCACAGAGCCCAGATAGAGGAGGTCCATCTTACTGCAGTCATAAACCCCAGGCGAAAGAGTTTGACATTCTGAGAGCTATGAAGAATCATTCAAAACCCTAGTGTCATGATGAAAGCAGTGTTTTAGGAAGACTGACTTGACTAAATGTGTAGAGTAAATTATAGTCAGGCTTCTCAATCTGTCATATGCATATGAATTCACCTGGGATCTTGTTAAAATGAAGATTCTGATTCTGTGGGTCTCCCAGCGGCTTAAGAGGCTAAGGCAGAAGATTGTGAGTTCAAAGTCAGCCTCAGCAATGGCGAGACACCAAGCAACTCAGTAAGACCCTGTCTCTAAATAAAATACAAAATAGGGCTGGGGATGTGGGTCAGTGGTTGAGTGCCCCTGATTTCAATCCCCTGTACCACTTCCACCCCCCAAAAATGAGAGACATTCTGCATTTCTAACAAGATCCTAATGATGTCCATACTGCTCTTCCCCAGGCCACACTTCGAATAGTCAGAGATTAGAGTATCATCTAACGTCAAGGTATCCACTAAGGTATAAAGCTGAAATAGGAAGAGGAAGAGCATCATAGAAAAAAATTTTTTTTCTCCAAATCTCTTATTCTAGTTTGTTTATTCGATAACAAGGAACAGACATTTCTCATTCAATTAGTTTAATAAATTAAATAAATAAATAGCTGAATAAAAAATTAAAAGGATATAAAAATTAGCTGAATAAAATTTAAAAAGCTTATAAAAACAGACACAGGCAAATCTTACAGAAACAAATGCAAAATGTATGTTAGAATAACATATGTTGGAAATTCACCAGCACTGCCATATTCATCTTTCTCTTGCTATATGCTTTTGTGTCTTTCTGCTTCCTTCTCTTGCTGACTCATCAGTTCACTCACAAGGACTCTGAGTTCTGACTCTGAATGACTTTCAGTTCAATCACCCACCACCACCTTATTATCACCTGAGTCTCAGTTCAGATTCTTAGCAGAGAATCAGATTGGACCAGTTTGGGGGTTGGTCACCACAGTCAAAAGTCCATCTCTGCTTTAGTAATGTTTTACTTGGACAGAGAATCTTATATATAGTTTTTCAGGGATTGTGAGTGAAATGAAGGGAGAGAAAGTTGGGTGTGGAAGTCAAACTGGCCAACAGATCTGCTGCTAGAATGACTGGTGGGAGAGACCCTCAGGTTCTGCTGAGGCTGCCATTATTTGTAGAATATATGTCAAGTACTTGCCATGCCCTCAAGACAGGTGATTTTCTGAGCACATGAAAACATAGAAATCAATTCTATTGGCCTTAAGCTATCCACCACAACTGGACAGTGTGAGTTGGCAACAAATTCACTGAGGTTGAAAAAGCGGGTGGTGAGATCTAAAACCAGCATGGCTGTGTTCTGTCTCCCCTTTCACATGTCATGAGACTGCAGAAAGGACTTCTTCACTCCCACCCCCAAAGGAGGGGCTTTTCAAGAGAATCACTTGGAGAGCTAGATTTGTGGTCCCTGGAATTTGGGAGAATACAGAGAGGGCATCTCACTTTGAAAAGTCTAAACATGAAAGTTTGAGGCTACATTAATCAGAGATGGCAGAACAGAGTAAAGGAGGGAAGGAAGAAAGAAGAAGGAGAGAGAGATGATGTTAAGAATAAGCTACATTTGCACTGATGTGGAGGTAGGGGGTTTTCCAGAGTTTTAGATCAGGGGGTACAATTCTGGGGAGTCCCAACAAACCAGGTCTGACCATTTGCCTTGAAAGAAAACTCAATGACAGAAGTCCTGATACAGTAAGAAAGGAATTTAGTATTCAGTATATTCCTACTAATAAGACAAAGGAACTAGTGTCTTCAAGAATATTGATATGAGCTTCTGGCTTAAATAGAGGAAAGAACCAAAGCAGAGAGCTAGAGTATACATAGTTAAGTAGTCTTGGTCAAGTTGTGGTCTGAGCTCTCTGCTTCATGGTTGCCATGTCCTGAGTTGCTTTCCTCGGCCACATCCTTCTGCCATGATGTTTTGCCTCATTT
The DNA here is from genome assembly GCF_048772815.1 of Callospermophilus lateralis. Taxonomy (NCBI): domain Eukaryota; kingdom Metazoa; phylum Chordata; class Mammalia; order Rodentia; family Sciuridae; genus Callospermophilus; species Callospermophilus lateralis. The sequence continues at coordinate 43,066,307 of NC_135318.1, read as the reverse complement.
CAGCCCCAGAGCTGTATAGTTGGCCCACCTTAGACTGAACCTCTGAAACCACTATAGCTACAGATTCTTTATCAGACTGCTGGATGGAGGAGGCCTGAGATTTGCTCAGAGTGATGTAAAGATGGGCCAAGGTCAAGTGAGTCTCTCCTGTCTGTTCACCCATCCATGCTGACTGGTTCTCTGGATCTAGTCTCCCATCTCCCTGTTATGGGTTGAACTGTGTCTCCCAGAAATTCATGTGTTGAAGTCCTTACCTCCAGTACTTCAGAATCCAAGTTAGTTTGGATTGTTGAAGGAGTGTTGAAGCCTTAATTAAGAAGTAAGTATAAGGTGAGTCCCTCTGCCTTTGTGTTAAGTGTTCTTAGGAAATGGGAAATTTGGGTAAAGAAGGAGACTATCATTCGAGATTAGGTGATGGGTGTAAAAGCCAAGGGATGCCAGAGATTGCCAGGAAAATCAGAAGCTAGGAGAGAGGACAATGGGACAGATCCTCCCTCACAAGTCTCAGAAGGAGCCACCCCTGTGATCATCAGACCTTGAATTTCTTACCTCCAGAAGTGTGAGATAATAAGTTTCAGTTGCTTGAGCCATCTGTCTGCTGGTACTTTGTTATGACAGCCCATCAGTGTTAGGACTCAGTAACTTTTCTCTCCAGTGCTTCTTATAGTTTTAGGTTAGTTTTCAGAATCCATTAAACTGTTTCCTTTTGCCAATGCTCTAAGGTTACATTAATGGGGATTTACTCTCAGATTGTTTTATTGTCATCTCCACAGAAACTGCCCACTTACCTTTTTAGCACATTCAGCTGACAAGCTGAATGTGCTAAAAATGTGCACACTGCTACTTCTCAGAGAGGAAATATAATCCAATGCTATAATTCATTATATTAAGTTCTCTTGAGGGTTAATTTAATTTGTTATCAAAGAAGTTTTCCTTATATATCCTTCTGCCATTATTAATAATTTATACCAGTATTTTAAAAAAATATTTATTTTTTTAGTTGTAGTTGGACACAATACCTTTATTCCATTCATTTATTTTTATGTGGTGCTGAGGATTGAACCAGGGCCCTGCGCATGCTAGGTAAGCACTCTACCGCTGAGCCCCAATCCCAGCCCCTTTACACCAGTATTAGAAGAACATTTGTGTCTTCTATGGCTCTATCTCCATTGATTTGGTGTCCTTGCAAATTATGAAAATATCTTAATTTTTAATTTTTGCTTGCAAATCAGTCCACTAATTCACCTGTGGTATCAAAGTGAGAAGTCCACGATAGTTTTATCAGTTTCTGCTTTACCTTATTCCCTGATATAGCATACAGTAATATAAAAATTTATAATCTGTCTGTATGTAGATACAGATAAATACAATGCCTAGCCTAGGTATAGACATGTAGTAGAATATAAATATACATTTCCCAATTTAAAAAATTGTGGTCTGATTGGTCATTTCCCCAGGATGGTCAGGCAGGGCCTTATTGGGGATAAAAAAATGGTTCCTGCCTGGGGGGTAATTTCTACTCTTGTCACAAAATGTTTATCCATCAGACCTGAAGTTCCTAAAACCCAAAGTGACTACCAGAGAGAATGACTCAGTGAAATGACAAGTTAGAAAGGCAAGATAGCATTAATTCCTTCAAGTTTTGGGTGCTACACCAGTGGGCTGAACTAGGATGTTGTAAAAACTAGCAGTTGCCAATCTCTTGATTTGGTGTCCTTGCAAGTTTCTTAATTAGGCTTATCATGGTGTCTCAGCCTTAAAGTTATCCCCACATCTTAAGATAGTAAAGGAGAGAGATGCATAAAGAATGCAGAAGGCTGGGCGTGGTAACATATGCCTATAATCCCAGCTACTCAGGAGGCTGAGGCAGAAGGATCACAAATTTGAAGTCAGCCTCAGCAACCTAGCAAGACCCTGTCTCAAATAAAAATACAAAGGAATGGGGATGTACTCAGAGGTAAAGTGCCCCTAGTTTCAATCCCCATTACCAAATAAACACAGTAACCTGAGGTTAAGCAATCATTTTTCTACTTTTCTTTCTATTCTCATTTTACAAGGAAAGTAACTTTGAAATGTCCACACTGCTTTATTGTTCTTTGTTTCTGCTTTCTTCAGCTTTTCTCTGCTTATAAAACCAACTGCCTTTGCTTGGCTCCTTAGAACACTCCTTCTATTTTTTGGAGTGATGCATTGCCAGATTCTAGAATCAAAACTGAAGCCAATTTATTCTTAAAATTTTGTCCTTTGATACAGTTAATGACTTGTTAGTTTTGTTGTTATTGTTGTTGTTGTTGTCATTGTTATTGGATTTTTTTTCAGTAGTAGGCATTGATCCCAGGGGAGTTCTACCATTGAGCTCATCTCTAGCTCTTTTTATTTTATTTCATTTTATTTTACCTTATTTTTTATGGTTCTCGAGGTTGAACTCAGGTCTACTTTACCACTGAGCTACACCCACAGCCCTTTTAATGTTTTTTCATAGAAAGGGTCTCTCTACATTGCTTAGGGCCTTGCTAAGTTGCTGAAGTGGTCTGGAACTTGTAATAGTCCTGCTTCAGACTCTTGAATCACTGTAATTACAGGTGTGTGCCACTGCACCTAGTTTATGATTTGTTAGTTTTTCAACTTCTGTGTCTTTCTCAAAATGAAACTGTGCTTCATTTGGGATTTAGGACCCAAAAGAAAGCTCTCTAGCAGCTCCAATGGAATAGTCCTTTAGAAAAGGATTTATGAATCTAGAAAGAATAAAAGCACAAGAGGAAAAGAGAAGACAAATTTTTCCACTTCTCTAAAAGCCACACAAGATTTCCTGTCAAAAATTTGGGGCAGGCTGGAAGATGGAGGAGTCAGCTGAATAGTATTAAGTACTTTGAGGTCATCATAAAAAAAAATGTGACTTCTGCAGACTCAATTTAGCTTAGCTTAAGAAGGGAAGGTAACCACTATCCCGCCTCTACCCTCATCTTCACCATAGAGGTGAAGAGAGAGGACGACCACAAAACCTAAAGGTCTGCCCTCCCCAGGCTGCCCTTGCCTGCCCAGCTTCCTCTGAGCTTCTAAAAGAATCCTTTGCAACCACAGATTCTTATCCTGGTGTTCCCAGCGTGTTACTTTCCATTTTTCATGCTAGCTGTGAAGTTAGTTCATTCAAAACTTTTTTTCTTCTCTGTGTAGAGTTTTCTCTGTGTCTGCATTGTGCAATATACTCCTTACGGAACTGATACTCAACTGTTTCTATGGCAGTATGGGGCAGTAAGTAATAAAAACTATTAAAATTATTAGAACCAGGCACAGTGGAGCACACCTGTAATCCCAGTGACATGAGAGGTTGGGTCAGGAGGATCACAAGTTGGAGGCCAGCCTGAGTAATTTAGCAGGTCCCTCAGCAACTTAGTGAGACCCTGTCACAAAATTAAAAAATACAAGCGCTAGGGATGTGGCTCAGTGGTTAAGTGTGCCCCTGGGGTCAATCCCTGGTATTACTCTAATATTACTACTACTAATAATAAATAAAATGTATTATATGGTAATAAATGTTATATTAACAAAAGAATGGCAGGAGAAAAGAATTGAGACATGGGGCGGGGGAGCAGGCGGTGGTGTTAAAACAGGAGACCTCTTTGAGAGGGTGACATTTTGCACCAAGACTTGAAAGAGGTGAAGTACTGTGTCATGCAAATACACCTACGGAAAGCACTTCAGACCAAAACAGCACAGTCTTGATAAGGAGCATCCTGGCATACTCAAGAAATGGCAAGGAGTTGGAATAGCAGAAGCACTGGAAGAGGGAGAGTGGGAGGTGAGGTCGGAGGGAGAAGATGGGCCAAATCACTGAGGGCCTTCTAGACTACAGTGAGCACTTTGACTTTTACTCTGAATTAGATGGAAACCCATCCAGAGGTCAAGAGTGACATGAGTGACATGACCTGACTTGTGTTTTAACAGGAAAACTCTGGCTTCTGATTAAGAAGATAGGGAGCCAGGCAGAGAGGCCATGACTGTAATACCAGCTACTGGGGAGGTTAAGGCAGGAGGATTGCAAGTTTGAGGTCAGCCTGGGCAATTTAGTAAATAGGTCTGGGGAAGTAGTTCGGTGGTAAAAAACAATGGGTTTTACTGAATTCAATCCCCAGCATCGCAAAAAAAAAAAGGAAAGAAAAAGAAAGATGCTAAGGGACAAAATGCAATACCTCTCAGAGATTCTAGAAATAACCCAGGTCACAGATGATGAAGGCAGGCAGATGAGGATGGGTGAAATAAACATATTCTGATAAATAACAACCTCCATGCCATAATAAGAGACACAGCACTGTGCCTTTAGTTGCCAGTGGGAAAAAACAGAAAGAAAAATGAAACATGCATTTGAATATAAATTCATTGGAAATTTGCCTTTTTTTTTTTTTTTGGTACTGGGAATTCAGTCCAAGAATGTTCCATTACTGATTACTGAGCTACATTTCCAGACCATTTTTGGTTTTTATTTTGAGACAGTGTCTTGTCAATAAGTTGTTGAGGAGCTTGCTAAATTGCTAAGGCTGGTCTCGAACTTGTGATCCTCCTGCCTCAGCCTCTTAAGTTGCTGAATATGACTATTATTCCATAAGTATTTTAAATCAGATAAATTTATAAGTGCTTTTGAAGTTCAGAAACCTTCCAGTATAGACATTCTGTAAATTAGAAGAGCTTTGAAACTCAGATCAAATTCTGTGAAAGCATTATATGAATTTTGCTGAGCTACTCAAGGAAAAAAAAAAATGTCCTAGAATAGAAAAACAGGGATTAGATTTCTTTTTTCAAAAAAAGAACACACCAAAGATACTAAATGAAAAGAGCTGAAAATATACTGAGATGTCATGTTTGTCAGAGTATCATTTGATAGTTCCAGTAAAGTTCGTGTAGCAAAACTCATTGCTAAATGACACAGACCATTCTCCAATGAGGAAAGGACAGTCAGTAGAAATTATCAGGTTTCTTTTTTTTTTTTTTTTAATATATTTTAGTTATACACGGATGCAATATCTTTATTTTGTTTATTCATTTTTATGTGGTGCTGAGGTTTGAACCCAGTGCCTCACATGTGTGAGGCAAGCGCACTGCCACTGAGTCACAACCCCAGCCCTTATCAGGGTTTTTAAAAAGCAAAATATAGGGGGTAGGATTGTGGTTCAGTGGTAGAGCCTAGCATGTGTGAGGCACTGGGTTCGATTCTCAGCACCACATATAAGTAAATAAATAAAATAAAGGTCCAACAACAACTAAAAATTTTTTTAATAAAAGCAAAATATAATGTCTGTTACTTTAAAAGAAGTTAAGAACAGCATATCAGAATGATCTTTCCCCTTTATTATAAAAGAAAGAGAAAAAGTTAGAGAAAGGAGGACTATAAAAAGATGCTATATATTCATGAAGGAAAATATAATACAAATCTAAGAATAGAGGAAGTAGCAGACACTTTTGAAATGTCATCAAACAGTGCCAATGAATATTTTTGCCAGAGAACAGCATGAGAGAAAATGTTTTATTCAACAATATCCAAGGAAATAAAATTACATTTAAATGGCAGCACCAAAAAAAATTTTTAATGAAAAACAGAAAGGCAGCTTCTGGGAATAGAAGTGTTATAGTATATATGTTCTCATAAGTGATTACTAAGATTTTTTTTTTTTTGGTTTTATTTTCAAAGCTATTTTTATTGAGGTGTAACTTATATCATTCAGTTCACCCCTTTTAGTGTGTAGTTCTATGAATTTTAAGATTTCATAGTTTTATTACAGTACCATAATCAAGATAACAGAGCAGCTATCACCCATAAGCCCCCTGACCGAGGCCTATTCCTTATCAGTTTCTCTTGCCCCTCCCACTATAATGGCCCATCTGTTTTCTGGGCTTGCAGTTTTTCCTTTTACAGAATATGATACAAATGGAATTATACAGTAGGAACCTTTCCTTCACTTAGCATGTACATTCAAAGTTCATCCATGTTGCTGTATCAGTTGCTCATTCTTTTTTTAAATAAATAAATAAATAAATATAAATACAAATATATATATATATATATATATATATATATATATATATATATATATTTAGTCAAAGGACCTTTATTTTATTTATTTATATGTGGTACTGAGAATCGAACCCAGTGCCTCACACATGCCACTGAGCCACAACCCCAGCCCTGATCATTCTTTTTTTATTGCTGAATGGTAGTCTGTTGTATGGATCACCTTTTCTTTAAATGAAAAAACAAGTAACTTCAATATAAGATTTTATTAAAATTAAATTGAAATGTTTTCCCAACATTTTGAGATACATATAATGAAAGCGGGATATGCACTGAGTTTTGAATTCCTGTGTTCTTCTTTTTAACACCAATGTTCCATAGCGTTTCTTTTTTGTCTTGTTTTGTTATTTTACTTTCTTAGTCTTTCTCCCTCCCTACTGAAACGAAAGCAGGGAACCAGGTGAGAGATGAAAGACGGAGACCAGGCAGAGATACACGTGAGAGTTTATTTGTCAGAGCTGACACAGAAAGGCCATCTCTCCATAGACAGAGAGAGGCAAAACAGGCTTGGGGTTTGGGACTTTTCTGGGGCAGGCTCAGGGATTGGAGCCAGTCTGGTCCTAATGTGGGCAGTCAGGGGTGGGGTTGGTAGGAGGCAGTGGCGAGTCTTTCTCAGAAAGGCCCTTGGGTGGGAAAGTGGAATTTTTCTTAAAATGGCAGCTGTCACTTAAGATGGCCATCCAGATGCTAAGCAAGGACCTTATAACTACAAACTGAAATTTAGAAGGCCGATGGCAGTCAGGGAAGTCTTCAGGTGATTACTTAGATATTTAAGAGCTTGATTTTCTCTCTCTCTTTAATGGTAGTGGAGTTTTAAATCAGGGCCTAGTGCTGGGGCAGGTGCCTATAATCCAGCAAATGGGAAATCTGAGGCAGGAGAACCACCAAGTTCAAAGCCAGCCTCAGCAATTTAGGGAGACAATAAGCAATTTAGTGAGACCCTGTCTCAAAATAAAAAAGACTAGAGAAATAGCTCAGTGGTAAAGCATCCATGGGTTTAATACCCAGTACCACAAAACCCCAAATAAAAACAGGGCCTAGTACTTGCTGAGCAAGCACTTCTCTATTCACCTACATCTCCAACACTGTTTATTTTTTATTTGAGACAGAATCTTACTTAGTTGCCCAGGCTGGCCTCAATTTTGCCATCTTCCTGCCTCAGCCTCCCAAACACCTGGGATTACAGGCATGTGCCCCTTCTCCCTGTTAGAGATTGATTCTTTTTTTTTTTTTTTTTTAAGAGAGAGTGAAAGATGGGGAGAGAGAGAGAGAGAGAGAGAGAGAGAGAGAGAGAGAGAGAGAGAGAGAGAGAGAGAGAATTTTTTTAATATTTATTTTTTAGTTTTCGGCGGACACATCTTTTTTGTTTGTATGTGGTGCTGAGGATCGAACCCGGGCCGCACACATGCCAGGCGAGCGCACTACCGCTTGAGCCACATCCCCAGCCCCTAGAGATTGATTCTTAATGGTAAAATGACACAATACAAGCTACAAAGACTTAACAATGAGGTTTTTTTATTTGGCTTTGTCGCCAACAAACTATGATGATTAGCAATGCTATATGTCTTTTAGTCTTTCTTTTTTCCTCGTTTTTTCTCCTATGTAATATTAGAGGAAGGCTGTGCACTCCAGAGAGAGAGAAAGAGATTTTGATAGATTGCATACTTTTCTTTGAAAGTTAGGCCAAATACTGACACCACCCTCTTCTCTTCCCCATCAGGTTTGTCTCCCAGCCTTGGGTATATCTGTGCAGGAGCAGGGGATATTGGGAACTTTCTGAACTTTCCACTCAGTTTTGCTATAAACCTAACATGGCTCTGAAAAGTAAAGTTTATTAAAAACAACAGCTGAGCATGTTGGCACACATCTGTAGTCCCAGTGGCTCTGGAGGCTGAGACAAAAGGATCAAAGTTCAAGACCAGCCTCAGCAACTTAGCCAGGCCTTAAGCAACTTCGTGAGACCCTGCCTCAAAATAAAAGATAAAAAGAGCGGGGGATGTAACTCACTGGCAAATTGCTCCTGGTAAGAGTGCATAGCTATAATCCCAGCTACTCCATGTGAGCAAAAGTAACCATAATGGGAGCAGAGTTCAATGATCAGCATTTGTCTTTATTAAGTAGTAGCAGAATGGCACATTTCCAGGGGAGGAAATGGCGACTGGTTACAAGAGGGGTCTATTTTTTATAGGTCTTAATGAGAGTTAATCATAATAGACAGTTTAGTGTGACTTTATCATTAGAGACTGAGGACGTGCTGGTGGGCAGTCAGGAAACTAGTTGTGCAGGTTAAAAATCTAACTCAGGCCTGTCACATGCCTGTATCCCAGCAGCTGGGGAGGCTGGGACAGAAGAATAGCGAGTTCAAAGCCAGCCTCAGCAATGGAGAGGAGCTAAGCAACTCATTAAGACCCTGTCTCTAAATAAAATACAAAGTAAGGCTGGGAATGTGACTCAGTGGCTGAGTGCCTCTGAGTTCAATCCCTGGCTACCCTCCCCGCAAAAAAAAATCTAACTCAGAAAAACAGTTGTAAAAGCTTGAAACTCATTGTTACTGGGATGAAAGTCCCAAGCCCAGAGCCCCTTGTTTGCCTTCTCCACCCAGGAAACATTGTCACTAGGAAAGGATGAAAGCCCAGAGCCTAGGACCCATTGTTTGCCTTCCCCTCCTCCCCTCCCAGATCACATTGTCCTCCTTTTCTCCCTGGGCTGTAATTCTCCTTTTCTTGGGGGATGTTATTTTCCATATCCTTCACTCCAGAGGCTGAGTCTGAAGGATCATGAGTTCAAAGCCAGCCTGAGCAGGTTAGCCAAATACTGTCTCAAAAAAAAAAAAGTAAATAAAATAAAATAAGAAGAGCTGGGATGTAGCTCAGTAGCAGAACTCCCCTGAGTTTGATCCCCAGTACCACAAAAACAAATAAAACTATGCTTACAGGGAGGTTTCCCTGGCCTAACAAAAAGTTATTTTTCAAAATATATATTCTTGGGCCTTCCCCAAAAACTATGGAATTATTTCTGCAGAAATAGGACCTAGGAATCAGTATATCTAATAAGCATCAAGGGAGTTTTTTTAATCTGACCAATTTGACAAACATTGACTTAAATTCTATAGTTAGAAGCAGTCATGGCAGCTTGTGGTCAAGACTCAAATTGTCAGCTCACAGAATATTTTACTAGCAGCATTCCTAGAGAGAACTTATTCTAAATGTAGCACCAAAGGGGCAAGAACTTGGAATTCAAAATTTTTCACATCCCCTTTCACGTTGGAAGTCCACATACCATGCTTCCATCAAAGAAATGTGAATGGAAGGGGTGCACGAGAAGAGATCCATCTTACTTCTGGGAAGAAATTTTAAGAGCCAAGATACAACTTGTCACATTCCCTGTCCCTGCTACAGTGATCATGGAAAAACCCACTGAGATTGCATCAGTCTAGCTCCTTAAGGGAACATGTGATGAGAACCCCCTGCCCATCTTCAATGGATGTGTAGGATGAGTGAAAAATCAACTCTAGTTGTTTCAAGCCACTAATATTTTGATTTTGAGATTCTCTGTTATTACAGCATAATCCAGCCTACCCTGACTGATACAGTCTTCAAATTCTACACATTTCTATGCTTCACCAAAAGACAACAGTATCTCAATTGCCACTCTCAGGAGTTAATATGCGTAGGTAAATCTTCCCCTTAGAAAAAGAAAGTTCAAGTTGCCAAATTTAACATCTCCCAATTAAGTATATGCTGACAGATTCTAGACCTTATGCCAGAGCAACCATTTCAAGTTGAAACTCAGAGTTTCTCTTCCTCCCACTCCACAGAGTCTGTGATCTGGAACTTGACAGCACCAATTAGTAGTGGGCTCTGGGAACATAATTTTTTCCTGAAATAACTACATGAGAGGATGGGGAATGTCTTTCTCTAAATTTGATGGGTGTGGAACTAGTGCTATAGTAATTTTGTGTGTCACACTTACTTTTGTGTGTGTGTGTGTGTGTGTGTGTGTGGTGCTGAGTGTTGAACCCAGGGCCTTACATATGATAGGCAAGTACTCTATGTTAGGTCCTTAGACATTAGTAACTTCCAAGAAAAAGAAACTTAAGATACCTCATTCCTATAACCCCTCCTTCAAGGCCCCTAAATACAAAAATCTGTTGTGGCTCAACCACTTGCACCCAAGGTCATTTCCAGCTTGCTCTTGTTTCTTGTTAAAAAAGATATAAAAACCTCTATTCAAGTGACTTTGGCTACTATGCCTTGCAGAAGAGCAGCCTGGCAATAAACCTTTGCTTGAACTCAGAGATGTGTCTCTCTTGGATATTTGTGCCAACTACTCTAACACTCTACTGCTGAATTGTGTCCCCAAGCCCCAACCCACACCTTTTTTTTTTTTTTTTTTTTTTTTTTGGTATCAGGGATCTAACCCAGGAGTGTGCTACCATTGAGCTACATCCCCAGACTTTTTTTTTTTTTTTTTAAAGACAGAGTAAATTGCTGAGGTTGGCTTCAAACTTGGGATCCTTCTGCCTCAGTTTCCCAAGTTGCTGAGATCTACAGGTATGCGCCACTGTGCCTAGTGTCATATTTACTCTTTGGACTCTCAAAAAACTCAAAGAGAGAACTGGCATTAAATGACTAAACTTCTGTCCAAGCTGCAGCTGCTAAAACAAATTCCAACCCTATTTAAGCCTTAAGAACCCTTCTAACTGCCTGGCATGGTGGCACCCTCCTGTGATTCCAGTGACTCAGGAGGCTGAGGCAGGAGGATTGCCAGTTTGAGGCCAGCTTCAGCAATTTAGTGAGATCCTCCACAACTTAGCAAGACCCTATCTCAAAATAAAAAAAGACTGGGAATGTAGCTCAGTGGTAAAGCCCCCCTGGTACCTCACAAAACAAACAAACAAACAAACAAACAAAAACCCTAAGTTTGAGTGAAATATAGTATGAAATATGATATGTCAAGAGCTTTGTAATGTTTTGAACAACTAATAATAAAAAAAAAAGTTTGAATGAAATATAGAGATGATGTACTCTGAACATTAATTTCTGAAAAGTTTAAATCTCAAGGGCAAGTGAATTTGACTTCAGACATGACCTTAATTTGTATGAGGTTTTAATCTGTAGACTTTAAATTTTCCTGGAAGTTTGATCACAAAAGAGATAATCTTCATGTTGACTGCATTTTATTGTTGAAGTATCATAATGGTGCTGGGTAGTCTTATTGCAAGCCTATAATACGTGAAATTGGACAATGCTACTGAATACAATTGTTACAGAAAATAAACTAGGGGATGAATTTTTGGTTTTGGAATTTAATTAATTAACTATTTGTGGCAGTTATACAATAAGACCTATTTTATGTCTTCTCCTAGCAGCTTCTCTTCCATGCAGGGTTTGATCCTGAAAAGGAGTTTGATTTGGTTTTAAGATTGCATAGTGCCTTAACCATGGTATCATCCAAAGGGTTAGAACAATCTAGTACCATCCAATCTTCCCATAGTTCCCTTGTGTCCACCTAAAAAATAGAATCCACAAAGCTTTATCCCAACTTTCTACCAATTTTGAACTGCTGTTCTCAGACAAGCCCTGTAAGATTTCTCATCCACCAGGTGAGACTCTTTGGTGGCATGTTTTAGAGAGGGGGTGGGGGGCAGCTCTGAACAGGAGCTGAGCATGCCCCCTTAGCCTTGAATAATAGGGGTGTGTGGAACTGGCAGAGCAAGTGGGCCTTATCTTCTCTGGGCAAGGAAGTGCCTCTCTGGGATTGGGCGTCACCCAATGGGACTGGGCTGCACCCTGCTGTTTGTTGTAACACAATCCCTTGCCTTATTTGGGTGGAATAGTCTATGAAATGTCTTCCCTAAATAAATACTGGGATTCAGGGTGCGCTCCCGGAAAAACGTAGTTTGTGTTTGTATGGTCTTTTCGTTGTCAGCCCAATTCACTCAGAGTGACTCTTCCACGTGGGATGTGGGCAACATTTTAGTAATTTTTTTTCAATGGTTTGGTTTGTTTGGAGCTGGGTATTGAACCCAGGGCCTTGGTGCTTATAAGCATGCCTTCTATCATGGACTGACACTCCCAGCCCTGTTTTGTTTTGGCTTCCTCTCCTCCTTCTACAAGTCAATCTTTTATCTTGTGTTCTAGGATAGGTCTATTTGAGGCTCATGCCTTGCTATCTAAACTTGTGACGTTGCATGGGGATTTTACGTTTTGTCACCCACTTGCTCTATTTTTCTGGGAAAATCTGGGGATATTAAAAAATTATGGCACTGTAACTTCCTAGAATTCTTTTTTTTTCCCCCTTTCTTTCTTTATGGGTGCTGGGGGTTAAACCCGGGGCCTGGGGTATGCTGTACCACTGAGCTATAACTTTAGCGCTAATTTTTTTTTTAATTAATCCACTTATGTAGCAGAGACGATTATGTGCTCACCAAATCCCTTTTCATATTTCTTCTACACTTGCTTGCCCCTCCCCCCAATCAAACTTGTCTGCAAGGCCAGTTCTCCCTAGCGAAACATGAGTGGAAGTAACAGGTGTCACTTGGGAGCCGTGGTAGTAAGATCTCTATGTCTCTAGTCTCTCTCTTCCCCTTCAGTTATAAACAAAGAGTACAGAGATAGAAGAAGCCTTGATCAAGGAGCCCCACATGGAGGACAGCAGTCTACAATAGTGTTTACATTAACAGGAAATAAAATTTTTACATGTTAAGTCACTTTGGGATTGCTGCCTCAGCATAAACTTAAACTACCCAAACATCTCCCCACCTACTTCCTCTATTAATTATGATCTTTTCATCTCTTTTTCTAAAAAAAATGTTCAAGTATCTCCTATTCAAAGGGGGGAGTCGTCTTCTGATTCTACTGTTACTCAAATTATCATATCTCTTTTCCTCATTTGCTGATACATTTCTAGAAGAAAAAGTCTGTGTGTGGTACCTCCACTTCCATACAATCCAGGCACTCCTTAATTTCTGGAGATCTAGTTACTGATTTTTTTTTTTTTTATCCTTCAGAAACTACTTTCTTTGTTAGATGCAGTGGTGGCACATGACTGTAATCACAGCTACTTAGGAGGCTGAGGCAGGAAGATCACAAATTTGAAGCCAGCCTGGACAACTTAGGGACACCTTGTCTCAAAATAAAAAAAGTTAAAGGACTGGGATGTAGCTCAGTGGTAGAGAGTTTGTCAAGCATGGGTGAGATCCCAGGTTTAATTCCCAATACTGAAAATAAACAACAACACAACAACAACAAAAAAACACTTTATTTCCTTTCTCTTTTCTTTTTTGCCTTTTTTTTTTTTTTTTGTACTGGGGATTGAATTCAGGGATCCTTTAACCACTGAGCTACATCCCCAATCCTTTTTAAAAATTTTTAATTTTGAGACAGGTTTTGCTAAGTTTCTTAGGGCCTTGCTAAGTTGCTGAGGCTGGTCTCCAACTTGAAATCTTCCTGACTCAACCTTCTGAGTCACTGAAATTACAGCTGTGCACCACCAAATCCAGCAACCCTATTTCTTTAAGGAAAGAATCTTTTCTTTAAGAATACCAATGACCTACTTCTTGCCAAATCACATCAATTATGTGCAGTCTCTCTTCTACCAAGGCTCCAAACTCTGATCAAGTAGTTTGACTTATTTTTATGAACATAGACTCCTTTGAAAATCAGTGAAAACTATTGATCATACTCCCAGAAAAGTATGTATACATATTTTAAATAAATTTCATAGAGTTTTTTTTTTTTTTTTTTTTTTTTTTTTTAATCATCAAGCTCCACCAAAGTCCATCCAAAATTTTCTTGAAAATGTCTCTTTCTTTTTTCTTTTTATTGGGTGGGGGTGGGGTTGGGGGTGGGGTGGGAATACCAGGGATTGAATTCAGGGGCACTCGACCACTGAGCCATATCCCCAGCTCTATTTTGTATTTTATTAAGAGACAGGGTCTCAATGAGTTGCTTAGCGCCTTGCTAAATTGCTGAGGCTGGCTTTGAATTTGTGAAACTCCTACCTCAGCCTCCCCACTGGGATTATAGGTGTGCACCTCTACATATCTGTTTGTTGAATAAAGAATTCTGTCTGGTCTGAACCTAAGACAGAAACAGAAGGTAAAGAGGGTCATTTATTCCTATAATGTAATTGAGTATTCTTTCAGCTCTCAGTGTGTTTTCCTAAACTGCCCTGAGGTTTTATCAGACCTTTTTTTTTTTTTTTTTCTAATTTCTGTAATGGTTTCTTCCCATCTATTTCCCAATCATCTATCTCCTCATTTAGTCTTGGAGCAGTTGCTGAGTAATAAACAGCCTTGTATTCCTCTTAGCCTAAACAAAATGATAACATAACTGAGAAAGGGATATACTCATATTAAAACCTGAGTAATAAAAGAAAAAAGAATATGAACAAGTAGAAAAACAGTGAACTTTATGTGGTGGGGGTGGGGAGGTACTGGGAAGTGAATCCAGGGTGCTTTACCACTGAACTACAATCCCCAGCCCTTCTTATTTTTAATTTTGAGACAAGGTATCACTAAATCACTCAGGCTGGCCTTGAACTTGTGATCCTTCTGCCTTAGCCTCCGGAGTAGCTGGGATTACAGCATTCAAGACCACACCTGTTAAAATGACCTCTTACAGAGATTAATCTGATAACAGTATTTAATAGTGGAGGGACTGGTCAAAAGGAGAAGAGTCAAGAGGCTATGTAACAATCCGTGCTCTGAATTTGTGAACTACAGAACCAAACTGGTGGAGTAGAACAATAACAAAGGGGTGCAGTGGATGTAAGACATTACATCAGAAGCATTGTTTGGATCTCCCTTCCACTAAAAGAAAGCACTTAGCTAATGCCTTACTGCTGCAACACCTTTGGGATTCACCACAGCAACATTCAAACTGAGTTCATGATCTTCCTAGGCAGTCCCCACCAATAACTTGAGCATGGCAGTATTACCAAGACCATTCTCCCAGTGTAGGACTTCTGTAAGAGGCAATTTTTGTTCCTGAGTTCCTCATTGGGTTGGCTGAAACTCTGCTAGATCTGTATCCGAGTCTGAGGCTCCTCCTGCACAATCCTGTTTTTTCCCTTTTCTTTTTCGGGTATCAGATCAGCGTCCAGGTCTGAAGGCTTTCCATATTTTCCTCCCCCTTCATCCCTCATAGGTGGTATATTCCCACCATACCACATCCTCACAGTTCTTATACTTCCAAGTGTGTCTGAGTGTCTGCTTCCTGAAGGGTCTAAATCTATACACTACATATAGAAAAGTCAGATGCATCAGTGAATCTTGTTTTCCTAGAATTAGTGGTCCCTAGAATAGCCCTTTGCACATTGTGAGACTATAATAAATATTAAGAGACTAATATAAAACATTTGGGAAATATATAAAAAGTTTTATATTATAAAATTATACAAGTAAAAAGTAAACTATGGCTTGAATTAATTGTGCTGAGAAAGGGCATATTTTAAGTTAAATTATTTCATGCATTAGAATTTTTTTTTTAAAGAGAGAGAGAGAGAAAATTTTTCAATATTTATTTTTTAGTTTTCGGCAGACATAACATCTTTGTATGTGGTGCTGAGGATGGAACCTGGGCCGCACGCATGCCAGGTGAGCGTGCTACCACTTGAGCCACATCCCCAGCCCCACATTAGAAAATTTTAAAATGTGGGCTGGGATTGTAGTTCAGTGGAAGAGCTCTTGCCTAGCATGTTTGAAGCACTGGGTTCATTTCTCAGCACCACATACAAGTAAATAAAATAAAGGTCCACCAACAACTAAAAAAAATAAAAAATAAAAATGCACCAGATGCAGTAGCACGTGTGCGCTTGTAAATCCCAACAACTCCAGAGGCTGAGACAGGAGGGCTGCACATTCAGACTCCCTAGTTATTTGGCCATTTCTTTATTTAGAGAGTTCAATTATGTGTATATATGTGTGTGTGCACTGAGGATTTAACCCAGGAACACTTTACCACTGGGCTACATCCCTGGTCCTTTTTATTTTTTTATTATGAGACAGAGTCTCACTAAATTACTAATTACTGAGGATCTTACTGAGACTGCCCTTGAACTTCAGATTCTTTTGCCTCAGCCTCTTGAATTGCTGGGATTACAGGAGTGTCCCCCACAATGGCAGAAACACACACACACACACACACACACACACACACACACATACATATATTAGTTGTCAATGGATCTTTATTTAATTGTTTTATTTATATGTGGTACTGAGAATCAAACCCAGTACCTCACACATGCTAGGCAAGTGCTTAGCCATTGAGCCACAACCCCAGCCCCATTTTTTTTTTTTTTTTTTTAAGGAGAACATTTTGATTTCACAACAGAAAGTTGTAATGGGATCAATGGGAGAGACACAGCAGCTCTCAGAGATAAGTGCTGCAAATGGGAGTCAGAATATAAATAAAAATATGTCCTTTAGACAGCAAAAATTCTTGAAACCTCTTTTAAATAGACATTATGCCTTGTTTTCATGAGACACTTCTGAGAAATTGGATAGACATTCCTTTCATGGCAGTGTTGAAAACATGCATGAAGAACTGTCACATAATACACCAAGGTGATATTCAGAGTATAACGGAAACACTACATGACAGACCATCTAACACTATCAGCTGAACATAACCATTCTTCCTGTTTTGTTTAATAGGGGAAGTTATTGTATAATGTTAGACATATATTCTGTATGCTTGTCAGGCTGGGGAGATTTGTTGATTGGGTTTTGGTCTCAGTTTCAGTTTTCAGTGCTAGAGTAATTTGGGAATGAAATTTTTGTGCTAAAGTTGTACTGAACTAATAAAAAACTATTCAGTTGAAGTCCTGATCATATTATTTCCACTTTTAACTGCTACTGAATGAATTTTTCTTTTAAGTAAGTCTTGGTAGAAATCTTGGTTGAAACATTTCAATGATCTAAATTCAATGTATTGTCTTTCATTAATAAAACATTTACAAACTAATTTCATAGCCCTCCCCTAGCGTGGCTTCTTTTCTGCCAGCTTCTCATCCTGATTGGTTGGTTGATTGATTGCATGTTGATTGCAGTGCTGAGGATCAAATCCAGGGCCTCACACATGCTAGATAAACATTATACCACTGAATTATATCCCCAACCCCTGTTTCTCATTTTATATGCCTTTCCCTGGAGATTTACTCTTTGTTCTACAAATTCTTAACTTTCTACTTTTTTCTCATATCTTCCACATCTGTTCTAGAACTCTCAACTCTCAACCAAAGATGCTGCCTTCTATTTTGTTTAAAAAAGAAGACATCAGAAGATGAACATCTTTTGATTGCAAAATCTATGATTCTCCTTGCACCTGGACATTTTTTCTTTCTTCCCCCCAGTTTCAATGGCAGGAGTGTCCTTCTTCCTATCATTTTACTCATACTCAAAATCCAGTCCCCCTCTCTCCACATCATCTTTTCCTTTCTAACAACTTATTCTGGTCCAGAACAAACAAGTGCTAGCATGTCTTATCTGTAAAATGCCCTTTTATTTATGTATATTCTTACTTTGCCCTATATTGTATAGTATCTAAGATATATTATATCCTATATTTACTTACATCTCCTTCTTTTGCTTTTCCTTACAGAAAAAGTTCTTAAAATATCCTGTCTCTATAAGCCTTTCTAACCAAAAGACTCTAGATTTATTTTATTTTTATTTTTGGTACTGGGGATTGAACCCAGGGGCACTCTACCACTGGGCAACATCTTTAGCTCTTTTTATTTTTATTTTGAGTCAGGGTCTCACTAAGTTGCTGATGCTGGCCCATGAGCATGCAGTGAGCCTCCTGAGTCTCTGGGATTACAGATATGTGCCACCATGACTTGCAACAAACAAGTCACTCTTGAATCCTCTTCAATATAACTTCCTTGACCCACCATGCCTCTGAAAATGTGCCTGTCTAGGTCACCAATGACCTTTATATTGCTAAATCCATTGGACAGTTTCGATTCTTATATTATTCATTTACCAGCAGTGCCTCTCTCCTCTGAAACATTATTTTCATTTAGCTTTTACAATGCCATTCTGTGCAGAAAAGAGTTAAGATAGCAGACCTGAGATTGCTATGTTTAGAAGAAACTTGATGTTTGGTCCCTGGAAGGAACCTTGGAACTTTGGATTTCAGAAGTGTTACCATTCTTCCATAACTGATAACATAGTTTACTGAAAAAAACAGCCTCTACCTCAGAGCAAAGCCTGTCCAAGGAAGGGACATCACCTTTGTCCTTGGAAAGACCCACAGAGCACTCCTAGGCACATTCCCACCCTGCTAAGTTGTTTATCTACAAATAACAGGAGAGATCTGCTGCACCAGGTGTCCCTGACTCAGTCAGGCTAGGTAAGGACCCATAGCATCCCCCTTAGCAACCTCCAATCAGCATGAGACAGGGAAAATACCTGGAATGCCAGATGACCCCCAAGTAGTTTATGGTGGTTGGTAACATGTTGGGAAACCATGTAGTTCAGCACGAACACCCCTTTTGTCTTAAACCAATCAGTTCAAACGAATCCCCCTCTTGTAGTAACCAATCACCCCTACCCAACTTGTTCCCACCAGTGAATGTGCTAATCATGTTTTAGAGTTGTTATTTGATTTTCCCACGGTGTGTGATGATTTGCTAAGAGATACTATGATGTATGTAGGGGTCCCTGCCTTCTCCAAAGAATGTATAAAACTGCTGCAAACCCTGGGCTCGGGGCCTCTCAGCGTCACCAGTTGCTGTGTGTGCACATGGAGGACCAAGCTAGCTCACAATAAACACCTCTTTGCTGTTTACATCGATTTTGGTCTCTGGTGGTCTTTTGGGGGTCCCGAATTCGAGCATAACATTACTGTGCCTAGACTATTTGTACAAATGAAGGGTTGGGGATGTGAGGCCCCTGAGTTCAATTCCTGGTACCCCCCACCCCCCAAAAAAATACAAAAAGGGCTGGGGATGTAGCTCAGTGGTTAAGTGACCCTCGGTTCAATCCCTCATACCAAAAAAACAAAACAACAACAACAAAAAGAACCTTCAAACTTGTAATCCCAGTGATTTGGGAAGCTGAGGCAGTAGAATCACATGTTTGAGGCTAGAAACTTAGTGAGACCTGTCTTCAGAAACTTAGTGAGGGGCTGGGGATGTGGCTCAAGCAGTAGCGCGCTCACCTGGCATGTGTGCGGCCTGAGTTCGATCCTCAGCACCACATACAAACAAAGATGTTGTGTACGCTAAAAAATAAATATTAAAAAATAATTCTTTAAAAAAAAAAAAGAAACTTAATGAGACCAGTCTCAAAATAAAAATAAAAAGACACTAGGGATATAGTTCTGTGGTAAAGTACACCTGAGTTCAATCTCTAGTGCCAAAAAATTAATGAATGAATGAGATATATGTATATATATATATATATTTTTTTTTTTTTAGAGAGAGAGAGAGAGAGAGAGAGAGAGAGAATGAGAATTTCAATATTTATTTTTCAGTTTTTGGTGGATACAACATCTTTGTATGTGGTGCTGAGGATCGAACCTGGGCAGCACGCATGCCAGGCAAGTGCGCTACCGCTTGAGCCACATCCCCAGCCCTTAATTATATATTTTTAATGGACATTTAAACAATAAAGATATATAGATGCTAAATAAGCATTCAAAAATGATTTTCATGCCAGGTGTGGTGGTGCATGCCTATAATCCCAGCGACTCAGAAGGCTGAGGCAGTAAGATCCTAAATTCAAAGACAGCCTCAGCAATTTAGTAAAGACTTCAGCAACTTAATGGGATCCTGTGAGAAACTAATGTGACTCCATTTAAAAAAAATAAATAACAGCAGCTTCTACCTCAAGGCCTGTCCTAAGGAAGGGGGCGTGACCCTTGTCCTTGGAAAAACCCACAGAGCAATCCTAAGCACATACCCACCCTGCTGAGTTGTTTGTCTGTAAATAACAGGAGAGATCTGCTGCACCAGGTGTCCCTGACTCAGTCAGGCTAGGTGAGGATCTATAGCAACCCCCCTAGCAACCTCCAATCAGCATGAGACAGGGAAAATACCTGGAATACCAGATGACCCCCCACTAGTTTATGGTGGTTGATAACATGTTGGGAAACCATGTAGTTTAGCACGTACAATCAGTTCAAACAAATCCCCCTTTTGTACTAATCACTCACCCCTACCCAACTTGTTCCTGCCATTGAATGTGCTAATCAAAGTTAAGAGTTGTTTGATTTTCCCGAGGTATGGAATGATTTGCTGTGTGATGTTGTGACGCATAGAGTATCCCCCCAAAACCTATAAAATCTCACTGAACAAAGGACCAGGACTCACTCCCTGGGACCGCTGCATCTGAACGGTTTTGAGTCCAGGCTCCAGCTTGCAATAAAGACTCTTTCGTGATTGCATCGGATTCGGCTCCTGGAGGTCTACTGGGGTCCCAGGAATCTGGCATAATACCTGTCTCAAATTTAAAAATAAAAAGGGCTGGGGATGTGACCAGAGAACCCCTGGGTTCAATCCCCTATACAAAAAAAAAAAAAAAAAAAAAAACTTATCATTATTAGTCATTGGGAAAATGTAAATTAAAATCTTAATGAGATAAGAGATACTATTATACTCCCACTAGAATGGCTAACGTTTAAAGACTGATGAGGCCAAATATGGACAAGTGTGTGAAGCAACTAAAATTCTCAGACGATATTGGCAAAAATGTAAAATAACTACTTTGGAAAACAGTTTATAGTTTCTTAAAGTTGCAGATACACATACTGTATGATTCAGCCATTCTACTCCCAGGATTTTTTTTTTTTTTTTTGCATGAACCAAGATGTTTATTGTAATAATATTTTCTTCAAACAAAAACAACATTTAGGGCTGGGGATGTGGCTCAAGCGGTAGCGCGCTCACCCGGCATGCGTGCGGCCCAGGTTCCATCCTCAGCACCACATACAAGCAAAGATGTTGTGTCAGCCAAAAACTAAAAAAAATAAATAAATATTTAAAAAAAAAACAAAACATTTAAACAAAAAAGTGGAAACACCTTTATTTACTTCCTTTAGGAAGGGAATGGATAAATAACTGGTTTATTCAAAGAATGGAATACTACTATATAGGCGTTAAAAATTAATGAATTAGGACTGCAATTATGGCTTGGTGTTAGAGCACTTGCCAGTCTCAGCCTCGACAAGGCATTAAGCAACTCAGTGAGAGCCTGTCTCTAAATAAAAATATAAAATAGGGCAGGGGATGTGGATCAGTGGTTGAGTGCCCCTGAGTTCAATCCCTGGTACCCCCCCTCAAAAAAAAAAAAAAAAGAAGAAAGAAAGAAAAATAAACACGTATCTATAAAAAGACTTGTGTATGAATATTCATATCAGCTTTATTTGTGATAGCCAGAAACTGGAAATAACCAACATATGCCACCTCTACTATTTGATATAGTGTCCCCTATAGTAGCCACTGCTCATGAAAAATGCAGCCATGATGCCAGACTGCTGATACTGTCACTACCACAGATCCAATATCATTCATCACCCCTTCATCTTGGCACCACTTGCTCAGGACTCAAAGTACATGGTGGCCTAATCTGGGTCACAAGGCTGTCAGGGGAGTGGGAAGAAGATGAATCACACCCCTTGGGCTTCTGAAGTTAAAGGTAGGAGTCGTTCCACTTTACCAAGACCTAGATAATGGGAGATTTTCGAAATCTGTCAAGTGGGTTCAGAGGCTGGGCAGCCAAAAATAATTACAGAGGACTGGAGATATAGCTCAGTGGTAGTGTTTACCTAGCATGTTCAAGGATTGATCACCAGTACCATAAATAAATAAAAAATAAAGCTGTAGAGGTGGTGCACACCTGTACTCTCAGTAGTTTGGGAGGCTGAGGCAGAAGGATTGCGAGTTCAAAGTCAGCCTAAGCAACTGAGTCCCTAATGAATTTAGCAAGAACTTGTTTCTAAATAAAGTGTTTTTTAAAAGGGCTGGGGATGTGGTTCAGTGGTTAAGCACCCCTTGGTTCAATACCTGGTACCTCCCCCAATTTCGGGGGTCGGGGGGGAACCCAACTATAGATGTCCACTATTCTAAGTATTTTGAATAGACCAAGGCACATATATTCTTTGTATTACTAGTTATTGACATAAGAACTGACTGCAGGGCTGGGGGTATAGTTCAGTGGTATAGCACTTTCCTAACATATGAGGCCCTGAATTCAGTCCTTGTCACTGGAAAAGCAAAACAAAACTGAGTTACTAGGCAGGCATGGTGAGTGTGCCTATAGTCCCAGCACTCAGGCGGCTGAGGTGGGCGGATCACTTGTGCCCAGTAGTTTCATACCAGTCTGGGAAACAAGCCAGACTCTGTCTCAGAATAAATACATACATACATAAATAAATCTGACTGATTTGAACATTCAAAGACAAAACAATAAATCTTCGTCTAGATGTCATATTTCACATAAAATTAACTCAAAATGGATCACAAATGTAAATATAAAACATAAAACTATAAAATTTTTAGAAAAAAAAAATTTTTGGAATCTCAGACTAGGCAAAGAGTCCTAGAGGACAACAATTTTTTCCCCCCCTGTGGCACCGAAGATGGAACCCAGGGCCTACTATATACTAAGCAAAAAGCATTCTCTCACTGACCTAAACCCCAATATTTGACCCCAGATTTTGATACATAAAAGGAAAAATTGATAACTTTGACCTCATCAAAATTCAAAACTTTTGGGGCTGTGGTTGTGGCTCAGTGGTAGAATGCTTGCCTAGCATGTGTGAGGCGATGGGTTTGATTCTCAGCACTGCTTATAAATAAATGAATAAAATAAAGGTCCAACGACGTCTAAAAAAAAATATTTAAAAAAATTTAAAACTTTTATTCTGCAAAAAAATCTATTAAGAAGATGAAAAGACAAGCTATAGCCAAACATGGTGGCTCATGACTTAAATCACAGCTACTCAGAAAGCTGAGGCAGGAGGCTTGCAAATTCTAGGCCAGCCTGGGCAACTTGGTGGGAACTAGTCTCAAAAAAAAAAAAAAAAAAAAGAAAGAAAGAAAGAAATAAAGAATGAAAAGATATAAACAGGGAGAAAATATTTGCAAACCACATATTTCCAAAAGAATATTATCTGGATCACATAAAGAACTCTCAAAACTCAATAGTTGTGATGTGATGGCACTTGGCTATTATCTCAATAACTTGAGAAGCTGAGTCAGGAGGATTATAGATTTGAGGCCAGCCTCAGCAATTTAGTGGGGCCCTAAGCAACCTGTCCCAAAATGAAAAATATAAAGGGCTGAGGATATGGCTCAGTGGTTAAGCATCTGTGGGTTCTATCTTTGGTACCCTGGCACACACACACAATATTTCTTCTGATCAGTGTGTTTTAATGCCTTGCACTGAGGCACTAAGAAAGGTAATTAGGAAAAAAACAAACAAAAAAAACCCTACCTCCTCATCTCTTTTTGAGACAGGGTCTTGCTTAATTATTCAGTTTGGCCTCAAACTTGCAATTCTCCCTCAGTCTTCTGAGTCACTGAGATTATAGGTCTGTGTCACTGTCCCTGTCTTTATGCACAATTTTAAGGTGTTTGTATTTCTAGCATATAAATTCCTATCTCCCTGAACTTATTTACATTTATTCTCTCTCTTCCCACCCCCACTCCTCTCCTTCCCCCCCACCCCACACACACTTTTGTGAATAGTTTGTTGTGTGGAAATTAGGGAAAACAGCCAGATTCAATGTTAGTGTTGAAATGATGCAGGAACAAGGACAATACACACTTTATGGTAAGATTATTACTACAGAAATAGCAGAAGCTAGAGTATAAATCTGGGAATGAGCATAAAAATGTAAGCCCCCATTCTCCAAAACTGTCTATGAGATGAAACATCGACTTTTTTCTATAGCCTGTAAAAGGAAGTTAACATTAGTTTTATCTGGAGATTTTAGGATGTAGGAAGATCCCAGCGGACATTTAGTTACAATTTAAAAGTTTCTGTTTATGTATCGGTTAATCTCCTAGACAGTAAACTCCTTGAGGACAAGTCTTCTGTCATTCATTTTATGATCTCAAACTTGGCAGTCATACAGTATTTAATAAATGTTTGTTGAATTACTGAATATACAATTCATTTTGGAGAATAAAGAATTTGATATATTGCTCCTCTTATTAAGTCTGCAAATTTCAAAAGAGATTCTGCTTTATACAAAGAAACAGATTGTAAATGGTAGCATTTCAAGCATCAGATGTTGTTGAGTGTGACTGTCTTGCTGGCTATTGAAATTATTCATGGAGCCAATCCCATTCTCTGTGTATGAGCAAGGCCAGTTCTATTTATACATATAAAACCAGGGGGTAGGTGGAAAAAGTCTACCTCCTTTTTGTACATTAGTTATTATTTCTCCACTGATTCTATTGTTAATGTCTTCAACTACCATTAAAAAATACAATACATCTCTTTACTATATTTGATTAGGAGAGAAGCTGTCACCTCCTACATTATTCACACCAGCTTGTCAAAAAGAAAAAAAACACAAAGAGCTTCAGTGGTGCTAAAAGGCTTTTTTGCATTTAAGTATCAAATAGGTATTTTTAAAAAATTTTAATCACTAAGTAAATATAGACTGGTGGTTAGGCATCACTAATCACCTATGTACTTTTGGCTTTTTGTTTGTTTTTGTGATGCTGGGGATTGAATCCAAGGTTTTATACACCCTAGGCATAGCGTTTTTTCTACTGAGCTAAATCCCCATCCCCACCTATCAGTTTTCTTTTATTTTAGTTCTGGGGAATGAACCCAAGGTCTCTTTACCACAGAGCTATATCCTCAGCCTTTTTATTTTTTTTATTTTGAGACAGGGTCTCAAATTGGCCAGGCTGGCATCGAAACTATGATCCTCCTGCCTCAGCCTCCTGTGTTGCTGGGATTACAATATGTTATGTATCATGCCTGGCTTATGCCAAATGATTTCTAATATTTTAAAGCTAGACATTCTTTTCTTAAGGGTCTTTCAGTTCCATCCATGGCAGCTGGAGCTAATGCAAAACCCTATTCTGTTGGAATGTCTGGTTAAACATAAAAAAAACAAATGAGCCTGGCATGGTGGCACACACCTATAATCCCAGCGGGTCAGGAGGCTGAAGCAGAAAGATGGCAAGTTTAATGCCAGCCTCAGCAACTTAGAAAGGCCCTGTCTCAAAAAATAAAAAGGCTGGGGGTGTAAGTCAATGGTTAAGCTCCTGTGGGTTCAATTCCTGATACCAAAATAAATAAATTAATTAAAATAAAATGTGAAAAGTTCAATGGTCAAGTTAAACAGAAGATCAGAAATGGATGAAGAAAGAATTCAAGAATGAGCTCTGCTTCCTGATTGCCAAGTTCTGACCTGCTTTCCTCTACCATTCCCTTCTGTCATGATGTTCTGCTTCATCTCAGTCCCCAAGCAACAAAGTCAGCCATCTCTGGACTGAGACCTCTGAAACCATGAGCCCCAAATAAACTTTTCCTCTTCTTAAAAAAAGAAAGAAAGAAAGAAAGAATTCAAGAATGAAAAATAGATATGATATATAATAAAATTATCCAGAATGAGATTGGAAAATGTAACATAGAGATTAGAATCAGAAGGTACAACATACGCCTAATAAGATCTACAAGGAAAGAACGAGTATAAGAAATATGAAAAGATGGCTAAAAATTTTGCACAACTGAAATGAAATTTGTGGGTGTCTCTGTGTGGATGTGGTACTGGGGTCTAAACCCAGGCCCTTGTACATGTGAGATAAGCACTGTACCAACAAACCCATACTGCACTCCCACTTGCCACATCTGCCTTTTTAAATTTTTGAGACAGCTTCTTGCTAAACTGCCTTAAACCTGGAGTCCTCCTGACTCAGCCTCCTGAGTAGCTGGAATAAGAGGCATGTACCATTGCAATCAGCTGAATCTTTAGGTTAAAAAAACACAAAACCCTTGCAAAATTTTAAAAATCCTATATCTAGCTACGATTTAGTGAAATATCAAAACGTTTAACAAAGCTAGATGTGGTGAAGCATGCCTGTAATCAAAGTGATTCAGAAAGCTGGGGCAGGAGGATCATAAATGGAGGCCAGCCCGGGCAACTTAGCAAGACCTTCTCAAAATTAAAAATAAAAATAGCTGGGGATGTGGCTCAGTGGTAGAGTGTCCCTGGGTTCAATCCCCAGTACCAGGAAAAAAAAACAAAAACAAAAAAAAACCAGAAAAACAACAACCAAACAAACACCACTGTAACTCAGCAGAAGTCTGGATAGTTGATTGCAACAGAATGATTCATTAATATTTCTAAAGATTATGCTTCCGGCAACAGAGATTCATCCATTTGCCATTATAGTCTCAGTTCAGGTATATCATATATAGAGAAAACTAAGGCAGGAAAAGACAGGACACTAACAGGCTCTCATTTTTGTTCATTGCTAATAAGTGGGCCAGTAAGTACATCAAAGGCAAACATGTCCAATTGATTATTATCCCTGCTAATTCCTTCAGCTTGAGGAGGAGTCTCTCTCTTCAGAATATTTTCTTTGAAGGACCACTGCATTTTCTGGTCTTCCAAGAAGGGCATTTTTAGTCTGCTGCCTCTAGCGGTGAGATAAGAAGTCAATGTCTACCCCAGAGTCTGGCTGAAAAGATAATGGGCTGTTATCCTCTGGCAGAGTATCCTGACCCCCAAGAGATAAAAATGGTTGGAGCTAGACTGAGAGGTGAAAACCCATACTGGGTTAGTCTCCAGTGATAAGCAGACCAAGTCATAAAAAGAAACCTATGACCTCCCAACTTTCTCACCTGAAAGCATTTCTTCTTCTAAAATTATTATTATTTTGAGTACTGGTGGTTGAACTCAGGGGCATTTAACCACTGAGCCACATCCCCAGACCTATTTTGTATTATATTTAGAGACAGGGTCTCACGGAGTTGCTTACCACCTTGCTTTTTCTGAGGCTGGCTTTGAATACGCAATCCTCCTGCCTCAGCCTCCAGAGCTGCTGGGATTACAGGCATGCAACACAGTGCCTGGCTAAAATTATTTTATTTATTTGTTTTTATGTGTTGCTAAGGATCGAATCCAGTGCCTTACTCATGCTGGGGACACTCTACCACTGAGCTATAGCCCCAGCCTACCTGGGGGCATTTCAATAGTGTTTTATCAGATATATGTATTACAATAATGCTTTCTTTAATGTACACTTTATATATTTTTTAAAATATATTTTTTAGTTGTCAATGGACCATTAGTTTATTTATTCATTTATACATGGTGCTGAGAATCAAACCCAGTGCCTCACACGTGCTAGGCAAGTACTCTACCAATGAGCCACAACCCCAGCCCATATATTTTTAAAATTTTAATTGTTTTTAACCTTTCCAGTTCAGATGTTTGCTTTAGGGAGCTTGACATCACCTGGAATTCCTTTGAAATCTTAATCCAAACATTCCTGTTCTTTTTGATCCCTTGCTCAAGTGACTTCTCTTACTGTCCTTGTACCTTCTCAGGACCTAAACCCTTCATTTCCCAGCTCTTTTTCAGCCTTCTGCTCTCTTTACTTAGACTTCAACCAATTTACATTTTAACCACTCCCTTCCAAATAACTTAATTATCTTTATTTAGAGAACTCAATGAGATAATATAGCTAAAGCACTGGCAAGTGTTCATTAAATGGTAGCTAACATAAACATAAAATTCTCTTCCTCCTTTGTCATTCTATTATACCAGACATATATGTCTATTATACCAGACATATATGTCATACACTTCTGGGCAGTTGAATATTATTGGAAAATATCACTAAACTGTGCAAACAGATGACAGTAAACTCATGCTTCTATCCTTAACAGCCAAGTAATCTTTATCTTTCTCTAATCAGTATTTTGAATTTTGAGAGCACTCTAAGGTTTCTCCAATCTTTTTAAATCTTCCCATCTCTTCCTAATTCTTATTCTCTTTTCACAGGGGGAAAAAAGTGAAGAAAGAAAGAAAGAAACCATCAGGGAACTTCTCCAACTTCAGCATCAAATCTGCAAAAGTTTCCTGCATTTGCACCTATCCTTCCCTGTTTTCCTCCTGTGATAATGGAAGCACAGTCTGGTTTACTATTAAAAGCCAATGACTCCTATTTTCTCCCACTCTGTCATCCTCATCCACATACCTTCAACGGCTCTCTCCTTTGGCTTCTTCTTACCTATATTTTAAAATATCTAAATAGATTGCATCTTAGAAAATCCTTCTTTTTATTCTAGTACTTTGTTATCTCTCCCTTATTATTCCCACCCCATTTAAAAAAAAAAAAAAAGTTTGTCTATATTTGCTGCCTCTAATCTATTCACTTCCCATTGTCCTTTGCCATTGTAATCAGATTTCCATTTCTACATTTCATGGAAACTCGCTATCTGCTTTATCAATAAACCCTTTATCCAGTAAAGCCTTCTCAGGTTTCATTTCAATTGACCTGCCAGCCACCTCTGGGAGACTGGATCACTTCCTCCTTTTGAAACTCAATGGTTTTAGTAATGGCCATTCACCTAGAATGCCTCATAATTTTCTGCTTCCAGTGGTTATTTTTCTTTATGGTCTTTTCCACTTTTCTCGTTCCATCTTTATGGTTGTGGGGATTGAGCCTAGGGGTGCTTTTACACAGAGTTACAACCCCAGCCTTTCATTTTATTTTTTAAAATCTTGAGAGACAGGTTCTCACTAAATTGCCCAGACTGGCCTTGAACCTGCAATCTTTCTGCTAAGGCCTCCAAAGTCACTGGAATTACAGTCCTGCGCTACAACACCTGACTTTTCTTTGTCCAAGAGGTCCATCAAGGGTCCATTATTTTCATACTTTCCTCATTTCCCTCCTACCCACCTAGATGTTGATTCATATCCCAGTTTAGATCATCCTCCTGATGTGCTTTTCAGCTTGACACTTATCCACCCTTAGGCTTTCTACCTCCAAAGCTGTTTCTGCTGTGTTCTCTCAGTGAAGGACTTCAGACCTACCCAACTTCCCAAGCCAGATAGCATCAGACATCACATCATTTCTTGTTTTCTTTCACTCTTCACATTCAATCAACTAACAAGCCTAGGCCATTCTGCTTGAAATAGCTCTCAAATAACTTCAGCTGACATCCAAGCCATCATTCCTTGTGTCATCTTCTTAAGGGGTCCTCCAGTTTTCAATCTTGTTTGTTCCAATCCATTCTCCAAGCAAACGAGAGTGATTCTTCAAAAATGTAATTATTAATTATGAATGTAATGCACTCCACTATTGTCATGTATGTAAGAAATAATAAAAAAATGTAATTATTACTATTTTTTTTTGTACTGGGTATTGAACCCAGGGATGCTTTACTGAACTACATCCCCAGTCCTTTTTATTTTTTTTTTTTATTTTGAGACAGGGTCTCCCTCAGTTGCTTAAGTCCTGGCTAAACTGCTGAGGCTGGTCTTGAATTTGGGATACTCCTACCTCAGCCTCCCAAGCTGCTAGGATTTCTGGTGTGCGCCAACGCACCAACCAAAAATGCAAATTTTATCACACCACCTGTATTCTTAACATCTTTCACAAGTTTCTTGTCTTCAGGATAAAGCTCTAAATTCTCCAGCATTTCCTTCTCTGTCTTGTTTCTTCACTCCCCTCTTTTCATACAATCGTCAGCTGGTTTGAATTTCTTTGAATTCCTAGAATACACACTTGTAGCCTTAGAGCTGTTCTCTCAGCCTAAATATACATTCTCTTCCCTTGTTTTTCTAACCAACTTGCAGTCAACCCTCACAGTTTAACTAAATTATCACTTCCAGGAAACCTGTTACTGATCCAGAGGCATTCTATACTCATCTAAAGACTAAGAGCATTGTCTTGTAATCCTCTGTAGTCTATGTCTGCCCTGACTTTTAAGTTCCTAAAGGGCAGAAACACCAGGTGCCCTTAAACTTTCCATCTTAAGAACCTAAGAAAGCGTTTGGCACACAAAATAGTTCAATTTATATTTGTTGAATAACTTCTTTGGAATGAGGTTGCCAGGTGAATACAAGAAAGGTGGAAACTTAAAAGGGACAGAATGAAAAATTTGTAAGGAAAAGTGGAATAATACGGGGCCCATAGGTTTTTCCGTAAACTCTTTCCTCCAGAAGCTACCCTGCCTGCTTCAACGTGGGGATCAAGGCCAATTACTTCGCCTGAGGTCACGACATCTACAGGCGCCGGAGGCCTGCGGTGGGGAGCGTGCAGTCCCAGACAAGGGAGGACAATAGCTTGGAATTCGGCCTCGTGTTTCCGGTGGGGCAGCCTCCCGCTAGGCGGGTGGAGTCCGCGGGTGGGGGCTCCGAGCCCGGCCCACGGCGAGGAAGCGCGGCTCCCAGCGCTCCCGCTGCCACCTCCACAGACGCCGTCGCCCCGCCCCGCCCCGCCCCGGAAGTGACTTGAGGCCCGTCCGGAACCTCTGGGCCTGGCGGCTGCAGCGTCACCAGCGGAGCCGGTGCGGGGCGGGCAGAGCGGCCGCTGCCGCCGCCAACGAACCGGGGACCGCGCGGGGCCCAGCAGCACACCGGCCAGGGGAGGGGGCCCAGCGGTCGGGCCGAGAGCGACGGGCCGCCGGCGGCCGCGGGGCGACGACGACGCGGAGGAGGCGGAGCCCGGAGAGGGGTGGGGGCCGGGGAGGGATAGGGTGGGAGGGGGTGGGGGGGTGTCCCTGGGCTCATGGAGCCGGTCGAGCGGGCGGGAGGCGGGGATCCCCCGGAGCCCGGCGGGCGTCCCGTGCAGGGCCTGCGGGGCTTCGTCCCGCAAAAGGAGATCGTGTACAACAAGCTGCTGCCCTACGCCGATCGGCTGGACGCCGAGTCCGACTTGCAACTGGCCCAGATAAAAAGCAACCTGGGCCGGGCAGTGCAGCTCCAAGAGCTTTGGCCCGGGGGCCTCTTCTGGACCAGGAAACTCTCCACGTAAGTGGGCACGGGTCTGAGGCAACGGCTGGAGGGGTGTTAACGGGGGATGGGCTCTTTGTCCGGATGGCTTAACCCGCAACTCTGTCCTGGCTGGCGCTGCCCCCTTGCAAGTGTTCGCAGGGTCATGACAGAAACCTGTGAAGCACTGAAGCCTCCTCCCTGCCCACTTTGCCCGGGGACCTCTCGGGTCCTCAGCAGCCCTCTTCGTCCTTACCAGCTGCTACTCCCCAAGCGTTCGTCAGGTTGTTTCTTAAGACTTGCGGGGCCCTGGGGAAGAAGGAGGGAGAAGAGCGGTCCCCAAAGGTCCTCCTTGGAGATTTGCGCGAGGGAGAGACTGGGCAGAGAGGATTTGTCTTTGGGGAACTTTGACTTCCCCACTTCTCCCTGTTTCCTCTGGTTCTTTATTCCCCTATGATCCCGCCTCTTCACCTCTCCGTTAAGTTTCTACTAACTTTGTGAATGGGAAGGAAGCCACAGGGAGACTTCTGGTTTCTGTTTGTTTTGTAGATTTGATTGAAAAGATTGGCATAAAATCAGCCCTCAGCTCATTCTTGGACTGTAGAGTAGACGTTTATGTTAAGAATGTTGTCTTCGAATCTAAGGAAAGTGTGTTGCTTCTGTTGTGACATTTCCTTTGGCGAGACGTTTACTATTCGCAGGAAAACAGTGAAGAGCGCCGTCAGGATGTCCTGGGAGTTATTAGTATCAGGTATATGTGAATTTTTGAGTCGTTTAGGTGAACATTGATTACCCAAGTCGGTTTGAGGAGTATTCTTGTTTGGTATAAACCAACTGTAAACTAGTGTCACAGTAATTGGGGCGGGGGAAGGTATTGGGGCAACGGGTAGAGACTATTTGCTAGATAGGCATCTGCACTGTCAGCCTTTTATAATTTTGCTGTATCTTGTTGGTTGACTGCAGGTAAAGTCTGTTACGTTGTATGTTCATTGCATGTGGTTACAGATGGCTGAACACACAGGACATAAGTCACTTGTTCAGTGTTTACCCAAATCTGCTGAGTGAACTGGGTGATGACTCAGGGTTTTGTAATGTAATAGTATTAAATATATTCCTCACAGGATGATTCTTATCTGCCAATTTTTAAGAGGCCTCTGACAAATTTCTCATCACCTCTGACCGGTTGATGGGAGTAATTACCTTTTTAATTGAAAAAGAGGCAAAACTAAGACTCTTAGTTTGCCCTCTTTCAAAGAGTGGCCATAAAATTTTGAAGTTAACAGCTCTTCTTTTGTCTGTAGTATAGAGAAGTTTGTGGTGTTAGGATCCAAGGGAGAAAGGGCTGGGGAGAGGAAGGCACCAGAGAGAAAAGAACAACTTTTAGTCAAAACAGAATATTTTATAAATGACTAAAATTCACTTTTTGAAGCAAGCCTCCTAGGTGTTTGTGTTAATTAGACATAGTAAAAATGAAATTTACATTGTTAGTTCCAGAAATTCCCTATTTAAGTCACTTGGTGTAGACTTGCCATAGAATACCATTTTTAGGGACTAGAACAGCTCTTTTTAGGTGCACAATATATAAATATGCTAGTTTGGGACTGGAGTTGTAGATCAATGGTGGAGTGCTTGCCTGGCAAGTCTGAGGCACTGGGTTCAATCCTCAGTACCGCGTAAAAATAAATAAATAAAGGCATTTTGTCCATCCTACAATTTAAAATTAAAGAAAATAAAGTAAAAATAAATATGCCAATGTGTGAGGGCACGTTTGGTTTTGGTGCATGAACCTAGAATTTAATTTACACAGGCGCAGTAAAATATTTTCTAAAGTATTTTATTTTTATTGAATTTGATACATTGGCACCAATAGTTTATTTTTATGTGGTGCTGAGGATCAAACCCAGTGCCTCACATGTTGTAGGTGAGCACTCTGCCCTGGCACTAATAGTTTTGTTACTGTTTGGCTCATTAGATAAAAGTAGTTACTTAAGAAGGACTAAAAAATACAGTGGAGACAATGCTTGATGTTTAGGACAGGGTTGTAATTAAATGGCTTAATACCTCTGAACCCATAATGTCTTATATATATAAAGTGTAAGAAGTGCTGTCAGGTAGAATCTAATTTTGGAATTAAATGATTAAGTGCTGGAAACTGATTCTTGGGACTGCACTATGAAAATTTGAACTCGAAGGCCATATTATGATGTTGGGTGTGTTTTTCTCCTAAATCATGTTAAGATGACTGTATATTGTACATATTTTTTAAAGCATCATGTTGCATAAGTTAAAACCTAAATAATGTCAAAGCGTGGTGATAGCTGAGTAGTGATCATAAGTCCTAAGAATGGAAAGCAGTAATGAAATTAAAGCCTAGTTTCTCCCACTGGCTTTGGGACTGTGGAACAATGATTTAATCATGTATTTCAGTGTTCTTGTGAATGAAATAAGGGTGACTAAATAATTCCTACGAATCATTCTTATTCTGTTGTTTTATGATTTTATTATTATTTTACACTTTTTAGTGTAAAATTTTATTATTATTTTACACTTATAGTTTCCTATAAGCTGGTGTGTATTTTTCTACAAAGATTGAGCAGTTTGTAAAGTACTTGAAATAGTTACATAGATAAGTACTTACCTAAAGAAGACCAAAAGTATGAAGGTCATTCAGGCACTGGGACTGTATCCCCTATTGGAACTGTACAACCCTAATCATGGGTATCGTAGGTGTGTTTGAAGCCGAATTCTGATTGAAATGCTGCTACACTTTTGGACTTGGGACATCTACATTGGCCCCTCTTTTCACTTTTTATTTCTTTTTAGTAAATTAAATCTGTTCTGAGATTTGCATGTCTATTTAGCATCTTTGACCAAAGGTGGTTTCTGTGTCTTTTATTTTTATTTTTTTGTGTCACTACGGATCAAACCTAGGGCCTCACACATATTAGACAAGTGCTCTACCAGTGAGTGAGCTACATTCCTAGCCCTTTATTTTGAGAGGCTGGAATTATAGCTCAGTGGTACAGTGCTTGCCTGGCACGTGTGAGGTACTGGGTTTGATCCTCAGCATCACATAGAAATAAAAGAATAAAATAAAGGTATTGTGTCCATCTACAATTAAAAATATTTTTTAAATTTTTATTTTTAAATTTTGAGACAGGGTGTCACTTAGTTGCTGAGGCTGGCCTCCAACTTGTGGTCTTCCTTTCTGCCTCAGTGTCCTTAGTTGCTGGGATTACAGGTTTGTACCACCATGCCTGGTGTCTGTGTATTTTTAAAATTGGTCCTGGGATGTAATACAAACTCTCACAGACAATTTAAAGTTTTAGAACTGCCTGTTCCAGGGAGATTTTGTGATAGAACAGGGCAGTTTTAAGAATGGAACAAACAAATTGGAGAGGTTAAGGAAAATAAATAAATTGGAGAAAGTAAGGCCAAAACAGTGGTCTTTGGAAAATGGCAGTGTAGACAGATTATGGACTCAGATAACTTGTGTGGCCCAGGTAGAGAATGAAGGGAGTTGAATAAAGAACTTGAGTGGCTGGCGTTGTGGCTCAGCAGTAGAGCACTCGCCTAGCATGTGCGCGCCCTGGGTTGTATCCTCAGCACCACATAAAAGTAAATACAGGTGTTGTGTCCAATTACAACTTAAAAAAAAGAACTTGAAACGTGTTTTGCTCTTGACCTTCTGGGCATTACATAAGAAGCAGTGAAGTCTGGAACACCTCAGTTTATCTAAACCTGGCATTGCCACCAAGATTCTTATCTTGGTCTTATTTCACCTCTTTTTCTGATTGAAATGCTGCTACACTTTTGGGCTTGGGACATCTACATTTGTAGATGTTCTCCTTTTGAAGGCAAAGTTGAGATGACTAGTGGGTTTTCAAATTTAATATTTACTAGTGGGGTATTTTATAAAAACAATTTTAAAATGTGAGATGGGATTCCTCAAGCAGATTTTAACTTTTTAACACTTCATTGATAATAGAATAATAGATAATAGAATCCCTTACAAGCTTACCCCATCGATGATAATTTCTTGCTTTTGTGCTTTAGAATTTTGATTTTAGTTAGGTAATATTGTATGGTACAAAGCAAATTTAAATACCTTGTCTGTTGTAGTGACAAAAGTTCTGGGTTTTTTGTTTTTGTTTTTGTTTTTTTTTTTTTTTTTTTGCTACTGGGGATTGAACCAAGGGGTATTCAACCACTGAGTCATATCTCCAGCCCTTCTTGAGATAGGGTCTCACTAAGTAACTTAGGGCCTTGCTAAATTGCTGATACTGACCTCAAACTTGGCAATAGGTCCCTCTTCAGCCTCCAGAATCCCCAGGATTATAGGCAAGTACCACCACACCTGGTTTATATTCTGTATTGTTTTATGATTAAATGAGTGTGGAATCATTTCATTTTCTGATTTATGGCTCCCTTTTAGGTTGAAGAGACAGTTTAATTGTTGTAACATTATGTAGTCTTCCTAGACAGATTATTTTAGTCAAAGCCACATAATGCATTTAAGAAATTTTAAGCTGGGCACAGTGGTGCATGCCTGTAATACCTCAGGGATTGGGAGACTGAGACAGAAGGATCACAGTTTTGAAGCCAGCCTTAACAACTTATTGAGGCTATAAACAACCTAGTAAAATCCTGTCTCAAAATAAAAAATAAAAAGGGCTGTGACTGTGGCCCAGTAGTTAAGCACCCTGGGGTTCAATCCCTGATACCAATAAAAAAAAAAAGTTTAGTAGAAGTATGAGTTATGAAATATACTGACCTTTTCTTGTGAAAAATTACGTAATAAGTGACTACAGGAGCATCTGAATTCAGATCATCTAGAAAGCAGGAAATGCTAACTGCTGAATCTCTATTGTCTATTAACGTGAGATACTTAATAATTTTTTTTTTTTTTTTTTTTTTTTTTTTTTTAGTACCAAGGATTGAATTCAGGCTTAGGGCCTCACTAAGTTGATGAGGCTGGCTTTGAACTTGCCATTCTCCTTGCCTTAACCTCCTGAATCATGGAATTACAGGCATGTGCCACCATGTCCAGCAATTAATAATTAATGAGTATCTAATGTGTAAATACTAAAAGTACACCATAAACACAAATGCTTTCTATTTGCAAAATAATCTCAAATCTTGGCAAATTACCACCTTCATCAATCAACCAGTTAGAAGCTTGGGCACGGTGGTGCACACTTATAATCCTAGGCAGGAGGATCACAAGTTCTAAGCCAACCTCAGCAACTTATCAGGACCCTGAGTAACTTTGCAAGACCTCTCTCAAAAGAGAAAATTGAAAGGCCTGGGGATGTGGCCCAGTGGTAAAAGTGCCACTGGGTTCAACCCCCCCCCCAAAAAAAAAAAAAAAAAAAGAACCAGTTAGGGAAAGTAGATGAGATGCGTTTTTGTTACTAAATGATTACAATTCAATAGAAACCAAAATTATTTCTTAGAGTAGTTTTAGGTTCACATCAAAATTGAATGGGAAAGTGGAGTTCTCATGTAACTTCTGTCTCCCACACTTGTTCACATTTGAATTTTCATAGCACTGTCAAACATCCATACACATTTTTTTTTTTTTTTTTTTTTTGTGGTGCTGGGGATTAAACTCAGGGATTTGCACATGCTAGGCAGGCACTCTATTACTGAGCTCCATCCCCAGACCTTTTTCTTTTACTTTGAGACAAGATCTCACTTAGTTGGCCTGGCTGGCCTGTAGCTTACAGTCCACTGATTTAGCCTCCTGGCTGTTTGTGGCAGAACTTCCTTTGCCAGTAAATATGTATTTGATTCTAATTTGAACAGTTTGCTGATTTGAGAATTTTTTAACTTAAAACATTTATTATAGAAAATACCAAACATACTGAGAATGACTAATATAATGAATCTCATCACTCATCTTACACAGTTATCAACTCATGGTAAATTGTTCCTTTTATGCCCCCTTTGTAGTTCTTTTTTTGGGGTGGGGGGTACTAGGGATTGAACCCAGGGGTGCTTAACCACTGAGCCACATCTCTAGCCCCCCTCCCCCCAATTTTTTTTAAATTTTGAGACCGTGTCTCACCAAGTTGTTTGGGCCTCTGTATGTTACTGAGGCTGGCTTTGAATTCTCCTGTCTCAGCCTCCTGAGCCACTGGGATTACAAGTGTGCGCCACTGCACCCAACCTTTCTCCATAGCTGTGAAGCCATATTATTTCATTTGTAAACAGTTTCAGTGTCTTTAAGGGGAAAGGAATTAAAATAACAACAAAAATCAATACCTAAAATAAATCTTAAAAAAAAAAAAAACCCTAAAAAACCTGAAAAACTGAAAAAAAAAAAAAAAAAAACAAAACCAGTTCATTGTCAACTTTGAATGGCTTCAGGAAGTTCTGCTTCTTTGAAAATTCAGAGGTTAAAAACACAAAATTTTCATCCATTTGCAATGTTTTAAGGTTTACTACAGTTGAATCACATGGGTAGGGAGTTTAAAAAAAACAGCAGCTCGTTAATGATCGTTTTCATACAGTTTCTTTTACTCTTTAATACTGGAGATTTAGACTTAATATTGGGATAGCAAGTGCTCTTTTTAGGAGATTGCCATTTGGAAAATGAATATACTGAGACTCATAGGTTGTTACATAGTAGAGGAACTTTTTTTTTTAAGTGCCTTACAGAGGGTAGACACAGTTTTTGGCATTTGGTGCATATAAGTAAAAAATTTCTGCCCTCAAGAAGTTCCAGTGTACTCATTGTGTTCATTTATCTTTGTTTAGAATCAACCAGGCAAAGTGGTAGCCCCTCAAGAATTTTAGAGGAAGAAAATAGGATTTCCCCCACCCCCAACCTCTAACCCCCCCACTTCGGGGTGGTGGTGATGGTGGTGATTGAACCCAGGTGTGCTTTCCCCAGTTGGCTTTTTTTTTTTTTGGAGGTGGTGGGGGCTTGAATCTGTCATCTTCCTGCTTTAGTCTCCTGAGGCATTCACCAGGCTTACAGGTCTGATAATTGTGCATGACTTAAATTCTAAATGTATTATATATTTAAAAATTTGCATTCTGACCATGGGTTTTTGTTGTTGTTGTTGATTTTGTTTTGTTTTTGCAGTGCTGAGGATTTAACCTAGGGCCTCCTGCATGGGCATGCAGGGCAAGTGCTCTACCACTGAGCCACATCCTCAAACCTTGACCAGTGTGTTTTAATGCTTTGCGTTGAGGCACTAGGAAAGGAACTTAGAAAATAATAAATTATCATTTGATGATCTGAGAACTTAAAGTCACTTTAAACACTCCCCCCCAAGTGTTCTTTGCTTCATTGCTGTGTTGTAAAATAACATTGTAATTAAAATACATGTTATTAAGTGGAGGCAAATTTTTATTTTATTGTATTTTTATGGATGCTTATTTATTAGTAATACATCTTCTAAAATAGTTTTGAAACTTTTCTCTTAAGTGAGATTCTTTCCCCTCCTTTAAATATAGAATCCAAATATGTTTTCCTTTAACCATTGTATAAAATTAGTGTCTAAACAACAAACTGAGAACATGGTAATAAAAGCAACGCCACACAAATAAAAGGAGCAGCAGAAATTACAAGAAGATGATCTGATTGTTGAGACCCCTGCTGAAGTGTGAAAAGCAACACATAAGTCTTACCATTTGGAATCTTGAGGTTGACTACTTCCATATTCAGCCTATGTGGAGTATTTATTCCCTTTCAGTGCACTCTCTTGATCCCTTGTTCATGCTTTTGTATTGTTTCTACGCATATTCCTTTCTGTATTGAGTTTTTTTCACCCGTTCAACCTTCTACCCCTAGCATTTAATAGTTGGATATGCATTCATGGATACTCATTAATATTAGAATTATCTTTTAAGAGAGATAATTTTTTAATATTTATTTATTTTTTTAAAGTTTTCGGTGGACACAACATCTTTATTTTATTTTTATGTGGTGCTGAGGATCGAACCCAGCATCCCGCGTATGACAGGTGAGCGCGCTACCACTTGAACCACATCCCCAGCCCAACCTTTTTTCTTTATAAACTAAAACATTACAAAAATCTAGGAAATTGTTAATTTTGTATTCAAAATGAAGAAAGTGAATCTCAGAGATTGATTTTAATACTGGGCTCAAAAGAAAGGAAATGTATAAGATATATAACCAAAGGATTGGAGGGAATGAACATTTTGGTCAAGAAAGAGATTAGTGTGTTTTATAATCCAAAAAGAGGTATCCAAAACTGGAATTTAGCAAAATAGATTATGCAAGTGTTTCACTTTAAAATAAATCTATAATAGTTGTTGTGGTGAAGGACTTAGTGTTAGAAAATTTAGCTGTAGTTATAATTTTTTTGATAGGTAAACCATTATGTATTAGTAATGCTAATTTGGCCTTTTTTTTTTTTAACTATATCTGGCTCTTAAATATTTGAGATTAAAGATAAAGATTTTTCCTTTCTAAGAAAAAAAATTACCACTGTTAACACAGTGTGGAATGGGTATAAAAATAGTACTGTATTGCAGACAAGTTGAAGATTGCTTAAGAATTATTAAAAATATTTTATAATCTTCTGTTTTCTAATGGCAGGCAGTCTAAATGGAATATAGAATAGAACATACGTGGGTGTTTCTTTTTCTGGTGATTTTCTTTTTTAAGCAAATTATAAAGTAGAAGGTTTTAGAGCAAGAAATCATATTAGTGCAGTCTTTTTCTTGTGAGTGTGTATATTTGGACTTGTAGTTTTTTTCTTTGTTACTGTAGTAATATGATGAATGGATTGGGAAATTTTGGCAGATTCCTGAATAGTTCACTTGGGATAGTTGGTGTTTTGAGGGAGGTAGATCACTTCTAGAGACCCTAATTAATAAAACATCAAATATCTGTAAACATTGAACAAATGGAGTTGCCTCTTTTGTATAAGGCAAGGGAAAAGTTACCATGTAACTGATCCAGAAATGATTTAGACAGGTGATTTTTTAAAAAATCATAATTTAAAGGCAGAATTATCTTAAGATCTTTTCACTTTTTTTGCGGGCGGGGGGTTGTAATCTTTCATCTGCACATAATTCTTGAAATACTGAGTCATTACCAAGTGAGTTTGCAAATAAGTTTGATTTTTTATTTTAACCACTTCTTGTTTTGAGTGAAGTAGACTAGGATTATTAGAGTACATTCAGCAATAATAAAGATGACTGTTCATTTCCTTTGTTTTAGTTTTATATGGGTATGTGTGTGTACCAGATTATATTTGTTACTGTGGATTGTGACCAAAAAATTTTTTTAAAGCTACAGATGTAATGGGTATCATGCTGTAATTAAAAGTAATCACCTGGTACTTGTTGAGATACAAGAGATGAAAATGCAGTTACAACAGTTTAAAAATATCAGTAACCTGAGGGTTAGAGCATTAGTGAAATGTTGAATGAGTGACATAGATAGCACCTACCATATACTGAGAGGTCTTATTGTGGCAGCACTATGCTAAGTGCTTTGCATTCATTATTTCATTTAATTCTCACAAATAAGCCTATGAACTACAGATATATTATTCAAACTTTACCTCTGAAGAAATGAGGCTTAATGAAGGTGTCTTGAGTCTGCTTGGGCTACTCTCAGTATCATACATGGAGTGTAATCCCAGCTTAAACAACTTTTATTTCTCCCTGGAGGTCTGAAATCTTGAGATTGTAGTGTCAGCATGGATGAGTTCTGACCTAGTGGGGAAGGGAGCTTTTTCTGACTCTTCTTTATTGAACATTAATCCCAAGACTGATTACCTCACCAGAGACTAGTCTCAGAATACTTTGATGTTGGGAATTAGTATTTCAACATATGAATTGAGGGGAGGTAGTGCATAAGCATTCAATCATTAGTAGAGGCTTTTTAAAAATGTGTAGTTTACTTGATGACTACAGAGATCTTGCTCTTTACCACTGTGTTGGTTTTCAGAAAAAAGTTTTCTGGCTATGTGGCCTGGGAATTCCACCCAGGGGAAGGATCACAGTTAGCTTTCAGGTAGGATTTAGTTAGGTAAGGAGGAACTCAAAGAAAGCCATTTAATTTGGGGGCACAAAGATGAATGGGCAAATTGATATGACTGTACTCAAAGCATTATTGAAATAACCAATTACCTGTCTCTCTTTCTAAGGTGTATGCTCTAGGGTCATTTGTTATTTGTTTTTATGTTCCTTTGCCTGATGCCATGTCTAGCTCATAAATGACACAAGAAAAGCATTTCAAGAAGTTATTTCCTTTATCCATTCCTCAAGAGAGAAACAACTGGGAAAAGAATAATGACATTGCTATTATGTATTAATTGTAAGTGACTTTATTAATCTAGAAATAGGGTCAATTTAAAATAGTCACAGAGTATAACTCTGCTCTCTTGATACGCTGGAAGTCCAGTGAGTTTTGTGCAGCCTGTGGTGGATGGAGATAAAGAGAAATATGTACCTTTGGTCTTTTTGTCCATTTGGAGTCATCATTGTAAAGATGATAGTGGGCTGGGTCCCAGTGTCTTCGGAGTCTGAGGCAGGAGGATCCTGAGTTCAAAGCCAGCCTCAGCAAAAAAGCTCTAAACAACTCAGTGATACCCAGTCTCTAAATAATATATAAATTAGAGCTGGGGATGTGGTTCAGTGGTTCAGTGTCCCTGAGTTCAACCCGCCCCCCCCACCAAAAAAAAAAAAAGATAATAGTTGGTTTTAGGCATTTGGGAAATCTTTTTTTTTTTTTTGTAATTGTGTATGGACAGCATACCTTTATTTTATTATTATGCGGTGCCCCTCATGCATGCTAGGCAGGGGCTCTGCCACTGAGCTACAGCTCCAGTCCGGAAATCTCTATTTTTGAAATCAGTTGGTTTAATGTGTTCAGATATTTACTGTTGGTTTGAGTTCTTTTTTTGAAAATTAGTCCTATTGAGCTGTTTGTAATTATAGAAGCCAGTATATTCCTCAAAACACACTGGTAGCACTTTTGGTCATTTGGAAAAAGTGTCTCAAATGTTCACTTGGTTTCATTTCTGATTAGAGCTGTGGGTTCAGTAGGTGTAGAAGCATGGTCCCTTATACCAAGTAGCTGTCAGTCACCAAAGGAAACAACATAATGTGTGCATACAAAACTATAATATGAAGTAGAACATGAAAAATAGTTATTTGGTATAACTTATTGTGGGGCTAAGAGGACAGAGATAGTGCTTTTGTTTGGGAATGGAGGAAGACTGTGAAGGAGGGATTTGTTGAAGGATAGATAGGCTTCTAAGGATGTGAACAGATAATTCACATGAAAATAATTATATAATGAGCAAACTTCTTAAAATTATCTAGGCTTATAATTAATTAAAGAAATAGGAATTGAGTTGGATGTGGTAGTACACAGTTGTAATCCCAGCAACTCAAAGAGGCTGAGACTGGAGGATTGCAAGTTTGATGCTAGTCTGGGCAACTTGGTAAGACCCTGTCTCAAAGTCAAAAATAAAACAAGGGTGGGGGCTGCTGGGGTTGTGACTCAGTGGTAGAGTGCTTGCCTAGCACATGTGAGGCCCTGGGTTTGATTCTCAGCACCAAATATAAATAAATAAAATAAAGGTCCATTGACAACTAAAAAAATACTAAAAGAAAAAAAATAATAAAAAAAATAAAACAGGCTGGAGATGTATTTAGCTCTGTGGTAAAGTGTCCTTGGATTCAATCCCCAATACCAAAAAAAAAAAAAAGGAGATATTAATTTAAATGGATTATATTGATATTACATTTTTAATGATTTTCATGGACTTTAAAAAGCATATGTTGTTCTAATCCATCTGGGGAACTTATGAAAAACTGGTAATCAGAGCCCCACTCCAGTAATAGTTAAGTCATTATTTTTCATACATTCATCAGTTGTCTCTGTTTTCGTAGCCATATGAAGGAACCTGGGTTTTTCAGACACACAGAAAATTAAATGACTTTCCCAGTAGATTGACATAGAGAAGTTTGAATTCTCAGCAAATAAAAATGTAGAACCAAGCTGTTCTAGATTGCTTGGATACTATGTTGAAATCAATAAATATCCTTTCCAGGGGCTGGAGGTGGGGCTGGGGCTCAGTAGCAGAGCACTTGCCTAGCATGTGTGAGGTACTGGGTTCAATCCTTAGCACCGCATACAAAAATAAATAAAATAAAGGCATGCTGTCCATCTACAACTACAAAAGAAAAAAAAAAAAGAATCCTACCCAGAGTTGATTATAATGTTGGGAGTTGCAAAGCAAGTTTGAATGAAAACATAGGATACTCTTGTTTTTTTCTTTTCTTTTTTTTCCCTTTTTAGTACTAGGGATTGAACCCAGGGGTGGTTTCCCATGGAACTAACTAAGAGAGGAGAGATGGGCTTACTGAGTAAACCCTTACTGTGAGATAATTATGTGTAATTATATGTATTATATGTAATAGTGAGGGTCTTGTTCCTGGAATAAAATCAAAGTAATTTATTTTTTATTCTCTAGTTTTTCCCTGCTACTTTTGGCTCTCTCTCTTTAATATATATATTTTTTTGTTTGGTGGACCCTTGGAAAGAGAAGGAAAAGACTGGAACTGATACAGGTACAGGAAAGTGTATATTTATTTGCTTTGGGTATGAAGAGTGGTGAGTTGAAGTGAGTATATGAAATTATTTG
The DNA here is from genome assembly GCF_048772815.1 of Callospermophilus lateralis. Lineage (NCBI taxonomy): Eukaryota > Metazoa > Chordata > Mammalia > Rodentia > Sciuridae > Callospermophilus > Callospermophilus lateralis. The sequence continues at coordinate 43,022,673 of NC_135318.1, read as the reverse complement.
GAGTTTTGTTCTTTTTTTTTTTTTTTTTTTTGGTGGCACTGGGGACTGAACCCAGGGCCTTGAGCATGCGAGGCAAGCACTCTACTAACTGAGCTATATCCCCAGCCCCTTGTTTATAAATTTCATGGGTCATGGGCTCAGTGGTAGAGTACTTGCTAGTGTGAGTCACTGGGTTTTATCCTTAGCTCCACATATAAATAAATAAATAAACAGATAGATAAATAAATAAATAAAAGAAATAAAGGTGTTGTGTCCATCTACAGCTAAAAATTCATGGGTCATGGTATCTCTTCTTATTGTATAATACTTGTCATTTAGCACTAGCCATGAGCTATTAAAGGATAATTTATTTCGTTTCATTTTATTTGTGGTACTCAGGGCCTCACACATGCTAGGCAAGTACTATACCACTGAGTTTTTTTTTTTTTATTTATTTTATTTTTTTTAGTTGTAGATGGACACAATAACTTTATTTTATTTATTTATTTCTGTGTGGTGCTTAGGATTGAATCCAGTGCCTCATCCGTGCTAGATGAGCACTTTACCAGTGAGCCACAACCCTAGCCCACCACCGAGCTTTTTAAATTTTATTTTGAGACAGGATCTCATTGAGTTGCCTAGGCTGATCTCAAACCTCCAGTCCTCCTGCTTTGGCCTCCTGAGTAGCTGAGATTATTAGGTGTGGCCCACAGCCTGGCTATAAGAGACATTTTAAAATGTCCTTAATATTATTATTTATTCAAATGTTTTTATTTTAGTAAGACTTTATTGTTTTAACATGTAATTCCTGCATTAGATAAGTTGCTAGTTAATCTTTTTTTAAAAGTATTTCTTTAGTTGTCAATGAACCTTTTTAAAATTTATTTCTATGTGGTACTGAGAATTGAACCCAGTGCCTCACATGTGCTAGGCAAGCGCTCTACCACTGAGCTTCAACTCTAGCTCTTCTTCTTAACTTAAAAGAAGACCCATTTATTCATTTTACTTTTATGTCAGTACTCTTTTGAGCTTTTGGGGAAAAAAAAAAGTCTTTGGGTTGTATTTTGAGTAATGCTTGAGAAAAGAACTGCTTGCTGGTTGGTGAGGAATTAGGGGAAATAAAAGGTTTCTGAGGAATTCCCCAATGTTTAGCTTTTTTCAGCAGCTCTAGTCCTTCAAAGAATACACCCCCCACCCTTAATTTCTTTTATAGTATCAAAATTTGGGTTATGTTAATTTTGTGTCTCTAGTGTGACAAAGGTGTCTGTCTATTGCAATAGAGCAATATTGTAGCTAAGTTATAAAGCAGTGTTGATCCAATTTTTTCATAAAAGTATTTATAGGGGAGAGTGTATAACTATAGGGGCATCTGGAATCTTGGCAAGATTTGAAGTAGTTACTAAATTAGGGAATATTTCTTTGAACTCTCCTGTTTCATCTTTGTGCCAGTTTTTTCCTTTTTAAGACAACCTTTTTTTTTTTTTTTTTTTTTTTTTTTTTTGTAGATGGACACAATACCTTTATTTTATTGATTTATTTCTTTGTGGTACTGAGGATCGAATCCAGTTCCTCACAAGTGCTTGGCCACTGAGCTACAACCATAGCCCTGTCAGTGCCATTTTTTAAGAATAGCTTTTGAATGATTCTTTCAGCTCTAATTTTAGAATAAAATCAAAGGTCGGGGGAGGCTTCAGGAAGTTACTACTGTGTTTATATAGCAGCCTCAAGTATCATTGGTAACCCTGGGATTGAGATTTTTAATATAATGTCTTTGCTAATCCATATGCTTTACTAGTATAGGGTGGTTAAGAAACTTTTATAGTAATAATAGGCAAAGTCGAAATGATCTGCAGTCTCATTGTTTTTCCCCATATAATGTTCAGTCTTTTAGGAACTAAGGTGAGATGATGGGATTATTCCTGAAACCACAGAAAAGAGCTGAAAAAAATTTAGAATTGTTTGAGAAAATAAGAAAGACTTCTCTGAGTGGACCAGATATTTTGAGTTGTTTCTGGAAGATAGAAATGCACTAAGGTGCCCTAACTTTCAAAATTAGGCATAGTTTTAATTTGATTTTTAGCTGTTGGGGGAGTATTAAAGATCATGTGAGGAATAGTAATGTTCTCATTTTTTTTTTTTTTAGAGAGAGAGAGAGAGAGAGAATTTCAATATTTTTTAGTTTTTGGCAGGCACAACATCTTTGTTTGTATGTGGTGCTGAGGATCGAACCTGGGCCGCACTCATGCCGGGCGAGCGTGCTACCGCTTGAGCCACATCCCCAGCCTTGTTCTCATTTCTTTTGACTTGTGTGTATTTGTAAAACAACCCTCCTCAAAGGGGTATGAATTTAAATAGACAGTGATTCGTTCTAAATAAATTTGAGTTTAATAACTTTTGACTCCTTAAATATTCTATGAGCACTCATTGAATTTTGAAACACCTTTTTTCTTAAATTTGCTTATGTTTGGTACTTTTGTTTACATTGTTTCTCTAAAAGTTAAAAATTTGAAAATGTATGTTTTTGAGGTAAAATGCTCAATTGTTTTTGATAGTAATTATAATTGAATTAATGCTTGGAAACATAACTGTATGTTCTGTAATTTGCTATATTGTTTCAAGATTCTAAGCAGACCATATCCATTCTTGCTTATTTTAATTTAATTAATTTTTTACAGTACTGGTGTTTAAACCCAGGGTTTTTGAATGCTAGGCAAGTGCTCACCAGTGAACTACATCCCCAGTCCTTATTATTTTATTTTGAGGCAGAGTTTCATTAAGCTGTCTATACTAGCTTTGAACTTGTGATCCTTCTGTCCCAGCCTCACAAGTAGTTGGGATTACAGGAGAATGCTACCACACTGGGCTAGCATATCTTTTTATTTTTTATTTTTTTGTTACTGGGAATTAAAGTTGGGTGTGCTTTACCACTGTGCTATATCACCCAGCCCTTTTTTATTATGAGAGGGTGTCACAAAGTTGTTGAGGCTGTACTTGAATTTGGAATCATCCTGTCTCAGATGCCTGAGTTGCTGGGTTACAAGCACACACCAGTTTATCATATCCATTCCTAAAACAAAGTGAATAGTACAGTAAACTGGATTTGTGCTTTTGTATTTTTTACCTTTAATTATGTTGTAGTATGCTGTTTTTAAGTAGTTTCAGGGACTTACAACTGAAGACCAGTTATGAAGACCAGTTATCATAGCAGTAAGACAGTATAGTTTTAATTGGCCATCAAGTAATGATGAGAACAGGTTTATTATAAACCCTTTGCTGTTAAAATACTTATTTGGTAATCTCTTGAAATACAGAATGATTCTTTGCTGTATATGATTAGAATGAAAAAATGCTTAAATCAGAGATACTTGAAATTAAGATGTCACCACACCTCTTATGTGTTTGTGGTTAAAAGAAAACCGCATAACATAAATATACCCTCTTAACAATTTTTAAGTGTATGGTACAGTATTATTAGCTCTATGTTTGTTGTAAACAAGTCTCTAAAATTTTTTAATCTTGCATGACTAAAACTCTATACCAGTTGAATAACAACTATTCCCCTCTTGGCAAATTCCGTTCTAGTTTCTGTTTCTGAGTTTGATTGCTTTAGGTACCTCATATAAATGTAGTATTTGTCTTTTTTAAGTGGTTGACTTAACTTCATTCAGGGTTCATCCATGTTATATTATATGACAGAATTTCCTTCTTAACCTGAACAACCCATTGTATATCACATTTTCTTTAATCATTCACCACTGTATAGACAATTTAATTGCTTATACATCTTAACTAATATAGATTATGTAATGAGGAACACAAACATCATTATTTGGCTTATCTTTTCTTGCAGATATATTCGACTTTATGGGAGAAAATTTAGCAAAGAAGATCATGTTCTTTTTATTAAGTTATTGTATGAACTGGTATCAATTCCCAAACTGGAAATCAGCATGATGCAGGGATTTGCCCGTCTCTTGATCAACTTGTTAAAGTAAGTTCATTTTCTATGATTTCTGCTAAGGTTTTAATTTTTGTTTGTTTTTCTTTTTGAGGTTTCAGTAAATGAGAGCCACTTTGGGAAAAGATCACAGAAAACATTAGCATAGATTTAATTTTGTGTATCAATTAACCTTTTAAATAAAAATTTTTATCTCTATGAAATCTTCTTTTCCATAGCACACATTCAAGTTTATATTGTGTGATTCTTTCATTTATCCTTATTATTTCCCCATATTGGTTATATTTTCCTGGAAGACAGGGGCCATTATGTTCTTTGGCAATCCAAGAGCACTCAGCACAGTGTTGCAAACATTAAATACCCCATAAATAGTGTGGTAAAATAGGAAATTTGTTTGTAATAGTGGTGGCATAAATTTAAATGCCCCTTTTAATTTAGTCCTTTTTGAGCAGCCGAAAGAATCTGGTGTATTGTTCTAATATTATGTTCTGCCAGTGAGTGTCTGAATGGGGAAAAGCAAAAGCTACTGTGATTAACTGTGCTTTTTATGTAGTATGTGTGACACACACACACACGCACACACGCACACACGTTTTTTCTCTTTTTGACTAGGAAAAAGGAACTTCTTTCAAGAGATGATTTGGAGTTACCTTGGAGACCACTTTATGACATGGTAGAAAGAATATTATATTCCAAGACAGAGCACCTGGGATTAAATTGGTTTCCTAAGTAAGTACTTCTGATAAAGTACTTCTTGGGGGGCGGGGCACTTGACTTGAGGGGATTGATCATGATTGAAGAATATTGGATCTCTTGAAATAAGCAATCAAATACACATTTTTATATGTTCATTTTAATGTAACTTGACTCCTTAGAAAATTCATTGCCTTCTTGAAATTATCTGAAAGCACACCTCTCAAGGCTTTCCCACCAAGATACCTCTAACATCCAGTGTCACATAATAACCGAAGAAAATAAGAGCAGTGGGATAGGCCTGTAATCCAGCAACTTTGGAGGCTGAGGAAGGAGGATTGCAAATTTAAAGCTAGTCTCTGCAACTTAGGGAGACCCTGTCACAAAATAAAAATAGAAAGGACTGGAGGTGTAGATGAGTGGTAGAGCACCCCTGGGGTCTATCCCCAGTACCACAAAAGAAAAAAGAAAAAAGACTGTAAAATGTGCGTTACTTCTAATGATACAAATTAGATTTCAAGAAATATCTCTTCCTTTCCTTTCTTTCCTGGCGATTTAACTCAGGGGGTCTCTATCCCTGGGCCATACACCCAACCCTTTTTTATTTTTGAGACCGGTTTTTGCCAGCTTGCTCAGGCTGGACTTGAACTTGTGGTCCTCCTGCCTCAGCCTCCTGAGTTGCTGAGATTACAGGTGTGCCACTATACCTGGCTTTAGCATTTTTCATTATATATCCGGTGTGTGTATTTCTTTCTTTCTTTTTTTTTTTGGGAGGGGGAGTCTTATCTTTTTTGGAACTGAGTGTTGTATTGAACCCAGGGCTTTTGTGTGTGTGAGGCAGGCGTTTTGCCACTGAGCCAAGGCCTCCATGTGTTTTAATTCTTCTAGTAAAATGGATGCTTCAAGAAGATTCTTTGCATATTCCAGAGCACTCATATTTCTAAAGACATACATTCCTAGTTAAAGAATGTCAGTTTGAGTGGTTGACTGTTTTTAGAATCTAAACACAGACCAGTCTAACTGCACAGACCTTGGTTTATACCATTTCCTGGTAATGTTCAGAATTGTTACTGATTATTGACTTCTGGGACATATGTTCCAACTCTTTAAGACTTCTACTTTTTGTAAGTTTTGTATTTTATTTTGAATGTACAGAGTACAATATAATCACCTGTCCTTTTAGGTTAATAGTGATTCAGACTTGACTGCTTAATGTCATTTCTCTTTGTTAACAGGGGTTCAGTTGTGACATAGCCCTTAATTTTCTCAATTTTAGCATTTTTGGATTTAAATGCTCTCAAATATGTGATTAGGTTTATTTTTAGGGACTTTTTTCTCCACTTTTTAAATAGCTATTGCCTTTCTTTATCTAGAACTGTCTAGAATTATTTGTCATATGTGTAAGTACTCATTACCTGAAGAGTACCATTTTATGTCTATTAATTTTTTTGTACTAGAGATTGAACCTAGGGTCCCTTAATTACTGAGCCACATCCCCAGCCCTTGTTTTTTTTTTTTTTTTTTTTTTTTTGGGAGACAGAATCTTACTAAGTTGTTGAGGGCCTTGCTAAGTTGCTGAGGCTAGTTTTGAACCTGCAGTTCTCCATCCCCCATTACAGGCATGTGCCACCATGCCCAACATCTTTTTTCTCTTGTCTTTAAATATGTATTCCTGTAGTTTATTTCTCAGTCTTAGACATGTATCCATTACCTCATTATTTCCTGTAGCCTCCTTAGTTAATTTCATTTAAACCAGGGTGAACTCCCAGGCTTCACTTAGATCAGTGATCTGTGTTCCTTACCATAGACTTTTAAAAAAATGACTGCAGATGGTAGATTATAAAAGATTTTCAGTTCATAGACAAGTGGTGAAAAATGAAATTATATAAATAGAAAGGGTTAAAAAATGACTATAGGTGATCCTGAACTTTGGCCCTAGCTGGATTTTGGACAGTGGTCTCAAGAAGAGTGATCAGAATCATTTATTTTCTGAAGGTTTTATATATTAAAACAAGGAAACTTTATTGCTACCATAAAGGTAATAAATCATCATGAAACTGATACAATGTGTAAAATATGCGTTTATAAATTTTGCTATGCAAACTCAAAATTTAATATAAAAGCATTATAAAGATTGGTTTTGAGGGGCTAGGGTTAATAAGTCAGTGGTAGAGTGCTTGCCTAGCATGTGTGAGGCATTGGGTTCGATTCTTAGCACCACATATAAATAAATAAAATAAAATTAGGTCCATAAAAAATTCCTTTTGAATACTCTTTCCCTCAAGGAGGATGGCATGAATTGACTTGATTAAGCCTTCTTTAAATATGAGCTCAAAGATTGATTGGCATCACTACTTCATGGATTTCAGGGACCTTAGCGCACTGAGGTTATCTTTCTGAAACTTTTCTGGCTTATTTTTTTGACTGTCTTTGAAAGTCATTAGTGAGAGGTAAGGGAATTCAGTTGGTTTGGTGCTTTCTTGTCCTTCAGTATGTCCTGTTCTTAAAACATCCTATGCCAGCATTATCCTTCTGTCTTGCCTCCTCTTATAAGAGGCAGCTTCTTCTTACAAAGTCCTGGGTGAGCACTAATAAATGTCTGGCTTTCTTCTTCAGTAAGTAGTCCCAACTGTTTTGCCACAACATTTTCTGTTAGTGCCTGTTGGTTGGTACTTTTCATTTTCTAACCCTGAAATTTTGATATCTTGCTTATGGTGTCTGAAGCATCAAATTGTCCTTGCTTTTATGGAAACCTTTCTGCTTTAAAATTTCACCACAAACACACACACACACACACACACACACACACACACACACAGTCACACACACTTCCTCCCTCCCTCCCTCCCTCCCTCCCTTCCTCCCTTCCTTCCTTCCTTTGTATTGGAATTTGAACCCAGCAGTTTGCTCTGCCTCTGACCTACATCCCTGGCCCTTTTTATTTTTTATTTTGATATGGTTTTGCTAGTTGCCCAAGCTGACCTGGAACTTGTGATCTTCCTGCCTCAGCCTCCAAAGGTATGTGTCATCATATCTGACTGCTCTTAGCATTGTATTTTTTTGGTACTTGGGATTGAAACCAGAGGTGCTTAACCACTGAACCACAACCTCAACCCTTTTTTTTGTTTTGTTTTTTTGGAGATAAGGTCTCATCAAGTTGCTTAGGGCCTTTCTAAGTTGCTGAGGCTGGCCTTGAATTTTCATCCTCCTGCCTTAGCCTCCTGAGTTGCTGGGATTACAGATGCTTATCACTGCACCTGGTGCTCTTAGTGTTCTTAGTATTTTAAAGAAATAGTGTGGTTCTGCTGAAATCTTTAATTGATTTAAATAAGTAACTCAACTCTGATTGATTCACCACTCCATTGTTGTATATTTTTAATTAATTATTTAAAATAAAATTTACAAATGATATAATTTTTAATAGCTATTTCCTTTTATTATCTAGAACTGTCTAGAATTATTTGTCATATGCTTAAGTACTCATTACCTGAAGAGTAGTACCATTTTATGTCTCTAGTAATTTTTTTCTCTTGTATTTTTTGGTACTAGAGAGTGAATCTAGGGTCCCTTAATCACTGAGCCACATCCTAGCCCTTGGGAGTGTGGTAGTGTAGTTCAGTATAGGATGTGTGGTTATTATTTTTTTTTTTAAATATTTTTTTATTTTTTTAGTTATCGGCAGACACATCATCTTGTTGATATGTGGTGCTGAGGATCGAACCCGGGCCGCACGCATGCCAGACGAGCACGCTACCGCTTGAGCCACATCCCCAACCGGATGTGTGGTTATTAGCACGTACCAGGGCATGGATTTAGTCCCCAGCACCTAATAATAATATCACTTAATATCACTACTATTATTATTTTAACCTACTTATGCTCATTATGTCTATTCAGTGGCAAATATTATTATTATTATTATTATTAAACCTAAAAAGAGAAATAATAGGAAAGTAGTTCATTATAAAACATTTATGTCTCATCATGCACATGTATATTGTGTCATTACATAAAAAGACACAATATAGTATTCATATTTTGCACCTACTTAATCTGAATATGTGGATATTTTTCTAAAATGCTTTCTAGACAAGTGCACAGACCCCAACCCTTACCCCTACCCCCACACCATGGTACTGGGAATTGAACCTGGGACAACCTAAGGCCTCATCCAAAATACTAGCCAAGTGTTTTACCACTGAACTACACCTCCATTCCCTTCCCCTCACTCCCAAGTACATTCTACATGTGGTTTAGGGACTCAACTAATTTTTGCTACCTTTTACCTTGGATTCAAATAATCAAAAATTTCTGCCTCATTCTTCAGTCCTTATTACTGGTTCAGTACTCTTTGCCTTATCTTACTTTTAATTTGTAAGACCCAGGCCTTCTCATTTCCAATCCAGTAGTCTTTTCTTTGTATCAGTGCTTCTTAGCATTTTCACTAACACCCTCTTCATGTCCCTAAGGTGTTAACTAAAGAGGTCCTGGAATGAGATATTTCTTGGAAGTTTCATGTATTCTCTTAAATATTCATATTTGCAGTAGGTTTATTAGGTAATGTTTTTATAAGCAAACATTTCTCTGTATATCTATGACTAAAATTGATGTTCTAGGAAGATGAGCTATATTGTTCCAGTGGTGTGAAGTTATTTCACACAGGGCTGTGTACCTTCACTATACAGAGTATATGTTATAAAGTACAGCATCATTGCTTGAGTATTTTCTTTGAAATGATAAGTTGTTCAAGTTTAAAGGGTTCAGAAAGAATACTGGTAATCTCCCAGAAACTCAGAAGCTGAGACAGGAGGATTCAAGTTCTAAGCTAGCATTAGCAAAAGCAAGGTGCTAAGCAATTTAGTGAAACCCTGACTCTAAATAAAATACAGAAATGGGCGTGCCCCTGAGTTCAATCCACAGTACCCGCCCCCCAATTAAAAAAAATATATTGGGAATCTGAACCTACTTTTAAGAGGACTTGGTGAGAAGCTGCACTATAAGAAAAAATTAGAAATTTAGTGTCTCTGTATAAGTTTAAAAATAGGCTAAGCATTGTGGTGCACATCTGTAATCCCAGTGACTTGGGAGGTGGAAACAGAAGGATCAAAAGTCCAAGCTAGCCTGGGCAAAATAGTGAGAACCTGTCTCCAAAAACAAACAAAAAAAGAATATGGTACTTAAAAACATTTTGCAAGACTGTGATTCTCTATAATTATTCTCTCTAGTCCTTTTACTGTTATATTTTTGTTTTCTTTTGAAAGTAACACCTTTATTTCTATTCAGATTATTCTGTATATAATTATAAAAATTCAGTTTGAAAGATTTTCACAGTGTTTTGGTTCTTGGTCTTTCTTCATCACACTTGCCTTGAATTGAGGATTCCAGTAGTCTTTGAAGAAGTGGGAAGCCATACAGTGACACTTTCTTCCTCACTCCTCCAAGCAATCCTTTGTTCTCTGAATTTCTAATAATTTTTTAATTGCTTTTCTGCTTAACGTTCTGTTTCATGCACTAATACAGCAGTGCTTTAAATTTACAATCACTGGATAAAATTACTCTTTACAGACATTTTATTTCCAAAACCCCTTAGCTTAAAAAGAGCCACTTATATGGCATGCTTATTTATACTGGTATTTTTGTTTTGAGTATTTTCATCTTAGATGTATTCTGACACATTTTACAACAGTTTTGTCAGCTGACTGCATGTGTTCATACTATTTTTAGAATACTATTTTTATAATCTAACTGAAAGATTGCTTCATTTGTTAACTATTTGTCTTTCAAATCTAAAAGTTGTATCTTTTATGTGTTTGTCTTTTCTGAAATGACTGTTTAGCTTGCCATGCATTTCAGGATTATTTGGAGCAAAGGTTAACTTCTTTCTCTCTGCTTTTCTCCTTTTCCCTTCCCTTCTTTTCTTCTCCCAGGCTCTTTTTCTTTTTCTCTCCCTTCTGTTTTTTTTTCCCTCTCTGTCTCAAGGGCAAAAGACCTTTTTCTTCACTCATCTATTTCTGCTTTCTACTGGAGAAAGAAATCATCAGGGTTTTTAATTTGATACAAAAAGCAGAATTGGAAAGGAGATAAGTAACTATGAACTTGACACTAGCAATATAACAAATGATTATTGTTTACTTCATAAAAAAAAGCACAAATTGAAAGTTAGGGGGCTGGGGATGTGGCTCAGGCGGTAGCGCGCTCGCCTGGCATGCGTGCGGCCCGGGTTCGATCCTCAGCACCACATACAAACAAAGATGTTATGTCCGCCGATAACTAAAAAATAAAAATATTTTAAAAATTCTCTCTCTCTCCTCTCTCTCTCAAAAAAAAAATTAAAAAAAAAAGAAAGTTAGAAATATAGGAAGCACACACATTATGTAGAGTATTGCTGCTAACAAAATGTATGGGAATTATACTTAGATCAATTTTTACAAATGGGTGCAGGTAACTCTTGTTTTTTTTTTTTTTTTTTTTTTAAGAGAGAATTTTTAATATTTATTTTTTAGTTATCGGCGGACACAACATCTTTGTATGTGGTGCTGAGGATCGAACCTGGGCTGCACGCATGCCAGGCGAGCGTGCTACTGCTTGAGCCACATCCCCAGCCCAACTCTTGTTTTTTTTTTTAAATATTATTATTATTTTGGTAGGATATTGAACCGAGGGTCACTTTGCCACTGAACTATATTCCCAGCCCTTTTTATATTTTATTTAGAGACAGGATCTCCCTGAGTTGCTTAGGGCCTCAGCCTCCTGAATCGTTGGGATTATGGGCATGTATCCAGCAGTAAATATTGATTATTAATATGGTATTTGCAATGTTTGGGGATTTTTTTTTTTTAAATGGTAGTTGTAGGGATTGAACCCAAGGCCCCCACATATACCAGGCCGTCACTCTTATCACCAAGCTAAGTCCCCAATCCCTGCAGTGATTTTTTTTTTAATATTTATTTATTTTTTTAGTTTTCGGTGGACACAACATCTTTATTTTATTTTTTATGTGGTGCTAAGGATCGAACCCAGTGCCCCCACATGCCAGGCGAGTGCGCTACCGCTTGAGTCACATCCCCAGCCCACCCTGTAGTGATTTTTTAATACATTGAGAAACATTCTGTTTACTTAAAAAAAAAGTTGTTTTTGTTTTTTGTTTTGTTTTGTTTTTTTTTTTTGCAGTATTAGGGATTAAACCCACTTCCATGCAAATGCTAGGCATATGCTTTATAACTAAGTTGTATTCTGAGCCCTTTTTATTTTTATTTTTACATTTTTGAGAGAGAGTATTCCTCAGTTGGCTAGGCTGACTTCAAACTTTTGATCCTCTTCTGTCTCCAAAGTAGTTGGAATTAGAGAAGTGGAACACCATGCCTAACTGTATAAATGATTTTTTAAATGATTTTTAATATGATATGTTGTGTCTGTGGTACAGTGATGTTTTTTAAATAACTGTTTCTTTCTTACAGTTTTTAGAATTAAACTTAGTAGGCAAGTGCTCTACAATTGAGTTATGTATCTAACCCTAAAAAAGCCTATCTTAGGGGAAAAAAAAGAATAAAAAACTTAGTAATTATTAGTTATTATAATCAGGTTTGTTATCACTTAGAGTAGTTATAAATGGTTTTTTTTACAAATGGTAAGATTACTATAGTTTTCTGCATTTGCCATAGAGAGGTACTTTTCTCTAATTTTAATGAGAAAACAGTGCTCGCTTCATTAGTGATAAAGATGTTATTTGTAACTTTGTTTATGGTGTAATTACCTTGACTTTAATTTCGTATGAAACGACTACTTGCTCATTTAACTAATATAAGATTTTGAAAGATAGGGTATATGGAAAATATTTAACTGATTTATGGCAGGTTTTGTTTATATTTAGAGAAAGTAAAACTGACTCCTCCTATGTGCTTGCATAAAAAAAAAAGAATACTGTATAGGCAATTCCAATTAAATTATGAGGAGATTAAGGCAGAGAAATGCAGAATGTTGTTGATATAGCTTCCCATTTCACTTATGAAAAAGTAAACATTATTCTGAAATCCTTTTTTAATGTGTGGTACTAAGAATTGAACCCAGGGGTTAATTCCCAGTCCTTTTTAAATTTTTTTTTGAGACAGAGGGTCTCTTAAGTTGCTGAGGCTGGCCTGGAATTTGCAGTCCTTCTGTCTCAACTTGCCAAGTCGCTGGGATCACAAGTGTGTACCACCACATCTGGCCTGAGGTCAAATTTTAGTTTAAACAAAGCTGCAAGTACTTCTGGCTATGAGCAGTTCAGTTTATTCTCCTATTATTTACTATACATTTCTTTGGTTTAGAGGTGAATATTGTCATGATAGTTAAATAAAACCATGGAGATAAGACTCAAAACTCAAATTTATATAAAATTCACTACATCAATAACTGGAGGCTAAGGTGATTGACTGTCTTCACGCTTCTTTGCTACATAGTTAGCATTTATTAGTGTGTCATAAGGAATGTTATCGTAAGGAGAAATTGCGATCCAGAGAGAATGCACTCAGTCAATGGTCGAAACTGGAATAAGAACTCACTTTCTGCCCCAATAATACAGTAGCATTTGAAGAATTTCCCATTTTGATGTGATTTCCTAAATCATTAATTAATAGCCACTCAGAGGTGATAGAATCAATGTAAAAACAAAATGAGCACAAAATTTCAATTCTTACAGACATCAAGAATGCAGTTTATTTTAGCTAAATGTGAAGCAGTAATTGTTAACATTTATTGTGTTTAATTCTGGGTCACTTAATAACTGACTTATATATTATCTTATTAAATTTTTGTAAAAGTTCTATGAGAGGTAGGTATTGTTGCTCATTGATGAAAAAACTGTGGTATAATATTGTACTACTAGGAAGTAGAAGAATTTGTATTCATATTCAGATCTGTCTAACGTAAGCCCAAACTGTGAACCATTATATGATATTCTTTTCAACTTAACATGCCATTTCTAGGATGAATTGGGGTATGAGAAAATCCATCCAAAGCTTAGTCACTCTGTAGATCCCTTTTGATTAAAAAAAGAGTGTTCTGAATTGTTATCACTTTAGTATTATAAATACTAAATCACTTTAGTATTATAAATTTCCAACAATTACAAAGTATGTAGTGATTATTCACTCCCTCTAAAACTTAATGAAATATAGTCTAGTAGCATCTAGCCTTAACCTTTTATTTTATTTTTAAACAGAAACATTGTTCCCTTCATCTTGAGAGATTACAAGAATCACAAAAGGTCACTATACAGATATCACAGGTTAGAGAGATTGTACCCTTTTCTGGATAAACAGCATAAATCCAATGGTACAGGCCTTATGTATAAGAAGGGGTTGAAATCAGCCTTATTTAGGTGAATTAAATCACATTCCCACAAACCCTAGTCCTCATAATAAGTGAAGTATCGATACCAAGTGTTAATTAACTAGTGAAAACTTGTAGCTGTGCAGCATTTTATGACTTGCTTTCTAGAATCAGTTTTGACATTAAGTCAAAATTCGTTGGTGTAGGAAGTTACTTAGAAGCAACAGGTTTTTGGGGTTACACTGTCTCAAACCAGTTGTCACAGAAGGAGTGTTAAAAAAAGTTAGTGGGAACACAAACATTAGGAAGTTGTAGAATTGTATATCTTCAGCTTAATTCTCTGGAAAGACAGTTTATCATTTTAGAATTATTTTTTCAAAATCCGCATTTAAATTGGCCTATTATTTAGTTTGGAACTATAGATGGCTCTTCAAACCTTGCCTGTTTATTCTAAAATTTGTTCCTAAATTGTTCTTCAATCTAAACTAAAAGAAGACCCAAGATCTGTGCTATTTGTTGTCCTGATAGAATTTATTTATTGAATATTGTAAATAAATGGATAAGTATAAATGTGTATAAATATATGAACAGACAGGCTTGTTATAAGCACCTTGGAAACGTTTGAAGTAAAAATCAGAGCCGTGGTCTTCAGGGAGCTTTAAGTGCAGTTGAGAGAAGTTTGCCCATTTTTTAACCTGGCAAACTTAGATTTTTTTCTAAACTGTGTTTCTGACTTGCTTAGATTTTTTTTTTCTTGTTGTTTTATTTGGTTTTGCTTTGTTTTCCCTGCAAGAAAGTAGAGAGCCTAGCTCTCTGTTGATCAGAAAAAGTGCTTCATGATGGCTTTCTGGTCATGTGGCTCTCTGTTTAATTTAGAAGTCAACTCATGATTATCTCCTGGTTTCTTCTTCATTTAATTTTTCTGAGTAGTTTTAAAATTAAAATGATTCTTATTGCTCCCAAATAAAGAGATTATAGTTTTCTGTATTGGTAGTATAATATTGGTTATGCATGCTGAGTCTGTTATTCCTTGAAACTAGTTTCTTTGCAGTTTAGTTCTTTAGCTTTCAGAGAAGTTAAACCTTTGGACTAGGGAATTCAAAGAAGGTTAATGAGACTGTTAGATGGAAACACTGCCTGAACATTACCTTTTTCCTCCATATATATACATATTTTTTTATTTGTTTGTTTGAAATTTGAGAACTTTATTTTTACTCATACCTACCATCCTATAAGCAATCACATTTATTTTAAAATTTCAGTTCAAAATTACCTACTGTCCCTGTTTGGCTTGTTTGCAATGTGACTTCTTTTGACTATATTTCTAGCTAATATTTAAAATATTCCACTCTGGTCATGTATTTAAACTAGTATACATTGGCCTTTTCATTAAAACAGAAATGTTCATTATAAGTTTATATGCTAATTTGTTTTGATATTCCCTTGAGGTTCTGAAATGTTGAAAAATAAGTTCCAGCTTTTCATTTTACTCATCTAACTTTGCTAGTAGCCGGTCAAAGAGATGGCTGCTGTTTTTGATAATTGTTGCTGGCAATAAAGTGCCTTGGAGGATTATGGAACTCTTGTTAATTGATTACAAAATTTATTTCTGACAGTTGCTCATAGAAGCTTACCGGATTTGGTATGTCTGCTGTTTGTATTTTGATGTACATGCAGCATAATAAAAATTGAAGTTTCAAGTCACTGAGCACACTTCATGTGTTGATAAGTATGCTCATTGCTCCCTACTTTGTAAAGATTGAAAATAATTTGGCCTTTTTCCAGTGTAATGTTTTCTTTATAGCAGAGAAGGAGCAAAATGAGGGCAGAGGAAATAGTAGATTAGGAGTTTAGGTAGTTAATCCTTGCAGTTCTATTGTAAGAAAGAGAAGGGTTAGTTATTACATGTAAACAAATAATAGCTGAATATATGAACATATCTTAGAAATTGCTTAAATACTATTAATGTTCTTTAAAATAGCCCAATCTAATTTATCAAATGGCTTTTTCCTCCTCCAGTTCTGTAGAAAATGTTCTCAAAACACTCGTGAAAAGCTGCCGACCGTAAGTAGCTTCTCAATTTATAAAGCCTCTTGTGTCTGTGGGCCTTCCCCCAACTTTAGTATGTTTTGAAGAGAAAATTAAAGGTATAAATAGTTTCCAACATTGTGATGTTAGTCACCTAATGTAGCATATCATTCCCAGCTCTTGAACTGAATTTTTCATGTTTTATTTATAAATTTAGAAAATTTTAAGTTACCCATTATAAAGGATACTGTAAATTATATATAGCTATCTTTATTTGAAAGGTTTTCCTTAAGTATTATTTGTTATTCAGATCAGAATATTTTCTAAAATGAGCACTTTAGATATTACATTAAAATATTATGACAAGAATGTAGCCTAATTTTTTCCTAAGTATGTTCTGTTTCAGAATATTTAATTCTGAATTCTTACATTCTTATGATAAATGTCCTATATTATGATTAAAAATGAATATGGATAGAATTTAAGTCACGTCCAATTTTAGGTATTTGATCTATAGTCTTGTTTTCTTTTGATGGTGGTGCTAGGGATGGAACCCAGTACTTCATTCATCTGAGCAACCAATCTACCACTGAGCCACATCCGCAGTCCTGAACTATATTTTTCTTATCCAGCCATTCTAAGGCTTTTTTCTTGCTATAGATACAGTGGTAGTGCAGATATTTATCACTGGCCTGTTATACTACTTAGTCTTGCGCAAATGTATTTTCAGCATATGTAATGTCTCCCTCATAAAAGGCTTAAGATCTAACCTAAGTCACAAGCCACCAATGAGCAGTGACGTTTTTTAGGCAGTTACCATATTAGCCTATGTTTCCTCACTGAAACTTAACTATTACCAAGGTACATACTTGTTCTTGGGTAATTTATAGAACTCCCAGTTTTTTTATTTTGGATTATTAGATTTATGTATGAAATTCTTGAAGTTGAAACATAGTGTTTATTTTTTGTTTTGTTTTAACCCATTACACATAATGCTTGGTGAACTCAACAGAAATATTACTAGAAATGTAATTCACATAAAAGATTGAAGTATGATTTACATTAACACAGGTTTAGGAAAATATAGCAGGATTCATAGTATGTTGGGTAAGCCAAAAATATAAGTAGATCTGCAGGATATTCCCAATTTCCTTGGGTAGAATTCATATTTCTCAGACATTATTTCTTGTTTTAAACCTCTTAAGTTGAATGGGCAACTATACATGTGTCATCTTTAGCCATTTACCTTAATATTGTACGTATATGCACACTTGAGAGTTTAATTTTGTTACATAACTGCCCCAGGATGCTTCTGGCCATGTCACATAATTGCAGAATATTAGAATCTTTAGTACCAGATTCTTAGTTCAGTCTTCTGGTACACAGAAGGACTTAGTAGTTCCATGAGGGTAAAAAGTGTCCAGAGATTCATCCAAAAGGGGTCAAGAGTCCAGATGTGGTAGCCCACACATGTAGTAATACCGGTGACTCAGGAGGCTGAGGCAGAAGGATCAGAAGTTAGAGGCTAGCTTCAGCAACTTAGTGGAACCCTGTCTCAAAATAAAAATAAGATAAAAGGCTAAAGATGTAGCTCAGAGGTAAAGCATCCCTTTGTTCAATTTCCAGTATCAAACAAATAAACAAGAATAACAAAGGGTCCCAGACACCTCTGGACTGATGCCAGTTTTACTCACTTACTGATTTCCATTTCTTATGTAGAATGGGCTCATATAAGACTTTCTTAAAATTACTAGTACATAATTTTGTGGGTGATTGAAGGGTTTTTAATCTAATTTTACCAACTTCACAGAAGTTTTTTAAAGATTTTTTTGACAAAAGAGAATTTATTTTATCCCAGGTGTATTAGGATATATATTTTATTTTTAGTAAAAATGTGTGTTATTTGTGGGCTATCTTGACATTTGTGGTATGTGATATACTTTATAAAATCCACAACCTTCCTTTTTGTGGTGCTAGAGATTGAACCCAAGTGCTCTACATCTGAGCTAAACATCTCATCTCTTCCTTCCCGTTTTTGGTCAGTCATGTATTGATGTTGTAGAGTTTTTAGCCAATGATCAGACACATGAAAACTTTCTTTTTTTTAGGTATTTTCCAGCAGATGCAACAGCAGAAATGCTAGAGGAATGGCGGCCTTTAATGTGTCCTTTTGATGTAACGATGCAAAAGGCCATCACTTATTTTGAAATATTTCTTCCTACCTCCCTTCCTCCAGAACTTCATCATAAAGGTTTTAAGTAAGTATATACGTATATTAACAAATTCAGTAACATAGCAGGAAATACACATATGAACAACCCAGTAAAGCAGTAAGTTTAAATTTGTAAACTCATCCATTATGTTTATTATAGAAGTGTGTGAAGGCTAAAAGAGTTGAAAAGAAGATTGTAAATGAAGAGAAAATAAGGCTGTGTGACAAGACAAATAAAAACAAGGGCTTTAGGAAATTAAGAAAGAAAGGAAAAGAAAATAGTAAGAACAAATAGTAACAGGAAGACATTAATGGACAGAGTCAGGGGAGAGAAAGAAAATTGGAAACAGCTATTAGGAGTTGACAGTAATAATTTAACAGTACAACAGATGTTTTAATAGATGAGATCACATTTTATAGCATAAATTAGGAAGGGAATATTCAGACAAGAAATATTCCATTATTTTGTTAAGTTTGTAACTTTCAGTATTATTTTTTCTAGGTTGTGTAGTTATCAGTAAGAATAATAGATTTAAAAAATACAATGGATACCTGGCTTTGAACCACTTTCTATAATCACTTGCTATTCATAACAACATTTTTCTTCTTCAGACTTTGGTTTGATGAATTAATTGGCCTTTGGGTTTCAGTGCAAAATCTCCCACAGTGGGAGGGGGTGAGTATCCTGTTTTTCTTGTTTTATTATGTTTTTGTTTGGAGATAAATAGATCACTTGACAAGTAACTTCAGTTTGTTAGAATTGCCGTTAGCAATGTTATGATCAATTCTTTTTCATTTTATTTACTATTTTTCTAATAAAAGTAGACATCTACTTATCAATATTTAGGAGTATGAGCATATATTACAAAGTGCATAAAGTATAAAAAAATATTTTCTTTGTAACCTACACTAGATAGTGTTGGACACATGATGGATTTTTTTTTTAAGTTGAGGAGCCAGCCTTTATTTATTTATTTATTTATTTATTTTACTTTTTAAAGAAAGAGTGAGGAGAGAGAGGAAGAGAGAATTTTTTCAATATTTATTTTTTAGTATTTGGCGGACACAACATCTTTGTCTGTATGTGGTGCTGAGGATCGAACCCGGGCCACATCCCCAGCCCACATGATGGATTTTTTTAAAAAACATTTTATTGGATTAAAATTTCCTTTTCTGTTTTGTATTGTTGATGATGTTTTGTCATTTCTTTTTAGAAGCATCTTAGATGCAAAATGAGTGACATAAATCAGAACTTAAATTTGGATATTTAAAAAAAAATCTGTCAAATTGTGCTAATGACTGCTAGTAAGAACAAATGATTAAGGGGGCAGGACTATGATATTTTAAAGCAGCAAGAAATACTCTCCTTAACTTTGTTTTGTTTTGTTTATTTTCAGCAACTGGTAAATCTCTTTGCTCGATTGGCTACAGATAATATAGGGTACATAGATTGGGATCCATATGTACCAAAGGTAATTAAAAACATTTTAACATATATACAACAGCACTGACAATCAACTTTGTGTTGTAAAGGAGAAGTGTTTTTTGTATACTAATGCCCAGTGCCACATAATTTTTTTTTTTTTTTTTTTTTGGGTCTTAGTAAAAATAGAGATGAGCCAATCTTTTCAGTAAGCAACTGAAACATCAGGGTATCAAGAGTACATGATTTTTGTCTTTCCTATAAGGACATGAACTATAAGTTTCAGAGTGAGTATAGAAGTACTAAGTATATTAAGGGTGTCATGGATTCATACCTTTGAAAGCAAATTTTGGGCATTATATTTGATTACTACTATTAAGGGGTTACACACTTTTTAAATCACAATATGTATTTTTCTATAGTAAACTAAGGTAGAGTGTCTCTAGGTTCAGGTGTTTCTTAATATTGCATCTTTGATATTTCACCTGTAGAATCACTTCTGGAACATTAGTAGGACTAGAGATAGGACATCCAGGTGTTTTTGATGTATATACTGATGTTAGAACAGGACTGGAAGTAAGAGAAAGGCTCTGGTTGCCTTGGTTTGTTCTTTCTCTTGCCATTGGCTATTAAAACTAATTGAAAGGAGAAGTACTTCCCCCCCATCTTTGGGCATCTATCAAAGAAGATATAGATTTAAAACATAAATTTAATTGCATTACAATGAAATTATTATGTGACTGATTAAAATACAAATACTTAAGGGAAAAATGAAGCCAGCATTAAAATTTTGAAATAGAAAAGTAATTGGCTAGAGATACTTAAATTTTAGTTGGTGTTGTTGTGCATCCTGGGCATGGAACAGGAGCATAGGAATGATAATTTGTGTATGTGTAGAGAGAGGCAGGTGGGTAAAAAATTTTCATGTCTAACCACATATTGTTTTGCCTTTTTATGTTGAACTATAAATCTCATTAATTTTGGGGGACATGGATACAGCTGATTATTATCCTTGTGCCTGTGACCTATGTCATATGGTGTATCTATTAATATTTATGTATTGTTTTTTAAAATTAAAGCAAATGACTAAACAATTATAATGTTGCTTAAAAACCTCCAAGATGAGATGAGAGTATACTCAATATCACTAATGTATAGCACTAAGCTATTTAAGAAATTAATTTTGATACCTGTAAGTATTTATTCTTAATTCTTATCCTTTAAAAAAAATCTTTTTTTTTTTTTTTTTTAAAGATATTTACAAGAATTTTGAGAAGTTTGAACCTCCCAGTGGGAAGCAGTCAAGTGTTAGTTCCAAGATTTTTAACAAATGCTTATGATATAGGCCATGCTGTGATATGGATCACTGCCATGATGGTTTGTAATAAATAAATTTGTCATCTCTATTTTGCCTTACCCATACAAAAAATTGAAGTCCATGTTTGTGGTTTGGTTGGTCACTTGAATCTTGGATATATTGTTTCTTGCTTGCTTGTTTTCATGTTCTGAGGATTGAACCCAGGGCCTGGGGCTTGCTAAGATTCTTGGATATTTTCTTATGTTGTTCATTTCTGATGATGTTCATGTATATCGGATCTAGAATGTAGTCATAATCTACCATTTGTAAATCTTCTTAACCAATGTATCTTACAAATAGGATGAAAAGTTTATGAGGAATTCAAAATGTCAAACATTTTTTACAGATGTGGAACCAGACTCAGATAAGACACTCTCCTAAGATAGGATTATAACTCAGAACTGACCAGAAATCCCATTATTCTTTCATTGTTAATATTCACATAAATTATTATTGAAAACAAAATTTTGCAATTATCTTAGTGAAGGGAAAAGTATGAAGGATGAATTTATTGTCATCATTGAAGAAAATAAAAAATATGTCATAAGTTTAGATTTTGGTGTCATCTCAGGAATGCAGTTTTAGAACAACTATGATTTTCTGACTTAAGGTTGATATATTGCTTCTAGAGCTCTCTCCTTGAATTGTTCTGTTTGACATCATTTTTGTGGAAAAGACCAAGTGATTGTTACAAGCTTATAGCAAGAAATCCAAGCTCCCCATTGTTCTTACTATTTTATTGTTAAGAGGGGAAATCCCATTTTCCTAACATTCAGTAAGAGATGAATACAACAACTTCATGTTTGCTTACTATCTTATATAGGCAATAAGGTGAAACTCACTTTTTGGGAGCCACATAACTAGATGGTGATTAATGTAAGCCTTGAGTTCATTTTGCTCTGCCTTCCCACACAGTTCTCATTGGTGGCTACATTTTGTGTTAAATGTAAAAAGAAAATTAAAAAAAATGAAACTGGTCATGGTGACACATTCCTATCATCCCAGCTGCTAGGGAGACTGAGGCAGAAAAATTGTTTGAGACCAGCTTGAGCAACAATAGCAAGACCTATCTCAAAATAAATTTTCAAAGGGGTCTGAGGATGTAGCTTGGTGGTAGAGTGCTGGCTTACCTGGGTTCAGTTCCCATTATTGGAAAAACAGCCCCAACAATAAAATCTATAATGCTAATTATTGCCAGAAGTTTGAAGATTTTTGCATTTTGCTATAAAATTATTATGGTCTCTGGCCTATTCTAGATACTGGATTTAGAAGCATGAACATGGATTTCATTTAGCAGCTAGTCATGTTCCTAATATAATTTGACATTTTAGTTTACTTTTGTGCTGTGTCTTGAAAGATCACCACAAGACAAAGATTTTAAGTTCAAATTGTAGTTCTCTATCAACTTGATAGAAGAAAGCTATCTTTTTTCCCCTCATTTTCCTTCCAAGTTATGTTGTTTGATTAATTTTTTTGTGTTTGTTTTAGTAATAGATTGAAAAATAAAAATAATTTTCTTATTTGAGTAAAAAATAGGGCCCAGTATAACAAATTTGGACATTTTAAACCTTTGGAAGTAACCATAAAATATATAACTACATTTATGTAAAGCATCCCTTACCATTCCAAAGGATGAGGAATTCATTTAATGATTCATTTAAGAAATGCCTTATGTGCTTCATATTAGCCATCATTAGTTATTTTTGGATAATGATCTTAGTAATAAATTTTAGTATGCATGATATTTTACTTCAGAACTCTAAAATATACTATTAAGTTGAAAAATACACTTCCCCCCCAAGTGTTTAATTTAGTTGCTTTTATTTTTAGTAGAATGTTTTAAATTGCTTTGCATGCGATTCATTGGGGAATTGTTTTGACCCTTACTTAGAGGTAGAATTGATTTTTGTCATCAATATGAGGTGAACCACATTATAGATTTGTATATATAGGCCTGGGCCTGTTGACCCTGTCTCCTTTTTTTGCAGTGTAATGGAGATATTGACATTTTTATTCTTTTATTTGAATAGGGTGGACCAAGTAAGCTAGTGCAAAAACACTTAGCTGGTTTGTTTAACAGCATCACGTCTTTTTACCATCCTTCAAATAATGGGCGCTGGCTGGTGAGTATGTTCAATTTGGTCTATAGTATTTAAAAAATTTAAAAATATGGTCATACTTAACTGTTGCCTAGTAAGTTATTACTTTCATAGAACATACAGAAATAAGACATACTGCTATGGGTTACTGATGAGAAACTGCAGTATTTTGCAAAAGACAATAACAAAAATGCCATAGGATCATCTTTTCTATTTTATCATGTCAGCAGATTTTTTTTTCTTTTTTACTTCCTCAAAATGACTTTTTATGCAACAGAAAATTTATGTGTTGCTAGAAATTCTTAAAACTAGAATTTGAAATTCATTTTTATTTTATTTATTTGGTACTTGAGAATTGAGCAAGGGACCTTTTTATTTTTATTTTGAGACAGGATCTCGCTAAAATTACTGAGGTTCTTGCTGAATGCTGAGACTGGCCTCAAACTTCCTATCCGCTGAGTCACTGGGATAACAGGCATGCACCACCATGCTTGGCAAAACTCATTTTTTATTAATTGTTCTCAATATTTAATTGATAGTGTTTAATTCTATACAGTTTTGCAATAATCTTTGTATTTAGAGCTGTTATTTCAAAAATCCTTTCTTGAGTGGATAGAAAAGAGCCATAAATATCTACAAGAGAAAGTTGCAACTACCTAGAACTTTTTGTTTCTTTGTTCCCAGAACAAGTTAATGAAACTACTTCAGCGATTGCCAAACAGTGTTGTTAGAAGATTGCATCGTGAAAGATACAAGAAGCCCTCTTGGTTAACTCCTGTGCCTGATAGCCATAAGCTTACTGATCAAGATGTTACAGACTTTGTACAATGCATTATTCAGCCTGTTCTTTTGGCTATGTTTAGCAAAACTGGTAGTCTAGAAGCAGCCCAGGCTCTGCAGAATCTTGCACTCATGAGACCTGAGTTAGTAATACCCCCTGTGCTTGAAAGGTAAGTGCTATACTTGTTTAGTGGAAGGTTCAACTATAGCTAAGTTACTCTTGTTATCTGTTCCTTTTCCTTTCTGTGGAATCTGTTTTCCATTTTCAGGGCTTTTATCTATTTTTAGAGGAGAAACGAGGTTTTAACATGATTCATAACTTGATAAAGGTTTATTAGGGAGAAAAAAATGAAAGGGAAAGGAATAGTGTAAGTATTTTGGATACCTGCATAGGATAGTTACCAGTTTTTTTTTTCATAAATTTAGATCTATTTTTTCCCTTCAAAATGTGTCACTAAGTATTGAGAATGTGAGAATGTGGCAGTGAATCAGTGATAACAGGAAAATTTCATTATCTTAATTATTTTTATGTACTGTATAATCTTTGGTGTATTGTATTTACAGTATAAATTTGATTGCATTTGTTTTATTTTGTGTGTTAAAACAGTATTTAAAGTAGCTCTCTAATTGCCTAGTTACTCTCATAATCTAGGAATAGTGTATCCTAAGAAGGAGATTTTGTTTTTTGAGTGTCCAAGAAATTATTACTTCAGCTTTCTATTAAGCGTTGTCTTTTTCTGCTATCTGAACTTGAACCTTACTGTTTTTCTCTAAAATGTCTTTGAAAGGTAAAAGGAAACATGGTAGTTTTTGGATCCCAGAGTGATTTACAATTGAATTTCATAAGAATTTATGTAGGGGTCCTTAGTGAAGGAATCCAGACCACAGTCTATTTGAACCTACTGTTGAGTCAGGATGTGTAATATGGTCACAGTTACTTGTGGAGGAACAAACTATTTACCAAAATGTGGCTCCATTACCTATACATTTCAGTTGCTTTATGATGCAGTTTCACCCTGTTTTCATTACAATGAATATTCAAGTTAGGTTGTACCTTACTTTCTAAGCCTCATTTCTTTGGAAGTGATGGGGGTGTAACTGAGAGCCCCCACCCAAATACATTCTAGGCAAACACTGTACCACTCACTTGGTGTACATGTCTTGGAACAATGAAACTCTTGAACTCATAGAGATAATTAGTAAATGGTATAGAGAAGGTAGACAATTTCCCCTATCTTCAGTTCACAGTGTCCTTTGCTCCTTGATCTCTACTGGGTAATAGAAGCTAATAGTTATGGTAGGTTCGTTGATGTTCCCTAGGGAGGAGGGACTTCAGCTATTTTCATAGCTGAAATTTTGGAGGAGGATTTCAGTGTTTTTTACTTTTCCTTTTTTTTTTGGTACCCAGGTTTGAACTCAGGGGTAAACAAAATTGTGTACATTGGTCACATCTTTCTTCTTTAGTTCTCAATGTTTGGATAAATTTAATATATTGAGCAATATTGTGTGGGCTTAGCCAAAATGTCATTTTTTTGAGACTTTGAACTGTAATTTTGTGCTGTGTTATGACATGACTTATTTTTAGGTTTTTTTCCTTTTATAAATGCAGAACTTAAAATAAAGCTGTAAGCCCCACATGGTAGTGTACACTTTAGAGTTTTGCATTTCGAAAGATTTTTCAGTGTAATGTGCTTCCTTCATTTTTTACAATAGGACATAGGTTTTTTTTTTTTTTAAAAGTCTTAGTTATAAATTTCCTTCCTTTCTCCACATAATACATAATGAAATTTCCCATATAAGTGGAATTTAAAATAACTATATTTTGGATACCCTTGCCCTCTTAAAATAGATTGATATTGTTAGCTTTTAAATACTTCGTGACGAAACATCACATTTTTCTTTTTTCTTTTTTTTAATTAAATCTTTGTTGTCAATTCATTAGTTACCTTGTTATTCACATTTGTCTTTGTCTTATTCCCCACAGTTCTCTCTCTCTCTCTAGTGCCAGGAATATTATCATGTTTTGTATAACTGATTTGTGATTTTAAGCCTTTTTTAAAAAGAGCAGGTTACATTTCAGTGAGATTGTATTTCCTATAAAAGTGATGAGTGGGTATTTGTACCTTATTCCTGTATTTTAATTTATTATTATTATTATTAGGTACTGGAGTGAATCCAGGGGCACTCAACCACTGAGCCACATCCCCAGCCCTTTTTTGTATTTTATTTAAAGACAGGGTCTCAACTGAGTTACTTAGGACCTTGCTAAGTTGCCTCAACCTCCTGAGCCGCTTGAATTATAAGCGTGTCCCACTATACTCAGTTTCTAATTTATTATTCTTAATTGAACCATTAGGTTAGTATAATGTGGATTAAGGTGGATAAAATAACTCAAGTTCATTAGTTTATGCTCTTCTTCATGTAGAATTTGCATGGATAGAGTTGACAATAATAGGGGAATGGAAAAAGATGTATCAGTCTATACTTTTTTGTGCATGTACTTTTCCTTTATATGTGTGATTCTATTAACATTGACTGCAAATTTTCACTCCAGATACTCTGTTGATTTATTTTTTACATCACAATGCAGTATATGAATTTAGTATATTTAATGTTATAAAATTCTGTTTTCAAACTGTAGAACATATCCTGCATTAGAGACATTAACAGAACCTCACCAGCTCACAGCTACTTTAAGTTGTGTAATTGGAGTAGCCCGAAGTTTGGTATCAGGGGGCAGATGGTTTCCTGAAGGTCCAACACATATGCTACCTCTGTTAATGAGAGCATTGCCTGGGGTGGATCCAAATGACTTTAGTAAATGCATGGTGAGCATATTGATGATTTTTTTTTTTTTGATTCTGTGTTTATATTTTGTAAAAGAACATCTTGAATTTAAAATCTGAAGTTCTTTATAACACCATTCATCATAAAATCTGTTAATGATAACAGCATTACATATGTTGGTGCCTAAGTTTAGATTTATGAGAAATTGTTGTAGCTTATACCTTCCTTTGTTATGTAATTTGCCTGTATATATTTAATGACAGTAAGAGGGTTTTTTTTGGGGGGTTTGGGTTTTTTTTGTTTGTTTGTTTCTTTGTTGGGTTGTTGTTTTTGTGGTGCTGGGAATTGCATCCATCCCCAGCCATGATCATATGATTTTTTAAAAAAATTTTTAGTTATATATGACAGAATGTATTTTGGCCAAATACACGTATATAAAGAATAACTTATTCTATTAAGTTCCCACTTTTGTGGTGATTATAATGGTGTTTTAAAGCTCATTAGGTATTTACTATTTTTCCTTAAACAGATATTTTTAAAACTACCCCATGTTTTGATCATTTACCTTTTCCTTCATCTATGAGCATAAAGGGAATGTGAAGAAAAATGCCAACTTCTGCTTATATACAGCTAGTATCATTTTTCTCATTTTCCCTTTCTGGTTTTCTAGGTTCTGCATGAGCATTTTATTTTTACCCTTAGTTAAAATAGTATTATACTTGAGGTGGAAAACTAAACAACTTTTCAGTAACAAAAGATTGGAGAACTTTGTGCCTAAACCTAATAAGTAACTATATGGAAAATAAATTTAGTATAACTTCATTATTGAAGTGACAGCCAGTTAAGTTTTGGGTACTTAAAAATGTGAAATTCTAAGGGAAAAATATTCAGAAAGATTGTTGCGGGATTTCCCTCAAGATAATTTTGGAGAGGGGAGCTGTTTAGCTTATGGTATGCTTGAATTGAAATAAAATTATATGATTAATGTTGAAAATTCTTTGCATCTTCCCACAGATCACATTCCAGTTTATAGCAACATTTTCTACTCTGGTGCCTTTAGTAGATTGTTCATCTGTACTGCAGGAAAGGGATGACCTAACAGAAGTAAGGATGCTGTCTGGTTAAAAATGATTAAATTCATTTCTAATTCTTAAAGCATGTGTGTTCTTAATGTATATTAGATAGTTTTAAAACAAACTTGGATAACTGTACAAAAGTTTCATTTACTAGAATGGTATAAATAAAATGCCAAACTATCACTGGGTAAGATAGTCTGTGTAGCACCTACCATAGGAAGTGGGTCAAAGTTTTTTCTATCAACCTAGGAATAAACTCTCCCAGTATTGGCATCTAATGAAAAGAGACTTTGCAGGGAGGGTTATGGTAGTTTTTTTCACAACTATTTTCTGTATTATAATCATGTTAATACTTGATTTGCTTCACTTGGATATCAAGTAGTGAGTCACCATTCTTTGTATACTAGCAGTTTTAACTCTAATTGGTAATAAAGTTGACTACTTTTTCTTTTTTTAATATTTATTTTTTAGTCGTAGTTGAAGACAGTTCCTTTATTTCATTTAGTTTTATGTGGTGCCAAGGGTCAAACCCAGGGCCTTGTGTGTACTAAGTGAGCACTCTACCGCTGAGCCACAATCCCAGCCCTTATGTTGTTTTTGACCCTTGTAAAATGTGTTAATTACCTTTTGTTTGGTTCCTAGAAAGTAGTGGATTGAGTTGTTCTAAATTGATGTGTGATTATGGTATTGTTTCTCATAGTATCCAACACAATAATTGAGTGTTAAATCTGTTTTAGGCCATAATTTGGTTTTGTTAGTTCAGAGAAAAAAAAAATCAAAGGCTATTTGTAATCTCCACATTTGGGTGTTACAGGTGGAACGAGAACTGTGTTCCGCCACAGCTGAATTTGAAGATTTCGTCTTGCAGTTTATGGACAGGTGAGCACCAGCTAGTAGCCTAGGCTTGTCTTTCTTTTGATATTTGGAAAATGGCTGTTCTACCCTAGACAGAAATTTCTCCCTATCACTTGAAAAGTGATAGATATTTAATTTGTAAAAAAAAAAAAAAGAAGAAGAAGCTTATC
Source organism: Callospermophilus lateralis (assembly GCF_048772815.1). Classification (NCBI taxonomy): domain Eukaryota; kingdom Metazoa; phylum Chordata; class Mammalia; order Rodentia; family Sciuridae; genus Callospermophilus; species Callospermophilus lateralis. The sequence continues at coordinate 42,993,947 of NC_135318.1, read as the reverse complement.
TAATTATCATCAAATGTTAAACCAGGTTTTAGTTGCTAAAATTATATTTTGTATGGATTATTTAGATGCTTTGGACTTATAGAAAGTAGTACATTGGAGCAAACAAGAGAAGAGACCGAAACTGAGAAAATGACTCACTTGGAGAGTTTGGTTGAATTAGGTCTGTCTTCTACGTTTAGCACAATCCTGACACAATGTTCCAAAGAAATATTTATGGTAAGAAGATTATTCCTTTTAGTTTTATTTGATGTTTTAGAATTGAGTGTCAGTTACTTTAAGTGTATATACCATGCCAGATCCCTTTCTATACTAAGGTTTAAAAAACCTATACAGTTGGTCCTTGATATTCACAAATTTTCAATTTGCAAATCTTCCCACTTGCTTAACTTTGTGACCCCCAAATCAATGCTTTTGTGAGAACTTGTGTAAAATGACAAAAAATTTGAATTAACTCATACAGGGTCCTGGCCTAAGGTTGAACAAGGCCACACTTCACATTCTTTTTCCATTCTTCTAACATTTATGTGTCCTTTAAACTTTTTAATGCCATATTGGTTTGCATTTTCATTAGTGATTTTGCTATTTTAAAATGTTAAAATGGCCAGGTATGGTGGCATACCCCTGTAATCTCAGCAACTTAGCGAGACCTTGTCTCAAAAAGTAAAAAGGGCCAGGGATACAGATCAGTAGTACAGTGCCCCTGGGTTCAATCCCCAGCATGGTGGGGGTGGTGGGGTGTTAAAAATGGTTCCCAAGAATGTAATGCTTAACTAAGGTCTAGTATTCCTAAGCCTAAGAGTTGTGCTGTGCTTAATGGGAAAAAAACAGGCATGAGTTTTACAGTTGTTAACTGTGCGTTCAATGTTAATGAATCAAAAATAAGTATTAAATGAGTGTCCGTAAACAGATACACACCTAAAACAGGTTTATGTACTGATCACTTGAAAAAAATGTTGTGACCAGAGGCTCACAACAACCTAATGCTATATTTATCTTAGAAGCATTCCCAGCAACTTTACAGAACATAACTACCATGAATAATGAGAAATGACTATTTTGTAAAAATTTACATTTAAATATAATTAGGAGAGGAGTTTTGGGAATTATTTATGCCATCACATGATAGAAATCATATCCTTTGAATAAATGGCAGGTGGTGGTAACTGGGGATTGAACTCAGGGCACTCGACCACTGCATCACATACCCAGCCCTATTTTGTATTTTATTTAGAAACAGGGTCTCACTGAGTTGCTCAGAACCTCGCTAAGTTGCTGAGCCTGGCTTTGAATTTGAGATCCTCCTGCCTCAGCCTCCCAGGCTGCTGAGATCTAAGGGTACGACCTGGCCTTTGAGTAAATTTTGGCAAATTAGAAACAGTTGTCCCCATAAGGCATTTGATATTTGATACTGGTTGATACCTAAATTTTTACAGTGTGGCCTTTAAGAATACTCTTTATGGGGCTGGGGTTATGGCTCAGAGGTAGTGTGCTTGCCTGGCATGTGTGAGGCAGTGAGTTCGATTCTCAGCACATATAAATAAATTAAATAAAGGCCCACCAATAACTTAAATAAATAAATAATTTTAAAAATGGTCTTTATTTGTACCTCTTTTATTTTTTCCTCTGAGATTATCACTGTTTAACATGTTCATCCTGGCTCAGAGCCAAACTGCCATCCAACTGCATGATAATTACTAAGATTATGTTAGTATAAAGAAATGAACATAAATCATCTCTTGTTTAACAGAGTAAAAGTTGTTTATAGTTTTCAGCATTGTTAATCCAAGTTTAGAACTCATTTCTTCATTTAGCCAACAAGTACAAATTCTGTGACATGATTATAAAATTAAACAGGCAGCTTCAAATCTTTTTAAAGCAGGGGTAGTTTTATAGTTGTTAGAAGGACAGATTTTAAGTGTTAACATACTTCAGAAATTTCCACTTTTTGGGTTAACCGTGGTAATTAAACAGCATTTGCTTCTATTAGCTACTGTTTTGTTCATAGGGTTTTTATAGCAAGTAAAATCTTATTCCTTAAATGTTTTGTTCAAGTTAGGATTGTCTTCACAGATTGTTCTTAGACCTGAATGTAACATTATTAAGCAAATTGTATAAAATCAGATGGCTACTTGCTTACTTGTTATTTTTAGTGTAGTATATTTATCATTTTCTTTTATATTCCATAAGATGTTTAATTTTCTTAAAAGTGATGATTAGGCATTTTCATTTTTTTAATATATCTTAACAGGTGGCCCTTCAGAAGGTTTTTAATTTTTCTATTTCACATATATTTGAAACAAGAGTGGCAGGCCGCATGGTGGCAGACATGTGCCGTGCTGCTGTAAAGGTGAGTTTAGTTTTTTGAACTAATGAATTAATGTCTCAACAACTAATAAGTTTGTGTGGTTAATTATTTCAGAAGTGCTTGTATTGAAAATACATAGTGTGTCAGTAGCTGCTTACAGCCCCCCTTTGCCACTAAAAACAATGCTAGTGTATATTTTGTGACTGTTAAATGTTTGCCTTTCATAAAAGTTATTTTTGTAAATATGTTTTCAGTGCTGCCCAGAAGAAGCTTTGAAGCTATTTGTTCCCCACTGCTGTAGTGTTATAACTCAACTTACAATGAGTAAGTCATAAAATTAATATTCTGTCTTTACAAGTCCAGATATATTTTTTTCTTCAGTTTTAGAACTCTGTTAATGAAAATATATTCCTTGAACCTCTGCAGCATTTTACTTTCTTTATTTTGGGGAAGGAATTGCCTCCCCCAAAATGACTCATCCTTGTTGGCAGGTAGCTTAGAAGTTGTACTCTATTTAATTAATATTTATTACTTTGTTAAAGTATCACTTATTCTTTGAGAGAGAGAGAGGCAGAATTCTTGTTTGGTATGTGTACTCAAGTTTATTTTCTACCTCCTAAGTTGCTATGGCAGGCCTCAAACTTGAGATCTTCCTTCATCAGCCTTTGAAGTCACTGGGATTATAAAATGTGTGCTACTGCACTGGCTAATTGAAATATTTTAAAATTATTTAGTCATATGCATATTTTTTTCATCTGATAGTATTTTGCTATTTTAGATGATGATGTGTTGAATGAAGAAGAGCTAGATAAGGAGTTACTATGGAATCTTCAACTTTTATCAGAGGTATTGTAAGTTTTTGGAAGAACATATTAACATGCTTTTAAGCCCTTTCTGACAAATTGGTTTTAAAATGTGGAAAGCCAAAAGTTTGAAGTTTCTTGATATAACTTGAAAAAGTCAGAACTCTCCTTTTATCAAAGAAGTGTACATTTTTTATTACTATTGCAGTAGTACTAATAAAAAACCTATTTGATTTTTTATTGATTAACTCTGGTGTGAACAACTCATTAATTGCAAATTTTTTTGGAATCATTCAGATATAAAATTTGGCCATCAGTCAAATTTCAGTTTCCATTATGAGACAGTTCAACAGTTTAAGTTTCGTCTCTTAAAAGATAGATACCCATTCTTTTTTCTTTTCCCATTTCCCCTTTTCATTTTTTTCTTTTCATCCCCCCTTCCTTCTTTCTCTCCTTCCCTTCTTTGTGGTACTAGGGATAAAAGCCAGGGCATTATATATTCCAAACAAGTACTCTACCTCTAAGCTACATCCCCAACCAGAGATAGACCCTTTTGAAAGGAATATTATTTTGGCACATGAAAGCCTAAGCTCAGAAAATGTGTTTTAATGTCTAAATAGAATTAAATTATTAGATTACAGTTTAAATGGCAATCCTAAATTAAACTCATTTTTAAGAAGCACTATTTTAAGGCTACTTTAGTGGCTAAGCACTGAATTTTGCATTAATTATTTGTTGTTGATCTTTTAACTAAAATATCTTCAACTCTTTTTTCCCCCCCTATTTTTAGATTACCCGAGTGGATGGGAAGAAGTTGCTTCTTTATAGGGAGCAGCTTGTAAAGATTCTCCAAAGAACCCTACATTTAACCTGTAAGCAGGGTTACACTCTGTCTTGTAACCTTTTGCATCATCTTCTTCGTTCTACTACACTTATCTACCCTACAGAATACTGCAGTGTACCAGGTGGCTTTGACAAACCTCCTTCTGAATACTTTCCTATCAAGGCAAGCATTTTAAATAATTTAGGATATAAGAATAAATTGGCTTCATTTCCTGAGCAATTCAAAATGTGTTTCTTTTCTTGTATATAGAGATTTCAGTTTTTTGTTTTAAAATAAATTATTAAAACTATTGTTATAATGTATTAAACTTGTGTCTCACTTCAAATAGAGCTAAAACTCTAGTTTTCTGTTTATACATAAAACAACTTGGTTTGCCATGTATAATTCTGTAATTCTGTGTAATTTTGTTGTTTCACTAACTAACTGCACATAAACTTGCTGTCACTCTTTTTAATATAATGTTAAGTGGCTCTTCGAGGTGAATTTTCTTTTTAAATGGTACTGAGTATTGAACTTAGGGCCTGTTGCATGCTAGGCAAGTGCTCTGTCACTGAGCTTACAGCATTTTAGATACTTAATTTATGTATTTATTTATTTTGTGGCTCTGGGGATTGAACTTGGACCTTGAGCATGGTAGCACTCTACCACTGAACTTCCCAAATCTTTCATTTTGTGAGGCAAGGGTGTATAGTAGGGATTGAATTCAAGAGCACTCTACCACTGAGCTACTTCCCCAGCCCTTTCATTTTTTGAGATGGGGCCCTTCTGAGATTTACAGTCCTCCTATCTCAGCCTCCCAAGTAGCTAGGATTATAGATGTGTGACATCATGGCCAACCCCTAGCTCCCACTCCTTTTAAACTTTTTTTGGGACAGCCTCTTACTAAGTTGCCAAAGCTGGCCTCGAATTTGTGATTTTTCTTCCTCAGCCTCCTGAATCACTGGGATTACACATGTGGGGGTGCCACCACACCAGCCCTGTGATCCTTTTTTTTTACAAGTGGTAATGAAAGGGTGATACGATGTTTGCGATGTTTATGGTGATATGCCACTCTTTTTGCATATTATTTGGTTAGGTTTGGATTATTTCTTTGAAGCCCTTTAAATCATTTTAGACATGTTTATTTTCAGCTTCTCAAGGTAATTAAGAAATGTTCTTTTCTAGGATTGGGGTAAGCCTGGGGACTTGTGGAATCTAGGAATTCAGTGGCATGTTCCATCTTCAGAGGAAGTTTCTTTTGCTTTCTATTTGTTGGACTCCTTTCTTCAGCCTGAGCTCGACAAACTTCAGCGTTGTGGGGATGGAGAACTTGAAATGTCTAGGTTGGCTTTCTTTTATAATTAATCAGTATCATTTAATTGCGATCTAAAAGAATCTTTATGCTTTTCTCTTTTCTGTGGGCATATCTGATGTATTTATATTCACTGTTTTGAAAACTGCCATAAATGTACTTAAAAAAACATTTGAAATAGTGTGGTATAACAAAGTTGAGCAAGATTTAAACATTTTAAAAAGAAAACTCAGGGTTTTTTCATCCTAATTTGTAGTAGAAACTGTTTTTTGTTTAGCAATTTGACTTCTTTCTTTTGAAAGTGCGTAGATATATACCTTTGAAAGAAAAATCCCTTTTTCCTTGACTGAGTTTAGATTTTGTTATTTCTTTTTAGTAATTCACATTGTTGATGTTAATGTTATTTAGAGAAATATTTCTGTGATTTTTTTTTTTTTTCTTGTATAGGTGTTTAACAAGAAATAGTTACTTTGAGACCATTAGACTTTGATAGTCTGAATTTTTGAAAGGTTCTTTCTTGGGGGGTACTTGAGATGGAATCCAGGGGTGCTTTGCCTCTGAACCACATTCCCAGCCCTCTTTATATTTATTTATTTATTTATTTTTTTCCTCTTTATATTTAAATGGAGGCAGGATCTAACTGATTTACTTAGCCCTTCAAGGCCCTGGGTTCAATTCTCAGTCCCCAGAATGGGGTGGGGGGTGATAAGGATTAAGCTGGAAGATCTTCTGCAGTGCTGTTTACCCCTATTGTTAGTGGTAGTGGTTGAAAGAGTCACTACACAAAGGACAGTTTCACTTGTTATTATTATTTAGAGCCTGTTTAAATGCAGGTAGGTCTAGTATTAACAATAAATATATTTAATTGTTCAATATTATTTGAAACAGAATATTTTGGAGGATCAAACCCAGGGCCTTGTGCTCGCTAGGCAATGCTCTGCCACTGATGTACATCTGCAGCTTTAATTATCCTATACTTTTAATTAAGTTGGTAAACTGAAGATGTAATTTTATATATCCCCTTTTGATAAAGTTTGTATGTTTTAAGACTCTAGAAATCTTATTTAATGAGAATTTTGGAATCTTCTAAAACATGATAATATTTTTTTCCTCTTATCTAGAGATGATATTCTACAGAGTCTGACTATAGTGCACAACTGTTTAATTGGCTCAGGGAACCTCCTACCTCCACTGAAAGGAGATCCAGTTACTAATTTGTAAGTAAAAATAACTATTTATTTAATACTGTTTTTCCATTTGGCATACATTTTAAGTTTGAGTCACTTAATGACCTACTGATGGTGTATTTTTGCTGTTGTTCCTGTATTACTTTAACCTTTTTTATTCGTAATTGTTAGGTCAACAATATCTAAGTCATAATTTAGGTCTCTAAACTTTTAAAGCCTTTATTTAGATTTTTATAATGATATCAAAAGAACAACTGGATGTTTGTGAGTTAAAAAGTATTAATGTGAGCTGGGTGTGGCAGCGCATGAGTATAATCCCAACAGCTTGGAGGCTGAAGCAGGAGGATTGCAAGTTTGATGCCAGCCTGGGCTTAGTGAGACCTTGTCTCAAAATAAAAATAAAAAGGGCTGGGACTAAAGCTCAGGCCGAAAGTATCCCTGGGTTCTATCCCTCGTACTGGCAAAAAAAAAAAAAAAAAAAGAAAGAAAGAAAAAAAGAAAGAGTGGATATACTCGGTTCATCTGTTAGTTTACTGAGTTACTAAGTAAATACTCTTTCTCTAAAATGGGGGAGCGAGGATGCTTCTTTCTTTTGCCTGCAGTCAACATTGCTTTAGAATTTTATAGCACAAAAATATATGGATTGTTTTTAATAAAAATTTCTTCAGTATTATGAATTTGAACTGTATTATTTTAATTGCTTTTCAGCATTCTACTATTATGAATTTCTCAATTCATTCTTCATGCTACCATTTAAGCTGAAAAAACTGAGTTAGAATGAAATCAGGATGTGATAGCTTAAGTTTTAGAAGCAGATAATTACTAGTTTCAGTAATCTAAAGAGCTTCATTTTTCAACATCTTATTACTGAGCAAGGTTGAAAATCACATTAAAATGAATAAATAACTCTTCAGAATACACAAAAAAGGGAGAAGTATTTGCTGATTTTGCAACAAAAATCTTAAAAAAGCTTCAAGGAGCTGTTTAAAAATATAGTTTACTTGTCTTTTTCATATTTTGTATAGACATTTTTTAGAGTCATAATCCCTACTGCTGGTCATTCCTGGTTTCTATAATTCCCATTCATGTCACTCTGAAAACTTTGTATGCACAGCCATTAAACTTTTTAGATTATTTGTTAAGTTTAAGAAGATGTAGGGTCATTTTAGGTTAAGGAAAATTGTTTTAAGTTTGCCTGGGAATTTTTTCAGATTCTTAAAATAACTTTTGGGTTTTATGAGTTTTATAATTGAAATTATATATATAATTTATTATTTATAATTGAGATTATATATAAAACTTTATTTTTAAAAAAGATTGATTTTAAACAATATTTTAAAAATAAGAGGCCTATAGACATTTCTTTGATCCTCTCTTTTCACCCCACCTTGATGATCTTAGTGTAAAAATAATAACTTAATCATTTTATGGCATGTAAAAAGTTAATTTACACGTAACAAATTTAGTATATCAGTAAATTGAGTTCTATATGAAATTATTGACAGTGAGAATCATGGTCATTTAAACCAATAACATATGTAAGAGGAAAAGCACGTATCTTCTGGGGTAGAAAATTTTTAGTACTGAATGATCATCAGGATGCAATTGCAAAAGGGTCAGCTAAAGATATTTATAGGTTTTCCTTGTGGTTTATATTAGGATATTGGTCTATTTATGCCATGTGCACTATAATAGTGAGCAGAAGTGAAAAATCTGTGTCCTTTTAAGTAGATGTTCATTATGATAGAAGCTCATGTATTTGATTATTTATTATAAAGCCAATTAGATTTTTTATATAATGAAATCCATTTTCAATAAGGAAAAGAATATATCCTGAAAATTTTAAATACCGTAGAATAAATAGTCCATATTACTATTCATTATAAGCTATGAAATTGTTACTATATCTTAAGCAGTTTTCCCAAAAAAGTTGAAAAGGGAAGATAAATTTAAATGGAAAAGTTTTGTTTCTTAAAATCTTCTGTAATATAATGAAATCATATTAAGTATATTCAATAACAAAAATAATAATATATTGAAGTGCATTTTAAAATAAAAAATATAAAATATTTTCTAAACTTCAATATTTGTAGGTTATCAACTAATATATATTAAGGTTTTTTTTTGTAGTTACTTTATGTAGGCTAATTATATAAAGTAGAATCTAAAATAAACAATCCTGTCTTTTCATTTGAATTGCCAAAAGAGGGAGTTTATAAAGTCTTCCTTTAACTTTTAAGTAGGTCTTAGCAGAATTCTTTCCATTTTATAGTTTGTGTCCTATATATAACATTTTGACTTTTTTTTTTTTGAAGAAGTTGTTTCATAAAAATAGCCTTTAAAATAGCTATAATGCTTATTCTACTATAGTTTAATACTTGGTAAAAATCTACTGTCTAGCTTTATTTGAAAAAAAAAATCTAATAAAATAAGTGATCACTTCATTGTTCCATGATATAAAATTGCACTGCTTAGTGAGAAGAAAGAATATGTGTAGTATAATTCATAGATTTTCCACAGGTCAGTTTAAAACAGAAGAGAAGACTTGACTGAGGACATTACTTACTCCATAGAAGCAGAGGACAATTGTGCTAGATGGGAGAGCAGAGGATGCATATTTGTTATGAATGCTAAAGTGTATTGCCTGAGATGCTTAAGAAAATACCTCGTTAATGGCAACTTGATTGTGGAATTATGAGATGCTATTTGTCTTCTGAAAAATTAGATCAGTTTTGAGAAGTACATAGCAACTCAAGTTTTTTTTTTTATTTAAACATTTATCATTTAAGTTTTAGTTGGGTAAAATATTCTAACTTCTATAATTACTGTCAGTCAGATTAGTCAGTATTGTTTCCCTTCTGTATGTATTTGTGGTATACTAGTTGTCTTCTGGGAAATTACAGTAATGATAAAGTAGAAGCTTAGTTTACTTTTGGGTTAACCTATAAGTAAATCTAATTTTCGTTCCTAATATATTTGAGTATGTGGTGTGGTCTTAATCTCCTTGTTAGGGAGATTGCTGCTAAATTTGAAAACCTATTTTATGTGCTGTGTGATTGGAAACTGACAAAAAATTAAAAGCTAAATCCTGAGTATAAAAGTGAATGACCTACCTAATGGTGTCCTCATTGTAATTTTGGGTCTTTAGCAGTGTAGAGTTACTAAATTCTTGTTCTTACTATAAACTTACAGTGTTGTCAAGTATGGGTATAATAAGGATCTTGAGAGTACTCAAGGGTAAAATTTTTTAGTTTAGTATACCTTAATTTAAATTTTTAACAGTTTTGTTAGATACTGCAGGTTGCTGAATTAATCTTAAAGTGGAATCTCCCTATTTTGCTCTTGGAACTTTCAGTTAATTTTTTAAGAGAATTGTTAGGGGTATAATTTATACTCATGGTTCTACCTTTGTAGTTGTGGAAGTTGGATCATGTCTTTCCAGTAATACAGGAGTTTTAGACACTTGCCTTTAATTCTGAAATTGTCATTTTCTCCTTTTTCAGTCCACTCTTGTTTAATCTCTTGAGGCCTAATCAGCTATCACAGCATACACAGAACTAACATCTTAAAAAAAACAGGGTTACTCAAGGTAGAGGAGTTACCATTTTTCATCTCAAAATACATCTTTACTTTGTGCCCCCTTTTCTCTGATAGATCTATTAAATCATTCTTAGTTAAATTATTCTTAGGCTCTCAGTTTTTACTAACTTTTCACTAAAAAAAAAAAAATAATAATAATAATAAAATTCTTAGGTCTAAGAGTGAGACCAATTCATTGATATGTGAAAGGATGTGTTGCTTTTGCAATGAGGGGCAGGGCTAGCTAACCTCTCTTGGCACCTCCAGGAAACTACCCAGCTCTGCTGGGGAAGCTGCACACAGAAAAGGAAACAGTTACTACTCCACGGTGAGTAACCCTGTTTTCTGCTTATTTCACCTTCTGACTGTTTTCATTGATTTTTTTAAAAAGCTTTGTGTGTCAGATGTGGAAATAGTTTCTATTTTGAGAGTAATTTTAAATCTCCTAGTATAAAAAGTTTCTCATTCCTTAACAACCCTTTGTTCACATGGTAGAGTAAGAACCAATTGTGTTTATGGCAGTGATTGATGCTCAAGGATTGAATTGGGAACAGAACACAAAAATAGGCCAACAGAGGCTTGTGAGATACTTGTATCTTTAAAGGGGGAAAAATCCTGTTAGTGAATTGGTTTTATGTCTTTTGTTTGTTTTCATTTGGAAGGGGAGGGATATTTGGGAAGGGTAAGATGTTCTTAAACAGAAACAGGAAAAATTTTATATTATTGCATATAGCTGTTACACGCCAATTTACTTAATCTTCATTTGCATTTTTTATTTGTATTGTGTAATTTGCTTTTGTGATTAGTTGGTACTTCCTTTTTTTACCATTCTCTCTTTCTCACCAGTGATTATTCTACTCTAACCAAATCTAAAGAAGATTGCCATCTAGTGATACAAATAACACAATAGTGGAAAATTCATAAGTCTTTTAAGTCATTCAAACATTTTAATCCATATTGTTATAAATTGGGTGGTCTGCTACTGTCTGGGAGCTGTGAAACTGGTTTAATATTATTATTGTATAGATGGTATTATTTATAGTATTTTACATTGGAGTTATTTTTTAGAATTTTGTTTAGTTCAAGAGGTCAAATGATAGTAGTTTGAAGACGAATGATGGTAATTGACTTAAATTATAGATGCTACTATACCTTTCAATCAGAACATAGATCTGCTCTCCAGCAGTCTGTTCAGCTAAGAACATATACATAATTGATAAGAGTAGTTTTATTTTTATTTTATTTTATTTGTGATGTTGGAGATCAAACCCAGGGCTTCAAACATGATAGACAAGGGCCATACCACAGACTAGATCCCTATTCCTAAAACAGTTTTAAATATCAGTGAGTACATTCTAGGTGCATGTAGACTTCTAAGGCAGCCACAAAGAAAGAGAGAGGGAGGGAGGGAAGAATAGATATGTATATATACAAATTTTTCATATATTTCTTGGGTAATAGAGATTTCTTTTACAAAATTATTTGGTTAAAGATCAGAAGAAATATTTAATTTAAATATCTATTTATACTTACCAACAAATGTTTGCTATAAAACATGCCAGTGCAGTTGGTGTTTAATTAATTTGGGGTAGATAAGGAGATCAAATTAAAACTGAATCTTAGATAAATTGGCATCAAAGGAACTTGTGGTAGATGACAGAATTATTGAAATGTATATCTGAACACATTATCTATCTATATAAATTTCAGGTTTTTAAAGCAGAGGAAGTAAATATTTTAAAGTCATGTACAAGGTGCCATCTTTTGAAAATAGCATAAATGATAATATTTCTTGAAATTTTCTGATTGGAAATTAATTCAAAGCGATACATAGATTAAAGAAATTAGCATTAGGCCTCTTAGATGAAACTTGTTTTGAATGTGATTACAGTACTGGAGCCAGAAATGCACTTCACATGTTTTTATTGTATGCATTTCAAGTGATAATATTAATGATAATCTTGTTTGATATAAAAAAAATTTTGGAGACTAATGTACTATAGATTGCTTTTTATTCTTATTTGTAAGAATAATGGGACTGATTAAAATTCATGCTTGATTCAGTTACCTATGGTATTAGGTATAATGCTGGGTGAGATAGACTTGTATTTCTATTTTAGAAAATCATTTAGGTTTGTAGCATCTGTGAAGAGGCATCCATGACAATATGTGTTCTAGCAGGAAAGAGGAGCATGTTACTCTGAGCACAGATCTTTTCTCTTTAATTAGTGAAATCTAATTTCAATAGACTTGAAGTTCATTGTAAAAGAAACTGATTTTACCTTTTAGTAGATAGATTTTAGATATATTTTTGGATTATATTTACAAGATGCTTAATTTTGCAAGTTGCCAGAGATTGAAACTTCTTAGAAGTTTAGTAAATTTGAACTTAAAAGTCTCAGAAAAGCAAATTAGCATATTTTACAATAAAGTATTAGTGAACTTTGAAGTGAATTAGAGAAAAAGAAGCCATTCTTTGTTTTTACTCTGTAGTTTGGTTTTGAAACCTGGGAAAGTGTTACTGCTATCCTAGGCACCAGATTATGTGAGGAACATATTTAAATAACTGTCATTTATGTAATCATAACGTTTTTAAAATAGAGATAACTCATAACTCATTTAATTTCAATACTGTGGCGGGGGGTATGTTGGGTGTATTTTCATGTTAAGAGCTGCACAATTCATTGATGATGAATAATAATGTTATAATTTCTATTTATTAATTAGCCTTGTATTGGACCTGCTCTCTGTTCATGCTTCTTTGGTGTTCATATCCATGTTCCTCGTTTTAGAAAGCATCATCTTAGTTTAAACCCAGCTATTAGATTGAATCTCATTATTTTGAAATAAAATGTTGAAAATTGAAGTATACTGTTCATTGATGAAAACATATATTTCAGATGCATAGATTCTTATTCTCTGTTCACATACACAAAGGTGACTTTTAACCTTTTAATGATTTGACTAGCTGCGTCTGGTTTTGATAACAATTTTTGTGGGAGATCTTTAGGAAATGCAGTATTTTTACATGTCAGTTTCTTAAAAAGCAGTAGCATTTCACTGTAGATATTAGGACATATCCATTTTTGCTAGTTTTAAAAGGGAGATAATAAGTATATAAAATTGTTCTGCTATATGTATATACTGGAATAAAATTTTGAGTTTTAACCATTATTATATAATTAATGAAGCCAAAATTTCTTTGTATAAATATTTATCATCATCAGATTTAAGCTTTTACATTTGAATATTGAATTAATGATATTCTGTTCCTTTTGGGAGATGAATTTTTACCCTGAAGACACTAAGTTTATATTTTCTTTAATATGGTTCTTACTGAAGTAGACAGCATTACTCTTCGGAAGTTTAAAGAATTGAAATATTGAAGATTGGAAGTCTTTGTGTTAAAAGATCATTATCTTTCTGTTATTTTAAATATTTTAGTGATGAGACTTTTCCCCTTTCATCTCTTTTATTGGTATTATCAATAAATGGAAGCACTCTTGTTTCTATACAGGGTACCAAGTATGGTGTCCTTGGAGGAGACGAAGTTGTACACTGGACTTGAATATGGTATGTGAGCCCTAATCTGAGTGAAAATGTGAGAACTATTTTTGTCTATTAGGATTAAAATTGAATAGTTTTGTAATTTTGATTTTCCTAAACTTTCTTTGATTCATAAAATGAATGAATTTCACAGTAATCATTTTTGGGTGAAAATGGAAAATTATATAAACAATAATTCGTAAAAGATAGAAATTGTGTCAGTGAATATGAATACTTTCTGAGCAGACAGGCATGTTTTCCTATATCAGAGGGTTTACTTATGTTTAAAATTCTTCTTGAGACTGATACACTTGATGTAAATGATAATATTATGACCCTTATTTTCTAATAATCTTTGTATCTTTCTGTTAAAGTAAGTTACATTTTTATTTTATGTGTATGTCATTCTGGGGAACAAACCCAGGGCCTTGTGCATGTTAAGTCAAGTGCTCTACCAGAAGCTACACCTCCAAATGTTAAATTTTTTATTAATATATATATGAAACTGGGCTGGGGATGTAACTCTATGGTAGAGTGTTTGCTTAGCATGTTCAAGACTCTAGATTCAAGCCACAGTGCCTAATTTTTCCCCTGAAATTAAGAATAGACTAAATATTTTATGTGTTAATATTCCGAATCCAACATTAACAGAAATTTAGCACACTTCTGTACAGGTGGATTATTACTAGAGTCATTTACATACATTAATTGATAAAGTAAAATTGCTTGATTTGGGGTCCAGAAATTCTGTACATTTGTGTTTTCTAGTTAGTGATTAGAGCATTGGAAATACCCACAGAGATGTTTTTTCTCTCCTTTTCCATCTTGCTTTCTTCACCTTCCCACTAACAAAATTTTGTAAGCTAGTCATCTTATGATATGTGGAATGTTCTATAATGTACAGGGGATTAAACCTGGGGCATTCCACCACTGAGCTATACACTCAGCCTGTTTTGTTTTTATTTTGAGACAGGGTCTTGCTGATTTTCAGAAGCTGACCTTAAACTTGTTATCCTCCTGCCTGAGCCTCCCAGGTTTAAACATGGCTGTTTTGAAAGTTATTCAGTGTCATGACTAGTCATTAATCCAACTGTGATAAAAAGCACAACCATTTGGATTTTGCCTATGTGTTATATTCATTTCCTTTTCTGCTTCTCCCTTCTTTTTTTCTGCTTTCTCTCCCTGCCCCCACAGTACTGGGGATTAAAAACAAACAAAGTCCTAGCATGTTAGATAAATGCTCTACCACTGACCTACATCTGTCAGCCTTTTTGTATTATTTTATTTTCAAACAAGGTGATCCTTCTGCCTCAGCCTCTCTAGTAAGCTAGCATTATAGGTGTGGGCCACAATGCCCAGCTTTATACCTTAACATAAACTATTGATATGAAATTCAGTAGTGTGAGGAACATTCTAAAGATCCTTCTCTTGTTTTTTTAAAAAACAGATCTATCCAGAGAGAACCACCGAGAAGCAATTGCTAGGGTCATAAGGAAACTTCTTAGTAAGTATATATATATATGTGTGTGTGTGTGTGTGTGTGTGTATATTCCATTTATCCATACTAATAGATGTTTATGAATTTAATTCTATAGCATGTGTTTTTGTTTAACATGTATTATTTTAAATTGTGAGGATATTGGGCAGTGTTTTCTTCCTGAATCAATGGATTGGGGTTTTTCTAGTAATTTAAAATATTTTAACCAAATATTTTTCTTTTCCCTTTGTAGACCACATACTTGATAATTCAGAAGATGATACCAAGTCATTATTTCTAATCATAAAGGTATGTTTTCCATATTATAGTTCTATAATTAATATGATCACGCTTACCTTCATGATTTGTAAATAAAATTTGAAATTCTTTTTTCACAGATTGTTGGAGACCTTTTACAATTCCAAGGATCTCACAAGCATGAATTTGACTCTAGATGGAAAAGTTTTAACTTAGTAAAGAAATCAATGGAAAATCGGGTCAGTCTGAGTAAATTTTTTTTTTTTTTTTTGAAGAGATGCTTAACAGCCCTAATTTGTATATTTTTATTTATCATACAGAAGAAGTTTCCCCTAGAAGTAAAAATAGATTTAAAATATTGCATAAAGGATAAAAACATTATGGTACAGATCACATGAATCCTAAAAAAATAGTGTATTTTACTAATTCAGAATCATCTGTCACTTTCCATGATCCATCTGTGAACTCTCCATAGGAATTTGGACAACAGCATTTGGGCTGTCTTGTGAGAATGTAAAGAAATAAAAAAACTAGGAGGAATTGTCCACAGGCATGAACTTTGTGTAATCTGAGGAAGATACATCTTGTGTTATATTTGAGCTCCAGTAGGAGTTATTGTAAGCTTCTCTGGGAGCACAGAAGAAAGAGAACCTAAGTGGAAAACTGTTTATAGCAATGTTCTTCTATGGGAGACTTTTACTGAAGTTGAATCTATAAAGCTTGTATATTAATTGTGCTAGCTGTT
Organism: Callospermophilus lateralis; assembly: GCF_048772815.1. NCBI lineage: Eukaryota > Metazoa > Chordata > Mammalia > Rodentia > Sciuridae > Callospermophilus > Callospermophilus lateralis. The sequence goes on along the minus strand of NC_135318.1, from coordinate 42,977,912 downwards.
GTAGACAAGCAAATGTTCTTCCAAGAACTACGTTCCTAACCCTAAAAGTTCTTTAACTATCTAATTGAATATTGGAAAGCTCTGCAACCTCAGTGAAAAGTAAATACTAAGAGATTGAGAGTAGAAACTGAGAGTGCAGTTGAATCATAATAGGCAAGATGAAAAAAACAGAGTCTGTATCTAGTCACTGGTATTAGGATGGAGATAAGTGTGTTTTGAAAAAGATAGAACTATGGGTATTTTAATGTGGTAAAGCTGTGAGTAATAATCTGAGTCTCAAGTGTCTTATCTTTGGTGACTGGGTGGAAGATTGTGGGGGCAAAAGGTTACATGATGATTTTTAGAAATATAAAAGATATATTCCATAGTATACCTATGCACTTAACAAGAAGGGCTATTCATAGACATTAATAGAATTGAGCAATTTTCTTGAAAGGCTGCTTTTGAACTTTCAGTATTTAAATGAATAAGGATCAACTCTTGTTCTCCCATGCATGGGTTCTCATTAATAAATGGTCAGAAATAAGCAGCCTATTTAAAAGGGAAGAGATTTTTATTAGCCATAAAATTAATTGAGATAATATATATTTTAAGCATAAGTCTAATGACTTTTTTTTTTTTTTTTTTTTTTTTTTTGGTGGTGCTAGGGATTGAACTAGGGGCCTAGCACATGCTAGGCATGCTCTCTACCAGAGCCACATCCCTAGCCCCAGGCCTAATGACTTTTGAATGAAAGAAATACTTTTACCACGCACCTGGCCACCCATGGACCTTTTTCAAACTGTTTTTTGTTTGTTTTGTTTTGTTTTTTAAGTATTCAGAGGAATTCATTGTTGAAGTCATTTAGGAAAAAATGTTCAAGTGTTTACTACTTTATTTTCCAGCTTCATGGGAAAAAACAACATATCAGAGCACTATTGATTGACAGAGTAATGCTGCAGCATGAGGTAAATATCTTTTTGAGTCATGACAACTTTTTAAAATGCCAGTTTTCCAGATAAATATTTAGTTGTGATTTTCATAATTAAGTGAACTTTCAGTAAACATTTCAAGATCTGATTTACATCGTTGTTTTCTTAGCTACGAACACTAACTGTTGAGGGTTGTGAGTACAAAAAGATACATCAAGATATGATCAGAGATCTTCTCCGATTATCTACAAGTTCATATAGTCAGGTAAGGCTTATCCACATTCACATTCTAATTTGACTATATGGAATTGGTATATCCCTATTTTAACAATTGAGTTTAAAAATTTTCCCACAGGCAACTACCAAGAAGTTAGAAAACAATAACTGATATTTAGGCTCCCTGAAACTCATTGTTATTGAAAATACCTTTAAAATTCCACATATTTTCAAACTTTGTGGGTTTTTTTTGTTGTTGTTGTTATTGTTTTTGTGGGGGGAGAATGTACCAGGGATTAAATTCAGGGCCACTTGACCATTGAGCCCTATTTTGTATTTTATTTAGAGACAGGTCACCTTGCTTTTGCTGAGGCTGGTTTTGAACACACAATCCTCCTGCCTCACCCTCCCGAGTCCCTGGAATTACAGTCTTGCTCCCCTGTGCCCAGCTTAAGCTTTTTTTTTTCTTTTTCTTTTTTTAAGTAAAACATTACTTGTACTGTCGGTAATTAATTGCTTCTCCAAAAAAAATTTTTTTTTATTTAAAGATTGTATAGCATGAGATTGCTTAATTAGGTTTTGAAAGCTACTGTATGAAGGCCATATAATTCCTCCTCAGCATTATGCTTGTGTTTCAGGGAGCCACTATCAGGAGACTTGGGGGTCAGTTCTTTAAGCATAGGACCAAGAAATAACCTCCAAGCACAAAAACTAGAAAAAGCAGAGCGATTCATGTACAATGAACTGTTCTATCCCTGTAAAGTAATATAGATTAGGCGACTAGTTTTTCACAGATCCTTCTAAAATAATGTTTTAAGAATTTGAAATATATAGAATGTGTTTATTTTATTCTGATCACTTATCTGTTACTATTGAACTAGACCCATAGGTTACAATTTTTTACTGAATATTTGGGTTCAAAATGTATGAAGCTTATACTTAAGGTTTGCATTGAGAAGTCTGCAAGTTCTTTGTTTCTTTTGCACTTATGCTTCTCCTAGAAAAAGTCTTAATTTTCCTGTGTGGACAAAAGAGAAAATCTGACACTGCTTATGTAGAGTGACTCAGAATAAAATGTTTGTTAGTTTGCTGCTTAATTTTAGCCATATTTTTAGCTACATTACTTAACGAATGATTATTGATCTCATTCATTCTCCGCTTTATCAAACTATTTATAACAGTACAAATCTTTTAAACCATGAATGTGGTTGATGGCAATGTGCTTTTCTTTTGGTAATCATTTACTTTTTTTTTTTTTTTTTTTTTAGGGGAGGTGTATGTACTTCAACATATTTTTCTATTAGACACAAAAATTATCACTTTGGTTTTGATAATTCAGTTGGAATCTTTTGTAGTTTATCTATGTTCTTTGCTTTTAATACTTCCTCCAGGTCAGAAATAAGGCTCAGCAAACATTTTTTGCTGCTTTAGGAGCATATAACTTCTGTTGCAGAGATATTATTCCCTTGGTTTTGGAGTTTTTACGTCCTGACAGACAAGATGTCACACAACAGCAATTTAAGGTACAGGATTTCATGTTTTTGTTTTGCTCAGCAGAATTTCAACTATAGAGAAGAATTTTCCATGTATGCACCATTTAGATTCTATATTTTGGGGCTAGGGATGTCACTCAGTGGTAGAGTGTATACCTGGCATCCATGAAGCCCTTGGTTTGATCCCCAGCTCTGCAAAACAAAAGGCCAGTTCTATATTTAAATTTTATATTTGCTTTATCACATATTTACCCACCTACTATCTTATTTTTTGATATATTTAAAAGTAAATGAAAGACACTGGTACAATTCACCTTTTAAATAGTTACAATCTCATTTTTTCTTCATAATCATTTATTTATTTATCTATGATTGTAATCAGTATTATCATGGAGAAAATATAGGATGCAGACTTTTTTGAGTAAAACAGTTATGAGTGGTAGTGATTGAGTAGACTAGCTGAACCATGGGAAAGGTGGATGAAAAACTACCAAGTTGAGAGTAGCAACTGAGTGAGTTTATCTGACTAGAGCAGAAAAAGAAGGAAATAACTTAAGGCAAATATTACATCTCAGAGACGAAGTAGAGTCTAGATAAGATACATTGATTACTTATAAGAGAGAAATGGATTGATTGTTACTTAGGAGAGAGAATGGATAGGACTTGGTGAATTAATATGAGGGTACTAAAAAGGAGGTGTCAATTCTGGATTGTATAACTGGTTATTTGGCATATCAGAGAGGGAGAAAAAAACAGACTCTATTGAATTAGTATGTTTAATTTGGTTCCTGTTAACTAAGAGGCAATATCAAGAAGGAATTAGACATCTGAATTTAAAGATAACATTTCCGTATATGCTGATGATAATTGAAACCTTTGGATGTCAGTTGGAGAACCTAGAAATAGAATGAGAAGAGGACCAAGGGGTGTGTACTGAGAAGCTCTTTTAGATGCAAAGTCGAACAGGTACCTGTAGTCCCAGCTCCTCAGGAGGTTTAGGAGAGAGCATCACTTGAGCTTATGAATTTAAGCCCAGCCTGTACCTCATAGTTAAATACTATCTGAAAAAAGAACACCATCCTCCTGCAAAAAAAAAAAAAAAAAACCAAAAAAAAAAAACACACAAAACTGTTGGAAGCCAAGAGCTTGAGATGGAGAAGTCAGAAAATTATCATTATCATGAAATGAGGAGGAATCACAGAAGGCAGAGAGATCTTTCCAGAAGAATGACTCAGTAACAACAGCTTCCTAAAGTGAATTAAGATGAGCACTAAACATTCTAAACATGTTCCTTGAAGTTATATTGTAAGGCACTGATCATCAAATAGCCCAGTGTCAGTTACTACACTGCTTTTGTAAATAAAGTTTTATTGGAACACAACCATGTCCATTCGTTTTTGTATCATGTGTAGCTACTTTCATGCTGTAGTGACAGAGATGATAAGTTGTGACAGAGGCCTTGTAACAGAAGAAGTTTGCTGATCCCCAATATTGAATGTTGTAGAAAGTCCGACTCATTGGATAGTATATGGCCGCATTTATTGAGAACAGTATATATGGACAAAATTTGAGAGGTGAAATGAGATCCACATTGAAAAATATCTATTAGGTCAGCAAAATTGAGGTTATCAGTGACCTTAGGAAGAACTTGTAGAAGAATGAAATACATACGGGGCAGGTAAGAAAGGAGATTGGAATCAAGTTATAGTGAATGTTTTGCAAATAAAATGTTTTGATACTAATAACTCTTTTTTATGGAAAAGAGGTTATCTTAGAAAGGGTACCCTCTAAATAAATTGGACATTATGGCATAGGCCTGTGATCTTAAGTACTCAGGAGAATCACTTGAGCCCATGGGTTTGGGATCAGCCTGGGCAATATAGTCAGACCTCATCTTAAAAAAGAAAAGAAAGTGTAGTTGCTGCCATCAGATTCATTCTGTTATTGGACTTTTATGAGTAAAATGTTTATAGTATAATTAGCCAAGTTTTTATATACCTAGTAAAATACTTGCCAATTGGGTTTTAATTACTTTTAATAAATTATTTCAAGGCTTATGCCATAAGATACTGAATGGCACATTTCATGGCCTTTATGAAATAGTAAAAGAATATTAGATTGGAATCTGTGTTCTTAGAAACAGCCATATATTTCTGTATTACCTTATTAATAGTCATTGTTTCAGCAAACCCTCTATTAAATGACTTAGAAAAGGTATTAGTGGATAACACTAATTCAGGTTCTAAAAGTAACATGTTAAATTAGTGAACCTATTTTATGAACCAATATCAAGCATTTAATCATTGTAAATTTAAAAACAACATGAATATGTGTTTGTTGCTACTGAATAATGTCTCTTCTTTTCCATATAAATTTAATTTTTCCTACAGGGTGCTTTGTATTGTCTCCTTGGAAATCACAGTGGTGTGTGTTTGGCAAACCTTCATGATTGGGACTGTATTGTGCAGACGTGGCCAGCAATTGTTTCTTCAGGGCTTAGCCAAGCAATGTCACTAGAAAAGCCATCAATTGTGAGACTGTTTGATGATCTTGCAGAAAAGATTCACAGGCAATATGAAACAATTGGCTTGGACTTCACAGTAAGCAAAAACATTTTTTCATTTGAGTTTTTTTTTTTTTAAGCTAAAGTTTTATGTAAAACATAAAGAATTGCTTCCTGAAAATGCTGATGAATTAAGTAAAAGGATACAGTACTCTCTTCCTACAAGTTAGCCAACTTATCCAAGTACAGGGTAATATACAGCACTTAATGTTGGTAGAATTTCACAGTAGTGTTACAAAATCATCTGTCTAGATTATGAAGAGATTCTCAAGTGTCCGATGCATAGTTTTTGGTTACCACCTTTACTGAGCAAGAACAGGGCTCCTGCTTCTTGGCCATAGCCAAATCCCTCAGAGCCAAAGTTCTTAACATAGCATCTTTTTTTTTTTTTTTCTTTGTGCATAGCATCCTTTGCAGTAGATTTCACTTTCTTTCTCAGAGTTATTAATTTAAAACTCTTCTCACATTGGGCATGTTGAAAATATTTTTTGTGCCAGGGCTTTCCAGCTCCAATTATCTTCTTGGCGGCATAAACAGAATCCCCACATCCTGAACATTTCCCAGCACCTCCGTATTTCAGATCAGATTAGAAGTGTTTGGATTTGTTGTAGACCTGTGAGGTTGAACACTCTGTAGCTAGATGCCCAGCCTCTTACCGCCATCCATGTTGAGCGTGCCAGTGCCCTGGCTGTAACCATATCCTTTTGGCCCATACTTTTTTCCATAGCAGGATTTGCAGTACATCTCATCATGAATTGCCACTGTTATGCATTCTAAATTTTTCCTGCAAATCATGCACAGAAAGCAGCAGCTATGGAAGCTCCTCTCATCACACTGCATGGTACACTGCCCTCCCACAGGCCCCATACTTATTTCCACCTCTCCAGACAGGCATTCCTAGTCGGAGGTTAGGTGCAAACACTGTGTGGATGGGAGAAAGCTCCCAGCTAGCTGGGAGTCTTTCATTTGAGTTTAATGGAAAGACTGCCTTACTTAAATAAATGCCTTTTATTTTTCAGATATATTTTCAGCAATAATATTAGTGGCTTTTGCAGTGATTTTTTTCTTTGTGGGCTGGGGGGAACAAAGGGGATTGAACTCAGATGCAGTTGACCACTGGGCCGTCCCCAATTCCTTTTATATTTTTATTTTTAGAGACAGGGTCTCATTAAGTTGCCTAGGGCCTCACTAAGTTTCTGAGGGTGTCTTTGAACTTTTGATCCTCCTGCCTCAGTCTCCTGAGTAGCTAGGAGTATAGGCATGTGCCACTGTACCCAGCTGCAGCGATTTAAAAAAAGACATTTGTTTTCTGTTTCCATTTTGTGGTTTTATTGATCATTACTGTAAATAACAAGGTAGAATAGCAAGTTTGCGCATGTACAGGAGAGGGCCAGGCCATTTTTTACCAAAAGGCAACTGTGGATTATTACATTGTTGTGTTCTCTGTTATTTTGTGTGTGTTCATAGCCTCGTTTTTCAAAAAGTTGATTATATTACAGGAGGTTGGTCATATCCAATGTAGTAAAAGATTGGCCTCTGGGTTCATAATTTATAGTGTGGGATTTTTAAATAAAATAGTTTATTCCTTCATTTTGTTGGAAATTTGGGTTTTGTTTTTTTTTTTAGTTTTATGGATTTTATTTTTTTAAATACACGACAGCGGAATGCATTACAATTCTTATTACACATATAACACACATAAACAGATGAAAAATTGTGGTATATTTGTGTAATAAGAATTGTAATGCAAAAAAAAAGTACATGTATAAAGGCATGCATTGGCATGAACATACTCTATATAGTGTGGGGTATTAAAATTGAATGATTTTGAAATAGGTAAGAATATAAAGATATATAAAATATAAAAATATAAAGAATATAAAAATAAGTAAGAATATAAAGTTCATTAGTGTGCAAATGGAGAGATGTAGCAGATCATATTAAGAACTTCTCAAATGCCATAGGCATACCCCCTCAGAATGTAAGGGTGAATTAAAGAAGGTTGAAAGTAGCTGAATCCCCCTTTCCTAAGGTGATTATGATTCAGATCCCTTCCCACTGCTTTAAATGTATTTCATTTTGATCAAACTCAGTCTTGCTATTTGCAATTTTTACTAGATTGTGCTTTTTATTTTTTTTTATTTTTTAAATTTTTCTTTTAGTTGTCAATGGACTTATTTTATGCAGTGCTGAAAATTGAACCCAGTGCCTCACACTTGCTAAGGCAAGTGCTCTACCACTGAGCCACACCCCCACCCCTATGCTTTTTAAAAAAATTTAAATTGAAATATAAGTCACGGGCCATAAAATTACCTTTAGTAGTTATCTTATTCATGTATGTTCATAAAAATATATTCACACAGTCATATAACTGTTATTGCTCCAATTCTAGAAGATTTCATCATCCAAAAAGAAGCCTGAACCCAATAATAATTTCACTTCCCATTCCCCCATACCACTAACCCTTGGAAATCACTACTCTACTTTCTAGATACTTCAGGGCCGGGGTTGTAGCTTAGTAAAAGAGCACTTGCCTAGTACCTGTGAGGTGCTGGGTCCAATCCTCAGCACCACATATAAGTAAATAAAATAAAGGTATTGTGTCCATCTACAACTGAAAATATTTTTTAAAAAATAGATACTTCAAGGGCTGGGGTTGTGGCTCAGCAGTAGAGCACTTGCCTCACATGTGTGAGGCACTGGATTCTATCCTCAGCACCACATAAAAACAAATAAACAAAGATATAAAAATAGATACTTCATATAAATGGAATCATAAAATGTTACTTATTTTGCTTAGCATAACATTTTTAAGGTTCATCCATGTTGTATGTAACAGAATTCTCTTTTTTCCCAATAAGATTCCAAAGTCATGTGTTGCAATAGCAGAATTACTTCAACAGTCACCGAATCCTTCTATCAACCAGATATCACTTAGCCCAGAAAAAATTAAGGAAGGGCTTAAACGCCAACAAGAAAAGAATGCTGATGCTCTAAGGTAATTGATGAATGGTCTGATAAGATAGATGACATGTTTACTTGACTTTTGAGAAAATACAAAAGAGTTGGGAAATAATTATTGCAAAGAGCTCTAATTTTTATTTTTAATCTATGGAGATTGAAAATTAGCATTGTAAAAATAAAGGTTAATTGTATTCCAACTTTTTCATGGGAAGTGTTGTTGTTTCTGTTATTAAATCCTAAGTTGAAGTTCAACATATGTATTGCTTAATAGCTCTTAACAATAATTTGTTTTTTATCATATTTGGTATCAGAGTATTTTTGCACTTTTGAAAATAGAGTGGTTTGATAACATTCAAGCAGGAGCCTTTCTAACTTGATTTTGGCCATGCCTTGTAGTATATGTAGTATATGATTATGCCTATATACTTTTTTTTTAATAGACAAGTATCATTTTTTAAAAAAGCATTTTTTTTTTGTAGTTGTAAATGTTCAGAATGCTTTTTTTTTTTTTTTTTTTTTTAATGTGATGTTGAGGATTGAACCCAGGGCCTCACAGATGCTAGGCAAATGCTCTGCCACTGAGCTACAGCCCCAACCCGCCTATATACTTTTTGAGACAGGGTCTGTCTATGTTGCTCAAGCTGCCCTTTTACTCCTGAGCTCAAGTGATCCTCCTGCCTCAGCTTCTCTTGAGTACTAGAACTAATAGGTACACACCTCTGTTCAGGCTTTTTTTTTCTAAAAAGTCTTTAGAAACTCTTATAGCCTATCTAATTTCAGATAGCCAACATAACATATATGATAGACCATTCCTAATTGGATGCTAGTTATAGATTTACTTTTCACTTCAGAATGTCTGCTCAGAAACAACTGTTATTCTCTGTACCCAGCCCTTCTTGTTCTCCCAGTCTGTTTTTATTTGGCTGGCTTCTTACTAGGCCTTTTTTACAATCTGGTGTTGAGAAATATAGTAAGGATGAATTTGGTTAGAATTTGAGTTTATGTTATTTGATATTTTTCTTAGTATTGTAGTAAAACAATACCTCACCTGAATTTTATTTTATTAAGGAACTATGAGAATTTGGTAAACACTTTACTGGATGGTGTGGAACAAAGAAATCTGTGAGTACAAAAAGCCCCCCTCTCCACACCTTGTAACATGGTGCCAGCTAATCGTACTTAAAACCTTGTGTGTGCCAGACAAGCGTTCTACCATTGAGCTATGTCCCCAGCCCTTAAAAAAAAAAAAAAATGATGAAGACATTTATCTTAGATGTATAGAGAATTTCTACATGGAAGACTGTGACTGACTATGTCACAAAAAATCATAATCTGAATTGTGTGTTTAGAAGAAAACTAAACGGGAAAGGGATGGAGGAGAGGTTTGGGGTTAATTATGGCATTATTGTTCTTCGGTAGTTTAATTCTTGAGAAACTTTATATTGCAAATACCAATATTTTTTATGAGTAGTGTGCTTTTTGACTTGTCCCCCTTTTAAGGCCCTGGAAATTTGAACATATAGGCATTGGACTTCTGTCTCTACTCTTGAGAGATGATCGAGTATTGCCTCTTCGTGCCATACGTTTTTTTGTTGAGAATCTCAACCATGATGCAATTGTAGTTCGAAAGGTAAATACTTTTTTTAGCTACTAAATTGGGTGTGAGAATATTCATCTCATTGAAGCATGCAGTTTCTTTACATGCATATATACATACCCTATAAACACATTGAAGATTATTAACTTGAAATCTCTCTTTGTTGATTCAGAGACAATAGTAATTCATTCAGTAAATATGAGGGCATGTTCAGGCATTCTACATTCAACACTGAAGATACAGTAGGGAAAATGTTTGTAGGCTAATCAGAAAGACTGACTTTGAAAATTTAGAAAATTAGGTGTGCACAAGGGGAAAAATATACAGCATAACTTTTTTTTTTTTTTTTATTTTGCTCTCAAAGTATTATTGGCTTAAAGAAGGGTACTATCTAGTATATTGGAGAAAAATTCTTAAAAAGATGCTTAGGCTGAGATGTGAAAAATGAGCAGATAGTAGCCGAACAAAGAAAAGGTTGAAGTTCTAAAGAACTTGGGTTAAGATTGAAGAATGGCAGTTGCCAATGACTCATTCCCAGTCAGATCTCACATTCTTACCATCTGTTATTGGCGGAAGTGTTTTTGTAAGAAATAAAATCCAGCAGCTGTTTTGGGTAAAGCAGTCAGTCTTTTAAGAGGTTTTAAAAATTTTGATTCTTGTATGGCACCTGTTTTCTAGATGGCTATCTCAGCTGTTACTGGAATTCTCAAGCAGCTAAAGAGAACACACAAAAAGTTAACTATCAACCCTTATGAAATCAGTAAGTATTACCAAAAATAATTAGTAGTGCTTTTCAATAAAATCTATACATTTTTCTTGATATGTATAAATTATGGTTCTTGGTCTTAAGTATTGTTCTATAGATATTAACACAACTTATGAGAACAGTGACGGTATGAGACAGTGACAGTATGAGACAGTATGAGAATAGTAACGTAAGTATTTACAAAAGTAGATTGACTCTGTGTCTTCACTTTGTTTTTATTTTTGTTGTGCTGGGGGTTGAACCTAGGGAAGTGCTCTATCACTGAGCCACACCCCCAACCCTTTGTTTTTTTAATATAGGTATCTCTAATCTTATTTATTTATTTATTTGTTTTTTGGTGGGGTTCTTTTTTTTTTGTCTTTTTTGGAACTGGGGATCAAACCCAGGGCTTTGCCACTGAGCTACATCCCAGACCAAATATAGGTATCTCTAAGATGCACATTTGGGCAAATATACACTATCTACATTATTTTTTTCACTTACAGAACAATTATACTAATTATTTACTCAGCTGTATTTCAGAAGCTGTATTTCAGAAGATTAAAATAGCTGTTATCGCTTCATTAAAAGTTTTTCTTTGAGTGATGAGATTAGGGACAAATTTGATTTTCTTCTTTATACCTTACTGTATCATCAATATGTTTCAAAAGGAAAACCTTTCTTTTTCCTGATAAATGAACCAATCATTGGTTAAAACATTGCATTTAATGACCACATCTCCTTTGTTTATTTCTTTTCTTTCTTTTTTTTTTTTTTTTTTAATATTTACTTTTTTTTTTAGTTTTCGGCAGACACAACATCTTTATTTGTATGTGGTGCTGAGGATCAAACCCGGGCCGCATGCATGCCAGGCGAGCGAGCTACCACTTGAGCCACATCCCCAGCCCTCCTTTGTTTATTTCTAAATTAGAGCACAGATTGAGAAAAAAGCTTAAAATTTTTTTCCCGTTTATGAAGGACATTTACTGGGATAACTGACAATTTCAATAATATATGTTGCTAAAATGATTGTATAGGATCATTCATTGAAAGATTTGTTTAGGCTAGGAAATGAATATTCTTATTTATAGTACACACAGAAATACCTTGTAGGTAAAGGGACAATATGAGTTTCAACTAAAATTGTTCTCTAAATTTGTGTATATATGTGAAGAGAAAGAGAATGTCAAAATTTGAGGTATATGAGTGAAGGATATGTGGGGATTTCTTAAGGTCTGTACATTTAAAATTAATTCAAAGCTAAATTTTTTAACAAAATTAATCCTTCTAATTTTGCTGATAGGAAGAAGTTTGTTGCATAATTCTTCCCCCAAATAAGTATTCTAAAATCATTTAGTGGATAATCATATCTTTTTTCCTCTGGTTTAAGTTACTCCCTTAATTGCTCATTTATATGTAGGGTTTTTTGTTGTTGTTGTTGTTATTGTTGTTTTGTTTTTTGCAGTGCTGGCTATCATACCTAAGGCCTCATGTATGCTAAGCAAGTGCTCTGCCGTGGAACTGCACCTCCAACCCTATGTGGTCTTTTGAGAGAATTTTATTAGATGGTGCCTTGTTATAAAGACAGTTATAGTAGCACTATTGATTTGAAAATAATTTTATAAACATTATTTTGGCAGAGGGTGTTACCGGGGAAAACCCAGGGGTGTGTAACTGTTGAGCCACAACCCCAGCCCTTTTTATATTTTTATTTAGAGGCAGGGTCTTGCTAAGTTGCTTAGGGCCTCGCTAAATAGCTGAGGCAGGCTTGGAACTCGCAATTCTTGTGCCCCAGCCTCCCAAGCTGCTGGAATTACAGGCATATGCTACCACGCCTAGCTGTGTATAAATGTTTTTAATCAAATTTGATTGTTTTTTGTTTTTTTAGGTGGATATCCTAAACCCACCCAAATTCTTGCTGGTGATAGGCCTGATAATCATTGGCTGCATTATAATAGCAAAAGTATACCAAGAACTAAAAAAGAATGGGAGTCAAGTTGCTTTGTTGAAAAAACTCACTGGGGATACTATACTTGGCCAAAGTAAGTTCCAACTTAGCATATACCTCATCATTAAAAAGCTTTTGATGTGATTTATCAGAGTTGGATGTCTATGGAGGTTCAGAGACACTTGAAGGTTTTTCTCCTTCCCTCTTCCTCTCTTTCTTTTGCTCTGCCAGTGTGTGTCTCATTCTTGCTTCTTTCCTTGTATTAAAAGTCCTAGCCTTTTTTCTTTTTTTTTTTTTAAATAGGAAATATCATGCTCCAAACATTCCTTATTTTAATTATTTGTTTTTATGTGGTGCTGAGGATCAAACCCAGTGCCTCACACATGCCAGGCAAGCGCTCCACCACTGGAGTATATAACCCAGCCCAAGTCCTAGCTTTTCTTAATACCATAATTATATTGCAAAAGAGTTTATTAATAGCTGCTGTAAGGGCTGGGGATGTGGCTCAAGCGGTAGCACGCTCGCCTGGTATGCGTGCGGCCCTGGGTTCGATTCTCAGCATCACATACAAACAAAGATTTTGTGTCTGCCGAAAACTTAAAAAAAAAAAGCTGCTTTAAATATATTCCTATTTATAATGTGTCCACTTGTAAATTAGACCATAAAATACTTCACTATTGATTCCATTAATTTATGTCAGTCAAGGACACAATGATATGATAGACTTTTTAGACCAAGACTTTTTGGCAGGGGAGAGTGGTGTACCCAGGATTGAACTCGGGACACTTGGCCATTGAGCCACATCCACACTGACTTTTTTGGAATTTTATTTACAGACAGAGTCTCTCTTTGTTGTTGTTGTTTAGTGCCTCTCTTTGTCTCAGGCTGTCTTTGAACTCTCACTCTTCCTGCCTCAGCCTTTGGAGCCACTGGGATTACAGGCATGTGCCACCATGCCCAGCTTACACTGAGACTTTCATTGACATTCATAACTTGAAACTTAACATCACTTAGACTTTATTAAAAGTTCCTGCTAATATTTTTCATCTGTGTTGTTCTAATTTTTTTTCCTTTATATATTACAAATATAAACTCTTACTGTGTAGGAATATGGTTGTTTATGCTGGTGTGGAAGAGCAGCCTAAGCTTGGCAGAAGCAGGGAGGATATGACAGAGGTAAGCATTCATTTCACCATGATTTCAAAAAATTCGCATCTTACTGTAAGATTTATTTCAATTCCAGTTCAGATCATTTTTACTAGTTTAGATATCTCAGTGAATGTGTACTACTGTCCCAACACCTATTACTGCCAATTTACACAGGTCTCAATGTATCTAAGGCTACTCTGAATTTAGCGAGCGTTCTGCTTAGCACTCCCTTGGGTGCTGCTTTTGTGTAGTTAGTTGCTAGTTCTTATCAGTTTTGTCTGGTACATAGTTTTTTGTTTTTTCCCTCTATAATGGGATTTTACTCAGCTTTAAAAAGGATAGGAATTCTAATCATTTTAAAGAAACTATAAGTAAAAACCATAAAATAATAAGACCAAAACTTAATTTTCATAATAGAGAGTACCAGTACCAGTGAAATTCATAGAGTGGTGATTTCAGGGGCTGGGTAGAGTAGAAAATGAGTTGGCAAAAGGGTATAGAGCTCCAAGATGAAAAGACTTTGGGACATTTGTTGCACAATAATGTGAATGACCACCGAACTATACACTTAAACATTTATGAGGATAATCTCGTTATCTGTATTTTATAAGTTGTTTTTTAAAAATATAGTTCACAGTGATAAATCAGATCATATTTCTGTCTGAGGTTTTTCTATTTTATGTATTTATCTGGTGTGAATTTTCTGGGGCGTTTTTGGCTAAAAGATCTTCTGCACTCATAAGGCCTTTCTCCAGCAGAATTCTCCTGTGCTTAATGAAGCTGGAATTGATACAAGCTTCTTGAAGTCAAAGACACTTGCTGATTTTTAACCATATTGCATATAAATGATGGGTACTGAGTAAATAGATGTTCATAGATTAAAGCCAAAACTACTTACTCTTCCTTGAACTTGTTACATTTATCACATTGAGAAATAATGAGTTTTAAGTTTATGTCTTCATAATAATAGTGATCCAACTTAGCTGATTCTGAAGAAAGTTTTCCTTTTAATTTTTGGTGTCATGCAAATACAGGCAACATAATTAAGTTTTCATTTCTCAAGCAGAATGTTTGTTGATTTAATTCACAGAATGAGATATGATACCCAGACTTAAAGACGTCAAGAAAAACTTCCACCTATTCTTAAGGATGTAGCAATTTTAGAAGGGAGGTATTTATTTTGGTTCTAGAAAACATTATAGTTTTTGTGAGAACTAAAAATTCTTCAGAACAAAATAACAGCCTTCCATTGAATCAAAATCTTACAATTTTAAAAAGTTTTCAGAATCATGTTTTTAAATAGATTTTAATTCCTGAACATTGTTCTTTTTTTTAACTTTATAGGCAGAACAGATTATATTTGATCATTTTTCTGATCCTAAATTTGTTGAACAGTTAATTACTTTTCTATCTTTAGAAGACAGAAAAGGAAAAGATAAGTTTAATCCCCGACGTTTTTGCCTCTTTAAGGTAACTATATTATTTATATATTGTCTTCTTAAAGTTCAGTGACTGTTTTGTTTGTAGGTTTATAAGGTTTAAATATTGGATCAAAGTTTGAATTTAGCCATCTGTCTTCATAAACATGGCACTGGAATTTATATTAATCATTGATCTTGGCTTAACTTCAAGATTTTTATTTTAATGAATGCAGGAAACTTTTTAGTGTTGTAATGAAGCAAAAGTAATACTATGCATTTTATTCTTTTTTCGGGGGGTGTGTAATTTTTTTAAACAAAAGATTATTAATGTCTTATTTAGTTACATTTTAATGTGATAGGTAAAATGGCAGCCTTATCATTTTAACTCAGACATTGTTAAAGCAGTTCTAAAGGGGAGAATGCTTAGAATCTGAAGCACCATTATGTAAAAAATAATAATCACTTGACTCTAAATTAAGGAAGAATTACCTAATTACTGAATTTTCTTTGTTTTTGTAGGGTATATTTAGAAATTTTGATGATGCCTTTCTGCCAGTTCTGAAGCCCCATTTAGAACGTTTGGTTGCAGATTCTCATGAAAGTACCCAGCGATGTGTTGCAGAAATTATAGCTGGTTTAATCCGAGGTTCTAAGCATTGGACATTTGAAAAGGTGATGTAATTTTATAGTATATGTTTATATAGAATTCTTACCACAATTGTTATTGATACCTAAAAGTGAAATGATATTGATCTATAAAATGTGGTATATATTGTTTGAGCATGTGCTAAAAACTTGCGATCAATAGACAACATTCAATTGTCATTAAAAATTGGAGTTATTTGCTAAAATAGTGGAGAAGGATTGTCAGGATATATCATAGAAAAAGAAAATAATTCTGTTTTCTCTTAAAAGTAGGAAAATCTTGGAGACTGTTTATATTGTATTTTCATCATTTAGCTGGTGCTGCATATGGGCTTCTCCTTTCATGAAGCCTCTCTTGCCTCACAAATCCTTTTTGTAAGCATCTTTGCTCCTCTGTATTTCCCTTCCCAAATTGCTAACAGTTTAAGTTGGAACTCCTTTTTTAGAATATCACTCTTTTAATTGTAAGAGTTAGTTGCACACCCTGCCCTAAGGTTAATTGGTTAAGAAAATGCATAGACTGAAAAGAACATGGTCAAATATAAGGAATGCTTAAATATGAGATAGGCCACTGTTTCTTCAAAGAGAACATATTTGTTTGGGGCCATCTTTAGGAGTGTTAAACATGTTGCACATGTCTTTGTCCTATCTTTACTAGAGCACTTTGTGGTGGGGGGAGGGACGGGCAGTACTATGGATTGGACCTATGGTCCAAGCCCTTTCTGTTTTTAAATTTTCAGACAGGGTCTCTCTAAGTTGCCCAGGCTGACCTTGAGCTTGTGAACCTCTTGCTTCAGCCTCCCAAGTAGCTGGGATTATAGACATGCACCACCATGTTCAGCTTGAGCCACTTTTGAGTTACCTATTTTCCAAATCATATCTCATCCTTCTTTTTAAAAAACTGCCTGATGCTTTTGGCAGAAATTTTATCTCAAACCCTCCCTCCCTGTTTGTCTTAAAAAACAAACAAACAAACAAAAAACCCCAACTTTTTAGTCCAGCCAGACATGGTGGCACATGCTTGTAATCTCAGTGACTTGAGAGCATGAGGCAGGAGGATTATAAATTTGAGGTCAGCCTCAGCAAATTTTGTGAGGCTGTAAGCAACTTGGTGAGACCCTGTCTCAAAATAAAAAGGGCTGGCTATCTCAGTAATAGAGCATCCCTAGTTTCAATACTCTATACTACAAACAATTTAAAAATAATAATAATTAAATAAAGTCCAGTGAACTTGCAGCATGGGCATCATTTGGGAACTTGTTAGAAAAGGAAGATCTCAGCCCCTCACCCCCAGATTAATCATAATCTGCATTTTTATCAAGATCACAGTTGGGATTCTCATTAACTTTTGAGAAGCACACACATATATATTCAGTCTCTGTACAGCGAAACAGTTTTTAAAAGGCTATTTATGATAAATACTTACAATTTAAAGATTATACCCCAGGCTAAATCCTAAATTATATTAAAATGTCATTGCCTTCTATTTTAAGATTCAGTCAAATGGCCTTGATAAACATATAAAAGTTAAAAATTGTGATTTTATTTAGTCCAGTGTACTGTTACTAAAAAATTTAAGAGGACCCCCTCCACCTATTCTCTGAGAAATAAATGTACATCATAAACACTATACACTCCCTGACTTTTAGAATCTTATCCAGAAGGGGAATAGATATGTAAATAAGTATGTTGCATATAGTATGGTAAATGTAACATGAGACAGTCTTGGTTTAGGCCTGGAGTGGAGTTTTGGCATCACTATTAAGGCTCCCTTTCACTTTATTTTTTATTTTTTGTGATTTATTTATTTATTTATTTTTATTTTATTGGTTTATACTGTTCACACACACATAACAGCAGGATTCATTTTGACATAATTATAAATGCATGGGATATAATTTGCTCCAAATAAAGTCCCCAGTATTTGCCTTTACCCTCCCCTTCTTCCCTCCCCCTGTTTCCTTTTCTCAACTCTACTGATCTATTTATTTACCTTTTTTTGTGTGGGGGGGTAAAATTAGTATCTTGTGGATATACATAATGATAAGTATAGTATATTCATATATGTACATTGGGAAGTTAGGTCAGATTCATTCCACTGTTTTTCCCTTATTCTGTCTCCTCCCTCCTCCTCAATCCCCTTCTTCTTATCCCTGATCTTTTATTTTCACCCCACCCTCCTCACCCACCCCATTTTTTTCCCCTCTATTTTTCCTTCTAAAAAGAGGACTGCTCAGTAGGACAGATTTTATAAGGAACCATATGAAGTTTCTCCTCTTTTTCCTGTATAGTGTTTTGGGGAGAAATTTTGACCTGTACCTAAATATATACAATGAGAAAATGCTGAATTGCTTTCTTGGATTATTTGTATTTTCTAGAAAATAATTTAAATGATCTATCAGTTTATGCGTTTCCAGGAAGAGCTATTTAAGAAAAATGTTCTGAGTATTGCTCACTTTTACCCATGTGTTTTGTTTTGAGTAGGTGGAGAAGCTTTGGGAGCTTCTGTGCCCTCTGCTTAGAACAGCTTTGTCCAACATTACAGTAGAAACTTATAATGACTGGGGAACTTGCATAGCAACATCCTGTGTAAGTTCTCCTGCTTCCTTGTCTTACATAACTGCTCAGATTTTTTTATGCCCTGTGTCCAAATGTAAACCTCATTATGCCACTTGAATCTTAAATCTTGTTCATAGGTTTCTCATCCTCCAAAGGATTTTGATATCTTCTCTACTTATAGTATTTTTATTTTTTATCTTCTCTACTTATAGTATTTTTATTACAGTGCTGGGTTGGAACCCAGGCATTTGTGCATGCTAGACAAGTGCTGTACCATTGACCTATCTCCCTGGCCATTTTTGTTTTTTAACATTTTATTTTGAGACAGGGTTTCACTAGTTTGCCCAAGCTGGCCTTGAATTTGCAATCCTCTTGCCTCTGCCTCCTAACAGTTGGGTGGCACTCCACCAGCAGAATGCATTTTTAATTTGTCGAGTCAAATCACATATTTGAAATGTAGTTGACATATACTAAAATTCACACAGAACAAGGTTATAGGTGTTATTTTTGACTCCACGTATGTTCATAGCTCAGCACACTTCAATTTAAGGACAATCCATGTACCTAACAATTTGTCCCTATTGACATGAGCTATGAGAAGAATTACATTTGTTTGTTGTTTTAATGGACAGCATGCCTTTATTTTAATTTTTATTCTAATTTGTTATATATAACAGCAGAACGCATTACAATTCATATTATATGTATAGAGCACAATTTTTCATATCTCTGGTTGGTTGTACACAAAGTAGAGTCACACCATTCGTGTCTTCATACGTGTGCACATACATGTACATTACAAGGGTAATGATGTCCATCTCATTCCACCGACTTTCCTACCCTTATGCCCCCTCCCTTCTCCTCCCTCCCCTTTAGCATGAGTTTATTTTATTTGCTTATTTTTATGTGGTGCTGAGGATCAATCCCACTGCCTCACATGTGCAAGGCAAGCACTCTGCCACTGAGCTACAGCCCCAGCTGCAGCCCCAGCCCCTACATTTGTATTTGACTGATCAGTTTTAGTTTTAATCCTGTATGTTTATGCATTTTTAATATTTCTAAAATAACTAGATACAATTTATTTATAAAATTATAGGTCCTGGGTTTAATTATTACTTTATATCTTCTACACAGGAAAGCAGAGATCCTCGGAAACTTCATTGGCTTTTTGAGCTCTTATTGGAATCACCATTGAGTGGTGAAGGAGGATCCTTTGTAGATGCATGGTAAATAAAAAGAAGACTTAGTTAATACCAAAGATTTTGTGTTAGTGAATTGTCTATGGTCCTAAGTAGTAGACGAAGTAATTACTTTCTTCTGGATGACAGTGTGATACAGTTCATCATAACTTGTAATTCTTACTTAATCTATTTCTCAGTTAGGAACAAGTAGGAAAAATGTAGGCAACCCTAGCATTTCCAGTGTATGGCAGATATAGCCTCTCACTGTCATATCTTCTAATAGGATTCTTTTTTTTTTTTTCCTTGACAGTTACTAACTTCTTTATCACATCTTATTTTTCACTTCTCTTGTTAAGAAAAATATAAAGAAAAGTGGCTGAGGATGTAGCTTAGTGGTAGAGTGCTTGCCTAACTGCGCAAGTTCAATCCCCAGCACTGTAAACATAATAAATAAATAAAAATAAAGAAGAGAGTAATCGGGGCTTGAATTGTAGCTCAGTGGTAGAGCACTTGACTCGCACGCATGATACCCTGGGTTCGATCCTCAGCACCACATAAGATAAATAAACATAAAGATATTGTATCCATCTACAATTTTTTTAAAAAAGAGAGTAATTATTCCAGGCACAGTGTTACATGCCTATATTCCTAGTGAACTAGGGAGGGTGAGGCAGGAGGTTCATAAGTATAAAGCCAGCCTAAGCAATTTAGTGAGACCCTGTCTCAAAAAGGGCTGGGGATATGGCTCAGTAGCTCAGTAGTTAAGTACCCCTGGAGCCCCCACCCTCCATAAAAGGAGAGTAATCATTTCAAGGAAAACTGCACAATTTGGTAGGCCAAGTGAAACTTGAGAAAGATAGTTGACAATAGAAAAAAAAAGTCAACAAATCTCATTAAAACAAAGAATAGATATTTAGTTTGTGAAAAACCTTGAATGATAATTGTTTTTTCCAGTGGTACAGAGGATTGAACCCAGAGGCACTTTACCACTGAGGTACATCCTAGTGCTTAGTGCTCACGTGCTCCCCACCCCCCCTTTTTTGTCTTGAGAGAGATTATGCTAAATTGTCCAGGCTAGCTCTTCATACAATCCTTCAGCCTCAGCCTCCTAAGTAGCTGGGATTACAGGCATGAACCACCATGCCCAGCTTGAATTCTAATTTTTAAAGATTGTCCAGGGGGTTGTTTTTTGTTTGTGTTTGTTTTTGTTTTTATACCAGGGATTGAACCAAGGGTACTTCCACAGAGCCACATTCCTGGCCCTTTTTTTTTTATATGGAGACAGGTCTTGCTGAGTTGCTTAGAGCCTTACTGAGTACTGAGGCTGACTTTGAATTTGCAATTCTCCTGCCTCAGCCTCCCAAACTGCAGGCATTAGGGGCATGTGGCACCACGCCCAGTCAAGAGTTTTTTTCCCCAGTTGTATAGTAGTGGAAATTAAATGTGATACAGAAAAAAATGATGTAGGCAATGTAAAAACAACAACAACAAAACTTCATAAAGATGGCATTTTAAAAATATAGATTTGTCATTATCTATTAAGTGATTACATGGAAGGAGTTTTATATGAAATCCAGACATTGTTTATATTGTTGATACGTAAATGCAGAAAGGGGCAATAACACAATGCTTCTCTCCTTTAATTTTAGTCGACTTTATGTACTGCAAGGTGGCCTTGCCCAGCAAGAGTGGAGAGTGCCTGAATTATTGCACAGACTACTGAAGTACTTGGAACCCAAACTTACCCAGGTTTACAAAAATGTCAGGGAAAGAATAGGGAGGTAGGTATTATTTTCTCAGTGGTACAGCATTACTCCTGAGTTCTTTTTGTTAAAGTTTTAATATCTAACAATACATGCTCATTATTTCCTGGTGAGTTTCATTGTTTCTTCTTCCTCAAATTTTGCTTGCTGTTATGTTGTGGGAAACAAGACAAAGCACTCTTGAATATAAACTAGGAAGGCAGTCTGATCAGAGGCCAAAGGTCAACAATCACTGTACCCTGTGTTACACATAGAGACGATCTCCAGGAATTATCTTGGGAAAATTAATTTTGGTTGGGTCACAATTTTTGAACATCAGTTTGAATGTTAATATGGGATGTCTTATTATGTAATTCATTTAACAGTGTGCTGACCTACATATTCATGATAGATGTTTCTTTGCCAAATACTGCGCCAACAACATCCCCTTGTATTCCTGAGTTTACTGCTCGAATTTTAGAGAAATTAAAACCCCTTATGGATGTGGATGAAGAAATTCAGAACCATGTTATGGAAGAAAATGGAATTGGTGAAGAAGATGAACGAACTCAGGGCATTAAACTCTTAAAAACTAGTGAGTAGCTAAAGTTTCTAGAAATTCATTTGAAAACACATTTATTTTGATTCTCCTTTGGAGTTTTTTCCCACTATTTTTTATTTGCTAAAATATGCATGGTGTGAAATTTATGTATTTAAGCATACATTGGCATGAAGTGTATTCACACTGTTGTGTAACTATCACCACTGTCTGTTTCCACAGTTCTTTTTATTATGTAAAACTGAAACTGAGTTCCCATTAAAAAAAAAAAAATAGCTTCTCATTCTTCCTCCTGTAACTCCTACCCACCATCATTTTACTCTGTCTCTATGAGTTTGCCTTATGCTAGGTAGCTCATATCATACAATATTAAATCAGACAATATTGGTCCTTTTAGATCTGGTGTATTTCATGTTGCACAGTATTTTATGCTTAATCCATGTTGTAGCATGAATTAAAAAAATGAATTCCTACTATTTTCTTCATACATTTGTCTGTTAATAGGAATATGGATTGTTTTCTACCTTTATCATGAGTAATGTTACTTTCAGTGTTGGTATGTAACTATCTTTGTTAGTTTCTGCTTTCAGTTTTTTTGAGGGTATACCTAAAAGTGGAATTACTGGACTTTATGATACTACTCTTTATCTCTTTGAATGTCAAATTGCTTTCTACAACAGCTGTACCATTTCACTTTGCAGTCATCAAATGCACAAGGGTTCTGATTTCTCCATATCCTTGCCAACACTTGTTATTTTCTGGGTTTGTCTCGACCCCTCTGCCCACTTTTCTATATAGCCATAGTAATGGGAACAAAGAGATATCTATCATCTTTTCTAGTTTTGATTTACATTTACCTAATAAGTGATGTTGAACATCATTTTCTGTATTTATTGGCCATTTGTATATTTTCTTTGGAGGAATGTTAGCTCATGTTCTTTGCCCACTTTTAGGTTGTTTTGTTACTGGTTGCTATTTACCTGTAGGTTTTTGTGTGTGTGTGTGGGGGGGGGGTGCTGGGGATTGAACCCAGAGCATTGCGCATGTGAGGCAAGCACTCAACTGAGTGCATACCAACTGAGCTATATCCCCAGCCCTTACCTGTAGTTTTTTCCTTTGTTGTTTTAGGTGCTGGGAAATGATCCTAGGAACAGTTGACCACTGAGCTAGACTGTCCTTTTAAATTTTTTATTCTGAGATTGTCTGTCTAAATTGATGAGGCTAGCCTAGATCTTGAAATCTTTCTGCTTCTGAGTTGCTGGGATGTACAGGCAGGCATGCACCACCATACCCAGCATCTTGTACTTCTTTTAATTCTGGATATCAGTACTTTATTGGGTAGACAGTTCATAAATACTGTGTTTCTTTTTCTTTTTGGTACCAGGGATTGAATCCAAGGGTACTTGACCACTGAGCATTATCTCCTTTTTATTTTTTAAACTCTCTTGGTAATGTCCTTTGTTGCACAGAGTTCAGGGTTTTTGTTTTGATTTGATACCATGGATTACACCTAGAATCCTTTAGCCACTGAGCAACACCCCCCAGCCCTTTTTATTTTTTCAGGCAGGGTCTTACTAAGTTGTTTAGGGCCTCACTAAGTTGCTAAAGCTGGATTTGAACTTGCGATTCTCCTATGCACCCTACTAGATTGCTGAGATTATTGGGTGTGTGCCATGTGTCAGGCACAAAAGTTCAGTTTTGATAAGCTCTAATTTATCTGCTTTTTCTTTTGTTTCCTGGGACAACAAGGCCAAAGATAGTTTTGGTTCTTCAGGTTTGTCTTTTGTTTTTGTATCTAAAATACTATCAAGAATTCTTAGTATAAGCCACTTGGTCATTATTTTATCCACTTTAGGATTCTTAAATGTTAGTTTTAATATATACTGTGTTTTGGGTTGTTAATAATTTGTAGATTGTTTCATTCTCTCTTGAGGAATTGTGTCAGTATGCTGGATTGGTTGATGGTCTTTATTATGGGTTGTTATACTCCTGATCGATTAGTGTCTAATATGTGAAGTATCATATGTGATCTCTTTCATAACATGAAAGAGTTGTGGGTGTGGGCATATAGTACAGTGGTAGAGTGCTTGCCTAGCATGTATGAGGCACTAGGCTCAACATCACATAAAAATAAACAAGTAAAATAAAGTTATCGTGTGCTTCTAGAACTAACACTCTCTCTCCCCCCCCCCTCTCTCTCTCTCTCTCTCTCTCTATATATATATATATATATATATATATATATATATATATAGAAAGAGTTGTCAGAGTGACCATTTGACATTAGCATTAAAATATCACTTACTTTGTGGTCTCTAATTGATTCTGCATGTTTATTTCCAAATAGTATTGAAGTGGCTGATGGCAAGTGCAGGCAGATCCTTCTCTACAGCAGTCACAGAACAACTTCAGCTTCTGCCATTGTTTTTTAAGGTAAGGTTATGGTTGAAATCAGTACATCCCTTTTGACCTGCAAAAGGAAGTGTGCGAGAGTGAGGTTGGGGAGAAAGGTGATTTGAATCAATTTGAAACTTGTGAAAGACTTAAATCATTACATAATTACTAGTACTCATATCTTACCTGGGTATAATAATATTGAGGATGAGAATCGTCTTTAGTCCATCATGGTAAATGGGGCCTGAGATATAAAGTACCACAGCAGTTTGTTTTCCAGATAGATGAGTTGTATAGTATTTGAACATAGAGGCATTTAAAAGAAACTTGCTGCTTATTAAACTGTAGGAGGACCACATGAGTAATTTGAAAGGGGATCAGAATTTTCATTTTGAACATGTTTGAGATGTTTATTTTGTGATGATGCTTGTAAGTGAAGATAATGTTTGGGCATTTGGAGTTCAGGTATAAACATAGTTAGAGTTGTAGTTCAATGGAAGAGCACTTACCTAGCATATGTGAGGCACTGGGTTCGATTCTCAGCACCATATACAAATAAATAAAATAAACAACTAGCTGTCTATCAACAACTAAAAACTATTTAATCCATCCATCCATCCATCACACTGAATGAGATATCAACTAATTGGTGTAAATGGAAAAAAGAAGGTCAAAGATGGAATGAGTCTTCACAAACATGGAGAAAGTTCAATTTAAGTATGCCCCGTAACATTTAAAAATCAGTTATGCTTGTGTGATTATGGGTAGCCAACATATATTTCAGAGGAGAGACCAGTGAATAATAGCTTAACACATGGCTTCCCCCCCACTTTTTTTTTTAATGTAAATGAGTTTAAGGAAATTTTCAGTAATTATATATAAATTTCCTTTTCTCTCTCTCTCTCTCTCTCTCTCTCTCTCTCTCTCTCTCTCTCTCTCTCTCTCTGGGCAGGGGGAGTACCAGGGATTGAACTCAAGGGGCATTCAACCACTGAGCCACATCCCCAGCCCTATTTTGTATTTTATTTAGAGACAGGTCTCACTGAGTTGCTTAGCACCTTGCTGTTGCTGAGGCTGGCTTTGAACTCAAGATCCTCCTGTCTCAATCTCCCAAGCTGCTAGGATTACAGCCGTTGTGTCACTGCACCTGGCCAGCCGGACTGGCTGCTCCTCTCTCCCTCCCTCCCTCCCTCCCTCTTTCCCTCCCCCCCCCTTTATAAAAGTTAAATGTTTGTTAAGGGAAAATTTGGAAAGCTGAAGGGAAAAAAATAAATAAACCACCATCTATCATTAATTATTCCCCTACATTTTTTTTAACTTATTGTTATTTTATAGAAGTAATATATGCTGCTGGGCATGGGGGCATGTACCTGTAATCCCAGCAGCTCGGGAGGCTGAGGCAGGAGGATAGAGAGTTCAAATCCAGCCTGAGCAAAAGCGAGGCACTAAGCAACTCAGTGAGACCCTATCTTTAAATAAAATACAAAATAGGGCTGGGGGTGTGACTTATTGGTGGAGTGCCCTTGAATTTAATCCCAAAGTACCCCCCAAAGTAGTCCCCAAAGTAAGTACATGCTTAATTTAAAAAGTCTAGAATGTAAAGATGGGCCAGACTCTTTAAATTGTGTGTCTATACCTCAAAGAAAGCTGATATGCAATTTTTTATTTGTATTTCTCCAGATGCTATTTTTGTATACAGTTTTTTAAAAAATAAGATCATGCAGTTGTTCTTTAGTTCCTTTTTTGTACCTAAACTATATAGTATATGCTTTCCCAGATGAATAAGTAGATATTTTATACTTTCTTATGTAGCTCATAAAACTTAATACCCAATTTACCCTAAAGTAGTTTGTACTTGGTTTTATTGCTGTTACTCACTACGTAGGCAGCCAGAGGTGGAGAGTGTAGTGTTTAACAGCATGAACTGTGGACCCAGGCAGACTTGGCTGATGAATTAATTCTGTAACCATAAGCAAGTAACTTAACCTCTCAGAACATTTTTTTCTGCTCATATGTAAAAAGGGAGTAATAAAAATCACTCACCTCCTAGGGGTGTTATGAAAATTAAGTGAATTTGTAATAAGTATTCCTCACTATCCAAATTGAGAAGTGAGTGGCAGAATTAAATAACAGGAGTGCCATGTCATCTCAATTTTCTGTTCCTTGCATTGCTGTTAACAAATGCCAAAGAGTTCAGATGAAATATGATAATGCACTAATCTGTTGGATCTAAACAAAGAGTAAGGGGTACCTAGGTGTGCAAAAGTATTTGAGTTGTGTCAGGCACAAGATTAACATGAGAGTGCTCTTATTGGTTAGTGATTTAAAATAAATGACTTTTTACATAATATGTGTGCTGTACTTTTATTTTTGGAAGATAAGTCACCATAAGTGAAAACATGATACCAATTCCATTTTGACAAACTATTGTAAGAAACATGGTACATAGGCTGTTTTATTTAAAATGTTTATTTCATCCCAGATAAAGCAGTTTTATATTCATCAAAATCAAGAAATCTTTGAAATACATATATATCAAAGTAAAAGTTTGAATATTTTTTCCATTTTCATTTTAAAACCTTTATATTTATATATCTTAAGATTTTAAGGAAAATGATTTTGTAAACAAAAATAGTTGTGAGATCTTTGGATTTGGGGTGTGTAGACTTTTTGATTGTGACCTACAAGTTACTGAACTTATAAGACTGTCTTTTAACTTTTTAAAGTGATAATATTAGTATCCCTCATAGAATTGTTACAAGGATGAAGTGAAATAATTCCTATAAAGCAGAGAGCTCAGTTTGAAGTACATACTTATATTGCTATGTCAGTATTATTTAACTGAATCTTAATTTGATTCCCAGTACCACAAAAGAAAAAAAAAATTCCTCTACTGTAGAATAATAGTTTTGCATATGTCACATGTAGAAAAAGATTGCAAATATTGTGGTAATTGGTGTACAGTTACTTTTCGTGGATAGCATTTCTTTGGGAAAATTATTTTGCCCAAAAATTACTGAAAAAGAGCCTGTAATCCTTTGTTAGCTAAATAGTTTAATAGCTAAATAGTAGTTTCTTAGGGCTAACAGTTTACTGTCATTTTTTTTTTCCCCTGATGGTACTGGGATTAAACCATTACCAGAATCAGTGCTCTACTACTGAGATATACCCTCCAGCCATTTAAAATTTTGAAACAGGCTCTTGCTTTATTACTCAGACTGGTCTCAAACTTGCAGTTCTCCAGCCTCATTTATTTTGTAAGTTTTTAATAATTTAACGTTCTAAACTTTTGCTAGTTCAAAAAAAATTTTAAATAGCTTTTGTTTTTTATCACTTTTATATTTTTATTGCTTACATTTGTATTTGCTTTTTATTTTATGCCAGCTAAGTATCCCTAGTTTGAAAACCAAAAATGTTCCCAAATCCAAAACTCTTTTGAGTGTTGACATGTTGTCACAAGTGGAAAATTTCACGTGACCTCATGTGTTGATGGGTCAAAGACAGGCACATAGTTTATTCAGCATCCTCAAGGGAATCAGCTCTTTCAGCTGCTATAGCCAAACTTCATTTCATGCAAGGCATTATTTAAAATATTGTGTAAATTACCCTGGGCTATGTGTATATGAGGTATATATGAAACAAAAATGAATTTCATAGTTATACTTGGGTCCTATCTCCAGGATAACACATAATGTGTATGTAGATATTCCAAATTTTTAAAACTCAAAATTTGAAACATTTCAGACCCCAAACATATCACAAAAGTGATACTCCACATGTATAAAGTATTTTTGACCTCCATTTTTTTCCATTGATCTATTTCTCTTCCTCTGCCAATTACTGAGGTTTTTCTCTGGTAATATCTCGATATCTAGTTCACATTTATCTGTTCTTCCTCTCACCTTTCTCAAAATTAGTATATTGTTCAAAATGTCTTCACATATACTCTGTTTTTAAATACTATAGTATGAAGATATATATAAATGGTACAGCAATTGTTTATAAGAATTTGTATTCTCATGCCCCTTTCCTCTTCTACTAGTCCTTGGAATCACCACTTTTAAGCCTTTGTGTACTTGTCTGTAAAGAAGTACTCTTACTGCTTTTTCTTGATTAACCAAATTAAGACATGATGGTGTGGTTGAATTATAAGCCTGTTATATATTTCCTTGTCAAAAATCTTATTTATTTATTTTGGGGGAGTGGTACTGGGGATTAAATTCAAGGGCACTCAATCATTGAGCCACATCCCCAGCCCTATTTTGTATTCTATTTAGAGACAGAGTCTCATTGAGAGGCTTAGTGCCTCACTTTTGCTGAGGCTGACTTTGAACTCTATCCTCCTGCCTTAGCCTCTCAAAGTGTTGGGATTACATGTATGGGCCACCTTGCCTGGCTTTTATATGTGGTGCTGAAGATCAAACCCAGTGCCTCACACATGATACACAGTGTTCTACCACTGAGCTACAACCTCAGCCCCTTAAGGTGCTTTTTATTTACTGTTTTTAAAATTTGTTTTAGGGACAACTTCTTCAGTGACTGATGTTAAAGAATATACTTCTGGAGAACATAGCATCCCTATTTGTTTTAATGAAGAAATCAGATTTGTTTTGTACCATATACTGTTTAATGCCATTTTTATATTATATATGGTTTTTTCGTTTGTTTGTTTGTTTTGGGTGGTGCTAGGTATCAAATCTGGATCTCATATATGGTAGGGAAGCACTTCTCCAGCCACTGTCCTCAGCCCAAATCCCTTATATTTTTGGGGGTATTTAAAAAATATGGCTTTAAAGTTTTATTTAGTTCTTATTTGTCTAGGAAAGCCTTGTTTTAATAAAATTGATTTCCATCAAACCCTATACAAATTGTCATAGTGGATTCATATATTTAGGATTGTTCCTAGACTGCCTTCACAGAATTTTTGCTGAAGGCAGGCCAAGAGTGGTCAGATAGCAGTGGTGGGAAATGAAGAATGTGATCAGATGTGGCTGGGGGTTCTTATTCAACTGAATTAGTGGGAGTCTGCTAAAATTAGACACTGTAGGCCAAAAAGTGGAGATCATGGATGGAGCCTATTCAGAAAGAGGACTTCAAAGAGCCTAAAACTTGTCAAGGAGAGGCTTCCTACATGGTCAAATTCCTCTTTGTTATAGACATGCAAAAAAATTTGATAATACTGAACTTTGCCTGTTTCTCCTAAATTGATATAATCCCTGGTATGTTTGATGAAAATTTATTTCTTTTCACAAATTAAAACCATACTGTATAATTTTTCATTTTTCACCCATCCTAATTGTGAAAAAAATCTAGTGTTGGTTACCAAATGGTGTGAATCTCTGAAGAAATCAGCAATAAAGAAGGGCATAGGGCAATGTCTAGCAAAAGCACACACAATGCATTTTCATCATTTCTGATGACAATGAACTTCTATCTTTCTATACAAAGGTGTACCAATAAAGATGTGAAATGACTAGGCACAAAGACATGGTAAAAAGTCTGGAAACAGTTCTAGTGTCTATTGCCTCTGGATAGGACCTGGTGAAATGAACTGTGGAACATCCTTTTAGGTGGACACAATATCTTATGTGGTGCTAAGGATCGAACCCAGTGCCTCGTGTACTAGGCAAGCACTCTACCACTGAGCCACAATCCCAGCCCATGGAATATCCTTTTGTTTAGATATCCTACAGTTTGAATCATTCCATAGCAATAGGAATGAATACACAGAATAGTAATTTTTAATAATACAGAAAATCAGGTATGGTTTCTAAATAAAAAACAACCAGGTCTTAGAGAAATGACTCGTTTCATGTTTGGAGCAAGAAATGCACATGGTAAATCTAGGTCATCTTGCTATACCAGAAACCAAGATTCTTGTATTAAGGACTCAGGATCCAATTTGAGGTTTTTGATAGAGAAAAGGGAAATGAGCACCAGTGTACAGAGTAACTAAAGTGAACTAAAGCCATCAAATTTATTGAAATTAATTGATTTATAATACTTTTTTTTTAAACCGTTGTTCACATTTGTAGGACAAATAGGAAATAATTATTCAGAATAAGGGAAACCTTTTCTATTTATGTGTGTTTTAGGTAATAAGGAGGAATGATTATCACCATTTTGCAAACCTATACTACTTTTATAATGGTTCATCACAAAAAGAAAATTAAATATCTGTGAAGAAACATCGCTCAATGTTGTGCCCAAACTTCAATAAAATCAAACGTCAAGGTCCAGTGGGTCATTTACAGGACTTATTAGAGCCAGCGTGTGCCAATACAGGAGTAGAATCAGAGAAGGCCACAGTGGGATAAATTACAAAACAGGATATCAGGAAATTTTAAATGAGAGCTTTAAAACATTTCAGCTAGCCAGGAACAGTGGCACATACCTGCAATCTCAGCAAAGAGGAGGCTGAGGCAGGAGGGTCGTAAGTTTAAGGCCAGCCTCAGCAATTTAGTGAGATCCTGACTTAAAAAATAAAAAGTAGAAAGAACTGGGGATATAGACATATAAAACTATATATAGGGTTCAAAACTATCCCTCTCCCAACCCCCAGAAAAAAATCCAGCTAAACACAGTGTGTGACCATTATGTTGAATGGTTCCAGAAAGCCAATTGTAATAACATTGATACTATAATGGGGTGTGTGTGGGGGGGGTAGTTTGACCACTACCAAATATTTCATAAATAGTTTTATGTATGAATATGTACTTAACAGGTCTCTTTTTTAAAGAGATGTTTCAGAGATAATACAATGAAGTATTTATGGGTGAAGAATATCTGGGGTTTGCATCACATAATTTACTTGGGAGAAGGAGAGCCAGAGGGAAGAAAAAAATGAAAAAAAAAATAGTCACGAGTTTGTCTTTGTTGAAATAATTAGTTTACAGGGAGTTCATTATGCTTCTTTAGTTTTGGGTATGTTTGAAATTTTTCCATAGAAGTTGTTAAAAGTAAAATGTAATTTTGGTATATAGAATGCCCTTGTTTTTATTGGCAGTTATTGTTCAATTTATGTTGTTATTGTTGTTCTCTAGATTGCCCCCGTGGAAAATGACAATAGCTATGATGAACTGAAAAGAGATGCAAAACTTTGTTTATCATTAATGTCTCAGGGGTTGCTTTACCCTCATCAAGTGCCTTTGGTACTTCAGGTGCTAAACCAAGTAAGAGTGTTTAACTACAATATTCATATCTTTTGGTTAGGATCCTAGTTTACCATTCTAAGAATTTCACAGTATCAGCTGTAGTATACACAGTAACTTATTTTTTTTCCTTTTGTTTTGATTTTCATTTTAGTACAAGAAGCAATATGTGTTGACCAAAGAAACAGATCTGTATTCTATACCTAGCTCTGCCATCAACTTCTTTTACCTTGGTCAAATCACACAAGCCAAAAGTTACCTACATACACAAAGAACTAATTATTGAACTTCATTGAATATGAAATGCTTATGAGGGATGGGAGTAGTGATTCCCTTTTGCCATTTCCCCTTTATTTTATTCACTTTTATTTCCTGGTCTATGCTAGAGACCTATAGTGGTTGGATATATTTCTGGCTGCAATTAGTATACTGTATGTTTAGTTTTGTCTAGGGTAATATATGTGTTATATAATATAAAAATGAACATGCTCATAGTTTTTAGATTTTTAGTTTAATGGCCACTGAAAAATATTTTCAACAGACTAAAATGGTCCATAATTTTTGTAGTGGAATTTAGTTGTTCTTAATCTTATTTGCTTTTAGATGCTAACTGCCACTGAGAGTAAAATAATGTGCATTTCTTAGAAGAATTTATAGTCATTAATTGTAAATAATTCTCCTAAAATTGACTTATACCTTTGTGTTCATTTGCTGTTACTCAGTCATCATACATTCTGAATAACTACCTGAAATAGAACAACTTTTTATGCAGAAGGAAATATTAGATTAACTTGCCCTAACTATACTGTGAAAGTAGAATTAAATTAGAATATTATGTTATTTATAGGCATCTCATACTCCTGTTAGTACTATTATCATTATTTATATGTTTTTCTCACAGACAGCAAGAAGCAGTTCTTGGCATGCGAGATATACAGTACTGACCTACCTCCAGACCATGGTGTTTTATAACCTCTTTATTTTCCTAAACAATGAAGATGCAGTTAAAGACATCAGGTGGCTTGTTATAAACCTTTTGGAGGATGAGCAATTAGAGGTAAAGTTTATGTTACAACAAATTAAAATTAAAGAACCCATCATGGTCTTTCTTTGCAGAAATATTTGTACCTTATAAGATATAAATTATTAAAAGTAACTTGAATTTTAACAGATCTATGTGAGTAGTCTAATTGATTAGTACCCTAATCATGATTTTCTGTGGTTCAAATGGGAAAATAAAATACTGGACATACTTTTAATGTGTCTTCTCTTTGAAACTGTGCAAATAATATTTACAAACCGCAGAGTTTTCTATGTATTAGGGAATGATAATCACCCCACATAGTGATTTTTAAGAGATTAATGGAAACATGCATGAAAGCAATTTGAAGAGAGTACAAGCCTGCACTTTCACTCTCAAGTGTGTTGTCCAGTAAACTGAAGATAGAACTGCTATCCTTTTTTGGTTTTTCTTTGATAAAGAAATTCAAGTCAACTTTTATGGTGAGATTATATTAATGTTTGGTATAAAAAGATAGTTTTACTTCAAATAGCCTAATATAAGGAAAGCATGTTGTAATAATGGGGAATAAGACACTTTTGGGGCTCAAAAAAGTGGTAAAGTGCTTGCCTACTAACATGCCCAAGGCCCTGGATTCAACCCTTAATACCATCCAAAAAAGGGGGGAAAATATGTATATGCACACAAATACACGGAGTGTGTGTGTGTGTGTGTGTGTGTGTGTGTGTGTGTGTGTATTCATTTCTTGGGGAAAATGTAATTGAATTTTTGTGAAAATTTTACTTCTTTTATGCTTTATTTTATATATTTATTTTTGAGCACTCAGAATAGATTATTTCCATAAGTGCTGAGAGCCACTGGCACTAAGGCCAAATTTGGGGGCCAACAGAGGTGAGGCAAAGAACCTTACCCCCCACACACACTGTCACCAAGGCCAAATTTGGGGGCCAACAGAGGTGAGGCAAAGAACCTCCCCCCAACCCACTGGTGCAAAGGCCTATCCACAAGTATGGCTGTATGCTGAACCAGTAGTCAATGCTGGGTATGATCCAATTGCAGTGGTACCAACCTAAGACAAGAGGCTGACGCCTTGAGGTCAGCTATGTAGAATTGGACAACCTAAGACAGGCACGGTCCCTTAACTACATGCTTGGTGTTTAATTAAACAGAAGGCGGGGATGCTGAGAGCCATAGCTGAGTGGGAATGACACATGGCATTTTTGCCAGAAGGGAGTGGTGAGGAGTGATGAGAGGTGATGAGAGGTGACGCCAGCAAGCCATTGAGATGATGGGTCTTACTGAGTTGCTTAGAGCCTCACTTTTGCTGAGGATGGCTTTGAACTCTCTGTCCCTTGCCTTAGTCTCCAGAGCCACTGGAATTACAGGCGTGTGCCACCACGCCTGGCATAACGTCAGTTTTTAGAGTATGTATTAGTCAACTTTCTGTCATATTAACAAATACCCAAAACAATGTACTTATCAAGATAAAAAGTTTTGTTTTGACTTACTGTTTTAGAGGTTTCTTTCAGTCCATGATCTGTTGGCCCTGTTGCTTTAGGCCTCTTGCAGGGCAGTACATCATGGAAGAAATGTGGTTGAGCAAAACTACTAATCTCATCTCTACAAAGTGAAAAAAGAAGGAGCTTGAGTCCCACTATGTCCCCTGTGACATCTCCAGTGACTTAAAGACCTCCCACTAAGGTTCTACCACCTCCCAATAGGGCCAAGTGCTTTTTGGAATTTTTTGTTTTCTCTCTCTCTCTCTCTCTCTTTCTCCCCTTCCCTCCCTTCCTCCCTCCCTCCCTCCCTCCCCACAGAGCCACACCCCCATCCCTTTTTGTTTTGAGTCAGGGCCTTGCTAAATTGTTGAGGCTGCCTTTGAACTCAGGATCCTCCTGCCTCAGTCTCCCGAGTCTCTGGGATTACAGGCATGTGCTACTGCGCCCGACAGTGTCAACCTTTTTTTTTTTCCCCCTAAATTTTATTTGTTCTAATTAGTTACACATGACAGTAGAATTCATTTTGACACATTATAGGTAAATGGAGTGTAGCTTCTGGTTCTTCTGGTTGCACATGATATAAGTTACACAGATCATGTAATCATATATGTACATAGGGTAATAATGTCCTGTTCATTCTACAATCATTCCTGCCCCCATAGCCCCTCCCTTCCCTCCACTTTCCTCTATCTAGTCCAAAATACCTCTGTTCTCTGCTCCGTTGTGAATTAGCATCTGCACATCAGGGAAAATATTGAGTGCCAGGCTTTTAATACGTGGGCCTTTGGGGGACATTTAAGATCCAAACTCTAGCAGAACACTTGCATTAAAATTTACTGTTTTTTGCAAGTTTCTATTAGAACATCCTTATTATATACATTTTACTTTTTTTATATAGTAGGCTTATTAAACATATTTCTTAAATAAGCACAACCATGATATTTATTAAAGCCATTATATATGTTTAAAGCAACTGTGATCCTAAATAGCAGTGGTAATTAGCTAATCCTATTCATGATAGTATTGAGAAAAAAAAAACTGGGGGCGCATATGGGGGGATTAAACCCAGTGTTTTACCAGTGAACTGTACTTCAGTCCCTTTTAAAATTTTTTTGAGACAGTGTCTCACTAAATTGCTTATATTGGCCTAGAATTTTAGATCCTCCTGCCTGAGCTTCACAAATCAATGAGATTACAGGCATCTACCACTACACCCAAATATGACAAATATCTTTTTGAAGAAAAATCTTACTGAATTTAAAGGAAAATTTTAGAAGTGGAGGGGCATATCCTATATTTAAGGCTAAGTAAGGGGTCTAGAGATATGTAATTTGGTGGAGTGTTTGCCTAGCATGTAGAAGGCCCTGGGTTTGATTTCCCCAGCCTTGCCAAAAAAAAAAAAAAAAGAAGAAAGCTAAATAAATTATTTTTCCTCACCTTATAAAATTAATTGTATATACACGGTGAACTCTGGACAGAGCACCCCAGAAGTATACCCTACTACTAAGAAAGAGAATAATTCTGGTGGAGGTATTGAGATAATTTATTAGTATCTTGGAAGAAAAGAAAAAGAAGTTAGAATGTCTCGCTACAGTATATTCTAGATATAGTAAAAATGCATGCCTGCGTCCCATGCGTGTATGTGTGTGTGTGTGTGTGTGTGTGTGTGTGTGTGTGTGTGTCTATCTCTGTTGGGATTGAACCCAGAAATTGATTGTTAAACACTTTGATGAAATTTCCAAAGAGAATATGCAAAATTTGCATAACATTTCCAGGGAAGGTCCCCACCCCGGGTCCCATATTTCCCCTTTGTTCTCTATTGTTTCCTCAGGCTTAGAATCTCAGTTCTAATATAAATTATTATTCCTACAGGTTCGAGAAATGGCTGCTACCACCTTAAGTGGTCTGTTACAGTGTAATTTCCTTACCATGGACAGTCCTATGCAGATTCATTTTGAGCAACTTTGCAAAACAAAACTACCTAAGAAAAGAAAGCGAGACCCTGGTTCTGTAGGAGATACCATTCCTTCTGCAGGTAATGTTGCTGGTATACAACACCCATACCCTTTTGGAAGTTAACCAGACTTAAACTTGTATGTGCCCAGGTTTTTGCTAATACTGGGAATAGTTATCCCTGGCATGTAAAAGCTAAAATTGAGATAGCTATAAAGAAAACTGTATATGGCTACATAAAACTCTTTTAATAAATGAAGTCTACAACATAGATTGTATTTAAAACATACTGAAATGACTGTGACACTACAATCTTAAAGGATCACCATTGTATATGCAGACCATTAAAATGTCATTGTTAGCAGAGTTATACTTAACTGATCATTTATTGAAAGAATGAGAAGAGTCATTACGGAGTTTTCAATGTAATTAATATAAAGAAACCAAATGAGAATAACATATAACTACTATGTTTAAAGAGAAGTTTACATGTAAAGAAGCATCTGACCTTTCCACTGCTAACAAGAATAGAAAATACATGGGAAGATTAGTAAGTAGGAAATTAATTGAATTTGTGGAAAGTGCTTGGAATTGGCAGCTATTAAGTGCTGAGTATATTAATAATGTCATATAGTTAATAGCAGATTTCAGTAAAGTACCATTACTCTACTTTGTTTGCTTGAAGTCTATTATTTAATAATGAAGTACCAAACTCTTTTATATCAAATGGCATTGTTTGTTTATTTCAAAGTCTCTTTTTGTTATCTATACTTAACTGTCCATGTTTCGTGTACACACACACAATATTGCTTACAAAAACATGTGTACATGCAGCTTTGTTAAGTAACTGTGAGGTTTGAGTGGTGATGCACAGCCATAATCCCAGCAACTCAGGAGGCTGACAGGCAGGAGGATTCTAATTTAAGTCCAGCTTTTGCAGCTTTATGAGATTCTTTCTCAAAATAAAAAGGGCTGAGGAGGTAGTTTAGTGGTAGAGCTCCCTTAGGTTCAATGCCCAGTCCCCACCCCCCCCCCAAAAAAAAAGGGAAAAAAATTAACTTAGGGCTGGGTTGTAACATTTTGGTAGAGTGCTTGTCTAGCATGTGCAAGGCCCTTGGTTCCATCCCCAGTGTCCCCCCCCCCCAAAAAAAAGGTAATTTGAAGTGTGTATGTGCTTGAAGATTCATTTTAAATGCAGAAATTCACACTTTGAAAACATTTAGCATAATTTCATTTCATTGTAATGAATGCTATAAGGCCATACATATTTGCCATATATATTGTTGTTTTCTTTTCAGAGTTGGTGAAACGCCATGCTGGGGTGCTAGGACTTGGTGCATGTGTTCTTTCAAGCCCTTACAATGTTCCCACCTGGATGCCCCAGCTACTTATGAATCTCAGTGCACATTTGAATGATCCTCAGCCTATTGAGGTACGATTAGTTATTCCTTGTTTGTTTGCATGTATGATATCAATGTTTTATAAGAAACCATTTATATTTATAATTTTCTATATACCCTGAACTTGCTGCTTTGATACAACTACTGCCTCTGCCAGGACTAAGTCTGCTTTCCATTAATTATTAACTCTTGCAGAGACTTCAATCCCATGTTTATTTGAGATCTTTATATAGCAAGAAAATTACTGTAGCTTCTGCCCTTCAGTGGAAGTATTGTCAGTAGTGTCTGGATAGTTCAATTTTATCCTTCTATTTTTCTAACATATCTGGAAAGTATTTCACAGGAAGCTAATGTTAAATAGGAGATAGTGGTGGTATTATATAGTAGTGAACAGCTCTGTTCCTAGATTTAACATTTCAAAATACAAATGATTTAGTATTTCTCAACCTTTGTAAATAGATTTAAGTTGTACTGAAACTGGTCTAATAGTGTAAGTTCCAGTGGGTTGTCCTAAAGTGAAGTTAGTAATTCTACAGATGTGTAATGATTTTGGAAAACAAGATTGGCTTGGTTTTGTAGCATTATGTCACAATTTATGAGATCTGGAATCAGCTATGGATTATTACTTAGCTAAAGGTACAGTATATACAACCCTGGTTGTTCAGAGATGTTAAAATGTATGATGTGGGTTGCCTTCTCTACAGATGACTGTAAAAAAGACCTTATCCAATTTTCGAAGGACACACCATGACAACTGGCAAGAACACAAACAGCAATTCACTGATGACCAACTGCTTGTTCTCACGGATCTCCTTGTGTCACCATGCTATTATGCATAGGAGGTAAGTCAACAAAGTTCTGAATTTAAAGACAGTGAAATCCTCAGGCAAATGTCATTCTTTGGTGACTGAGAGGTGGATATTTTTATGTATGTGTTCTTAAATTTTTGCTGTCATTTTTATATTTGCTTAGATAAAGTTGGGGAGTATTTGTTTTTAAACATGGCTTTTGGGATTGGGGTTGTAGCTCATTGTCAGAGCACATAGCTTAGCATTTATAAGGCCCTGGGTTCAGTCCCCAGAACTAATATAAACATACAAACATGGCTTTTGCTATGGCCACTGGAAATAAGTTCCCAAAGGATTTTCCCTTCATGGCTTATTGTTTTAAATGTTAAGCAGAAAATTGATGTGACCTCTTTTGGATCTTTGTAAGTGAGTATTCTTAGTAGCATGGGAAGAGTAAGGTAAAAGATCCATACAAGATCTTTTGCCTCTTGTATGGAGGTATGGATGTTCTAGGTTGCCCTGAGCACTATGGATTCTACAGAGTTGTGAGAATATTTATCTGGCTTCTGAAGTATTTATTACCTATTCTTTAGAAAGGAATGGTCCAGAAGCCTTTTATTGGGATAGGAAAAATAAAATACAATTTATTGGGTTTTTAGGGTTGAGTGTCTTGTTACCTAATTGAAATTTTTTCCTTCCTGATACAGATGACTAGTCCTCACTTCAGGCTCTTTTCATCAAAAACTCCAGATCCTCAGGTACCATCTGTGGTGGCTCTCTGCAGGTTTAAAACTCTGCCTTTGTTGAGCTCTCATAATTTTGATGATTTCCATGTTTGGTCTCATTAGTCTGTGTCCACAGGTTCTCAGCTGCCATTTGGTTTCTTGATTTGTCCATAGTGTTTCCAGAATATACTTTTTGTTTGAGGCATCTGACAAAGTCACAAAGTCTCAGACTAGAAATTATTACCCAGTATGAACATGGCATCTAAGACCAAACAGTCTAGGAACTCATTAAGAAAAAAAAAAAAATTTTTTTTTTTTTGAATGGAGAAAACCCATCATTAATACAAGTCCTGTCATTTCACTCATCTCAAATTATTTTGAATTTTCCCAAATGGCTGTTGGATGGTAGTAGGGCAGTGGGCCATAAATCTGAAGCCTTGAGAGCATTGGAGAGCCAGAAGAGGAAAGGAAAAGAGGAGGGCAACTCTTGAACCTTACCGATGACTGATGAATTGCTGGACCAAGTCATAGAAGCAAAGTCTGTTTCCCAGACTGGAGTTTTTGGTGCTGAATAGAGCCAGTTGCTGAAAGAAAAAAAACGGGGGTTTGTTGAATAAATTTTTGATTGATTGTTGTGTGTGTATACAATGTGTGATTTTGAAAATAAACAGCAACAACAGTAAACATCCTGACTGGTTGGTTTTTACCTGTATTCTTTACAAATATTGTTTGACCCACTTTGAAAACTGTTATATGTTTCACCTAATGGAAGACTGCTGTGTTTGTGGAAATTCTGTGATTTTTTTTTCTTTTATTTTCTGCAGAATCGTTGAGACTAATAAGGCTTGGTATTTAATTGACTTGTTTAATATATGTTACATAGATGTAAAAGATTGTATAAACTATAGCGATAGCATTGGCAAGACTTTGTACAGATGCAGCCTTTCACACGACACCATTGTGTAGTTAATTTGTAAAGATTCACATGTAGCTCTTTATTATAGTGATTTGGGGCTTTTGTACCCATTGAATGCCTTTTTTTTTTTTTTAAGTTATTTTCTTCATGTTACAAAAACTGAAATGTCGGATTTTTTTTTTTAGTTCATTTATCATTAGAATGTCTGAATTTTTATGTAACTTGTGTGTGCATCCCAAATTGCTAACACATGTTTGCCTATAACAGATTTATAGAGTGCAAGGTATCTTCTAGATTGAAATAATTCACAAGTTGGTGAATGTCATAACACACCCTGTACAGTCTTCCTTAAAGGAACACCACAACATTTTTTAGTATCTATCTGCTGAATGACTCAATCTAAGCACAGCAGTGGTCCTGGTACAGTATTTAAGTGTCAGCATACACAGGTGTAATCCCTGTATAGAGTAGTGCCAAACTGATTATTTCAATTGTGTAACTAGTTAAAACCCAATAAATGTATTGTTTTTAACACCTGGCTTTTGTCTTCATTAACAGGAGAAGACAGTTCTGTAGGCAGTGGCTCTTGTGGATTCCTATTGCCATCCCAGATTTGGATCTAGAATTCATTCCCTCTGACCAAAATGAATTCAGATTATACCCTGTATAGTCCAGTAGCTTCTAGCCTTATGTGTCTTTACATTTAATCAAATGAGAAATTCATTTTCTCAGTTTCAACTAGGGACATTTTAAGCACTTTTTAGCCACATGACTAGTGGTTATTATCACATTGAGTAGCACAGATGAACTTTTCCATCATCACTAAAATTTCTGTTGAATAGCACTAACCTAGAAGATTTTTCCTCAAATCAATATGCCTGCCTAAGAATCATGAGGGAATTTTATTAAAATTCTTATTCCCATTTCATGGTATCAATGTCTTCCATTATATTTTGACCAGTTTAGCTTTTTTAACTTAAAACTATATGAAATTATACTTCAGCAGTGGTTCCTAAGTGGAAACTAATTTTAAAAAAAGATACTGGGTGCCCTAGTATGTTTCTCTTCTAAAATCCCTCCGGAGGGGGCTCAGGCATCATCTTTTTAAAGCTCTGATTCAGTTGTGCTGCCGGGATTGAGACCATTGATAAAATCCTTTAAGTCTCACTGTAGACTTAAAACAGGGTACCTTAGCCTGAGTAATATGCTCCCCAGGTGACTCTGATGTCAGGTTTGGATGCTGCTTATTATCTTGATATTTTCCCCTGTATTATAATGCAAATTTTCTATCAGTGGCCTCAGAAATGAAAGGGGGAAAGGAAGAATTGGATGGCTGATGTTGTCTAAAGTAGTTCTTAAAATGGGATTGGAAGCAGGCATGGAATAGAGTGTAGGTTTCTATAAGCTTCATGAGAAGGAAAGGAGAAAACCTCTTAGAGGTTGTAAAATTTTAATCTTAGTTTTTTTTTTTTTTTTAAAGAGAATTTTTTTAATATTTATTTTTTTTAGTTCTCGGCAGACACAACATCTTTGTATGTGGTGCTGAGGCTCGAACCCGGGTCGCACATATGCCAGGCGAGCGCGCTACCGCTTGAGCCACATCCCCAGCCCCTTAATCTTAGGTTTTGAATAGACCCTATGCAAAACAAATTGTGTTTCAGAATTTAGGAGGGAATTTTACTCATCTGACTTTTTGGTACTGGGGATTGAGCTCAGAAGCACTCAACAACTAAGCCACATCCCCAGCCCTATTTTATATTTGATTTAGAGACAAGGTTTCATTGAGTTGCTTAATGTCTCACTGTTGGGAAGGCTGGTTTTGAACTCACAATCCTGCCTAAGCCTCCCTAACCACTGGGATTACAGGTGGGTGCCACTGCTACTCGCTACTCACCAGTTATTTATTTATTTTGCTGGTGGTGCTGGGGATTGAACCCAGGGCCTTGTGCATGCACGGCAAGCACTCATATGAGCTGTATCTCCAGCCTACCACCTATTCTTTTTGTTATTGTTGTTTAAATATTTTTAGTTGTAGATGGACATAGTAACTTTATTTGTTTATTTTTATGTGGTACTGAGGATTGAACCTAGGGCCTCACACATGTGCAAGGCAAGCATCTACCACTGAGCTACAACCCAGTCCCTCACCTGTTCTTTTAATGCAAATGACTAATAATTTAGGTGCCACTGTGTACAGTACATGAGAAAAATGTTTTTGAATATACGACATACTCAGCATTGCCAAGCTCTTTAATGTTGTTGGTTTTGTTGTACTGGGGAATGAACCCAAAGATTTTTAATCACTGACCTACATCCCCAGTCCTTTTTATTTTGATACAGGGTCTGTCACTTAAGTTGCTGAGCTGAGGCTGGCCTCAAACCTGTGGTCCTCCTGCCTCAGTCTCCTAAATCGCCTGGGTTACAGGCGTGCTCTACCACATCTGGCAATTTGGGTGATTAGTGTGGTCAGAGACCAATGAGAATTTTGTTTTATTGGAAATATTTTTTCTTCTTCTACATAGCCATATTTATAAGTGCTTTTATGGACTTTTGTCTTAATATATCATGATTGCTTCTGAGTATTCCCCTATTGAACATCAAGGTTGTTTTCTGTTCCAATTGCATTGTAATGCTCATTTCCATACCTCTATGCCTTAAACCTTTTGTTGGAGCAATTCCAAGGAGTCAGATTTTTAGGTCAAAATCTAAACATTTAATAGCTTTTATGTGTTTTCTTCAAGTGGACATGTATCAATTCGCATTGTAATTACAGTTTGTATTTGAAAGCTGGTGTCACTGCAGATTGGTAGCCCATTTGTGTTCTAACATTATTATTTGCAGGTTTCCCATTTTTTGACTACTAAGACAGTGTTCTCTCCAGGCGTAGCACACTTCACTTACAGATTTTGTATGTATTCTTAGGTTAGGTGTAGCCTTGCTGAATGGTCCTTACCAGTTCTGGAACTTTGGTAGGTTTTAATTTCCTCTTTTACATCTTTAGAATGTTTCATAAAATGTGAAATACCCCCCCACACACACCCCATTGAGATCCTTTCTCACATAGGTGTAACCCATGGCAGCAATCCAACCTGAACCAATTGTAACCTCCGCCTCTCATATGGCCAAATGTCTAGAAATGAGCTAGCAAGATTTAACTCATTAAGAGGCATGTAACTTTGATCAGAATATCTATTCTAAATGCCAGCTAATGGGTC
Source organism: Callospermophilus lateralis (assembly GCF_048772815.1). Classification (NCBI taxonomy): domain Eukaryota; kingdom Metazoa; phylum Chordata; class Mammalia; order Rodentia; family Sciuridae; genus Callospermophilus; species Callospermophilus lateralis. Next base: position 42,935,157 of record NC_135318.1, on the reverse strand, counting down.
TTTTTTTTAAAAAAAAATATTTTTTAGTTGTAGTTGTCAATACTTTTATTATTTATTTATTTATTTATTTGGTGCTGAGGATAGAACCTAGGGCCTTGAATGCGCTAGGCGAGTGCTCTACCTCTGAGCCACAACCCCAGCCAGCTAATGGGTCTTTTTTGATTTTTTCCTAGAGCCCAAAGTCACCAATACCAACAACATGTTAGGCTGTTACATTGTATCAAGCACAGTGGCACATGCTTATAATCCCAGCAGCTGGGAGGTTGAGGCAGGAGGATCACAAGTTCAAAGCCAGTCTCAGCAACTAGGCCAGGCCATAAGTAATTTAGCCAGACTTTGTCTCAAAATATAAAAAGGACTGGGGCTGGAGCTCAGTGGTTCACTCCTTTGTACCAAAAGAACGATTACATTGCAAGTGTTTTGGAGAATGAAGCTTTATTTATTTTTTATTTTGGGGGTACTAGGGATTGAAATCCAGGGCACTTTACCACTGAGCTACAAACCCAGTGCTTGTTATTTTGAAACTGGGTCATGCTAAATTGCTGAGGCTGGCTTTGAATTTGGGATCCTCCTCCTGAGCAGCTGGGATTACAGGTGTGTGCCACCATGCCTGGCTGAAGTGTGGTCTATGTACAAATCATTTAGAACATTTTCTTAAAGTTATTTATAAACAATTCTGATTGCATAGTCAACCACTGGACAAAATAACCTAGGGAATTGGGAAAGAAATTTGCATAGGGCTGGGGATGTGGCTCAAGCGGTAGCGCCCTTGCCTGGCATGCGTGCGGCCCCGGTTCGATCCTCAGCACCACATACAAACAAAGATGTTGTGTCCCCCGAGAACTAAGAAATAAATAATAAAATTCTCTCTCTCTCTCTCTCTCTCTCTCTCTCTCCCTCAAAAAAAAAAAAAGAAATTTGCATAAATCAAATTCTTTGGTATTTGTTGGTTATGATCCTTAGAAAGAAAAACTCTTAGCCAAAATGGAGATTGCCCTAGCAACATTCCAACTAAGTATTTCGCCTGAATGTAATAAACGTTCCTGTTTTCTGGTACCAAGTGAAGGAAAGGGCAAATGGTATCCCTGAGGAGGTTAGAGAAATAGTAAACTCATTATGAATTATTTTGCAAGTTGTGTAGACTTAGGAGAATGGGAAGATGGCAGTTTTTTGTTCTTACCAAAGTAAGCCTAGCTGGATACATTGCATTGTTGCTTTTAAAGATTTTTTTTTTTACATTTTTTGATAGTATTAAACAACAAATATCCCATGATTTCTTATTTATTTCCATGGTCCCCCCCCCCAGTTCTTCTTCTTCCCCTTGTTAAGTTTCTTCAGTAAATTCATTGATATCTTGAGAGACTTAGGCAAGTTAGAGTTGGTTTGATTTAAATTCTGTTATAATGACTATAAATTCTATGCCGCCAGCCAGGCACAGTGGCACACCTGTAATCCAGGCTGAGGCAAGAGGATCGCAGGTTCGAGGCCAGTCTCAGCAATTTAGCGAGATCCTGTCTCAAAAGATTAAACGGTCAGGGAATGCGTCTTAGTTGTCAAGTGGCCCTGAGTTCCATCCCCTGTACCAAATAAATAAATTCTACGCCGCAAAGTTTCAAATTAGACGCCTCCGCCGATCTTGTCTAGGAAGAAAAAATACTGCAGCATATGGAGAAGCTAGACAGGCTGGCTTCAACACACAGGGACTTGGGGAGGTGGGCGGCGGGCACGGTAGGAATCCCTGGAACCCTGCTGCACTCCAGTCGGTCCTCTAAGGCGAGCCCCTTGCTCTCCCCCTCCTTTCTTCCCACTTCGCTTGCCCCTTTCCTGCGCTCTACTTCAGCCTCTGCCTATGGCGGAATCCAGGCTCCCCCCACGGCAAAACGGCGAGCAGAAAAGGGATTCTGGCTCAAGCGCCCGGCGAGCCGCAGAGTTGGGCGGCGGGAGCGGGCGACCTCGGGGCACCAGGAGACCCGCGCGGGGGACAGGCGGGGCTCGGCCTGAGTGTCGGACCGAGGGGGTGGCGCCCTCCGCGTCTCCGTGACTGCGCCTCCGCGCCCCCGCGCCCCCGTCTCGGCGAGGCTCCCAGGATGCGCGGAGGCGGCGGCGATGGCGATGATTCCTCCAGCCCTGCATCATCCAGGGTGCCGGGCGGAGCTGGGGTCCCGGCTGCGAGATGGAGGAGGAGGGGAGGCGCTGCGGCCACCCGGCAGGTGAGAGGTCGCGGGCTCTTTGGAGGAGGACGAGCCACCGGGACTGGGGAGGCCAGGCCTCCAGGAGGCCGGCGGGTGAAGGAGGAGCGCGGCGGTGCTGGGCCAGGCCGAGCCGCCCGGCGCACCTGTGCTGGTGCGGCCTTGGGAAAAGCCTTCTCTCCCGTCCTTCCCAGCTCCCAGGCCCTGCTGGACCGGTAGAAACCCCAAGCTACTGCAGGTGCCTGGACTTAGCTCTCCTCATTGCACCAACCTTCAGCTGATTCTTCTACAAGCGTCTTTGAATAGGCTTAGGCCCTCTTTACCATCATCTCTCCCACAATTCAAGATTCCTCACCCATCGCCTGTCCCTGGTCGGCGCCAACCTCCCCTCTCCCCGGTCTCCCACTCCACTTGTTCTCAGGCTGGGATCCTGCCTCAGCCTTCCCATTTCTCCCAGCAAGTGACCCAGATCTGACCTTACCTACCCCATCAGGTGCTCAGGGCTTCAAAAGGTACTTCATCTGGGTAAAAGAGGCAGAGATTTGAAATGATCCAAATCTAGCCTGAATCTTAGTGACCTTGGGCAAGTTATCTGACCTCCCTGAGGTTTTCCTGATCAATACAAATACAATGAGCATATTAAATTCACTATGTCTCTGTGAGGGTTAGGCTCTGAAAATACCTGCCTTGAGGGAACTTAAGACATTATGAGAGAAAAAAAAAACTTAGTTGGAAGAATCCAGATCATGATTTGTAAAGGCACATATAAAACATCTTAATGTTTACTAAAAAATTAAAACAGCACACTAGCAAGGGCTCTTCATACATTTTAATGAGAAATAATCACCTTGGTGTGATACATTTCAATTTTCTGTCTTACTAGTAGTTTATTATGGACTCTCCTCAGTAGTTAAAAAAAAAAATGCATGTAAATTCATTCTTATTGTGGCTAGTGTGCACACTTAAAACTGTGTCTCAGCTTAAAAATTTTTGGATTCTATGGCTTTAATCACATCTTCCAGGACCTGTTTATAGTCCCAAGGAGAAAAGAGTAGCTTGGATGCTGGCATTGAAAATAACCTTGGTAACATTTAGGATATTAAACAGATATTGATTTGCTCCCCTCCCCAGTTTTGTATTTCTGCCATCATAATTTTGTTCTCATTTTGTGATTTTGGTCTCCTCTTAAAAGTTCTAGGATTTAGTACTAAGACTTTCCCTCCATTTCCTTTATTGCTTCTACAATTCCTCTACCAAAACCTTTTCTTCTGTCTTCTTTTTCACTGGTTTCTCCTCCAAGCCCTTGATTCCTTCTTTTGTTCTAGTTATCCCAGTAAGAGTCATCTGTAATTACTTTATACTAGAACTGTAATCGTTAGAAGTTATACAGAAGTTTCTATATATCTAATATAACTATATATAAATATGTATATGCAAGTATACATATAAAGATATATGTGTATATTTATAGATGTATTAGAATTTTGTGTTCCAGGAATTTTTCAATTAAGAAGGGATTACAATACCTACTTCATAGGATTATTGTGAGGATGAAATAAAGTTTGGTAACTTTTATAAAACTTCTACCATGGAGCCTAGTGTATAATAACCACCCGATATACTATAGCTACTACTCTTATGACATGGGGATTCCTCCCTTGATCTCTTTATTCTTTTGTTTAGTATGGTGGTAAAGAATGTGGGGCTTGTGGCACAAGTGTGTAATCCCAGCACTCAGGAGGCTGAAGCAGGAGAATCCCAAGTTCAAGGTCAGTCTCTGCAATTTAGTGAGACCCTGTCTTGAAATGAAAAAAAGGACTGAGGATGTAACTCAGTAATTAAGCACTTCTAGCTAGGTTCAATTTTGATACCAAAAAAAAAAGGGCTGGAGATATAGTTCAGTTGGTAGAGTACTTGCCTCACATGTACAAGGCCCTGGTTCAATCCCCAGCACCAGAAAAAAACAAAAAACAGACTTTGAAAAGCAATTGCTTAAGCCAGCTTCAGCAAAAATGAGGCACTAAGCAACTCAGTGAGACCCTGTCTCTAAATAAAATACAAAATAGGGCTGGAGATATGACTCAGTGGTCAAGTGCCCCTGAGTTCGGTCCCTAGTACCCAAAAAATAAAGAAAAGCAATTGCTGGGCTGGGGATATAGCTCAGTTGGTAGAGTGCTTGCCTAGCATACACAAGGCCCTGGGTTAAAAGCAATTGCTTAGGTTCAAATCCAAACTCTGTTACATTGTTAAATGATATGTCAGTTTTCTCATCTGCAAAATGCTGATGTTATACAATTTCAGGATTGTGAGAATTTAAAATTCGTAGTGGAAAGCACTGAGAACAGTGCCTGGCACATCATAAGCACTCTGTAAAATAAAAATGCTAATAACAATACTGATGAGTACATTGCCATTATTATTTCCTGACATAGAATTTTTTATTTTTTAAAATTAATTGAAAAATTTAAAATTTATTGACAAAACATAGCTGCACAAAGTGAAAGTTGCTCTTCAATGCCTACAAATAATCTTTTTTTCCTCTTTTATCCTTGAGTAATGTTGGTGCCTCATCATCTCATTTTCCCGACCCCTTTCCTATTATCTCCTCATCTGGGGTCCTCATAACTTCCATCATTCCACATCTTCATTATTACCCATTTATTTCTCTGAGCACTCCAATTCCAGATGCTCTAAGTTTCCCAGGCCAAATTCTTGCTTCTGTTTTCATTCCTCTTGATTTGTCTACTTCCAAAGAGGAAACCTTTGGTTGGAGGCAGAGGGGTGGCAATAAGACACTAGTATTCTGTTCTTCCTGCCTCTTTAAATGGGCTTCTTCCACTTGCTTTTTCATAAATTAACACCAATCTTCCAATTCAGTTTTTTAAAAGGTTTGAAAAACTTATAAAATGTTTTATTAGTGTACATCAATTATATAGAATAATGGGTTTCTTTTTTACTTTCTTTCATTTTTTTTGGTATCAGGACTTGAACTCAGAGGTACTCGACCACTGAGCCACTTCCCCAACGCTATTTTGTATTTTATTTAGACACAGAGTCTCACTGAGTTGCTTAGAGCTTCACTGTTGCAGAGGCTGGCTTTGAACTTAACAGTTCTCCTGCCTTAGCCTCCTGAGCCTCTGGGGTTACAACAGGGCACCACCGCACCCAGTGAATAATGAGTTTCTTGGTTTTATTTCTTTTTTTGTGTTTTGTGTTTTGTTGTTGTTGTTGTTGTTGTTGTTGTTTTGTACTGGAGATTGAACCCAGGGATGTTTTATCATCGAATGACATTCCCAGTCCTTTTCTGTGAATTTTGAGATATGGTGTCACTAAGTTGCTGAGGCTGGCCCTGAATTTGTAATCCTTCTGCCTCTGGAGTCACTGGGATTATTGGCTAGAATAATGGGTTTCATTGTGTCATACTTGTATATGCATATCAATTAACAATTTTGAGAGGGTACTGGCAGTTTAACCCTGGGACACTTAACTGAGCTATATCCCCAGCCCTTTTTATTTATTTTTTATTTTGAGACAGCATCCTAAGTTGCTTAGAGCCTCACTAAATTGCTGAGTCTGGCTCTGAACTGTGATTACAAGCATGCACCATCACTCCTGGCAATAATTTTTTTACAAGCAGCAAAATGTCTTTTTTTTTTTTTTTGCTACAAAAATATTAGAAGGGCTCAGAAACAGGAATGCAGTCTTTAATTGGAAACAATAAGAGCTATCCATTATTATTTAATTCTAATTATCAAGAAATAGGGCTGGGGTTGTGGCTCAACAGTAGAGCCACTCGCCTGGAATGTGCAAGGCCCTGGGTTCGATCCTCAGCACCACATAAAAATAAATACAATAAAGGTATTGTGTCCAACTACAACTAAAAAATCAATATTAAAATAAATAAATAAATAAAATAAATATGATATTGTGTCCAACAAAAAAATAAATTTTTTTAAAAAAAGAAACAAAGGTTCAGGATTTACATTTTTTGTCCCATAGAATTTTTTTTTTCGTACTAGAAGTTGAACCCATAGATGTTTAACCATTGAGTCACATCCTCACACCTTTTTATTATTTTTTTTTTATTTTGAGACAGAGTCTCACTAAGTTGCTAAGGATAGCTTTGAACTTGTGATTCTCCTGTCTTAGCCTCCTAAATCCCTGGGATTACAGGTGGGCACCTACACACCCGGCTCCTATAGAACTTTTAAAAAGGAAAGCTGCAGAAAAGTTGGTTTCACTTTCCAGTGGAGAAATTCACTATTCTGTCAAGATCTGCACGCACTACAAGGCATGTAGTGGGAATGTAGAAGAAGCTATCTTCTCTCTTGAAAGACACCAGTCAGTTATATGGACCTTCTAGAGCTAATGTTTGTCTGGTACTGTTACATGATGAGAGGCTTCTGTTTTGGGTAGTCCACAGCTGCTGCTTGGGGCCCCTGTTACCCCTCACGGACTTGGCCCATTCTTCTGCTCCACCTTGATTCAGCGACTAAAGGGTTGACAACTAGAGGCCTCTGGGGTGTAGCTTGAGCTGGTGGTTAAATATTCTGAACATCATCTGTGGGCCTCCCCATTGCCATTGGTGGTTCCAACAATGTTGGACCGAAGCAAATGCTTGTTGGTTGGCAAGAATAACGCACTGAACAACTTGGTCTGTTCTGCTGGGAGCATCTTTGGGAGCAGGATGGACACCAGGTCACCACAGGTCTTTGGGACAATGCAGACGATTATGTGAGTGTACATTAGATTTCATTGTATAGTAGAAATAAAAAGGGGGCAAAGAGAGCAAGAGGCTGTGTCTTATCTTCACATGTAGCATAAGGCAGGTCCGTGGTGTGCATATAATTAGTGTGCTGTGGTGTGCATATAATTAGTGTGCATTGAGTGAGTGTGCGCTCCTGCTTTGTCAGGAGGATATTCCTGTTGAAATAATGGCAACTCACATTTATCACATTACTTAGAGTTTACAAAGTAGTGTGTGTTCTCTACACCCTCCCTTACCCCCCCATCCCTCCCACCCCCCATCCCCCCCACCCTCCACCCCCCACCCCCCCATCCCACCCCATCCCCTCCATCCCCCCCATTCCCCCCCCTCTTTGAGACACTAGGGATCAAACCCAGGGCCTTTTGCATACTTGGCAAGCTCAGAACCACATCCCATCCCCCTAAGTGGTTCTTTGAACCACTTTTATTCCACTTCTTAAAAAAAACTTTATTCCACTTATACTTTTTATTCCACTATATATTTTTATTTTTATGCCACTGTTATTCCAGATACTCTTTGTTACTTTGATTTTTCCCCCTCAGAAATGGAGGGAATTGCCCCCAAAATCTCAATATGGGAAAAGAAAGAAATATTGGAAAATAAAGGATTGTTCCTAGGAAAAGAAAGAGGATTTGTTAGTGATATACGGGAACCTAAATGTAAGGCCACATCATGCACCAACCCTGATCATATTTAAAGCATATGCTGTTTTTTGCCCCAGTCCCTCTGCTGCAAAGACCTCCTTCCCTTCTCCCCAGCCTGGGTCCCACTGCCTGCCCCTCACCTTTCACCCAGTTAGCTTCTACTTGCTACTCCCTTTCTCCTTTCCCAGCTCCTTCCTGGGTTGGATTAGTTGCCTCTTTTCTCCTTCCATAGCACACTGCAACCACAGTAGGCTGCAGTTACATTGTTAGATTGATTTTCTACAGCTATGCCATGATTTCTGAAGGAGAGGTTATGTTCATGTGTATTTTCAGTGCCTGGCATGGAAATGTTTCCAAAAGTATCATCTGCACAGCCCTCTGTCAGAATATCAAGGGGTGAAGCCCGGAATCTGCCCTGTAATGAAAAACTTTTTTTCTTTTTCTTTCTTTCTTTTTTCTTTTTTTTTTTTTTTTTTTTTTTTTTTTTGGTATTGTGGGTTGAAGCCAAAAACATTTTACCACTCTTTACCACTGAGCTACATCCCCAGCCTTTTTATTTTTTATTTAAGTTGCTGAGGCTCGCCTCAAACTTGTAATCCTCTTGCCTCAGCTTCCTGGGTTGTTGGGATTACAGCTTGTGCCACCACTCACTAAACTTTTTAACATGCTCCCCAGGTGATACTAAGTTAACCCTGTTTGGAAACCACTGTGTTGTAAGACTAAATTACTTGGATGGATATATTGGGAGGGTTCATCTCTTTATCTGTGTTGGACTTTGTGAAGAGAAGCTGCTTTCCATGTATGAGGCCGGGGCTGAGAAATTGTAATGCTTTCGTAGACAATAATGAGATCATGTAGTAACCCCTTTCTGTGTCTGGGTGTGCATTTTTGTGTACAGGCTTATCTGTCTTGGGCCTCTTTTGTCACACGTCGCTCATCTGTGAGTTGAGGCTCTGACTGTCTTCCCACTGAGCTTTTTTGGAGAACAGAAGGAAGAGACATTTCTCTCTGAAGATGAACTCAACAGACCCCCTTCAGGATGCCCCCAATGCCACCTTGCTGCACGTGCCTCACCCGCAGGGAGGCAATGACACCTCTCTCCGGGAGGATCTTCAGGACCTCATCCACATGGCCACCTTGGTGACCTGCACTTTTCTGCTTGCCATCATCTTCTGCCTAGGCTCTTACGGCAACTTCATTGTCTTCTTGTCCTTCTTTGACCCAGCCTTCAGAAAATTCAGAACCAATTTTGATTTCATGATCCTGAACCTGTCCTTCTGTGACCTCTTCATCTGCGGGGTGACGGCGCCCATGTTCACCTTTGTGTTGTTCTTCAGCTCAGCCAGTGGCATCCCGGATGCTTTCTGCTTCGCCTTCCATCTCACCAGTTCCGGCTTCATCATCATGTCCCTCAAGACGGTGGCAGTGATTGCCCTGCACCGCCTCCGCATGGTGCTGGGGAAGCAGCCTGATCGCACAGCCTCCTTTCCTTGCACCTTGCTCCTCACACTGCTTCTCTGGGCCACCAGTTTCACCCTCGCCACCTTGGCGACCCTGAAGACCAATAAATCCCACCTCTGCCTTCCCATGTCCAGTCTGGTGGCTGGAGAAGGGAGAGCCATTCTGTCTCTCTATGTGGTCGACTTCACCTTCTGCATCGCCGTGGTGTCTGTCTCCTACATCATGATCGCACAGACCCTGAGGAAGAATGCGCAGGTCAGAAAGTGCCTCCCGGTCATCACTGTCGATGCTTCCAGACCACAGCCTTTCATGGGGGCTCCCGCCAAGGGAGGCGGAGATCCCCTCCAGTGCACCGTGCCGGCCCTCTACAGGAACCAGAGTTACAACAAACTGCAGCACGTTCCCACGCACGGGTACACCAAGAGTCCCAGCCAGCTGCCAGCCCCTGCAGCCAGCCGACTCCAGCTGGTATCAGCCATCAACCTCTCCACTGCCAAGGATTCCAAAGCCGTGGTCACCTGCGTGGTCATTGTGCTGTCGGTCCTGGTGTGCTGTCTTCCGCTGGGGATTTCCTTGGTGCAGGTGGTCCTGTCCAACAGTGGCAGCTTCATCCTTTACCAGTTTGAACTGTTTGGATTCACCCTGATATTTTTCAAGTCAGGATTAAACCCTTTCATATATTCTCGGAACAGTGCTGGCCTGAGAAGGAAAGTGCTCTGGTGCCTCCAGTACATTGGCCTGGGGGTTTTCTGCTGCAAACAGAAGACCCGACTTCGAGCCATGGGAAAAGGGAACCTCGAAGTCAACAGAAACAAATCCTCCCATCATGAAACAAACTCGGCCTACATGTTGTCTCCAAAGCCGCAGAAGAAATTTGTGGATCAGGCTTGTGGCCCGAGCCATTCAAAGGAAAGTGTGGTAAGTCCCAAGATCTCTGCTGGACATCAGCACTGTGGTCAGAGCAGCTCCACCCCCATCAACACTCGGATCGAACCCTACTACAGCATCTATAACAGCAGCCCTTCCCAGGAGGAGAGCAGCCCACGCCACTTGCAGCCAATCAACTCTTTTGGATTTGCAAGCTCCTATATTGCCATGCATTATCACACCACCAACGACCTAATAATGCAGGAGTACGACAGCACTTCAGCCAAGCAGATTCCAGTCCCCTCGGTTTAAAGTCAGGGAGGCCAGAGAATCTTGTGCAAATGTTTTATTTTTATTTTTTGCCTTCTCACCCTGTTTGATTTTTTGAGAGCCGCGCAGATCAAAACTTCAAGATTCAGCCGAAAAGTTGGCAGTTGGGACTTTTCTTTTGTCTGAAATATTAATGTCTTGATTTGATTTGTAATTTCTTGACATTTTAAGATATGGTGTAAAAGTTTATTTAGCTTTTTAACCCGGACCTGTTACCCAGTCTTTTGTGCTGAACCTTTAAATAGAGGCCAGGAATGCTGATGGTTATATTCAAGTAGGAAATCCACGGACTGGTTGTAATTCTCTGAGTCAGTATTATGGGTCTATAAAGATATTGCTGGATTTTTTTTTTTTTTTTTTTTTTTTTTTTTTGGTGCTGGGGATTGAACCCAGGCCCTTGCACATGCTAAGCATGAACTGTAGCACTGAGCTGCACTCTCAGCTCTCGATATGGATTTAAAAAAAAAAAAAAATAGACGAACTTGAAGGTATGAGTTGATTTTTTTGTTTGGTTTGTTTTTGTTTTCTTGGTATGGGGGACTGAACTCAGAAGTACTCTATCTCTGAGCTACAACCTTAACTCTTTTTAAATTTTGTTTTCAGACAGGGTCTTGCTAAGTTGCTAAGTTGCTGGCCTCCAACTTATGATCCTTCTGCCTCAGCCTCCTGAAGGTGTTATTCTTTTAAGAATGTAAAATTTGATTCTTTGAAGTCCTGAAATAGGGATTAATACACTTTTTGGTAAGCAGGTTTATTTGAATAAAAATAACATTGTTAAAACAACAAAAAAATCACAAATATGTTACCTATATTTTTGTCCTTCTCAAAAATTCACACACAAGTACTTTCCTTTTATAAGACACTCAACTAAGAATTTAGTGTATGATTATTGCCATTTCTTATTAGAGACATTATTATTCTGTGTCAATTGGGGTAGCTGTATAGTTCTTTAAATTTTTTATTTTTTGGTACTGGAAATTTAACCCAAGGTACTTTACCATTGAGCTACGTCCTCAGCCCTTTTTATTTTATTTTTATTGAGACAGTGTTTCACTAATTTTTTGAGGGTTGACTAAGTTGCTGAAGCTGGCCTCAAACTTGTTATCCTCCTGTCTCAGCCTCCCTAATTGCTGAGATTATAGGTATGCACCACCGCCTCTGGCTGTATAGTTCTTTTCAAAAGAAAGATATTTTAGCTTGTTACAAGTGAATTACTATATTTTGGAACGATCTTATCCAAGAATCCTAGTGCATGGGGACTGCCCCTATAGTATAGGCGTTGTTCTTGGAGAGGGTTGTTATGTGGGAGACAGTGTGAACTATTGTGTCATTCATTAGGCTATCTTGGCATAGAGATGGGATTGGGAGGTTTTCCTACAGTGTAAGAATATTTATTAAGTACCTGTCAGTATTCAAGTAACTACTTAGAAATAACTCCTTTTTCTTTATTTTTGTATCATTGTGGTAGAAAAATTATCAAGGTGATATATTTTCAAACTGTTTATTTTTCCTCCCACTAATCTTTTTTTTTTTTTTTTTTTTTTTTTTTTTTGGCCAAATGGGGATTGAACCCACGGCCTTGTACACACTAGCAGCCACTAAGCAACTTCCCCAATACCCCACTCTTTTTTTTTTTTTTTTTGAGCCAGGGTCTCTCACTAAATTGCCCAAGCTGGCCTCAAACTTGTGGTCCCCCTGCCTTGGCCTCCCAGTAGCTGGGATTACAGGAGTACGCCCCATGACTCCCAGAACCTTAACCTGGAAAGTAGATTAAGTATCTCTGTACCTGAAACCAATTTTATTCTTTACTCTGTGATTCTTAGGATAACAATGTGAACTTACACTTTTATGTAAAATATTTTCATTATACAGTCAGTACTTGACCGCCCTGGAATTTTGGAACTGAACTATTAGACTCAAGCATCACACTCCAAAACCTATCTTTATAAATTGTTGTATTCAAGAATTACTGTTGCACATTGGGGGAAGTACTTTGTTCTTTTGAATGAAAGACACTCAATTCATAGTCCCCCTCCCTGAGCCTGTTCCTAAGTAGAGGTCCTGGGAGGCCTGGGACAGAGAGTAGATTTTCAACTAGTGTTCACTTTCACCTCATCTAGTGCCTCACACCCTCCAGTATTTACCCCGTCATTTCTATTTCTGAGATTGAAGTATGAACTATAGGATTTATTTGGTTTTTAAATTCACCTTTCAGGACTGACTACCCTGCCTTCTCCTTTTCTCTCTTCCTCCCTCCCTTCTCTTCCTTTCTTCCTTTGGTTTTGCTATCGAATTTTATAACAGAAGATAACATATTCACTCTCTCATCATTTTTTTTGGGAGGGGGGTAATTGAATGCTGTTTTTGGAAGTCACTATTACCTATTTCAATCGTGCTTTTATATTTTAATACAACACTGTACTTATTTATTAATACTCCCATGAGATAGGTTAATATATATCTCTTTTTAACAAAGAATTAAGAAATCTAACATCCTCTCCCAAGACAACTTGAAGGACTGTGTCAAATTAAGAAACAGAGCTTTGTCTTAAGTCAGAAGCTAGTGGTCCAATCAACCAAACACCTTTATAATTCATAACATAAGTCAAGAAAATACTTCCCACGTTTTTAAGGTATATGTTTTTGGACAGGCATTTCAAATGTGATTTCATAAAAGGTTATAACAAAAGCAATTTCTATGTATAAAACTTTAAATGTCAGATTTCCTGTGTGACCTTTGAGTTTGAGATATTTTGACCAGCATGGGGCCCTTCTTTGGGAAGTAAAAATTATAGCATAAAGAAAACTAAGCATGTGCATATAAGGTATTCAGTTCTTTATACTCATTAAGAAATTATTGATTTAACTTGCATGAAATACATAGTGAGCTAGATTCTTAGCTCCCCTTCACATCTATATCTGTAAGTAGATATAGATATTTAGACAGAACTTATCTCTACATAAGTTATGTATGTCTATGTATACTTATATAGTAGTTATAAGGTATAGATAGACATATATAACTTCTCTTTATAAGGGCTAAAATGAGAACTAAGAGTAATGAGAATTCAATTGAATATGATTAACTTGCAGGGTATATTAACTAGTTCTCTTGATGCTTTACTGTGATGCAAAGTATGTGAGGTCTTTAAAACATTTTATAATAACTGTTCTTATGTTAACCATTAGGCCAGATTTGTATTTCTGATGCTTTTAATGTACTTTTAAAATAAAGTTTGGAAAATAAAAATATTGAAAATCCTAACATTTTGAACATCACGTTTCAATATGATGACTTTCCTGTTCAAACATTTAAAAACCATGAGAGCATGGCAGTTGGCATGTTTTGTTTTGTTGCTACTGGAGATTGAACCCAGGGGCACTTTACTACAGAGCTACATCCCCAGTCCTTTTAATTTTTTATTTCAATCAGGATCTCACTACGCTGCTGAGGCTGGCCTTAGACTTAATGATCCTCCTGCCTCAGCTTCCTGAGTCTCCATTATTACAGGCGTGCACCACCACACCAGACTGAATACTCTGTTTTTTTTTTTTTTTAATTATTCTCCATAATGTGGCTTCTCCTCTTCCCAGACTGCCCTCTGTTCACAGTTCAGGGGCCATGTGTACCTGGAGACTGCAGAGGGATCTTTGACTCTCCCAGAAACACTCACTTTTTCTCTTTATTCACCTAAAGCAGTTGCTTTTCTTTTCCATTAAGGAAAAGATGCCTGGGAGCCTCTTAAAAGAGATCTGCTCCGTGCTCTCCTACTGAAGTGGAAGAAGGAAAACAAGGCTTAGTTAGACACCAAGCCCTGTGGAGTGGTGAGAGGAGAGGCTCTTCTGTCAGGGAGGGAGGCTTTAGAGAGGCCAGGCCTAGACCACCCAGAGGACTCTGCTTCTGCGATTGACTGGAGAATGTGCTCAGTGTGCATCAGCCCGATGTTGAGAATGTGCTCGAAGCTGTGAGGGGCAAGAATGGCGAAGACACTGGCCACTTGAAGTTTGATGGGTTTATTTTGAGGTGATGGAGAAAGAAAACAAGGAACTGAGAGGAGAATATCTCTTCCTTTCTGCCCCCAGCCCCAAAGATGACTCTGTACATTGAGAAGCAGATGCTGGCAGTGATTATGTTGATACTGAGTCTCTGGGCTTTCAATACCAGCATCAGTGAATGTATATCTCAAATGTATATCTCTAGTCTGACCTCTCCCTGGACTCCATGCTGGTCTGTCCAATTGCCTATTTAACATCTCTGCTTGGATCTCTAATAGGCCTCTCAAAATTTAACAGACATGAAACTGAACTTTTGGTTCAACATGATTCCCCCCACAAACTTTCTCCTCCCTCTATTTTGTCACTTCAGTAAAGGACACGCAGATACACAGCAGCACAGCTCAATTTGGTGTCCTTGACTCCTTTCTTTCTCCTGCATGCTGCATCCGATCTGTTGGACAAATGTTGAATCACCTCACAAATATACTCTGAATCCAGCTATTTCTCCTTCCATCCCCACGCCTTCTGGCCCATGTCTCCAAAGTCTCTCACCTGGACTTTTAAACTGGTCTCACAACAATGTACCAGCCTTTCTTTTTGTGTGTGTGTGTGCTATGGTCTCTTGCCTATGTCACAGCGATCCTCTTAAAGACATAAATGTCACTCTCCTGTTTATAGCCTTCTGGTGGCTTTCCAGTCTACCCCACTGAGTACAAACTTTGAGGTGCTTGTCATGGCCTGTGTTGCCCTAATCATCTGGTCTCTGGTTTCCTCTCTCTGTCCATTTCCTTTCTTTCACACCCTGCCCAACATGCTCAGGCTGCATAGGCTTTGGGGCCATTTCTCACATGCCTCAATTTTATCCCATGTCTGGGACTTCCCCCCCAAATCTTTCAACCTGGAATGATATCCCCAGGGGCCTTTCCTAGTCCCCTATTCAGTGTGGCTCTCTATTCCGTCAGTCTCTCTCTCCATCTCACCTGATTTTTTCATAGTCCTTATTTGTTTCCTGACATTATGTTACTCTGTTGGTCTGCTCAGGTTGCCGCGTACCATAGACTGGGTGACTTACACAACAAAAACTTATTTTCTCCTGGTCTGGAAGCTGGAAGTCCAAGATCTAGGTACTATCAGAGCTCATTCCTGATGAGGCTTTCTTTCTGACTTTTAGGTGACTGCCTTCTTTGCAGTGTGGCTTTACATGGCAGACAGGGAGGAAGCCAGCTCTTTTGTGTCTCTTTTTATAAGGGCGCTTATCCCATCATGAGGGCCCTACCCTTATGACCTCATTTAACCTTAATTACCTTCTTAAAGGCTCTCTCTCCAAATATAGTCACATAAGGAGTTACAACTTGAAAATATGAATGTGGGGGAACACAGTTCATACCTCAACAGTTATATATAATTGCTTACTCGCTGTCTCCTCCCTAGAATCAAGCTCTACTGGGCAAAGACTGTCTATTTTGTTCAGCATAATATCCTTAGTACCTTTCAGCCCTAGTGGGCTGTTGAATAAATGAGTCAAACAATAAATGAATGAGTGAATGAAGCCTGAAAGTCCTGTTGACACATCTATTTCTGGCTGGCTTACAATTTCCCCATGTTTGGTATTTTCTGTATCCTTCTCTATTTTCCCAGAGTGACTGTCAATCAGCAGGGTGACCTATGTCCTGATGTAGGAGGACTACAAGGTCCTGTTCCTGGCTCTTTACTCAGGGAACTGTTATCCAGCTCTGAGGGTATCTTTTTCTAAGGTACAGACCCGGCTGCCCAGAGGCTTCCAGACAATCTGTGTTCATTCACCCTGAAATTCCTTAACTCGTGATGGTGCCTGAAGTTATTGAAGATGAAACAAAATCCTTCTGCACCCACGAAGGAATTGCAGAAGAGAAGGGATAAGATTGGAGAGGGATACTACTGATTATTATAAAATATACCACAATTTGAATAAAGGTGAACATTTAGGGAAATTTTACTTTCCACAAGAAATAGTTAATAGGCAGTCTCTTTGGGTCCAATGCCTTTGAGATGAATTTTACCAAAGTATCACTTCATTACTTACGGACAACTCAGTCACCTTTACTTCCCCCCACCCAAATAAAGCAGAGTATCAACACCCTTCTCTGGTGTTGAGCTGGTTCATGGGTTTCTCTGAGTTCGTTTATGTGAAGGTTTGCTCTTTCGACATGGTGCTGCTCCTTCAGCTCCCTGTAGCGTGCTGATGAGTGGGGGATCTTTCTGTTGATTCTCAGTGTGGGAATCTTGATTTTCATGCCAAGTCTGGTGTTCTGCAGAATGCAGCTTGTTCAGATGCCAGGGAGGCCTTACAAAATTGAGCAATTCACAAAGGGTGCTCTATGCCTGTCTCCTGCGACCAACGTACTAGGAGAGGTTTCATAACCTGTGTCAATGCTGTAGAATATTTTCCACAAGCAGAATATCTGGATTATTTGGCTGTAGGAACAACATATGTCAAAGAAATTGTAAAAACTAATATTATTAATATGAATGAGGAAAGATAAAGGAAGCTTTTTGTTTTTTTAGGAGTTCGGAGTACCTCTGAATTGGAGTATTTTCAGTTCATAGAGTAGGGAAAATACAACAGAGGAAAGAATACATCCACTGTACTCTTTTGGTAGGCAACTACAAAGGTTGAATGTAGCTCGGTGGTAGAGGGCTTGCCCAGTATGTGAGGCCCTAGGTCCATCTGAAGCCACATACACACACATATACATGGGTATATGGAACCCCAAGAATATGGCTGTAAGACAGGGAAAAAATTACATGAAGACAAAACAAATTGATAAAAAATTCTATTCCTTTTCTTTTCTGAGTCATTGTAAAAATGCAGGAAATTTTCCCCCCTCAAACTACCAAACACAGGCCCCCAAAAGTGTTAATCTTCAGGTGTAGTGGCACCCACCTATAAACCCAGTGACTCAGGAGGCTGAGACAGGAGAATCTCAAGTTTGATGCCATCAACTTAGCGATAACTTGTCTCAAAATAAAAAGTTCTGGGGTTGTGGCTCAGTGGTAAAGCACCCCTGTGCTCAATTCCAGTTACCTCTCCCTTACCAACCCCCCAAAAAGTGGTATTTCATAAAAATAACATACTGGAGAAAAATGACTCTCTCTCTCTCTCTCTCTCTCTCTCTCTCTCCATATATATATATATATATATATATATGTATTTCTCTTGCCAGGACAAAATTAATTTCCCTCATTTTACAGGCCCTGTTGCTGAGCTTGTCTGTGTGTTCTCTCAGGTGGGAGGTGATAACAGAGTGGTTCCTGGGGCAGGAGATGTTTCTATAAATAGAAAGCATTGTAGCATAAGTTTATGAATATAGACTCTGGAATCTGAATGAAGAAAAGTGTTAGTTCAGCCACTTGTAGTTAGCTTAACCCTGAGTCTCATTTTGCTTCTCTGTGGTTAAAGACATAAGTGTACCTCATAAGATTGTCATTGTAGGCTATATGGTGGTTAGCCTAGTGCCTGGTACTTAATTGATGTTCAGTATGTGATAGCTGTCATTTTTGTTATTATAAAAGCACATTCTGGAAGTCGCCTGTCTTCCTGAAAGTCAGGAAATAATGACCTCTGGGTTTAGCTCAGCGGTACAGTGCTTACCTAGCAGCAAGTTCACTGTTTTGGGCTTTATTACTGAGTGATTTCAGAGAGTAGGTTCAACTTGCTGGGTTTTCAAACACTAAATTGTTGGACTTTTAAAAAGTTTGACTTTTAATATTATGTATTTACTCAATAAAAACTATTTTAAGAATAGGAAGCTATATAATATTTCTTAAATTCAAGGCAAAGCATACTTTATTAAATTGAAAGGTACTAGAAAGAAGTTTAACAGATTTGAAATATATAGTACATGATTAGTTGTGAGATTTAACAATATTTTACACTCTTACAAATATCTTTGGTTATCATCTCCAGAAAATTCTGTCTGATTTACTTGCTTTGGGTGGACATTTTTTGCATCAGATGTAAAACATACTAAAATGCTTTACAATTTACAAATAAGTGTGGATGCAGGACACGAAAGTCTTATATTTCATTTATTAATAATTTGATCTTGTTTCTGTTTTTTAAATTTTGAGACTGTCAGACTTACCTTCATTTTCTCTAAATGTTAAAGAGTGGAGTTCTAGTCGTCTTCAAACTATAGATTCTTCCAAGAGCTAACCATAAATATATTCTTTTTTCCCCATCAACGTGAAAAAGCACTGTGAGATACTAAGACCTCAGTGATTGGAGCCATGGTTGGTGAGAATAACCTTTAACCTCTATACCAGAATTCAGATTTGTGTATACCTGATAATGTATTCTTAATGCTAATATATAAAGTGACAATTCCATGTTTCTGGAATGTGACAGGGACATTAATTAACCTACAATGCTGTAATTTGGTGAAAGTGAAAGATAAAGGAAGGTATCCCCACCAACTCTTTTCTTCTATATATGTAATGCCCTCCTCAGACAATTTTGTGTTTCTGACTCATGAATGACAGCATCAGACCACATTACTATGTGATACTGTGGCTTAATTCTTCTTTAACAGATGGAAAATGAAAATTTCTAATATTTTCTTCTCACAACCTACTGGATCATCTTGCCTGCTTAAACAACCTGCTTTTGAGACTATTTGGCATGAGATAAAGCATCCCCTTCTGGTATAGTGGTTGATGGCTGCTCTACTATGCCTGCCAAACAAGTAAAGAAAAGAAGTGGAGAAACGAATTTTCTCTTAAGCCAGGTCACCATGGCAACATATTTTGAAAACTTTTACCTCAATAGCTCATTGTAATCTACAACATCCTAACTTGTTGAGCCCCTAAGCAATTTAGTGAGATCCTGTCTTAAAATAAAAAAAGAAAAAGGGCTGGGGATGTGTCTCAGTGGTTATGCACCCTTGGGTTCAATCCCCAGTACCACCACCAACAACAAAAAACCCCCAAATCCATGCATATGAAAGATAATTCTATTTTTACATTTAAATGAAAATATAAGAAACTAGGAATATTCTAGAAATAAAGTTGAAAGTCAGATTTAGGTGGCTAGTATTCATTTTAATTTGAAGCTCCAGTTGCAAATACTAACAATTCAAGATTTGGGCCTTGATTTTGTGGTAAAGAAAAAAGGCTTAAGTCTTTTTATGCTAGTGTTTTGGACCTACTGGGTCAATAATTGAGCCTTATGAAGTACTAGATAGTTTAAATGTGGTCATAAATGAGGCCAGGTCTGTGTATCTGATTAAATGCGAAGGTTATTTCACCAGGGACCGTACACAGGCGCACTATTCTGGTTTGAGAGAATTTGTTGCCAACATTCCTTTCATCAAGAATACAGACTATGGCTAGGCTATCAGCCCCACCTACTGGCATTTTGAGGAAGAGCAGATAAAGCTAAAAGAAAAGTCTTTTAGTCTTCTAAAGAGTCTGATTTGGTAGATCAACCACTTTAACAGACTTCACCTGGAGAGAGACAATGAGAAGGTTGACTCTCAAAAAACCTTTATTATTTTGAATTAATGACTCCTATTTTAAAGCATCTTTCTTGGTAAGCTATTCCAATACAGTATGTGTGTGTATGTATGTGTGTGTATACATGTGTGTGAGTGTACACACACACACACACACACAGTAATGGTCAATTTGAATCCTCAACTTGATTGGATTAAGAGATGCAGAAGATTAAAGGCTTCTGAATGTGGCCAGGGGGCTGTGTCTGGGAATGATTGGCATGTGGAATAGCCAACTGAAATGGAGATACTCCCTAAGCACGGTCAGCACCCTGCAATAGGCTGGAGACTTGTATGGAATAAAAGTTGGAAGAACAGGGAAGCAGAAGCAGATGCAAGCTCCTTTCTTGTCGTGGGGGTTCTTGATTGCTGCTGTGATCACCTGAGGAGCTCCTTCAATCTTCCAACTAGGACTCTGCCAGTGATTCTCCAGGGAGTTTCCAGAGCTTTTGTACTCGGACTGGGGAATCATCATTAATCTCTCTTGTTCTGAGGCTTCAGCCTCTTGAACTGCACTGCTACTGGTTCCTCCAGCTCTCCAGCCTGCATTGTGGACTATCCAGCTTCCGGTTGTGTAAGCCAATCTAATAAATCCCCTTTTTATAATCATACCTCCTGTTGGTTCTGTTCCTCTAGAGAACCCAAGAGTTTGGTCTAAATATTCTCAAATTGCTTTCTGGCACTGAACTTTCATAATTCTAATTACCTCCTTTTTATAGTCTAAATGTGAGGACAATTATATTGTTTTAATTCATTGATAATAAGCTGTTTCTGCCACTTGATGTCCCCCGAGATGATGTGATGTGCTGCCTCTTCACATCGACAGGTCATCTGTCCAGGGATGCAACCTTCAAATCTGTGAGTAAAAACAAACAAACAAAAAAACACAAAACCCCAATCCCCTTTTTAAGTTGATTGAGATACAGTTGGAAAACTGACCAACTTAGTAGCTTTGGTCTTCGATATTATTGTGTTATGGGAGACAAGGGCAGTATTAAGAAGGAAGTTAATCCTTATTAGGAAGTAGTAGGCTAGGCTTTTTCATAAAGTTAGTAACTGATACCACTTTATTTATTCTTTGAGGTTCTAGGTAATACAATCACCTTAAGAAATAAGTATTCTCTCTATAAAAGATGTATTGAAGCCTGAAGAGGCTCCACTGATCTGTCCAGGCTTACATAGTTGTTATAAGAAACATATTTGTTCTTTGTCCCAGAGCTCTTAAAACCCTAGTAATTTCCTGAGTGATATGAGTATCTTTTGTTAGTTGGGTGTAGTGGCAGTGCATGCTGTAAGCCCAGCTGTTGAGGAAGCTGAGGCAGGAGGATCACAAGTTGGAAACGAGCCTCAGCAATTTAGCAAGGCCCCAAGCAACTTAGCAAGACCCTCTCTTGAAATAAAAAGGGCTAAGGATGTGACTCAGTAGTTAAGCGCACCTGAGTTCAATTCCTGATACCAAAAAACAAAAACAAAAACAAAAACAAAAACAAAAAAAACAAAACAAAACAAAACAAAAACTCTTGTTATTCACAGTGAGCTCCCTGGGCTTAAACTAGAGTTTATATGCTAATGAGGTGACTTAGAGTGAGACTCTTAGCCTCTGGATGTTACTGTTCATCAGGGGGTAGGGGAGAGTCTAGAGACTCAGTTCTATAAACATTTGAACTCTTTGAGATCCTGTTTTTTGTGGTGCTTGGGTTTGAACCTTGGGCCTTGCACATGGTGCATTCCTTCTGAGCAATATATCCATCTCACTCTTGAGGTTTAATAAGCTCCCATATTATTGAACATATAGAGGTTCTTTTTTTTTTTTGTACTGGAACTTGAACTCAAGGGCACTCCAGCAGCCACATCCCCAGCCCTTTTTGATATTTTTTAGAGACAGGTCTCACCAAGTTGCTGAGTGCCTCACCCTCGATGAGGCTGGCTTTTAGACTCTTAATCCCCCTGAGAATTCTGAGCCACTAGGATTGAAGCTGTGGACCACCTTGCTTGGTTCTGGGAGGGTGCCATACCTAACAAGGGCATGGAAGCTCTATGTTCTTCTCAACCCCATTCCTTGTTTTATGTCTCTTCTGTCTGGCTGATCAGAGTAGTATCCTTTAGGACAAACTGGTAAACTAAGTAAGTTCTGTGCACCATTCTAGTGGTTTTTTGAGCCCAAGGAGGGGTCCTGGGAACCTGACATGGCTGGTTGGTCAAAAGTACTGGAGGCACAGACTTGCAACTGGAATCTGAAGTCGTGATAGTCTTGGGGGGGAAAAGCCCTTTTACTTGTGAGATTTGATGTGAAGTCCTAGTAGAGCTAGAATTGAATGGAATTATTGGATACCTGCTGATGTTGGAGGGAAAAAAAAAAAAAAACCAGACATTCTGGTGACATCAAATGTTTGTTCTATGCTGTGTGCAGTTGTTTTATCATAGCTCATACACAGTAAGTTAAAAAGAGAATCTATGTATAGGTCTGAATTTAAAGTGCATGCTCAGCGGGGGCTGTAGCTTAGTGACAAAAGTGCTTACCCAGCATGTGTGAGGCACTGGGTTCGATCCTCAACACCACATAAAAATAAACAAAATAAAGGCATTCTGGCATTCTGTCCATCTACAAAAAAAAAAAAAAAAAAAAAAAAAAAATTAAAAAAGTGCATGCTTTCTGTATTCTGCTTCCTACTAAAATCTACAAATAATCCTAAAATAGTTAATTTTTAAAAAAAATATTTTTTAGGTATAGATGAACACAACACAATGCCTTTACTTTTATGTGGTGTTGAGGATCCAACCCGGGTCCTGCCCGTGCTAGGGGAGCGCTCTACCACTGATCCACAATCCCAGCCCTCCTTAGCCCTTTTTATTTTTGATTTTTGAGGCAGGGTCTTGCAAAGTTGTTTAGGGCCTAAGTTGCTGAGGTTGGTCTAGAACTTGCAATCCTCCTGCCTCAGCCTCCCCAGCTGTTGGGATTACAGGTGTGTGCCATTGTGCCTGGCTTCCCACCCCCGCCCCCCCCATGCTAGGTATTGAACCAAGGTCTGTGCATGCTAAGCAGACAATCTAAGCAGACACTCTACCATTGAACTAACCCCAGTCTCATATGCCCACTTTTCTGTCCTTGTTCAGAAAGACGTGTTCAAAATATGTGCAATGGGATAAAGAAGAAAAGAAAGGAACTTAATAATCTTCCATTGATTACATGACAACACTGCTTGTGGACATTTTATTTACTTTAAAATAAATATTGTACTATAAAATTGTCCAGACCTAAGATCTGTAGTATACAGTAGACAAGTAAAATGGATAGCCAGCACAGTGTGTTTTGTTAGAGTAAATCATTTTAAATCAGGGATTAATCAATTGTCTACACCAGATACTCTGGGAGTAAACACACTCAAGATGAAGAAAGAAATATATAAAAGTTTGGAGAGAGAAGCAACCTATCACAAGTTAAGTTTCTTCAGAGTAACAGTGGTAAAGAAAACTCAGCTGTGAGACTACTGTGTGCCCATTTCTCGTTCAATGCCTGGCAGAGAGCAGCTGTTATATAAAGTTTGTTGAAAGGATTTCAGGCACTAGAATTTACATATTTTACAGGGTCTCTCATTTAAACAACCTCCTATATCTTTCTTCATTATCTTTACTTCATTAGCTGTTTATACATAATTACATAATAAATCTATTATTTAAAATCTTTTCAGTAAGTACAACCATTATAACATTTGAATAGGCTGGACTCCAACTTGCTTGGATGAGGTTTATTTCAGAATCACATCATCCAAGCAAAGACATAACATAAATCCATTCATAAGACACAACAAAAATGAAAAAAGTGAGACAAATGTCTGCCTTAGAAGTTTATCAATAACCTCTTATATACACATATATATTCACAAAGTGGTTTAGAGTCCTTTTAGATGATCCTTTAGATGAGGTTCAATGGCTGAGAACGCTATAATGAGACACATGGTCAGAAAGAAATCATGACTTTCAATGATCTTTTTTTTTCCTTCAGCTTTAATGTCCTTTAGTTGGGGAGAGAAAGAAGTCCATTTTCATCTGCTGTATCTAAGATTTTACAGATCACTGGAGATTCAACCTAAAGAAAAAAAGAACAACAAAGCCATTAAAAAGTTGCATACTTTATTTAGTATTATTTTGCTAAATGAATACATTTGCTAAATGTGTATGAGTCCTTGTTTTGGATAAACCATCCAACATCATACCTACAAAATTAAAACAATTTTTAGTCATGTATATAAAATATGAGATAGGAGACAAGGGAGAAAAAGTGTGAAGGACAGGAATAAGAAATCGCTAGATCTTATATGTCAAAAATGATAGAATATTATGGAAAAATAATTAGTTGTATTTAAAAGGCAAAGAAAAACGTAACTCAAAGATGGGCCAGATGTTGAAATTATCAGTTATAACAGTTATAAAAAATATGATGAAGCTGGGCATGGTAGTGCATGCCTAATCCCAGACCCTGTCTAGAAACAACAACAACAAAAGGGCTCAGTGGTTAAGTGCCCTGGGTTCAATCCCCTGTACCAAAAAAACAAAACAAAACAAAACAAAAAAACCCAAACCTATAACAGAAACAAAATATGATGACGACAACATTAGAAAAGGCAGATAACATGTATGACTGAAGGGAATTTCAGCAGATAAAAAGGAAACCATAGAAAAAGAACCAAATGGAAATTTTAGAGATGAAAAATTTATCACAGATGAATTCATTCAATGCACTGGACAGAGTGGGGAAATACGGGGAAATAATTTATAACTTGAGACTGGTTAATGGAAGGGAACCAAACTGAGCCAGATTTGTATCCCAGTGATTTGAGAGACTAACAGAAGGAGGATTACAAGCTCAAGGCCAGCTTGGGTAATTTAGCAAGATCCTGTCTCAAAAAAAAAAAAACTAAAAAAAAAAAAAAAAAAAAAAAAAAACAACAACAAAAGAACTCAATGGTAGACTGCTTGCCTAGTATACGCCAGGTTCAATCCCCAGTACCAGCAAGTCAGCATGGAGGAGGGATTAGAAAGCGGTATTTTTTGGAGAGGGGGATAAGGTGTGTTTAATGGAAAGAGATATGAGAAAATTTTCTTCAATAACAGATACTTTGTTTTGGATGACAATATATGTTAAAGTACAAATTCAACATTTAAGACCTGTACATTTTATTTGATGTAAATTAAACCTCAATTAGACATGTCAGGTCTTACAGAAGTAGTATGGGCACCATATATTAAGTCTTGGAGTCTAATGAAGGTCCTTTTCAGACTTAGTGCAAAAAATTAAAATGAGGTCCAAAACTGAATTTTTTATTATTTTCTTTTTACTTACCCCAAGAATATACTGACAGGAGTGAGGCTCTAGCATATACACAGTAACAGCATGGGGAGAATCTGATTCTTTACACCTAAAATAGAGAGTACTTTAAGGCACTGCCCAAATGATACAAAATAAGATTATTTTTTATAGTTATCAACTTAGCCTACAAAGATCTATTCAAGTGAGCCAGCATAATCTCATGCAATTTAAATAATATAATTTAATAATTATTCATAATTATATTTTATATTTATAGAAGACTTGGTAAAGGAGAAAGGTATAAAGCACGAGTTGATAATTTCAACTTACTTTAGTTTTACAGTCACCTGTCTTGGTTTGTCAGTTATATCACAAATATCCCCATTTCCATAAAAATGTGAAACCATCCTAAATTGGAGAAACAAGCTTTATTAAACTAAAAATATCATAATTCTGTAATAGTAATGGGTAAGGAATAACTGTAATGGGTTGGATAAGATGACGGTGATGAGGGTTTTTGGGGTTCTTTCACAGGGACAGTCTTTATATATTTATAAAGAGAATATAAATTAGAGATACTGTATTCAATTTGTATAGCATTTCTATATAAATAAATGAGGTTAGACTCCTTTAAAAAAAGTTGTTTTAAAAAGTTATCCATTTTCCCAACCAATTATATTGTTTGTTTTGTAGAACAATTGTTTTTGTCCCCCATCACGCTAATCCTGTTGCAATACTGTACTGTAAGTGATCCAAGAGATAAGTCTAGGTAGGCCAAGCTATAAATCTCAAATGTGCAATATCCCCCCAAAAGCTTTTGATTTTGTTAGTTTTATCTTCCTATACTTCAAAATTTGTTGTACATGATACCATAAAAAATTTTCACACAAAACACATATAAGCATAAAACAGACTATTGAGTATGTTAGAATATTTATTTATTTATTTTTAAAAGATCTTTCTTTTTAAAAAATTTTTTAGAAATTGATGGACTTTTATTTTATTCATATATTTGTATATGATGCTGAGAATTGAACCAGTGCCTTACAATGCTAGGCAAGTGCTCTACCACTGAGCCACCAACCCAGCCCCGTTAGAATATTTAAATGACTATATCATGATTTTGCTAACATTGATTTTTGGCTTGCCTGAAAAGTCAGCACATTCTGAAAACAATCTCTCAACACTACACCAATGTATCATCTGAGAAGGACCAGGAATGAGTATTTAAGCCAGAGACAGTGGTGCATGCAGCTTCCCAGCAGCTTGGGAGGCTGAAGCAGGAGGATCACAAGTTTGAGATCAGCACTAGCAACTTAAAATAAAATAAAAACAGGGATGGGGATGTAGCTCAGTGGTAGAGCACCTCTGGGTTTGATCCCTAACTCACCCCCCAAAATTTAAAATTTACTGGGCAAGAAACTACGAGAAAAATTAAAGCTTAGTTTTCCTTGGGGAACTGGGGATATAGCTCAGTTGGTCGAGTGCTTGCCTTGCATGTACAAGACCCTGGGTTCAATCTCTAGCACCATTAAAAAAACAAAAACAAAAACTTAGTTTTCCTTGGGAAATGAGATTAATTTATTTGTTATATAAAAATATACCCACATAGCCCAAAAGAGATATGAGATAGTTTTTTTTCAATTTAAATTTTTTTTTTAAATATTTACTTTTTAGTTTTCGGCGGACACAACATCTTTGTTTGTATGTGGTGCTGAGGATCGAACCCGGGCCACACGCATACCAGGCGAGCGTGCTACCACTTGAGCCACATCCCAAGCCTATGAGATAGTTTTAAATAAAGCTACTAATCAATTATTTTCAACCATTTATGTTACAAAAACTGCACAACAAAAGGAAATGCCAGAGTATATTTAAATAGAATAATAGAATTAAATAAACATTACCCATGAAAGAGGCAAATGCTTTATAGTCTCAGTTCTAATAGAACTGAGTCATTGTCACTAATACCACTGCCAATCATTAGCCTATTACCGCCATCACAAAGGCAGCAGCCAAAGTTTACTGCATGCTATTGCCAGGCACTGCCCTTCACAGGAATTACTTCACTTACATGTGATAAGGATCATATGCGGCAATACCATTAGACAAGAGAAATGAAACTAAAAAGATATGTAATTTACCTAAGGTAATAAGTGAAGAGCCAGCCAGCATTTCAGTCCAGGTGGCCAGGCTCCAGAGACTGTGGTCTTACCAATTATACTGTTTTGGTTCTCCACAAAAAGAAAATAATCTAAAAGATGACCCCTGAAAAAATCCTGACCTAGGATCTTGCTTATATGTTTATGTTTATCAATATTCTGGGTTTTAAAAGTTCTCAGATCCAAAGACAAATAAAGGTAGTCTTTACCTGACTGTTTGGGTGCCGTCGTCCTGAAGATGATATGCTCTAGCAGTATTCTTCTTGGCCCACTCAATATGCTCTTCTTGGTTCCATGTCCCCACAACCACCGAGGTTTTCCCACTATCTTTGTCCTAATACATGAAAAAATATTTTTAATAATGCATGCCTGACATCATCACAAAACGTTTATGCTGACAACCCGACCCTCTTACAGGGTCTAGTCTTTATTTTCATCTGTACACAGGATATGGGACTTAGATGTAACGATGTTAGTCAAACTCAGTGAGTAGACGTTACTTCTTCATTTTCTGTTTCTCTGAATAATGACAACTAATTTGTAGTTGGGCTAGATCTAGATGTAGCTGTTTCTAACTCTACATCTTCTCACTCTTTTCCATCTATCAGTCCTATAAAGTCTTTCCTGGAGATTTTTTTTTTTGGCATCAGATTCTTTCTTTACATTTTCACTGCTAGCACGCCATCCCTACAACCAAAAGTGTAATCTATCATTCCTAGATTTCACAACTACATATTACTATGATTCTTCCCCATCCTGCTTTATTATTTTTTAAATACTGTGTACTTATATGGATCTTATGTGTACACGTCCTTCTTTATCTTTTCTTCTTCTCCTTCCTATGTCTTTGCCTTCCTCTTTTTCTTTCCTTCAAATTCTAGGCCAGGCAACAATATACTCCTCATTAGTAGAATGAAAAATCCCTTCAATGGTAAATGAAACAGGCAAGGCCACTGCTTACAATAAGCTAATGAAAGACACAGCTATTATATATTTTATTTTTTTCAGCAACTAGACTTTAAGTTCCTAGACAGAGATTAGAGCAGCAAAATGAAGTGTTTAAGAGGTTAGACAGGGAGCAGAATTGCCTGTGTTTGAATTTCAGCTTTACTATTTACTACCTATGTGATTTTAGGCGAGTTACTAAAGTATGTTTTCTGTTTCTTCATCATACCTTGTTACGAGGATTAAATGAGATAATATGTATTAAGTTCTTAGTGCCCAGCAAAAAATGAACACCATATATTTTTTTGATACTGGGGATTGAACCCAGTGGCACTTTACCACTAAATTTTGAGACAGGGGGCTGGGGATGTGGCTCAAGCGGTAGCGCACTCGCCTGGCCTGCATGCGGCCCGGGTTCGATCCTCAGCACCATATACAAAACAAAGATGTTGTGTCCGCCAATAACTAAAAAAATAAATGTTAAAATTCTCTCTCTCTCTCTCCCCCTCTCTCACTCTCTCTTTAAAAAAAAAAAAAAAATTTGAGACAGTTTCTCACTAAGTTGCTGAAGAGCTCACTAAACGGTTGAGGCGGACTTTGAACTTGCCATTCTTCTGCTTTAGCCTCCTGAATTGCTGGGATTATAGGTGTGTGCTACTGCGCCTGGTGAGCACTGTATTTGTTAGTTACTATTATTTTTCTATCTCCCAAAGCACTGAACAAAGTCCCTCAGAAAGCTCTAGGTTATATGACCTTGGACAAATTAAGTTTGGTAAAACCTATAGTGTTGTTAAATGTATGTGAAAACCACCATTTTATTGGGAGTGTTAACTGCTGGTCTTCTGGGAGGTAATTTTTCATCATGCATGTACATTGCTAGAAATGTGTTTTCTGAATATACAGGCAAAAGTACAGCAACAGAACTATTTAAAAATTTCACTAAATCACTATCGCTACAAAAACTGAAAGAACTTAAAGGTCCATCAGTAGGGTCTGGTTAAATACACTGTTAAGCAGAGTCATAATTCTATGTAAGTGCTGGAAAGAATGAGATGTAAAAATATCTCCAAGATGATAAGTGAAAAGAACGAGTACAAAGTAGTGCATAATCCCTTCTGTAGAAATAAAAAGACCATACCAAAATTTAAGCACTTGCATTTTTTTCTTATAGACAGTTAACTATGAAAATGTTAACAGCACTTATTTTTGGGAAGAGGGAGGATGGCAAAAAAGAAATTAACTTTTTATTTTTAATTTCTGGCATATACTCCTTCAATTAAAAAAGTCATTGAGGGTCATCTGGATTTCAATTGTATGGCACTTCATCCTTTTTCTGTAGTAACAAATGTTTTTAGAAAGAAAACATGTGTGAAGAAGAACGAACAAATGGAAAGAATGCTTAAATGAAACTTCTCAAGTTTAAGTGAAGAAAAAATAGCTTATAAATGCCTCATGTTTTGGATAATTTTAATGTGGAAGGTGAATTGTATGATCCTTCTTATAATTTTTTTTTTTTTTTTGGTAGCAGGGATTGAGCCTAGGGGCGCTTAACCACTGAACCACATACCCAACCCTTTTTTTTTTTTTTTATCTTGAGACAGGGTCTCACTAAGTTGCTTAGGGTTTTTGCTAAGCTGCTGAGGCTGGCTTTGAACCTACAATCCTCTTGCCTCAGCCTCCCAGCCACTGGGATTATAGGCGTGCACCACCATGCTCAGCTTTTCTTGGAATTTAAGATAAGCTTAAAACATCTTGTATAGGAAAATACAATATTTAAAAAATACTAATTATAATCTTTTTCAGGGAATGAAAAAAAGCCTTTAGGAGCAGCCAAGCCAATATTTATTTATTTAGGTACTGGTAATTGAACTCAGAGATGCTTTACCATTGAGCAATATCCCCAGTCTTTTTATTTTTTATTTTGAGACAGGGTCTCGCCTAGTTGCTCGGGGCTTCCCTCAGTTGCTGAGACTGGCTTTGAACTTGTGATTCTCTTGCCTCAGCTTCCTGAGTTGCTGGAATTACATGTGTGCCCTACTATGACTGGCCCAGTATTTATTTGTTAATTTTTTGTGGCACTGTGGCTTGAACACATGGGCAGGTGCATATTAGGCAAGTGCTCTACCACTGAGTTACTTTTTTATTTTTTATTTTGAGATAGGGTCTCCCTAAGTTGCTGAGGCTTGCCTTGAACTTGTAATCATCCTTCCTCAACTTCCCCAGTAGCTGGGACTATAAATGTGTATCACTGTGCCTGGTGAGGCCAATTTTATTAATTAGAGTTTGTCTTCAATGTTTGCCAGTTACCTTAACAAACAAAATACAACTATCAACAAATAAAATTATTGGAGTTTGAATCTCAGAATTTAAGTAGGTTGGATCAACATGGGAGAATATACTATCTTATTTAGAGAAGAAAAAATAACAGGAAGAGGGCTGGGGATGTGGCTCAAGCGGTATCGCGCCCGCTTGGCATGTGTGTGGCCTGGGTTCGATCCTCAGCACCACATACAAGCAAAGATGTTGTGTGCGCCGAAAACTAAAAAATAAATAATAAAATTCTCTTTAAAAAAAAAAAAAAAACAAAAAAACAGGAAGAATAAAAACTTACATATGTACTTTTTTTTTTTTTGTACCAGGGATTGAACCTGGTACTGAGTCACATCCCTACCCGTTTTTATTTTTAAACAGGGTCTCGATAAGTTGCTTATGGCCTTGCTAAATTGCTGAGGCTGACCTCCAACTTGTGATCCTCCTGTCTCAGCCTCCCAAGCCACTGGGATGATAGGTGTGAGCCTATCATCATATGTAAATCTTATATGTAAATCTTAAAACACTTTAAATTTAGATGAAATAGTATCTTCTTTTTAGCTGAGAAACTTGCTAAGTTTACCCAATTTTACATATTTATATGTGTGTGTATGTGTAGTTAAGGGATTAAACCCAGGAGTGTTCTTCTGCCTCTGAGTTATATCCCCAACCCTTTTAAAAATTTTATCTGGAGACTGTATCTTGATAAATAGCCCAGGCTTGCCTTGAACTTTTGATCTTCCTGCCTCAGCCTCCTGAGTAGCTGGGATTGCAGATATGTGACCCTGTACCTGGCTGATTCTATGGTTAATATACCATTTTGCCATTCATTTTCTTAATTTAAAGGTGAATTATATAAATGATTAATTTTTTGATCAAAGCTAAGAAGGAACAGACACAATAGCCCATCATTCTACCAGGCTCTTAGTAATATAAGTATATGACTAGTTAGTAAGCAGTGTTACTTCAAGATGATTTAGTTACAATTAGGTTTTTTTTTTTTTTTTTTACTTTCCAAAATCTGGTAATACTTTGGTTAGTACTTTCCATGTTAATATCATCTCACAATTAAAAATAATATCGATTTCCCTCCTTTATTCTTTTCCCCCAATATCACTAGGGATTCAACCCAGAGAGGCTGTACTGAGCTACATCTTTAGCCCTTTGATTTCGAGACAGGGTCTTACAAGTTGTCCAGGCTGGCCTTAAATTTATGATCCTCCTATCTCAGCCTCCTGAGTGGCTGGGATTTACAGGTGTGCATCACTATTCCTTGCCTCTCTTTTTTTTTCTACAAAAGATTTTAAAAACTTTAATCCAAGGCAGGAAAAGTAGTTTAGGGGCATAACGCTTGTCTAGCATGCATAAGGCCCTGGGTTCAGTTCCTAACATTAAACAACAACAAAACGTCCTTTAACCTAGTGATAGAATGATATAGAAGTGCTTTTCTATACCTCATGGTACTGATGTACATGTTTTCCATAGCAGAATTCATATTTCCACCAACCAACACCCTAAAGGAAAGAAAACATAGTGTATAAAATGATGCAAAGACAAAGGGGTATTGTGGACTGACTTAACACTACCCATGATAGTGATGAAAATATAGGTAACTTTTTGGGCTGGGGATGTGGCTCAAGCGGTAATGCGCTCGCCTGGCATGCGTGTGGCCCGGGTTCGATCCTCAGCACCACATACAAACAAAGATGTTGTGTCCACCGAAAACTAAAAAATAAATATTAAAAAAAAAAATTATCTCTCTCTCTCTCTAAAAAAAGAAAATATAGGTAATTTTTATAACCTGTAACAGCAATAATATGGTTGAAAATTAGAAATCACCGAGAAATAAGAAAAGATAAATACAAAGAATAAATGCTGCAATGACTTTGTAAATAAGATGAAAAAAAATTCTACTTTTAAATGTATTTCCCACTGGTGCAGGGGCAAAATTTTACCTTTGTAAAGGAAGATGTTAACTCCAGTTTAAATTGTGATCTCTATATAACCAAAATGTAGGACATAAAATCAACCAGAATCATACATGATTGCCACAGGAAAGGTGGTATTTTACCGTGAATAAGGAGAATATATTGGTAATGGATTAGATGATAGAAACGTGAAGTATGAGATTCCACAGAGAAAATGTCCATCTGAATTCACCTGAAGATTCTGCCATTCCTGTATAGACATAAACCTCCCCCCACCCTGCTTTTTAATTTATATTTTTGGTACCAGGAATAAACCACACCCTGCTGCCATTTTTTTTTTTTTTTTTTTTGGTACCAGCACTTAACCACTCACCGCATCCCCAGCTCTTTTTGTATTTTATTTAGAGACACGGTCTCACTGAGTTGCTGTTGCTGAAGCTAGCTTTGAACTTGTGATCCTATTGCCTCAGCCTCTGGAGCCACTGGGATTATAGATGTGCACCACTGTGCCTCCCTGACATAAACCTTTTTGCAGTGTTGCTAGTGACCATTGATTAAATAACTGACAGGTAAAAGTCGTCAGATAAAATTTTAAACTGAAGGTCCACTTCTTACCCCATGGAAGCAGTAAGAACCACTAAGGAACTCTTTTATGAGTTGATCATCTGTCAGTTTGGATATGTGGGTTGTTCCAACAGTGAGCATTGGCTGAGAGCCAATAGCAATAGGTTTGTGAATCGCTGGAAATCTCTCTTCTTTAGTTGATTGCATATCTTCCTAAAATTAAGCAGACATATTTAAGAGATTTTATACCACATTTAATTTTTCAGTGATAATTTGTTATTTTTAAACTGTAGCACATTTGTAAAATAAGAGTTCTGCTTATTTTAATGTGTTACAAGAAAATGGACTTTGCAACACTTAGTAGTATAGAAAAAGTGCTAAATAAATGTTAGTTTCATCTGCCAGTTAGGAGTATGGAGACCATTCCAAACATAAAGGGAGAATTTTCATTTCATATATCTTGTCTCATTATTCTTACTAGGTACTTTTGATACTTGGTAGGCTTTGTGTCCATACATTTAGTTTTAGAGAAGCGTAAAATAATAATGAACAGAGTTAAGATGAGATGGGTGAGGGCTGGGGTTGTGGCTCAGTGGTAGAGCGCTTGCCTAGCGCGTGTGAGGCCCTAGGTTTGATCTTCAGCAACTTATAAAATAAAATAAAGATACTGTGTCCATCTACAACTAAAAAATACATATTAAAAAAATAGATGAGATGGGTGAGAATGAATATGAAATGTTGGTTACAGGTATTCAATATAGTAGAATCTGCTTGTTGCCCTGGAGGAACATGAAATTTAGTAGGGAAGACTCAAATGAACTTTGACCAGGATTGAAATATTAAGATTTCATGGGCTGGAGTTGTGGCTCAGTGGTAGAGTGCTTGCCTGGCCTGTGTGTGAGGCCCTGAGTTCAATCCTCAGCACCACATATAAATAAATAAATAAAACAAAAAAATCCATTTACAATTTAAAAAATATTAAAAAAAGATTTCACAAAGAGAAAACTCTTGATTAATTCTTAAAACATGAATAATAATTCATGATTTATGTCTATATCTGTGTATGTGTTTAGTGCTTACATGTACATACATGGGGACTGGAGGAAGAAGTAAAAGCAAAGGTATTTGACTATATTATTTAAAACTCAAGAAATAAGCAGGCACTATATTGTGGGTAACTACAGCTCAGATGTGTGGGCATTATGTTATAGATATTAAGAAAAGATATGCTGTGATCATTTTTAATTTTGGTGCAGAGGATTGAACCCAGGGACTTACTTATGGGAAACACATACTGTACTATTCAGCTCCAGTGCCGTGTTATCATATTTTAGGTATTTATTTAGATTTATTTTTATTTAATTAAATTTTTTTTTTTTTTTTTTTTTTTTTGTATTGGAAACTGAACCCTGAGGTACTCTACCAATGAATGACACCCTCAGCCCTTTTTTATTTTTATTTTGAGAGAGTCTCACTAAATTGCTGAGGTTGGCCTTGAACTTGTGATCCTCCTGCCTCAACCCCCTGAGTCGCTGAGATATAGGAGTGCACCACTGTGTCCAGCTTTATCTATGAAGGCTTTTAAAAAAATTGGTTTTTCTTAACTGACAGATAAAACAACATATATTCAAAGAAAAGTAATTGAGTACTTTTTCTTGGAAGATTAATGATAGTTGGGATTTATGATTTGGACTGGGTTAATTTTAGTACTTATGTCACTACAAGAAGGCCAGAAGAGAATTCTAGTGCAAAACTTTTAATATAGTACTCCAAAATCAAACCAGGAATTAATGTTAAGATCACTTTTCTTTTCCTATCGGATTGACAGTGTTGGTCAGAGTATATATGATGCAAAAGGTACTCAGGAGGAAGGGACGAAATAGGCCTTTGCTAAATAGTTAAACCACTGTTAAGTACTCATAACATACCTGGCATCTTGCAGGGAGCTGGAAATTCCACAGTAAATAAAACATACTTTCTTTTGCTCTCCAGTTTAATGTAATAACCATATGTAAAACAATAAGATTTCGCCATGGAAGTGCTATAATAAAAGACTGATAAAATACTAGGCCAACGAAGTATAAAAATTTCTCCCTTCTTGGACTAATCCAATGGAAATCCTGGCTCATTTCTTAAAAAAAAGTGTCAGTGAAATTACACCTTATATAAGTTTTAAGGTGAAAGGGAAGGAGGGGATGAAGCAATAGTAAAAAGAGGAAAACAGTATCTTCAAAGGCAGGGGGCCAGAAAGAACATGGTTCTTGTAGGAAACTCTAAGTTCTTTAAAACATCTGGGATAAAGCGAATGGTGATGAAAGATGAGGCTGAGACCAAATCACAAAGAAGCATGCATTTTTTGAACAGTGATTTTATCCTCCGGTATAGATCATGTTAACCACCAAAGATTACATATATAATAAAAGCTCATTTTAGGAAAAGCATTTTCATAAGCTGTGTGGGAAGAATTAGAAAGTGGCTGGGCACAGTGGCTCACATCTATAATCCCAGCAGTTTGGGAAGCTGAGACAGGAGAATTTTGAGTTCAAACAGCCTCAGCAAAAGTGAGGTGCTAAATAACTCAGACCCTGTCTCTAAATAAAATACAAAATAGGGCTGGTGATGTGGCTCAGTGGTTGAGTGGCCCTGATTTCAATCACCTGTAACCCCCCTGCCAAAAAAATAACTTAAAACAAAAACAACAACAACAACAAAAAACAAGAATTAGAAAGGGGATATGTGAGATTGGTTCTAGCCCTAGGAGATGAGGTCCTGAACTACTGAGAGGATTGAAGAGCATTTAGAAGATAACACTGATGGCTCTTAGTGAATGATAAGAGTTAGAGATAAAAGAAGAGATGGGTAAGACAAATGACACAAATATTTGACTTGTTCAATATCAGTATGAAAGAAAAAAAAGATGGAAGATGACTAAAAATTTACATGGCTAGGTCTAGAAGTGAAAAGTGATGAAAAGGGAAGATAGTGCATCACAAGGGGAAAGCAGCATACAGAAGTGGTTGAAGAACACTGATAACTAAAGAATAAACAGTATCAGGGGGTGGACATAGGGCTGTGGTCTGTTCTTCTAAGAGGCTTAGCTGGGACAACCACCTACATAATTAAGTTTAGTATAAGTACTATGAAATTTTAACTACAAAAGAATGTTAAAAATAGTTCCTGAAAAGTATAAGACTTAGGAAAAGAACTGAAATCAATGAAAGGAACTGAAAGTTAAAAATCTGTGCTAAAATATATTGTTTTACAACTATGCTATAGGAATCATCAAAATATTGATATATGTTCTGAAATCTGGAAAAGGAAGCATTGAGAAACTATCATTAGATAATTCTTATACCTCTTTATTTCTCCTAAAAGGCACCCGTAGTATTTCTTCCTGCTGCTCCAACTGTCTCAGAGTGAGGGGTTTAAATGGAGATCCTGGCAGTGATTGGCAAAATATGTCATTCACAGGAGATGCTCTGAACCTGTTCAGTAAGAAGAAAGCATTAAAGCGAAGCACAGAATACTTTAGAGCATGTGTTTAAAATATTAAATGCACATCCTACCTATATTTAGGATGATTGCACAAGAGTGGTGTCAAAATGACAACTTCATATTCACAAGTTGTAACTTCAGCTACTGAAAGAATTTCATGCTTAGATTCAGGATGACATATGTACATCACAGTACTTGATCTGGGCCGGTTCTGTTTCAAACTACAAGGTGTACCATTTCCCATTCCCACAGGATAGTAGGGTGTCATCTGACCTTCGATATTTTTAGTGGGAATCTTAAAAAAACAGAGTATAAAGACTTTTCATTAGAAATTGAGGTGGGGTTGAGGGTGGAAGAAGCACTTATGATTCTAAAAGGAAGAAAACTACATTTTACTTAGAAAGGTAACATTTATTTTCAAGTTCATTTTCTAATGTTTTGATTTTGAAGTTCTTATTTGAGTAAGTGTGTAACTTAATATAGCAAAAAGAAAAATCATTTGATGCTAAAATTAAGATGTTAATTTAATATGCATTTATATAAAGAGCTACAAGATAATATGAGTTATCCTCAATGATAAGATGTAAGAACTTACTATACTGGGCTGTTTATAGCTTTCACTGAACTCAATAGAGAATGGCTGTTGAGAGTTTAGATTCTACAAGTCTGAAGGTTTATTTATCAAAAACTTGGGTGAAACAGTAAAAACACGTATCTTCTAAAATAGTACTTTAACTCCTAAATTAAATCTATTCAAGTCTAGGAAAAGAAAATTAAGAGAAGACAAGGATTCTTTAAGAGTTATCTCACATGCTTTTTTCCTAT
The DNA here is from genome assembly GCF_048772815.1 of Callospermophilus lateralis. Classification (NCBI taxonomy): domain Eukaryota; kingdom Metazoa; phylum Chordata; class Mammalia; order Rodentia; family Sciuridae; genus Callospermophilus; species Callospermophilus lateralis. The sequence goes on along the minus strand of NC_135318.1, from coordinate 42,897,834 downwards.
AAGAACAAAAGTCTACTATAATGAACTTTTTTTTGTTGTTGTTTTGGGTACCGGGGATTGAACTCGGGGGCACTCGACCACTGAGCTACATCCCCAGCCCTATTTTTTGGATTTTATTTAGAGGCAGGGTCTATGAGGGTTTAGTGCCTCGGTTTTTGCTAAGGCTGGCTTTGAACTCTCGATCCTTCTGTCTCAGCCTCCTGAGCTGCTGGGATTATAGGTGTGGGCTACCGCAGCTGGCAACTTTTTTTTTTTTTTTTATAGCTTTATTTTATTTATTTATTTTTATGTGATACTGAGGATTGAACCCAGGGCTTCACATGTGCTAGGCAAGTGCTCTACCACTGAGCCACAACCCCAACCCTAATATAATAAACTTTAAAAAGATATTGTTAATAATCTGAGTAAGCTTTTAGAGGCAGAAATCTCATCTTGCATCACTTTGTACCATCAGTGCCTCATTCAAAACAGGCAATAAATGTTTCCTGGGAAAAATATTTTGAGAATTTCTCGTATGCTATTGTCTGAAATTAGAATCTTGGTCTTGAAGTTTTAAATTTACTGGCTTATTACTACCATTATGAATTTGATTAAATAAATAAATAATTGTTGGAAAATTAAACATTAGCTTTTGTTACAGGTTTGGCAGTGTCAGGCTTAAAACTGGGGCTCAACTAATATTAGTTTTCTGCCTTTACCCTCTTCTTACTTTTCCTTTATCATTTCATACTTTGAATTCCATCTTGCTATCCTTCAGAGTCATAGTGAATACATATTTTATCTCAAAGGTAGAACGTCAAATTAAATCTTTTGAAACAGGATTCAAAGAGCACTCCTTGAACCATACGGTATTTAAAAACTGTGTAGCTAATTACAACAAATAAAAAAAAATAAAAATCATGATTAGGCACTTTGAGGAATCATTCTTTTTAAATAATACTATTTTTTTTTGCCATTACTTATTCACTTACTTAATAAACCTTTATAAAGTACCTGCAGTATGTGTGACACATTGCTTTGCACTGTGGAGTGAAGAGATTAAAAAAAAAAAACAAAACAGTCTCTGCTTTGAAGATGCTTGCTGTCTGGTAGCTTGTTATTTACATATATAGTTTATCTGTTTTATAGGGGGTGAGGAGCAGATGGGAGGAAAAAAATACAAAAGCTCTTACTGTAATTTTTTTGGGTAGTGCAGTGTGTGAACCCAGGGTTCACATATATATATACCACTGGGCTATATCCCCAGTTCTTTTTTATTTCAAGACAGGGTCTCACTAAATTGCTTAAGGCCTTGCTAGACTGGCTTGGAACTTGTGAGCCTCTTGCCTCAGTCCTGTGTCATTGGGGATATAGTCTTGTGCCACTGCACCTGGCCTATACTTGTTTTCAGTGCTGAGTAGAGGGAACCACTGTTAAGCACTCAAGTGTCATACTGGTATTACAGAATCTTTTCCCAGACACATCATTGATAGATTTACCTATTTTGGTAAGTAAACAGAAGGATTCCAATGTAACTTTTCTCAGAAAAATCAAATATGTTGTATATTTTCTTGTACCTAATCCTTGAGTTATTCTATAGATAAAGACGTAAAGACTATATTCTAAGGTCAACTAAGTTGTATAAATTCATACCTCACAAACAATAAATGTTAAGAGTAAAAAATTAACATTTGTCACTTGCCTCACTGGATTTTTCCTTTTCTTCTGCTTCTCGCTCTGTGGAATAATACAACAGAAAGGGAAATGTAAAGAACGAGCAGTAACATATATAACATACAAATGACTAAGTTTTTAACCAATTTTATAATCTTAAACTTCCTTAAGAAGATCCAAAACATACATATGATTTTGTCTTACTACTTTTAATTTTGGTGGTGCAGGGAATTGAATTCAGATCCTTGTGCATGCTACAGAGTCACCCTACCACTGAGCTACACCCCCAACTACTTTCAGTTTCCTTGAAATAGTTTTTGTACAAAAGGATAGTCACATTAAATCTTCACAACTTTGCATAGGGAATACTCAATTTCATGAAGAAAATATGGTCATAATAATATTCTTTTGAAGTATTTTATCTTAGTGAAAAGTTAACTGACCAATCTGAACAATATAGAATAATAGATATATTTCAACATTTGAGGAATACATCTATTTCCATGTATAAAAACATTGCTTAAACCAAGCAAAAGACTAACACTAAGATGAATATTCTACTAGATTTTGAAAATTTCATTAATAAGTAGAAAAAAAGCATATTTGTCAAATTAGAAAATAACAAAAACAAAGACTTCAAAAAAGTTTTCTAAGGGACAGCTCAGAAACATGTTTTAAAATTCACACAGTCTCCAATTAAATCTCTTAAATTTCAATTTGAATGTTAATGTTAAACCAAATTCCAGAATTACTATCAAATCACTGTGTAGAGACCAACCTTTTTCAGATAGAAGGTTCTTAGCCAACATATTCCCAAGGTAGTACTCATGAATATTTATTTTCTATATTAAAAAAAAATACAGTAAGTATTTTGCAAATACATTTTTCAGGATACAACTTTAAAACTATCAATTTCATTATGAAACTTCTCATTTATTATGTTGTACACTTTATATTTTGAAGAAAAAATATACCTGGCCAGTTTCTTTCTCTTCATGGTACTGTCGAATGTGTTTTCCATGACATACTTCATAAGTCCAATAAGACTCAATCTAAGAAAGATGAATATATTTAAAAGTATATTTAAAAGTCATATAACTCATTTGAATTACTTTTAATTTTTATTTTATTTTTCATATTTTAATTTTTTTATGCAAATGCAGCACAGCACGACTTTTCATTTTTCTGGTCGTATATGATGTAGAGCCACACCATTGGAACCATCATACCAATGGTACAGGGGTAATAATGTCCATCCCATCCCACCCCCCCACCATCTCTCTTCCCACTCCTCAACCCAAAGTTCCTCCATTCTTCCCTTGTACCCGCCCTCTGCCCCCTTATGGCTCAGCATCCTATCAGAGAAACCATTTGCCCTATGGTTTTTTGGGATTGGCTTACTTCACTTAGCATGTTTGAATTACTTTTTGATACTTTAAAATGTAGTAGGTTTCCCTAAGGATTTACAGTAAAGTTTCATTAAATTACACTTATAATTATGCCTCAAGAAAAACTGAAATTTCAGAAACCTATTCATTATTTCCATTGATTAGCTCTATGTAAGAATTATATAAAGGAAATTGATCTATAATATACCTGAGTCTATAATAACTACCTTGTTTAGGGATAATTTTCTACATGCCTTAAACATAATAATTAGCATTTTAAATTAAAATTCGATTAGGTAAAGAAACTTCCTTTGAACTGAAAAACATTCAAAGTAGTTCGATAAATGATGATTTAATATTGGTATTATTAAACATCTGCTGCATCTACTGTTATTAGGAATTTAAATGAACAAAATTCTATTTAGCAATAACTCTGATTTGCAACTAACTTAAAATTTGATATAACAAAGTAAAAAGAAATGCAGAAGTAATTTCAGGGGTCTACTGGCTGCTCGAAATTTATTTTCTAGTTATCAAATGAACATAAAATACATACTCTGTAGGAACAACTGCTTTGTTTAAACAGGGGTTCCAAAAGCTCTCTTGGATTAGGGCCTTTATAATCCTTTTCTTCTTCCTAAGAAAGAACTATAGTTTAATACTTACAATTTTCTAGAACTTCAACCAACTCTGCTGTTTGGGTATTAACTCACTGGTTAAATCACAAATGCTTAGAAATAAAAGAAGAAAAAAGTCAAAATCTTTAACAAGATCCTATAGTATGCCACTTCTTTCAAATGAATTGAAGTATAAAGTATGGAGCCACAGAATACCATAGCTTTCATTATTTCAACTTTAAAAAAAGGTTTTTAAGATCAGTTTTCTGAATAATTCTTACAAACCTATTTCAGAAATTTTAAGTGCTGTAACTCAAACAAATTCTAGCTATAAAAAAGTTTTAGAATGGTTGGATGTTGTAGGATATACTGGAAAGTTTTAAGATACTTTTTGGTTTCCTATATTTTTACATTTCAGACTTGAATGCCATGTGTATGTGTGTGGTTATGTACGCGTATATTTGTGTCTTAAGGACATTTAAAACAAAATAAACAGGTGTCTTGGACAGATTTCAAATCTGAACAAAACTTGAAAGTACTGAGTTTAATGTTTCTATTTTACAGATTATATAATTGGCTTAATAATTTCATTGAGCGGAAGAATTAAGTTTCAGATTTGTTCAAGGTTCCACAGCTAACTATAGCCTATACCTCAGCCTCCTGGCTCCTAGGCTGGTGTCCTTTCCATTTTACCATGCTGCCTCTCCTGTTTCATCTTGAAAGAAGTCTTTTTTTCCTTTGCCTTGAAGGATGGATAAGAGGCAGTTAGGGCATTTTAGGAGAAAGAAAAGGGAATGAGCTAAGGTAGTGAGAATGCATAAGGTACCTAAAGATTTATTTATAAGAAATTCTTTATAAAAACTATCATATATAATATTAAAAATTATATCTTGTTTTAAAACCCTCATTTCTAGAGAAGAAAGCAAGTGTGGAGTTAAATTTTCATCTAAAACACTAATAATTGACTACTAATTTTTCCAAAATGAATCGCAAAATCAAAGAATTCAGGAATAATAAAAGTGAAAAAGACTTTCATGCTAAAACAGGGTATTACAAATCTCATTACTCTCTTTTAAAGTATGTGGTTACAATGTTTAAATAAGTATCTTTGGTAATAGGAATTATCAATCTATTTATAAAAACTTACCTCGTCCCCACTTGTCACAAGGGGAAGTATGCATTTATATTTTTCTTTATGTGCAGTTGTCATGATGACATAATTATCTTCTTTGTACAAAACTCCAGTTGTGGGCTAGAAATAGAATAAAAAATAAACACTACTTTCCCCAGTTAAATTTTATCATATCAAATAGAGCAAAGGTTCCTCAAACTAATTTATCATTTCAACAGAAGTTTTTTTCTTTTTTAAAAGGGGCACTTGATCAGTGAGCCACATCCCCATTCCTTTATTTTTATTACTTTTCATAAATCTTGAGATAGGGTCTCACTAACTTGCTTTGGGCCTTGCTAAGTTGTTGAGGCTATCCTTGAACTTGTGATCTCCTGCCTCAGCCTCTTGGGTCACTGGGGTTACAAGAGTGCACAACTGTGCCTGTCTCAACAGATATTTAACACACATTTTCAAAAGTAGGGAAGACAGTCTTAAAATGTTAAGATAACAAAATTTATTGTGATATTACATCACAATAGGAAAAAAATTTAGGGCCTCATATATGCTTAGCACATATCAACTACTGAGCTATATCTTGAGCCAAAGACAGAAGCACCATCACTTTATTGCTCCTATCAGCAATTATGATCTGTATCAATTATCATTCTGTATTCTCAAAACAATCATTATTACATTTACTTAAAAACTCAATTTTGTTGGATGGGATACTTGAATATAATGTAATACAGTATTTTTCATATTTGGAGAATTTACGAATTTATCCATAAATAAGTTTCTGTAAAAAGAAAATCACTATAGATCCTCCGTGCTGACCTAATTTTGTAACATACATATCAGGAACCAGCAAACTTCACTTCCTCTGTGAAGAGTCAGCTAATAAATATTTTAGGTTTTGTGGACCATATAGTTTCTTTTGTAACACTGTCACTTCAGCAACAGAGGACATAGACAATGTGTAAACAAATAGGCATGGTTGTGTTCTAATAAAACCTTTTAAGATTAGATGGTGGGACAGTACAATAGCTGTAGTTTTTTGATTCCTGGCACATATCTGTGAAACTGTCCTTAAAGTTTTCTACACTATAAAACCAAACAAATTCACATGGTTCATATGAACTGATATAATTCAAATGAACACTTCAATTAATGTAACTGCTGATATTTTACTAAAAAGAAAATTCTGTCTTCTGGTACATATTCCATTTTAATTCAATTCTCTCTTCACTTTTTTCATAGTATGGAGAAACCAATGTACTATTTGGCTCTTCCTAGCAAGGAAAGAACTACTACTTACTAAGTACCTCTGTTCTTTTCTAGTTTAACAATAACAACTCTAACCTATAATAAAACCAGTATAGCTTGGAACCAATGTAATCCTAAACACAAATTCAAATAAGGGCAATGTTTTTCCAAGACAATAAAACAAACGAACAAAGCAGCATTAGCTCTATGACATATCATCATCCCTCAGCATTTTGGGGGGTTTGCTTCCAGAACTAGCCCCCAGACAGAGCCAAATTCACAGAAGCGAAAGTCTTTTGTATAAAATAGCATTAATATTTGCACATAACCTATGAACACCCTCCCTTATATTTCAAATTGTCTCTAAATAACTTATAATGTTAAGTAAATAGTTGTTATATTGTTTAGGGAATGATAAGAAAAAAAAAGTCTGTACATTTTCAGTACAGATTTTCCCCTGAATATTTCTGATCCAAGGTTGGCCGATTGTGTGACTACTATTTTAAGTGCTTTACATTTATTAATTTGTTAATCCTCAAAACAATCATTATACTCATTTCTACAGAAAACGCCAGAGGCCAGAGCATAAGCAATTTGTCCAAAGTAATTCAGTTAGAAGTAGCAGAGCCCAGAGAACCCAAGTGGATTGTCTCCACATTCTGTGTGCTTATAACTTTAAACACATTCATATTAGTTTTTATTAACTTTGAAATGATTACTATGTGGACTTCTGTTTTATGGTCAAGAATCATTATTTTAAAAGACCGTTATAGAAGATAATGGAATCAAAGAAATTGGAAATTAGGAGTTGCAAAGCCAAATTTATGATGAAGGAATCCTCATAAATATTCATTTGGGCCAATAATTTGCTGTTAAGACATAATATTTGCTGGGAATCCTGGTGCATACTTGTAATCCCAGTGGCCTGGGAGGCTAAGGCAGAAGGATCGTCAATTCAAAGCCAGCCTCAGCAATTTAGCAAGGCCCTAAGCAACTTAGTGAGACCTTGTCTCAAAAACAAAAAAAAGGGATGGGGATGTAGCTCAGTGGTTTAGCGCTACTGGATTCAATCCCTGGTGCCAAAAAAAAAAAAAAAAAAAAAAAAAAAAAGACATGTTTATAATGTCTTTTGATGCTTTCCAGATATATCCAGAATACATGATCAATTGTGAAAAGCATGCTTTCCATTCACTCTGTAGTGGATGGCCTGAGTTTTGTCAAATCATTCATATACAGAAGTGAAGGCAGACAGCAGTAAGTGACTTAAATGTATGCATGTCTATTTGTGAAGTACCTGCAACTCTGATTTTCACAGCTGAATTTTACAGCAGTATTGACTAGCTTATTAAAATGTTCATCACAATGCTAATAATGGAAAAGAGAACTGCTTTTTTGGAACTTCAGCAAAGAAAGACAATTCTTTTAGTTTTTGTAGTACTGGGGATTGAACCTGGGTCACTGTACTGCTGAGCCATTCTTGGCCTTTTTTGTTTTATTTATTATTTTGATACTGGGGATGGTACTGGAGATTGAACCCCGGGGTGCTTTACCACTGAACTACATCACAGTCCTTTTAAATTTTGAGACAGGATCTCACTAGGTTGCTTAGGCCCTTACTAAGTTGCTGAGGTTGGTCGCAAACTTGCTATTCTCTTTTCTCAGCTTCTAGAGTTAATTGGATTGTGCCACCATGCTGGCACCCTATTTTTCTTTTTTTTGAGGCAGAGTCTTGCTTATTTGCTGAGATTAAATTTGCAATCCTCTTGCCTCAGCCTCCTGAGTCTCTAGGACTAGAGATTCATGCTCCACTGCGCATGGTTTGGAAGACTTTTTTTTTGGTACCAGGGATTGAACTCAGGGGCACTTAACCACTGAGCCACATCCCTAGCCCTTTTCTTATTTTGAGACAGGGTCTCGCAAAGTTGCTGAGGCTGGCTTCGAAATTGCACTCCTCCTTCCTTAGCTTCCTGAGTTGCTGTGATTACAGGCATGTGACAGAAAGGCATTTCTTTCTTTATATATATTTAAGTTGTTGATAGGCCTTTGTTTAATTTATTTATATGTGGTGCTGAGAATCGAACCCAGTGCCTCACACATGCCAGGCAAGTGCGCTATGGCTGAGCCCCAGCCCCAGGAAGACATTTCTTAATGCAACAATTTATCTTTCATTAGTTTAGGAAGGGCTGTTTTTCTCTTCAATAACATAGACCAAATGGCAATTCTGCCCCAAAACACGTTGCTGAAATGAGTCAGATATTCGGATCATATATTCAGGAATTTTTATACTTCTATATTTTAGAAGTATAAAAATTCCTGAAATAGGATGTAAAACATAGTCAGTGACACGTCAATATATATAAAATGATATTAACCATGGAGTCTGTCACATTTTTTGCTAGTGCTTGGGGAAGGTTTTTCAATAGGAATTAGTATTTAATTAGTATCACCCTACTTTTTGGTAATAGAAATAACTGGAAAAAAACTAAAAAACTAACCTGTGATTTTCTAAGTTAAAAAGAAATTTTTGATCTACTATTAATATGCCTCCTTATAGCTGGGTGCAGTGGCACATGCCTATAATCCCAGTGACTCAGGAGGCTGAGGCAGGAGGATAGCAAGTTCTGAGATAGCTTCAGCAATTTAGCAAGACCGTGTATTAAAATAAAAAATAAAAAAGGACTGGGGATGTAGCTTAGTGATAAAGCATCACTGGATTCAATCCCTAACACCTAAATAAATAAAATTCGAAATGTATCGCATTATACACAGTATAAAACTTTTTTTTAATATAACTTAAAAGACATTATTTCAATGTAAGTGGTAATATCTACTAGTGATTTAATAGAAAGTCAAATTTTAATATGGTGAAATGAATCAAAGAGTGGGGTACTTTAAAGTAAAGGAACTTTAAAAATATCTTGTCTGGGATAAATTCCTCATGTTTGACATGGTCTGTAAGAATCAAGATTGCTAGAGGATGAGAAGGAAAATTTCTTTCCTGAAATAGGATGTAAAACATAGTCAGTGACACGTCAATATATATAACATGATATAGCCATGGAGTCTGTCACACGTTTTGCTAGTGCTTGGGGAAGGTTTTTCAATAGGAATATATTCTTTTATACACACACACACACACACACACACACACATACACACATACATAAAAACAGTAGAAGTAGAAACTTAGATTTATTTTGTGGTTCAATTTGATGAAATCCATGAATTCTATGAAATAATAAAAAATCAAATACTTTAATGACATAGAGATGACAATTTCAGAAGAAAAATATATACACAAAAAGTGGATGATAAAAACAAGTAAAAAATATCATAATTATTAGTTATTACAAACATGAAAAAAATTATACCTTTTTGGTGCTTAATACTATTTCTAAGTAAATATGAAAGCAAGAATTATAAAACATTTATTTTGATATATCTGGATAGGAAGATAATTTAAAGCAGATGAGAATTTTAGAGATTAATAAAATAACTTCCAGGGCTGGGGTTGTGGCTCAGTGGTAGAGCACCTGCCTAGCACATGTGACACACTGAGTTCAATCCACAGCACCACAAAAAAAAATACATAAATAAAATAAAGGTATTGTGTCCATCTGCAACTAAAAAACAAAACAAAACAAAAAACAACTTCTAATCCAGTCTCTTCCAATTTCAGATGGTGGAGAGGCAAAGGACCTTACCCTAGTTCATACAGCTGCTTAGTTATATATAAATATACAACCAACTGTCTCATTAAAAAAAAATGGCAGTGCCAGGTGAGGAGGGCAGTTGTTTCAACTAAATAGAAGTATTAAAACAATTTAAAAAGACCAATGAAAATGACTCTTAAGGTTTATTTCTGCATGAGGGTCATAGACCTTGTGCCACATCCACAGAATAACTATATTTTTTTCAAAATACCTCAGACTTAACCCCAAGTCTTCAAATGTGTCCATCTTAGATTATACCTTATTGCTGGAGAAAAGTAGTTCAAAACAAAATTTCAAAATAAAGTTGATAGACATGTGAAACATTGTTATAGCATAGCATACATTATGACTGATCTTTTTCCTTAACTCCTTTTTAGCCAGCAAACACCAGGGCCAGAAAAAAAACTGAATGATAATTTGGTAGTAACTCCTAAAAAGGCTAGATTTAGTCATCCAGTATATAGGTCTTTGTTTTCAGATCTGCATATAACCGTGCATGCTGTTCTTAATTAAACACAGGTGCAAGAGTAAAAAAAGTTAATGACTTTTTTTTTTTAAACATTTATCACTTTCATTCCAAGTGTGCTTTTTGGAAAAACAACCGAGACTGGACTAGAGTATTCTCATCCCAATCCTCCCATGGTTGTATCTGACTTATAACAAAATTAAAAAAAAGACCTTTTAACACTGAATATCAATAGTTTATTGCATTGATACAAAAATAAACCTGACTTTTCAGTTAAATATTTACTAGGTAAATTTGAGAATCATTGGGCTATCAGGACATAACAGAAGGGTGGAGAAACAAACCAAATGTGAAATACAGTATAAGCAAAAGCGAATATTTGCAAGTAGAAAGCTAAGAGGTTAGAATAATATTTGCCTTGTAAATACTGTCTCCCTGTCCGGTGCTGGGGATTGAAGGAACCCGGGGCCTTGTGCATTCTAGGCACACTCCGACTGAGCTCTACTGCCAATTCTTAACTTGATAAATCTTGTTTTGGTATTATGATACCGCTTAATAATGTCTCAATGAAACAGTATCAGGGTAATATAACAAAACAGTTTCCCAACTTGAGTGATTGCAGGTAATTAGAAATAGATTTTTTTTTAAACATTAGAATTAATTACTACACAGTATCACAGGAGCACAAGTTTCATTAGCTTAAGTAGCTACAGGTGAACAGGAAGACCGTCCACTAGCCCCCAAAGGAATTTCATGCTAGTAGGGTTATAAATATGTGCTTCACTGTATGAAAATTCATCATAGAATCTCATGAGATCTTAAGTAACAGTCGTAAAACTGCAAGAGGTATTCCACATAGAGGGTTGTTAACATCTCACAGTCACATGGCCTTTTTAGGAAACAACTTTTAAGGGAGAAGGTTCCTCTGGAGCTGCGCATTTGTGTATGTTTGGGTGTGGAAGCAAGACAGGAAGAACGAAAAGGAGAGGGAATTCGAGTTTGCAGTAGGGTTGTGTCGTTAGGGTGGTAATACTGAAGGCTGCTGCTGAAGGAAGAGCTGCAATTGGTTCTCCAAAGGAAAGATGAAGTATGCCTGACGGGATTATAAGAAAGCTTCTTCCACAAGGCGGGAATGTAGGGAAGCAAGGTCTACTGCGGCAGGGTTAAAAAAAGGGACAGCAAGTGATTGCTGGATCCTAATGTTAGCATGGAGGGCACCTCTGCATAACGTGCTGAATGAATGAACGGATGGATGAACACGGGGCAGAAGAAACTTGGATTTAGGGAAGGTAAGAGCTTGCAGAAGAGGTTCTGGGAAGGAAAAAGCAAAGGAAACCGAAGGATGGGGTCTAACCCTTAGCGTCAGAAAGATGAAATGGCTGCGGGATTCGCGACACTGACCAGAGAGAACTCGGTGCCGGGCCAGTTGACTCGGAAAGGGATATCATCGCTGAGCTGGGGAAGTGCTCGGCCGCCGCCGGACGCCTCCAGGAGGCCGCAGAGGACCAGTAACACTGGCCCTCCGGGGACCAGACTCCGCACGCCGCCGCCTCCTTCCTCCATCCTCCGCCGCTTTCTCCAGCCGCCGCCACAACCTCCTCTGCCCAAAGAGGAGAAGAGGAGGAGGAGGAGGAGATGGAGGAGGAGGCGGCGGGACTACAAAGCGTCCAGCGAGCCTGGGACCTAACCGCCGCCACGTCTCCTTCCGGAGAGCAAGGCAACGCCGCCTCCGCCCCCCGGGCCTCCCGCCACCGTTTCCGGGGCAGGTGGCATATCAACATCCGGGGCCAAGGAGCCATCTGCCTACGGAAGCCGGGACGCCCGCTGCGTTTCTGTGGTTTCCGGCAACTGCAACCTGGTGGTAGAGCTCGAATGCGTTGGGCTTTGGGGACTCGACTCTCGGTGACTTGGTTTCAGACCGGCCTTTCTGGCAAAGAATTGGCCGCACGGCGAGCCGGTGAGTTTTAGTGGCGCCGGCCTCTCTTTCTGGCCTCCTGCGCGACTTTCCAAGTGGGTGGGTGGTGGTTTGGCCCGCACTATTTTGAGTGCGGGAAGAGTGAGAGCCAAACTGGTGCTGTTCCGGAGATGAGAAAATTCTAGGTAGCGACGAGAAGTGGGAGGGACACAGTCATCTGCACTTTGCTTTTCGTTTCTATTTGTATACTCACCTTCTCTCCGCCTCTTCTGCTGTGCGATGTGTTCATCTCAGTACTTAGTAGCTTCTGACCGCGCAGGGCGGTTTTGGGAAACCTGGGGTGAGAAAACCTGCTGTCCCCCACGGCAAGAATACCACGGTCCTCCAGAGTTGGCCTGGACCGAGACTCTGGTGGGGGAAGGCAGCTAGACATTGTAACCCCTGCATTTTTACCTCACGTGGGGCTCCTCCATTCCAGGATTGAAATGTTATTTTATCATGGAAGTTTCACACATTTCTTTATGGAAGGGGTCAGGGCCAGGTGAATGTGAAGTTATGCGCTAAGTCGCGCCAGACTCATTCTGAAATTAGACAAAATGTCTTGGTTTCTTCTCTCTCTCTCTCAAAAAAAAATGCCATTATCTGTTTTAATCTCTACCATAATAGGTTGTACAGTGTTGGTCATAGACCACTTATCATTCTCAGGCTGGAGAGTGAGAGAAGCTAGACTGTCTTGCTAAATTTGTTAAAGACTGCGTGGCCCTCTTCCCAAATTTAAGCCAAATAAAAAAGGAAGAGTAGTTCATTTTCATCTCTATAAATTTTCTTTTAACAGGAGGAATCCACAGTATAAAAGGCAGCTTCTATTGTTCCTGAATCCAAATGTTGTTCATAGAATTGCTTAGCATTTCTTAATGCTGATGTGTGTGTGTCAGACCATTGAGACTGGTAAAATTGGCACAGTTCAGCAAGGTAGATTGAACAAATAATTGCAAACTAATGTGGTAGTTATAAATTAGTTAATCTTTATTTAAGCATTTACTCTGTGCTAAGTACTTAAATAAGAACTTTTTATGTATTATGTCATAACCCTTATGAGGCAGGTACTACTATAAATTATATAGTATAAGGATGTTAGGGTAGAGATTAAAAATAGGAAAGTGAAAAACTTGTGGTGGTTAGAAAGGCCTTCTAGGAGAGATGACTATACAACTGGAGTTTTTAAGAATTTATAGGAGTTTGTTAGGCAGATGGGGAAATGCATTTTAAGCATAAGTTGGCCCAGATGGTCCATTAGGGCTTTTTGGTGAGAGAAGGGTGGGTAGGATGGAATCAGCAGCAGGAGACTGGTGCTATAGAGGAGGAGGGGGTCAGTTCAGAGAAGGCTGCTTATGTCTTGGGGAAGTATGTGAGCTTATGTTGAGTACATCAGAACTTGGTAGGGTGGTAGATTTTTTACATTGTAATCACCTGAGGTGACACCTATTTTTCAAATATACAAAGTGTATAAAGAATAATTACAAATGAATTAGGTATTTATTTATTTATTTGTTTTTTTGAGTGTTGGGTATCAAACCAAGGGCCTTGTGCAAGTCAAGTGATGTGTCACTGAGCTGTGCCTCTAGCCTGGATTAAATGTTTAAATGCACATTTTTTTTTTTTTTTTTTTTTTTTTTGGTGGTGCTGGGGATTGAACCGAGGGCCTTATGCATGCAAGGCAAGCACTGTACCCACTGAGCTACATCCCCAACTCATAAATGTTTAAATAAATAACAATAACAACAACAAAAAAATAGAAAACTTAGGGGAGTATTTGAATGAGCTTGGTGTTTAATAGAGATAGGAAGTCCTAAAACCATGAAAGCAAAAAGGTGTTTTTGATTAATAAAAATGGAAAAAAAATGTATGGTCTGTTTTACTTTCTGGGACTGTAGAGATAGAGTCTGCTTTCAGTGGAGTTTATGATTAAGAAGACTTAATGATTTCTGGCATAGATAAATGCAGCAGAGAAACTAGGGTTATGTGAAAGAAAACCTATATAGGATGTGTTAAAAATTGATTATCAGGGGTTTTGTAGATTTAATTGTGTTCCCCACAAAGATATGTTGAAATCCTAATCCACAGACCCTCTGTGTGAACTTATTTGGAAACAGGATATAATGGAGATGTAATTCAAGTTAAGCTGTGGTCATACTGATATAGGGAGGTCTCTAATCCAGTGATTGTTGTCGTTATGAGAAAAATGTAGTCAGGGAGAATGCTGTGTGAAGGGGAAGGCAGAGGTTGGAGTGATCCTTCTACAAACCAAGGAACAGGATTGCTAGCAACCACCATACCAGGAAGAGGCAAGGAGGGAATGTCCCCTAGAGCTTTCAGAGACAGTGCATGAGCACATGTGAGAGCATTGCTCTTCATGACAGCTTGATTTCAGATTTCTAGTTTCCAGAACTATGAAAGAATCAATTTCCGTTGTTTTAAGCTATCCAGTTTATGGCAATTTGTTATAGCAGCCTTAGGAATCTAATATGGGGCAAACTTATCATTCAGGAGTCTGGAGTAGAGATGCAGTAGAGATGGAGGAGTGGTCTGATTTGGTATTTTTTTTTTTCAGGTAGAATATCTTGAACTTGCTGGTAGATTAGATGTGATATGATTTTACAGGGATGAATCAGTGATGATGTCTAGATATCGTTTCATGAGCAACTGGTGTAGCTTACTGAAAGAGGGAAGACTGATAAAAGAACAGAATGCATTCTGGTAGGAATCAGCGTTTCTTGTTTTACTTTTTATTATGAAATAATTTCAAACTTACATAAAAACTAAGAATTATGTAATGAATTCCTAGATTCCCCAGTTGTTAATATTTATCTGATATGTATTTTCTACATACATTAATAATAATAACAGTTTCTGAATCAAGGATCAATTTTAGGTCCGTTAAGTTGTACACGTCAGTTAGACATCCAATTTGGTTAAATAACTCTGAAACTCAGTGGGAGGGGAAGTTCAGGCTGAAGTTCTAAATTTAGGGTTATTGGCCTGTAAATGTAGTTAAAGGCATGGTACTAGCTGAGATCATCTAAGGGAAAAATGAGGATAAAGAAGGGAAGACAAAGGAGGTTGAGCAGGAGGATTGTGAGCTCAAAGACAGCCTTAGTAACTTAGTGAGGTCCTGAGTAAGTCAGTGAGACCTTGTCTGTACATAAAATATATTAAAAAAAAAAAAAAAAAAAAAGGTCTGGGAATGTGTCTCAGTGATTAAGTGCCCCTGAATTCATTCCCCAGTACCAAAAAAGAAAGGTGGTGGTGGTGGTGGGGAGACAGAGGTCATTACATCTCCAAATAGCAATGAAGAATTAACAAAATAGACTAAGAAAGTGTGCCCAGTTAAAGCAGAAAGAAACCAGAAAACAGATATTAAGGAAATCTGGAGAAAGGAATGTTGTAAGGAGGGAGTGAATAGCTAAATGGTTGAGATGTTGCTGAGAAACTGTATTGGGATGTAAGGGATGGTTGAATGTGGCAACATGGAAGAGGAGTACAAGGAAAGGTAGGCCTGATTGGAGTAGATTGAAATGGGAGACTTGCCAAGGTCTATATTAATAAAAACCATATACTTTTGTACTTCAGCAGAGTTGAGAACAGGGCTTCTCAATCTTGGTACTATTGATAGTTTGGGCTGGGTGATCCTTTGTTGTGGAGTATTATCCTGTGTATTGTATGATGTTTAGTAGTATCTTGGCTTATGTTCAGTAGACGCCAGTAACAACCCTTGGCTCTCCCCAACCCCCCAATTTGTGACACCAAAAATGCA
Source organism: Callospermophilus lateralis (assembly GCF_048772815.1). NCBI lineage: Eukaryota > Metazoa > Chordata > Mammalia > Rodentia > Sciuridae > Callospermophilus > Callospermophilus lateralis. The sequence continues at coordinate 42,881,894 of NC_135318.1, read as the reverse complement.
GACATTTCCAAATGTCCTCATGCTAAATGACTTGGGTTGAGAACCACTGGTTTAGACTCTTAAGTAAAAAACATGAATATTAATGATGAAGTTTTAAATATCAGTGGAACAGGAAAATGTTCAGGGATAAGCAGAGAACCTTTTTTTTTTTTTTTTTGCATTCCAGAACTTATACAGCTATTCATTACATTTGCAATATAAGTAGTAAATACCTACTTTGCTTTTAATGTAAGTGGTCCTGCATTTCATCTTTAATGGTCAAAAGTCACTTAATATTACCCTGCCTTGGTGTCATTATTATGTATGTCAGTTATCGTCATAGAGGATTTTGGATAGAAAGTTGTGGAAGTTTGTGCTGAATTTGTATCAATTCAAAAGTTAGCCTTGAATTTGTTATTTTGAAAACATATTACTTTTAGTAGTCTCTTGACTTTCTCTCATATATATATATGTTGTACACGTCAGTTAGACATCCAATTTGGTTAAATATATATATGGCACAGAATATACAATTTTAAATTTCATTTAACTTTCTGATTCTTAGATTCTAAATCAATTCCCCTTTATTTGTCAGAGGTACCCTTTTCTCTTAGTGAGGGAGTTGGTCGTTTTTTTTTTTTTTTTTTTTTTTTTTAACCAGGGATTGAACCCAGGGGCATTTAATCACTGAGCCACATCCCAAGCCCTTTTTTGTATTTTATTTAGAGACAGGGTCCCATTGAGTTGTTTAGGGCCTTGCTAAGTTGCTGAGGCTAAATTTGAACTTGTGATCCTCCTGCCTCAGCCTCCCAAGCCACTGGGATTAGAGGCATATGCCACTGTACTTAGTTGTGTTGTTTAACTGCAACACTGCAGTTCTGGGCAGAGGTCAAGCAAGTTGTAGTTATCATCTAACATATTGTTTGGAGGTACTGTTATAGATATTAAGGATACTATAAAGGTGATATAGTATAGATTAAGTCTCCCAAATCATTACCACCTAGGCAGGAAGATAGCCTTATGTAACTAATTATATTAAAAAGGTACAAAGTAAGAGTATGTTAGAAAGGTACTGTGCAGTATTGTGGACATTCATAGGACGGGGTGATTACCTCTGGCAGGGGTGAGAGGAAGAAAGGGTAGAAATCAATAAAATAGTCTTGGCATTTGCATAGGACCTTAACAAATGGTAGCATGTGGTCTTACAGAGCTTCTCCTTTTGATTTCCTTTTTTAGTGTTGTGGTTTTTGTTTCTATGGTTTCTAGTTTCTCGTTTTCATGGATGCCACGTCTTCATGAATTTCTTGGAGGATAACACAACTTTTAAATATTTATCTTCCCTTCTCTCTCTGCTTGCTTGCCACCATGAGGTGAGCAGTTTTGTTCCACCAGGTACTCTTTGCCCCAGTGTTCTGCCTCACCACAAGCCCATAGCAATGGGACCAAGTGACTATGAAATCTCTGAAATCATGATCCAAAATAAATCTTTCCTTCTGTTAAAAAAAAATTTATCTTCTGTTCTCAAAAATAGCTCTGATCCCTTCAGGTCAGTTGTTTGTTTCCATCCTTTTGTGTTTTAAAAGCTTTTCCTTTTTTTTTTTTTTTTATAAATAATGAGCTTTTCCTAAGTGGGCAGAGTTTTAGCTGTAGCTTCACTTTAGGATGCTTTGGGTGAAATGTAAGAAAGGAGTTGCCTTTTCCCTCCTTTCCTTCTACCCTCTACCTAAATACAGAAGGAGAACGTTTTGTTGTGGAGTATGAGAATGCTCCAATACTTCCTTGGTAGACTGTTAATTTAAACAACAACAACAACAACAACAGATGTGATTTTAGCCAAAAGCCAATAATGTTGGTGCTAGACTGTCTATGGGTGATGGAGTGTAGTAAAAGGTTTGTTTGGACATTTTATATAAATATTTTAATTCTGATTTAAGTTCAACAGTCCCTCCTTCTTTCTATTCCTACTGTCTCTAAGGTTGGTACCTCTCAAGACTCTGCTGTCTTAGGGGTCTGTCTCTGAGTCTCTCCTATATTGCTGTAGCCTTCCCACATGTATATGCATGTGTATTTATTCTGGGTTGCAGTTTTCTTTCCACCAGATTATTTCTCAATGTAATTCCAACCACATTCTTTCTTTATAGAAGAAAGAATGTTCAGCGGGATTTTGGTAGGAAGTAAAGGAAAAATACGAGTGCTTAGTTTGTCTTAAACAGGAAGTTGTTGAATGAGTACTATTGAGAAAGTTGGGCAAAGCATATTTTTGTTTAAACATTTGATTTATATTGTGGATGTAGGATGTAGGTATTTAAATTAATCCTTTTATCCTATTTAAAAAAAATTTTTTTTATTTTATCCTTTTTAAAAAAGGTGAGATTCTTTGGGGTTAAAACCTACTAGTTAAGGTACAAAATGAAATAACTGCAATGTCTTGTTTATTTAAATTAAAAACCTTAATTCAGTTTTGTTTTCAGTGATTAGCACAGTGCTTGGCATGTTGTATGTATTCAGTTAATGACAGTTGTTACGTTTGTTCTACTTAAACTTTTTATCTTTTTCTATCATCTAAGAAGATGAAAATTAAGTGAGTTAATGTATGTCAAGTGCTTGGAATAGAACATGGCATATATAGTAAGTGTTACATAGATTTTAACATAGATTTTGATAAATATACTGATGCCTAATTTAGGTAGGTGAATGCCAGACTAAAGAATTTGAATTTATTTTGTATGCAGTGGGCAGGTATTTTTGATAACTGACCAGATTAGTTGTTTATTATACAAATATAATTCTGAGTGCAGAGTAGAGAATATACTGGAAAGAGAAAAGAAATTGGAGACAAGGAAAAGAATGTAAGAACTCTTGTTCTTGCTATATTTATTGTAAGGTTCCTACAGCATGTAACTTTTTTTTGGTACCAGGGATTGAGCCCAAGGATGCTTAACCACTGAGCCACATCCTGAGCACCCCTCCACTCCCCTTTAAAATTTTTATTTAAAGACAGGGTCTCACTGAGTTACTTAGGGACTAGCTAATTTGCTGAGGCTGGCTTTGAACTTGCGATCCTCCTGCCTCAGCCTCCCAGGCTGCTGGGATTACACACATGTGTCCCCATGTCCAGCTAGCAATAACCTTTTACCATCATGTAACTTTCAAGCTGTAAAACAGAGAGGCTTTCAGTCTTCCTTACTAACTTTGTTTTGACTTCTGTTAAAAACTTGAGAAAAAATAAATTTATTGGAATTTATTTGAGCATTAAAAGATTATGAATGGAACTGGACTTGATAGTGTGTGCCTACAATCCCAGTGATGTGGGAGAATGAGGTAGGAGGATTGCAAATTCAGGGCCACTCTAGGCAATTTAGCAAGATCCTTTCTCAAAATAAGAAATAAAATGGGCTTAGCTCACTGATAGAGCACCTGTACACCTGTATATTCTTGGTGGGTATATAAAGTAGTATAGTCATTATGGAGATTCCTCAAAAATTAAAAATAGAACTACCATATGACTCAGCAATTCTACTTTTGGGTATTTACCCGAACTTAGGCGGTGTTCTAATACTTGCTAAATTGCTTAGGCCTCAAACTTTCAATCTTTTTGCCTTAGCCTCCTGAGTCCCTGGGATTACAGGCATGCGCCTCTGAGCTCAACTTCCCCAAAAGACTTGAAATCGGTATGTAGAAGAGATGTCTGCACTCCCATGTTCTTTGAGGCACTATTCACAATAGCTAAGATATGAAACCAACCTAAGTGTCCATCAATAGATAAATGGATAAAAAAAGTGTAGCATACATATGCAATGGAACACTATTTACCCTTAAGAAAAGAAAATTTGTCATTTATAACATCATAGATGGAACTGGAGATTATTATGTTGAATCACATATGCCAGGTCCATAAAGAAAAATGTCATATGTTCTCACTTGTATGTGTAATCTAAAATAATCAAATTCTAAGAAGCAGAGAATAGAATAGTGGTTTCCAGAGGACAGCGGGTATGATAGTAATAACAGAGAGATGATGATCAAAGGGTACAAATACTCAGATAAGGGGAATTTTTTTTGATATATATTACATAGCATGGATATGTGTGTGTATGTGTGTGTGTGTATGCAGTAAATTATATTTATTGTACATATTCAGATTTCTTTCATCTGTCTGTCCTGTCTTCATTTCTTTTGTTGAAAATATTTTTTTAGTTGTCAATGGACATTTATTTATTTATTTATTTATGGTGCTGAGGATTGAACCTAGGCCTCACACATGCCAGGCAAGTGCTTGACCACTGAGCCACAACCCTAGCCCTTTCTTTTTTCTTTATTCTTTTTTTTTTTTTGTGGGGGGGGGCAACTAGGGACTTAATCCAGGGCATTTTCCACTGAGCTACATTCCCTCTCCCCCGCTTTTTTTTGGTATCAGGGATTGAACCCAGGGCACTCAACCACTGAGCCACATCCCCAGCCCTGTCTTATATTTTATGTAGAGACAGGGTCTCCCTGAGTTGCTTAGGGCTTTTCTAAGTTGCTGAGGCTGGCTTTGAACTTATGTTCCTCCTGCCTCAGCCTCCTGAGCTGCTGGGATTACAATAAGTTTCTGTGCTTGTATAGCTCAGCTTTTGTCTGTCAGACATAGAGCTGTGGGTTGAGAGAGTAGGCTAGAGATTGGAATCTATCAAAATAAAAATGGTAATTGAAGCCCAAGATTAGTGTATCCAATAGGGGATAAAGAGTTGTAAATAGAAGTACCATGAAATGTTCTGCCCGTTTCGCTTTAGAGGCCTGCTATGCTTGGTCACTAGTGCTTGATGCGTCAGAATGGTAAAAAGGAAGAGAACAGAGATCATTGGATTGAATCAGGAAGTAGTCATTGGAGAGTTGAGACTATAGTGATTGGGTGGAATATGAAAGGACACTCACAGAGTTTACACGAAGTTCAGAGACTACACCACACTCTAGAATCTCTCACAAGAGATTTATTGTGGTAACAGGAGGCAAATGGACAAGGCTGCCCCTCCAAGGAAAGCAGCAGTGTGTAGGCAGCTTTATGGCCTGCAAAAGGAATTTCATAAACTGCTCAGGAGTTTAAGCTGGGTGGGGTTGAATGTTTAGCGGCACTATTCTTACCAGAAGTTAAGTAGCACTGCTCAGAATCGAAACTTTGGAACCTCTAGATAAAATGGCTCTTGACCTTAAATGGCGAATCTGATGCCAGTATTGGTCTAATGCCAATATTGATTTGATGTCAATAATCCTCCCTTTTTGTTTTTATAGATACCAGGGGTAGGGACAATGGTCATTCTTCTGTAGCTTCTTCCTGCTGGTTAGGGGCAAAGAATCTCATTCCTGTAAAGGGGGTCAGGGAGGGCTTTAGGTGGGGGCAGAATCTCTCCAAACCACTTAAGAATCCTATCAAAGTATAACAGAGTAAAGTTGGATTGGAGAAGCATATGAATTGATAAGGAGTTGGAACACTAGTTAAAATTTTTCTGTGAAAGTAAGAAAGCTGGAATAAGAGAAATTGTAGGGTTTAGAGGAGGTTTTTTTTTTTTTTTCAATGAAAGAAAGTTTGTTATAGGTAAACCATTTACGAAGAGGCATTTCAATATAATTAAATAAAACAACCAAAAAAATGATACTGAAGTATAATATTTTAGAAAGATAAAATGAATCTTAAGAGTAAAAAACCCCAGCTAGGCATGTTGATGCATGTCTCTAATACCAGCAACTCTGAGAAACTGAGGCAGAAGGATCACAAGTCAGCAATTTAGCAAGGATCTCAGCAATTTAGTGAGCCTGTCTCAAAATAAAAGGACTAGGGATATAGCTTCATGGTAAAGTGCCTCTGGGTTCAATCCCCAATATTTCTCCCATATCCCTCACTACCCCCTCCCCCCCCCAAAAAAAAAAAAAAAGATGAGAAGAACTTCCATGTTGCAGAAACCTAATCAGGATGGGGCTTCAACGATCCTAATATAAGCACTATACAGATTTAATGCATTTCTGATAAAAATCCCAATAATATTCCTCTTAGAAATAGAAAAAGCAATCATGAAATTCATCTGGAAAAATAAGAGACCCAGAATAGCTAAAGCAATCCTTAGCAGGAAGAGTGAAGCAGGTGGCATCACTATACCAGACCTTAAACTATACTATAGAGTATTAGTAACAAAAACAGCATGGTATTGGCACCAAAACAGACTGGTAGACCAATGGTACAGACTAGAGGACACAGATATTAACCCACAAAACTACAATTATCTTACATTAGACAGAGATGTCAAAAACATGCATTGGAGAAAAGATAGGCTCTTCAACAAATGATGCTGGGAAAACTGGAAATCCTTATACAACAAAATGAAATTAAGCCCCTATCTCTCATCATGCCCAAAACTCAACTCAAAATGGATCAAGGATTTAGGAATACAACCAGAGACTCTGTGTCTAATAAAAGAAAATGTAGGCCCTAATCTCCATCTTGTGGATTAGGCCCCAACTTCCTTAATAAGACTCCTGTGGCATAAGAATTAAAATCAAGAATCAATAAATGGGATGGACTCAAATTAAAGTTTCTTCTCAGCGAAAGAAACAATCTGTGAGGTGAATAGAGAGCCTACATCTTGGGAGCAAATCTTTACCCTTCACACATCAGATAGAGCACTAATCTCTAGGGTATATAAAGAACTCAAAAAGGTAAACATCAACAAAACAAATAACCCAATGAATAAATGGGTCAAGGACCTGAACAGACACTTTTCAGATGATGATATACAATCAGTCAATCAACAAATATATGAAAAAATGTTCATCATTGCTAGCAATTAGAGAAATGCAAATCAAAACCACTCTACGATTTCATCTCACTCCAGTCAAAATGGCAGCTATTATGAAGACAAACAACAATAAGTGTTGGGGAGAATGTGGGGGAAAAGGTACACTCATACACTGCTGGTGGGACTGCAAATTGGTGCAGCCAATATGGAAAGCATTATGGAGATTTCTTGGAAAATTGGGACTGGAACCACCATTTGACCCAGCTGTCCCTCTCCTTGGTCTATACCCAAAGGACTTGAAAACAGCACACTACAGGGAAATAGCCACATCAATGTTTATAGCAGCACAATTCACAATAGCTAAACTCTGGAATCAACCTAGATAGCCTTCAATAGATGAATGGGTAAAAAAAAAAAAATGTGGCATATATACACAATGGAGTATTACTCAGCAATAAAAGAGAATAAAATCATGGCATTTGCAGCTAAATGGATAGAATTAGAGATCATAATGCTAAGTGAAGTTAGCTATTCCCAAAAAACCAAATGCCCAATGTTTTCTTTGAGATAAGGAGGCTGATTCATAGTGGGATAGGGAGTGGGAGCATGGGAGGAATAGACGAACTCTAGAGAGGGCAGAGGGGTTGGAGGGGAAGGGAGGGGACATGGGGTTATTAATGATGGTGGAATGTGATGATCTTTGTTATCCAAAGTATACATGTATGAAGACATGAATTGCTGTGAATATACTTTGTATATGACCAGAAAATATAAAAAAATAAAAAATAAATAAAAACATTGGGGTTTCCTAAATTCGGGGCTCCTCAGCTGAGGAAAAAAAAAAATCCTAATATAAATGGATCCCAAAAGTAAAATGTTTTCTGTTCAGAGGCATTTGGATTTGGCTGGACTATGAAAACTTCAGAAAGTTATAACTGCCATCTAGGGAGCCCAGAGAACACAGACCTGAGTCAGGTGGGTATTGTGTGAATGGACTTTGCTACAAATACTGATGAAACCAATTTTAGAAACTTCAGAAATCTAGAATCACACACTGTACAGAACTTGTGGAAATAATTTACCTGCCGAGCCTTGATAGTACAGAACTTTGAGCCTTGAATCTTATTAAAAGACCCAAAGAACTTGATATGGCTTCACCTCATGACCAAATCCTGGTTAGAAGAGGATATTCTTGAATGCATGCAGAATGAAATCCCACCCAAGCCAAGTGTAGTTGCACATGTCTGTAATCCCAGAGGCTCAGTAGGCAGAGGCAGGAGGATTGCAGGCTCAAGGCTGGCCTTAGTAACTTAGTGAGACCCTGTCTTAAAAAATAAAAAGGTCTGGGGATGTGGCTCAGTACTAACATGCCCCTGGATTCAATCCCCAGTACTCTCCCCTCCCAGAAGCACAAAACAAAAAACTCCCACCCGATGACAGCATCACTTCAAAGTAACAGAGTCATCCTCCGAAACATATCTCTCACTCTTGATATGGCCCACATTCTCCCTTGAATGTGTATTCCTTGCGTAATCCCAAAGGTGTCTCTGTCCTGAGATTGCCACTATTCTTTCTTGGATATGTATCTGCTTCCCTAAATAAACCTCTGTGTTTCTGGAAGGAAAAAAAAAGGAACAGAGTCATGTGTAGACTAGGAAAAAGCAGCTTTTAAGGGTTGTTCTTGGGAAATGTGCACATTTAAATGGTTAGAGATTTCTTGAATTGAAAAAGTATTGTACTTAGAAAGAATTAGATGCTAAAGAACAAGTTAACAATTCCTGAAAATAATAGAAAAAAGTATGTAATTATGGACTTCACAAAGAAGCACTGGGGCTGGAGTTGTGGCTCAGTTGTAGAGCACTTGCCTCACATGCATGAGGCTCAGGGTTTGATCCTCAGCATCACATAAAAATAAATAAATAAAAATAAAGCTATTGAGTCCATCTATGACTAAGAAAATTAAAAGAAAAAAAAAAAAGCACTGGGCTGATTTCGCAGTATAATTGGGACCTAATCAAAATCCCAAGGAAGGGGACTGGGGTTGTGGCTCAGTAGTGGAGTGCTTAACTCGCACGTTGGAGGCGCTGGGTTCGAGCCTCAGCACCATATAAAAATAAATAAACAAAGGTATTGTGTCCATCTACATTTAAAAACAAAACAAAACAAAAAACCCCGTGGAGGAGCTTCTAGAGCAAATGAAGCAAAAGTATATATATTCAAGATTTCCCGGAGAAATAGTAGTTTGAGGGAATACTTATCATCAACCCAATGAAGATTTTCCTACTGTAGTTCAACACTCAAAGAAATCTTTTATCCCCAATGTCTACTGAACTGAATGCCAAAAGAAGTTTCAGGAAATGTGGAGGAAGTGAGATATCATCTGGAAAACTATGTTTTTATTTTCCAAGAAGATGAAATTTCAAGGAGAGCCAAAGAGGCCATCCTTGAAAAGATACCACATGTTCTATCAGGATTTATATTTAAGAAGGGAGCTGCAACAGGAATTGCATGGTAGAGATGGGCAGCTCTTCTCCCAGGACCCATAAGAACAATATAAGAGCCAGGCTGAGGAGCTGTGGAAACAGTACATACAGGTTGGACATGGATCTCTGGCTTGAGAATTGTTTGCCTAAGGAGTATGCTGCATGTGAAGAGGCAGGACCAAGTTCAGATGTACAGTCCTTATCAGCCAGGAGTCTGCAAGAAAAGATTGGAGAGGAGGTGTGGCTCCAGGGTCCAGGGACACATTTGGCAGACTGTTTAGGTTAACTGTCATCCTTTACCATGGCCAGAAGAGAATAAGAAGGAGATGGAGAGGAGGATGATGGGAGCAACTCCTTAGACTGCAGCATTGAATAATGATGAAGACTGAGTCTGAGGGCAGTGGCTCTAGCTTATCTTCCTTAGAACACCCCTTCCTTGGACTCCATCTGAGCTTGGTTCACACCCCAAGGTTTGGACAAAGAACTTCCCAGCAAGTCCAGGGCATCCATATCAAAGGCAGGGAACTTGATGTCCCTCCCCATTTTTATTTTCTTGCTTTTTTCGTTACCTCTTTCCCCTTCTTCCTCCTTGATACAAATAAGAGGTTGGGAAGAATTTGTAGCAGTACTTTATATATCAGATCCATAAGCCTGAGAGCAAGGGCCCTCTTAAGATAATGTAAGCATTAGCCAGTATCTTCCCCTAATACTATCTTCAGAGGAACTCCCTGCAGTGAAGTCTTGAAATACATAATGAAATGATTAGGTTGTGGGAGCTCAGAGGACTAGACTGAATATTCCTGATATAAAAAATTTTGCTCTAATTTTTTCCCTGTATGTGGTGGCTGTGACCCACACCCCAAACCCCTTCTCTCTGAAACTGTCCCTTAGGACTTTTACACTAAATTTAGTCTGAGGAGTATTTCTTTTTCTTTTCTTTCTTTTCTTTTTTCTTTTTTTTTTTTTTTTGGGGGTAATAGCAACTGAACCCAGGAGCTCTTAACCACTGAGCTACATCCCCAGCCTTTTTCATATTTTATTTATTTATTTATTTATTTTATTTATTTTTTTAAAGCAAAGGTTTGTTCTTCTCATGAGACAAGTTACCAACTGCATTTTTTTTAGGAGAGAGAGAGAGAGAGAATTTTTAATATTTATTTTTCAGTTTTCGGCGGGCACAACATCTTTGTTTGTATGTGGTGCTGAGGATCGAACCCAGGCTGCACGCATGCCAGGCGAGCGTGCTACCGCTTGAGCCACATCCCCAGCCCTTATATTTTATTTAGGGACAGCATCTCACTAAGTTGCTTAGGATCTCCATAAGATGCTGAGGCTAGTCTTGAACTTGCAATCCTACTGCCTCAGCCTCTTGAATTACCACCACTCTTGAATCTCTGAGGAGTATTTCATGGAAGGTAGGATAGATGCCCTAAGAAAAAATTCAGACTCAGGTATTTCTTTCCCTACTACCTGAAATAAAGAATTGAACATTCTGAGGGTGGGTAGCAAAAAAAAAAAAAAAAATATATATATATATATATATATATATATATGCGCATATTTAACTCTTTGGACTCAATGAAACTGTTTTTACTAATTTAAAAAATAGAAATTAAAAAGTTAAAGCATGTTTCTAGTTAAAAACATCCAATTTATTTGAACAAGCTCCTCCTTAGGGTTAGTGTCTCATGATTCTGGGAACTGCTTTTCCAAGTGATGTCCGAATTTATTCTGGGCAGAATCTTCCAATCCTTTCAGCTGTGCCAGGTGAGTGAATGTCACCTTTAGTATTCAGGATAGGAACATACATAGAAACATATAGATGAGTGCACTATTCTGACATTATCAGGTCTGACTTGTATTTATATACCAGTATCACAGTACTTTAATACTTTTGTTTTGCTGGTATTTTAAAAAATCTACCAGAGATCAGTACATTCTTACAATTTCCCTCTCAATATTTCTGTTTTCATATTTTATTCTCATGAATATTAGCATCATAATAGTTAACATCATTTTTATACAAAACCCATTGAGTTTTGAGTATTTTTCCTAAGTATCTTAGTGAATTTTTATTTATAAGTATTTTTTTTAGGTAAACAATCACTTCCAGGAAATAATGGCAATATTTGTTATACTTCTAATATCTGTTTCTAAATGTGTTGGATGGAATATCCAGAATGATGTTAAGTAGTAATAGCAGTGATATGTTTTTAACTTCCTTCTGACTTTCAACTTAAGGCTTATAGGATTTGTAACCATGAAAATTATGCTGACTTACATATTTAAAATAAATTATGTCATATTAAGAAAAAAGTTTCTTTTCTAAATGTACTCATACTTTTTTGATTTCTAAAATGTAACACCTAGCTAACATTTGTACTCTGAAGAAGAGAACCCTAGTTTCATGTATGTAAGTTATGGCAGAATGAAAAAAAATGTTTTGAAATTAAGATTTGAGGGCCATTAAGAGAGACTTGCAGCTTTGCTAGGAAGACTTTCATTCTAGATAATTTTGTGCCAGAGTTAATAGTTCTTCCTAACTTGTAGACTCCAGACCCCAGCTTCTCTCTAATATAGTACTGTTTAACTTCTTCATTTTATTCTTATTCAGGTTTCTGCCCATCCTAATGAAAAATCCTGGCTCTTTGGAACACAGCCTTACTATAAATGTTGATGTTATACCATGAATATGTTCATATAGTTTCTAGTCTAACTTCTAACTGAAAGCCTAGAAAAATATGCAATTGGATATTCCCCCAAATAACCTGTTTTTTATAACTTATTTGTACATGTTAAATGGTAGAAGAATCACTTTGGTAAGTCCCAAACTCCTTTGGGCTTTGATTTGTTTGTAAAATGAAAAGCTGCTCCTCTGTATTGACCTATGACTCTGAGCTGTAGCCTGTGAATCTTGGATAGGCTTATTATATGTGTGGGAATAGAAACATCTGTTGAAATTAACTTTTTTTTGTGTAATAATAAGTTATATACTGTTTCATTATACAAAAATGTGAAAGTGTTTTACCTCTTGGAGAAAAGATACAGGATGGTGAAAATGTGGTTTTTAAGTTCATGTGGTTTTTAAAAGAGCGATCTGGATTTCAGCCATTTACTAGCTGTGTAACTGAGTGCAGGTTACTGTAAAAGCTAGCTCAGAGGAGTTATACAAAAAAATGGGACATATTGCCTCCATAAGTAAAATGCCTAGTGCAGTCTATGTATCCTAGATATTAATAAATGCTCGTTTCTTTTCTGTAGTACTAGACATGTGAAATGACTTTAGGAAAATTAAAAATTTAAAATATTAGAAAATATTTAAAATGGTTACTAAGAGACTAATAAATAGAAAAATGGGGAAGGACAATTGTTCGTATTATATAAGACAACAGTAATTTGTGTGAAAAACTTCTGTACTAATTATTAGTCATGTGTAGATTTGAGGAGTTTTATAAAGTTTTCTATTACATTTAACATGATACTGAAATTCATTTCATGTTGAAAGATTCTATAGACTGTATTATATTGAGAAAGAAATCTCTTACAACCTTACAATTTAGCTCCTAAATTAGGGATAATTTTACATGAGTTCATAATTTAAGTATGTTTTTTCCTATGTGAGTAATAGCACAAACACAGTTGTGACAAGATTTAGGTGACAAGATTCAGGAAAGAAAATAAAGTTGTGTAGCAGATAATCAGGTAATACCATTTAATTTTTTAAACAATTATAATTCCAAAGGCTATTTTAAACACGCAAATTTCATTATATATATATGTGTATATGTTTCTGTTAATCTATAATTATCAGCCTATCCCTTTTTTTCCACTTCAGAATAAGTACAAAATAAATGACATTATTATTAGTGGATGTGATTTGCACTATTATTTTGTACTGTTTAGCTAAATGAATTATTTTCTATGTAGTGTAATGTATTTATTCAAGAAAGGAGAGATACAGCAGACTAAAATTCCAAGGATATTTTTATAATAAAAAAAAAAAGCCAATTTCTTTTGGCCTAAATTTGAAAGTCTCATTTTATACTTGAATAACAAGGAAATTCACATTCAAGGCCAAAATAAAATGTTGTCTGTATTAACATACATTTAAAATTGCACATCATTTTAAGCTTACATATTCTAACCATGGTTATAGAATTATTTTATAGGAACATATTGAAGGTATAGTAATATTTTATAATATTTATTGGACTTTTGGCTTAATTCTCTATAACCTCAAAATAGTATTGTGAAATGAAATAAGATTATTTTACTCCGATACAAACAAGAACTGAACCAAGTCTTTCTATATTTCTATATTTTGCTTCTTTAAAAATATGGAATGCTTCACAAATTTGCCCGTTATTCTTGTGCAGAGGCCATGCAAATCTTCTCTGTATCGTTCCAATTGTAGTATATGTGATGCCGAAGGGAGTACTTTGTATGTTTCTAAAGAATTCACTTGTGATGAGCAAGTGTTCAATATCATATAATTAGGAAATCATTATATTATTAAAACTTGAATTTTTTCTTTCTCTGTATGTCAGTCTTCTGAATATATGTCTTTCAGGACACCTGCACTTAAATTATACATTTAGATGATATCCTGGCTATAACATTAAAAACAATAAGATCTTCAACTAAACAAATTTCCAAAATATTGTCATTGTGTGCTGAAGTTACTCTTTGAAGACTAAATGATCTATTATTTAAATAAGTTAATGATTAGGTCTTTATATGCAACTGAGATTCTGTTTTTCTTCTAAACGTTCCTTTACTAATTTTTCCAAGGAGAAAAGATGCTCATCTGCATCTTCTGGTACAAGGCTTCTAATAGAATTGGCAAGCTCAAAAAGATACTCTGTATTTCTTCCACTTGGACCAGCTGCATTAAAAATTTGTTCAGCAATGTCTTCCAGAGGGGCAGGACCAAGATAATTAGGATTATCACATGTTCCAATATATAACAGCACACTGAATGGTTTTGTTGTGGGATCTTTTGGATAAAAAATGACTGTTATGTTTCTGTAGCCTCCTTTCTCTCTGAAGTCAAGGTATGCTTTTACTTCTTCTTCTTTTCCTGCTGGCAGTTTGTAAGCAACACCCCAAACACAACCCTGTTGGAAAATAAAAGAACACACTAGTTAGCATTTACAAGCCTAATCAAAATAGGTAAAAATGTGTTATATCTAAGAAAATATCTTGTATAGGAAGAAGAAAATGCAGTTGTTTTGTCTTACTTAGAGTTCATTGAAGAGGTTATACTAAACAATAAAGGAAATCAGCATAAATCTATGTATCATAGGCATAACATTTATCACAATAAACTTTAAATCAGATTTTTTGATCAACTAATGGGACTGAAATGAAAATTTCATGTTTTCATTGGGTCATTAAGAAATTCTATAAAAACATTTGTTTTTTTAATACTGTTTGATTAGAAGTTATAGTTACCAGCTTAAAGCTGTTTTCATAGATGATTTTCCCTAGTGTAAATTAGGAAAGCATTTCCTAGTCTATACCATTATTGATCTGTTATTGGTAGCTGCTTTATTTTTGTATATCAAAGTCCTTTGCAAAATTTAATCTTTAATTCCACAATATAAAATTTTAGATCTGTATGCAAACAAAATGATTAAAAATATTTAAGAAACTGAGAACTATAATTTAAGAGTTCTGACACTTCAAACCTGTTAAAAACACAAGCCTTACTTATAAAATTAGGCAACACAGAAAGTAAGAATTCTTTACTTAGTTCTCTGCTGAAAATATTAGACTTCTAGCAAATGGAAGAGAGACTTCACAGTTATATTTGATTCTTAGTGGTAGTGTGGCTATCTGTGGGCTATCTATTAATGTCAAAGGGGACCACAAAATTCTCAAACTATTAAAAAAAAAAAAAAAACTTGCCAGAATGAAAATACATGTCATTTGGTTGTGTTTTGTTGTTACTTTTCATTCTGCATTCTAACTTTTTCTACTGGCCTAATTTTCTACAAACATGAAAAACAAAGCCAAATAACTCACGACAAATACAGAAGAGTTCTAGACTTAGTATAGTTTCAATAGTCTGAAAACTATTCATAAAATTTAATTATTAGAACTAAGAAACATCTCAACATTTTTACAATTAAAATCTATATAAAAAGAAATAATTATATCATACCCCAGGATCTTCAACGAGAGTCACAACTCTTCCAGGCTGTTTTGAGAAAGGTAAAAAAAAAAAAAATTCTGAATCAAATAACCAAACATTAGTGGCTTAATGTTGACATGGAATATTTTAACTATATTTACTCTAAGAAGCACTTTTAAAAAATGTGGGTGTTTTTTGTACTAAGGATTGTTTTTTGTGCTAAGTGCTTAACCACTGAGCCACATTTCCAGACTCCTTTTGAAATTTTTTATATAGTAACTGGGTCTCGCTATATTGCTGAGACTGGCTTTGATCCTCCAGCCTCAGCCTCCTAAGCCTCTGGGATTATAGGCATTTGCCCCCACACTTTGCAAAACATACTCATTTTTTAAAGATAAAGTTTAAAGTGAGCTAAGTAAGAGAGTCTACCTTTATTCTAAAGTAGAACAGCTTTCTAAAATATTTCCATCAATTTACATGTATTAGATAAATTCATTTAAAATTAAAGAACAGCAATGATTAAGGCCTATCTAGAATGAAAGGCAAATAGAAGCAGCAATTATAAATAAAAGTTCTGGTTTTCCCCTTGAGAAAAACAAGATTTTTAATAGTTTTAGTAAGGAAAAATATAGATAATTCAGGGTGTTTGCCTTTACGGAAGTATTTTTCAGACTTTGATCAGATCACTGAAGGATTTGATAGACACGTATTATTGATAGGCCACACCTAGGTCTGAAGCCTGAGAATGTTCATTTGTAATCCACTTCCCATGTGATTCCAGTGAAATGGTTTTGGGTATATACTTTGAACTACTGCTAACAGGGTATATATACCATGAGATATCAAGTGCAAGTAAATGAGTAATTTGCACCTGTGAGTTAAGAATTGCCTTTACCTTTCTATTTACGGCAGTAGGTGCTTCAAGGTAGGTATCTGTTTTATATTTCTAAGTGAATTTTACATTGCCCTAGTGAGAAGTTAATATTAGAACTAGTCTGCCCAAGGCTTCCATTAGCTCAGTGATAGAGAACTTACCTAGCACGTGATGAGGCACTGAGTTCGATTCTCAGTACCACATAAAAATAAATAAATTAACAAAAAAAGAACTGATCTATCCATACAGTTTCTCTTATATGGGACAGTTAGACCACCTGTGTTCTAGGCAATTTTATTTTTCCATATTGGTTTTAACACAGGTCAAGTTATACTCCATCTATGTCTAAATATACTCTCATGCTTATCTAAAAAGAAGAAGAAGAAGAAGAACAACAAAAAGCCATAGCTATTGAAAGGGATAAATAGCTAGTAGACTACAAGAAGCAACCTGAGGAGCTATGAAATTAAGAAATGATGGTATTTCAGAAAGTTTTTTTTTAAAGTAAGCTCCCTGCATTACCATGCTCTCTGTTTAGAGACAGCTCATAAAGTGGGTATTCAGGAGTAGCTTCATAAAATAAGGTTTGTTGAGACAGTGAGCAAGACAGACAGACACACACACACGTACACACACACACAGACCTGTCACATCAGGGTTTATTGTTGCTGCATTTTCTCTTCGTTTTTATCTTATCTACCGGGTCTAAAGTTTTCTATTATCCACTTCTTATCTTCCTCAGAATAACTAATGTTTTCCTGTGAAACTTTAGTGAGCTTGGGAGATGGATATTTCTAAAAGGCTGTGAAAACCTAAGAAAATTACTGTACCAGAATGAGCTGATGTAAGCTGGAGTAATAAAATTAGTTACTCTGAGGAAAAAAGAAAAGCTGGCTTTGTATCATTCCACTTGAAATTGAAATTATATATTATCAAGTCAAAACAAATTTTATTTGTTGTTCCATTTCAGTGGCTGAAAAAGTAATCTTTATTTATAAATTGAAAGCCTTAGAGAAAATCCAGACTTGGAATATTCCATAATTTAAGTCACAAAGATGATTTAAACCAACGTAAGCTTTTCTTTTAAAATTTCTTGAGAGCATTATAATTTACATAGTATTTGGGTTCATTGACAAAATAATACACGTAAGGAATTTTGATTTCAATCCTTATTCCCCTCTTTTCCTTCTCTCCTTCCTCCCTGCTCTCCTTTCTTTTATTGATCTTCCTTTCACTCCTTTATTTATTTATTTTTGCCTAGTATTTCTCCATATATATATACACACAGGTATGTTAGTTTTTCCTTATGAAATTCTTACCTAATGCCAAAGGTTGTCTACTGACATGTTAACATTAGCAAGAATGCTGAGTTGCAAGCCACAAGTTTCCCTACATGTATGCCTAATGACTGACACACAGCCTAAATCATTCAGATATTTGTGTCATCTTTGTTCTGTTTGCTTCTTGTCTTTATCCATTTGTATAAAGAATTTGTAATCAAAGGACACATGGGATTTTGAATTATGATTTCTTAGTATTTGTATTTTCCTGTAAGTCTTGTACATTTTAATAGCTGTATAATATTTGCAATAGATGAACTATAAATTAAAAATTCTTGTGTTCTTGGAAGTTTAAATTTACAATAATACAACAATGAGGATGCATATATTGGTGTGACTCATTAAGTACTGTCACATTACTTCTAATTATTTTCAAATTTACAGTGAAATTATTTCTAAGAAATATACCTCTGGAATACAAATCAACATGCCAAATAAGTAGAGAATACTTGAGGGCGAAGATACATATATATATCTATTAAATATACAGTAAGAATACTGACTCTTAGGTGGCTAGCTAGAAAGATAAAATTCTTGCCAAAAAGCATAATGAATCATGATTTATGAATAAGGGCTTAGAGGCAAGAGTAGAACAGGCCAGGGGTTTTTTAGCAGAGGGTCACCCATATAGGAGATGATTCAGAAAGTTGACCAGAGAAGTTAGAGGCAGATTTGAAAAGTCAAAGAGCGAAGTTGAGGGCTAGGGAACTCAGGGGTAGGGTGCTTGCCCAATGTTTATGAGGTCCTATGTTTAAAAAAAAAAAAAAAAGTAGAGTTTAAATCAGGGTCAATGGAAATAAGCCACTAATATTTGGCAGAAACAGGAAATAAGGAGCTACTAAGGCATTTGAGTAGGAGGTGGCTAGTATGTAACTTTTGTTTCCCTCCAGTCTGTTCTTTACTTGGGCCACAAATGACTTTCTGGCTTTGAATTTTTCAGGGCTGTTAAGTCTACAGGATATAATTAAAGTTCCTTAGCATGATTTAACTACAAACCTCATTTCTTCCCACTTGTCTCCTCAAGATGTACTGAATTATTTAAAACTCTGTAAATGTATTGCCTAGTGTGCATGGAATGCCCTTCTCCCTTCTGTTTACATGGCGTATCTGGCCACTCCCTCCATAAAGTTTTGGCTCAGTTCCTAGGCAAATTTAGAAGCTCCTTCTCAGAATACTCTAAATGCTTCTTTTATTCATTTCTTTTCCAAGTATTTTTGTTTGCACAAGAGTCTCCTACTTATGTAGATACTCAGTTGTAATTGTTGAAAGGAAGATGTAGGGTAGCTGAGTAGCTGAAGTTTTGATTTGGATGGTGGTGGGTGGAACAAAAAACTATAGGAAGGGCTGGGGATGTGGCTCAAGCGGTAGTGCGCTCGCCCGGCAGGCGTGCGGCCTGGGTTCGATTCTCAGCACCACGTACAAAACAAAGATGTTGTGTCTGCCAATAACTGAAAAATAAATGTTAAAGTTCTCTCTCTCAAAAAAAAAAAATATATAGGAAGTCATTTTAAGGGTAAATATTTGTAATCTTGTGACTGTTAATGAATGATACAGACATGGACTACTGGCACTACTGATAAATTTACTTAAAAATCTTTTCTAAACCTTGAGCTCTTTGTTGCTAAGATAAATGTTACTGAGAAACAATATAAATTTGTAAATTTACTTAAGTATTTTTTGGGGGGGGTGGGCAATGAAACTGAAGAAAGGGCATGGAGAATGTGAAATGAGGGTCATCATGAGACATATCAAGGGTGTTTTCTTAGGGTAATGAGTGGTGTTTCTGATCCAAAAGAAAAGTTGGGGATTTAGTTGAATGTGCACAAGTTTGTCTCACCCATTAAAATTTAGGCTTTTTTTTTTTTTGAGTTTGTGATACATTCTATTTGTAGGGAAAAGTATTTCCCATTTAAAGAAAATCCTTTGGTGAGAAACTGCCAGTTTTATTATATATAAATGAAATTATTAATTAAACTTAAAAATAAATTAATGTTTAATGAAGCTAAAAAGTAAAATTTAACAAAGCAAGTATGTTCAGTATTTTTCCAAAAGATGTCACCTTGCACTATGTATATGTATAAATTAATGATGCCTTTTTTGAGGACTAACTTACTAGGATAGGTTGTTGTTAAAAAAAAAAAAAAAGTTTATGCCCTAAATAGTATCTAAATCATTCTAATTTGCTGGATATTTCTCTAGCCATTTGTATAACTGTCAAACAATTAACATTATATAAGGCCAGAAATACATTTTAATAAAAAATGTGAAGCAAATTATGGTTTTTTGGGGGGGCTGTCATGGGGTTTGAACTCAGGGGCACCTTACCACTGAGCTACATCCCCATATCTTTTTATTTTTGAAACAGGATGTCTCTAAATTGCTGAGGGCCTTGCTAAATTGCTGAGGCTGGCCTTGAACTTGTGTTCCTCTTGTGTCAGCCTCCCAAGTCTTGGGGATTATAGGTGTGGACTACCAAGCCCAGTCCTATCTAGTTTTTCAACAGAACACCAGGAAAATACTTTAATTAGCAAGGATGAATTCTTTAAAAGATGTAAAACTGTTAGCCAATGCAGTTTTCCCCTCTAACTTTCTATATTTCAGTACTTATTATTAGTATTTTCTAAGTACTGGGAATTGAATCCAGGAACACTTTTATACTAAGCTACATACTTTAATACTAAGCTACATCCTCATTCCTTTTATTTTTATTTTGAGACAGGGTCTCACCAAATCGCCCAGGCTGGCCTCCTGCAGCCTCCCAAATAGGTGTGTTTGGCTTATTTCAGTAAATTTAAATACAAAGAGATACTGGCTTATATAGTTACTTCAGGTGCATTGGGGCACTCTGGTAATCCAAAGGATTTAGGAGGCTGAGGCAGGAGAACTGCAAGTTTAAGTCCAGCCCCAGCAATTCAGGGAGGCTCTAGGCAACTTAGCAAGACCCTGCCTCTAAGTAAATAAATAAATAAATAAAAGGGTTGGGGATGCAGCTCAGTGGTAAAGCACCCCTGGGTTCAGTCCCTAGTACCACCCCCCCAAACCCCCCAAGCCCAAAACATGTACTAGACAGTTTTTTTATTGGGGGGGCGGGGAGTAGGGATTGAACTTGGGGCACTTGACCACTGAGCCACATCTCTAGCTACTGGGATTTCAGGCCTGTGCCACCTCGCAGGGCTGGACAGTTTCTTATAATCGTCTGTTTCACAGTATACATATCTCTGTGTACTATGTAACAAACATATTTTGGTTGAGACCAGAGTAGTAAAATATGCTATTAAAACCACATACAGAACTGGGGTTGTATCTGAGTGGTAGAGTGCTTTCCTAGCATGTGTGAGGCACCGGGTTAATAAATTAATCAATTAAATAAAGGTCCATCGATAACTAAAAAAAAAAAAACAAAACAAAAAAACCCACATAGATACATTTTTTTTTTGCGGGGGGTGGGTGGGGGGGTTACTGGGGACTGAACTCAGGGACACTAGACCAGAGCTACATCCCCAGCCCTATTTTGTATGTTATTTAGAGACAGGGTCTCACTGAGTTGCTTAGCGTCTAGCTTTTTGTTGAGGCTGACTTAGAACTTGGGATTCTCCTTTCTTAGCCTCCCGCCACATAGATACATATTTAAAATTTATTCTTAAAATGAAAGCCCTGGCTAAGCCTTTCTTTTCAGAATGGCAATTTTAAGTGCTCATATAAAAACTGGAAACTCAAAGAACAATTTATTTAGCTTAGATTTTTTTTTTAATGTCTTGAATACTGTTGTATAATATTCTTAAAAATACTTAGGTCATGTTTCTCTTGGCCTATAAATGCACTAAGCCATTGTCTTTCTTCAAATTTTTCTGTGCTTGTTCCAGTAGGCTAGTATAGTCTACCTTAGAGCCAAATTCTTATTTTATTTTTTGCAATACTAGTTTCTGTTTTATTCTGCTGCCCTTCCTATCCCCCCTATTTGATTTTAATTCTGTGTCATACAAGCTACTTTAGAATCCTGATTTCTTCCCCTTTCCACACTGCAGTGTTTCTTTGGAATTAATCTTAAACACTTCCTCTGTCAGATTTCCAGTGTGTTAGATATCATGTTTTTAGGTCAATATTAATTTTTTTAAAACAGTAGTCAAGCTTCAATTCCCAGCACTGCCAAAATCACAGTAGCATCAGCAAACAAAAATATACTCCTTCAAAAGTTAGGAGGCTAACTTAAGTAAGTGTCCAAGTTCACATTGGAGTTACAGTTATCACAGATTTAGTTTTCTTCATGGATTAGTTTTGTAGCCCATATGCTGTGTAAATAAGCTGTTTCTGATTCTCTGAATACATTGAGTCAAATGTCTTTTTATGACTGACTGAAAAAAAAATCAAAGAAATTTTATTTTATATTTATTATTTATGGGAACTATCACGAAATAAACTTAAATAATGCTGCTTTGGCCCTGTTACTAATATAACAAACAGGGGACTTCTAACTTCGGGGTACCTGGCAACTAAAATGATCAATAACTTGATGTGGAAACCAGTTCTGTAATGTTAGGTGTTATAAAAAGAGTTGGAAAGATATTAAAAAAAAAAAACCTTAGAAATTACACACACATTTAAACTCAAACCAGTGAAAGTCTGGCAAAATGCAGACATGTCAACAAACTTATTGCGAAAAAGCTGAATTTGCAAGTTGATTTTACTATTTCACCTCCATGGTGACATGAAATTTCATTTTCCTGCCACTGTTTTTGTTTTTTTGGCAGAGGCTGCCAAGAAATGGAACCCTCTTGCCAGGCATATCAGGCTAGTGAAAGCTTATGTGCTGGTGCTCATGCTTTTTGTTTCAAGAAACGAATCGTCAGCATCTTAACCGGCTTCAAAGGAGTGTTCTGGTTTGGAAGAGAAGTAGGGGGCAGGTGGCCAAGGAAGATGCATAGATACAGCAGTTTTACCCCTGACCCACGTGTTCGGCCCTCGGAAAGCATTTGGGTGTGGGTCCCATACAGACCTGCCTGGAGTTGGGGAGCGGTGGTCTGGGGGCTTTGTGGGAACTGACTGGCTTCTCACCTTGCCGGGGACCCCGCGGTGGTCAGTGCTGCCCTGCCAGAAGCGCCTGCTGTAGTTTGTGATGTATCCGACCAGCTTATCCTGATAGGGGAAGTCCACCTTCCAGATCAGGGACCCATAACCAAAAACCCACATCTTGCGGTGGCTCCTGGTGGTGGTAGGGCCGGCAGCGGTAGGGCCGGCAGTCCCAGCTGCGGTCTTGACCGCCGCCTGGGACTGCAGCCTACAAGAGGCAAGTAACCGGCTACGCGGGGCGCAGGCGCAGTGGCTGCGTTGCAGCTTAGGGTGCAAAGCATACTGGGTTTGTAGTCCGTGGAACGTTTTCCGATTCCGTTTTAGGTGGCATTATTTTATTCCCTGACTCTAGGGGTCAGGAATCATTGGTCTTATGTATATTAAACAATGGATTCTTCTGCAGCCTTTGTAAATCTCCATATTCTTCCTCTAGTGCGCCTGTGCAGAGGACTACAATACCCACAATTCTTTTCGGAGATCCGTGGCTCTGAAGTTGGAACTGTGAGTCCCGGAGGGAAGGAGAAGAGAAAGGGCAGGCGTGGTGGCTTGTCGGGCTTGTCCAGATAGGAGGACGTGTACCTGCCCAGAGTCAACACATAGAAAGGCATGCTTTCGTGCTTTGAAAATTGATTTCTGCCCATATAACAGCAGCCAGAGTCGCTAAAGCCAGAAATGTAATCCATATTTGACTTTATGAATCTGTAAAAAAGTCTGCCAGTTTGCCTTTTAAATGAAAGCAAAAAATTTACAGACGCTTTACACCTGTGAAAAAGCAATGATTTTTTTCCCATGCAAGTTGTTTACATATTTAAATGTTACGCGAAAGATAACCTTTATCTTTTTAGTCTTTCCTGTTTATGCACTTTTCTGGGGAGAAATTTTATAGCTTTTATGAGTTTCTTGAAGGGGTTAAGGATACTAAAAAATGTTAAAATCTGGTGGTTAGAGTTATGCTTCCAAAATATTTTTTTAGGAAGAACACTTTGAACTATCATAGAAGCCTTACAAAATGATTGCTTTCTTCTTGAGAATTTCTAACTATTTCATCGTCTTTAGTTTTTAGTGTTTAATTAGAGAAGAATGCTGAAACACCCAGGTTCAGAAACTATTATTTGTGTTCTTAAGAAGTCAGCAGAAGCTACTAAAGAAAAAGAGTAAGAAGTTTTCTTCGTATTTCTCCAAATCGTAGTTTCCTATTGCCTGGAATTGTTCTTTTCCCCATACTCTCCTCTTTTTTTTTTTTTTTTTTTTTTTTAAATACAAATATACCCCCCCCCCCCAAAAAAAAAAGAGAGAGAGAGAGAGAGAGAGAGAGAGAAAAACAAGGGCAGTGACTATCTAAATACTCTCCATGTAGTTTCAATAATTAACAGTTGACAAGTTTACTATTTTTTTTTGTTTATTCTCATTTATTTATTTGTGGTACTGGGGCTTGTACTTGGGGCATTCTACCTCTGAGCTGTGTACTCAATTCTTTTATTTTTTTATTTTGAGACAGGCTTTTTCTTAAGTTAAACAGTCTAACATTGAATTCATGATCCTTCTATCTCAGCCTCCCAAGTTCCTGGGTTATAGGTATCTCAAAAATATTTTGGGGGGAAGGGGTTCTTTTTTTTTTTTCCCTCTAGAAATTCTGAATCCAGTTGAGGTTTTTATTTTTTATTTTTTTGAACAGTGCTAAGTATCTGACCCAGGACCTTTCACCACCTAGCTACACTCCCAACCTCAGTTGAGGTTTATATATTGCATTTGCTTGACTCTGTACTGTTACCCTGAATAAGGAAATTTTGAAAAAGGAGGAAATATCTTGTAAATAGTTTACTAACATTTAGCTAGTTAGTATAGGAGTCGAAAGGAATGATCCTGCTGTTATAGCACATTTCTTTTGGCCTCTTCTTTCTTTTAGTAGCTGAAAGAATGCCATGTGCCTGGGCTCACATCTGTAATTCCTGGAGGCTGAGGCAGGAGGATCACAAGTTCAAAGCCAGCCTCAGCAATTTAGTGAGGCCCTAAGCAACTTAGTGAAACCCTGTCTCAAAATAAAAAATAAAAAAATGGCTGGGGATGTGGCTCAATGGTTAAGCATCCCTAGTTCAATCTCTGGTACAATCAAGCAAACAAAAACAAACCTGAAAGAATTATCTAATTTTTATATATTTTTAAAAGATTATCATCTATTTTTTTTATCTGAAAAATATATTTTACAAAATTATTTTGTAACTGAAAGAAAAACCAGTAAAATTTGGAAAGGGCACCATACTTATTTTTACTGAAATGTTGGAATTTTTTTGTTTGTTTTTTGTGATACTGGGGATTGAACTACTGAGAATGCCTGGCTCTTTTTATTTTGAAATATGGTCTCCTAAATTTTCCAGGTTGGCCTTCAACTTGAAATCTTCCTCTCAGCCTCCCAAGCTGATCCACTGAAATTACAGATGTGTGCCACCACACTTGGCTCCAAATCTGTTTTTAGTGTTTTTTAAATTGTTGTTTGTGTGTGTCTTTATGTATGCGTGTTTTCTACATAAAAAAGTTTTCTTGTATTAAATGAACATTCTTACAAATCGCCATAAAGTGTGTAATTTGTTCTTTTTTTTTTGGTAAAAATTTATTGTAATTGTCTTGGCTACATGTTATTATCATAGTTTAAAAATATACCTTGTCTCAAGAGCCTCCACAGTTAGCTTTAATAACCCATTTTGTCCCATGGTTCCAGATGTGGAACACCTATAAAAACTTAAGATAGGGCTGGGGTGTGGCTCACGTGGTAGAGTGCTCACCTAGCACATGTGAGGTGTGGGTTCAATCCTCAATACCACATAAAATAAAGATATTGTATCCACCTAAAACTAAAAATAAATATTAAAATAAAAACTTACAGAAAATTTTAAAAAAGGACTGGGATGTGACTCAGTGGTTAAGCACCCCTGGGTTCAATCCCTGGTACCAAAGAGAAAACAAAACAATAAACCACTTAAGATATATATAATTATATAATATATAATATAATATAATTATATAGAATGACATAACAATATAATTATGATAACAGTGGAATTATTATTTTATTTATTCATATATATGTCTAGATTTTGATTTCCCACTTATTTTTATGCACCTGTGTTAATTTTGTTGAAACATTCATAGAATTGAGAACTTGAAGCTTAATGGGATTTAAGCTACTTTAGTAATCTCATTTTCCTATTATTCTTTTTTAACCTAATCCTTCCAAAGTGAATGAATCATTTCCTTATTCACTGTCCTTTACTTACCCTTGCTTATTCATGTCCACATTTTTTGGTTTTACCTTTCCTTCTGCCTAGGAGTATTCTTTTGTCCATTGTCTTCATTTTCAAATCCTTCATATCCTTTAAGGCACAACTCCTGTTGCTATTGAGCTGAAGCAGATTCTTTTTTGATTTCTGTGGCTCTTTATCTGTATTTCTCTTATGGTACTTTCCATTTTTGTTCTTTCTTTTTTAAAATTTATTTAAAATTTTAAATTACTTATGGCCTCACTAAGTTGCTGAGGTTTACCTCAAACTTTTGATCCTTCTACCTCAGTTCCTGAGTCATTGGGATTAAAGGTACACATTTGCCACCATGCCTGGCTGTCCTTTCCACTTATTTTGGTACCAAGGATTGATCCTATGGGAACTTAACCACTGAACCACATCCCAAGTCCTATTTATTTATTTATTTATTTATTTATTTATTTATTTATTTATTTAGAGACAGGGTCTCACTAAGTTGCTTAGGGTTTTGCTAAATTGCTGAGACTGGCTTTGAACTTAAGATCCTCCTGCCTTAGCCTTCCAAGCTGCTGGAATTACAGATGTGTGCCACTGTGCCCTGCTCCACATTCTATCTTGAATCATATATATTTATCATTTCTACTAGGTTGTAAACAACTTGAGATAGAAATTATGTCACTGTCATCTTTATATACTTCTCAGGGCTGATCATCTAGTTGGTGCTTGATATATAACTGGTAGTTGTATAATTAGATGTTCAGTAATAAATGTCTTCACTTATTCCAGTAATGGATCAGTTAATACAAATAGAATAATCCATTGCTAATATTAGCTGTTTAGCCTGCTACAGAATCAACTTCTGCAGTTACAGTTTTGTATTTAAGGTGACCATGGGTTAGTTAAATTTGCTATAGGAAATGTTATGCACTTTCTTTTAACCTCTTTCCTAAAATCTTTTTTTTTTTTTTCCTGTATAAATTACGTAGAACATGGTTCTTGAAAATTTTCACCTGTGTTGGGCTAGACATGTTGGCATTTCTTGACTACCTCCTAAGATTATTAGAGACTATAAAGTGATATGGTGGCATAGGCCTATAATCCCTCAACATGGGAGGCTAAGATAGGAGGATCACAGGCTGGAGGCTAGCCTGGCAACTTAGACCCTGTCTCAAAATAAAATAAAAAGGGTTGGGGATGTAACTCAGTGGTAGAGTGCTTGCTTAGCTTAGCCTGTGCAAAGCCATAGTTCAGTACCTTTAAAGCTTTTTTTTTTTTCTTTTCTTCACATAAAATAAAAGAAAAAATGTTATGGGATTTTTTGAGAAGGACTACCCCTTAGGAAATAACTGTTTCTCTGAGAATCCTGAATTTAAGCCCAACCTGCTTCCTAGTGTCACTAAAAAATTATTGTTGTGAGAAAGTCATAAACTGAGCTGTGCTCAACTCTGGATGCAGGGGAACTTGAAGGGAGATGATGATGAGGGCAATAATGCCTTTAAAGAACTTTCTGTGCTAGTTTATGAAAGAAAGCTCAGCTTTTTGTGGCTGTTCTTTGTTTTTTCAGTGTATTTAGTTAGTGGAACTATTTCATAGAGACTGAGAAACCTGAGTAGGACCAGAAGGGCAGGAAAACTAAAAGGACTGCTTTTCTTTGTTTTTCTCAGTAAATGCCCTTCACTTTTTATTTTTTAAGCTGTTTTAGACTTAGCTGTTTCCTATAGAGTATGTATAGAAGCTAGGCATAGCTAGTAATTAAGTAGTCCTATTTGCCTAATAGAGCTTACATTTTGATAAGTAGAGTTATTTAGCTCTCTCAACAGCAGTGCTCCAAAGAGTATATTTTGGTAGGATATGAATAGGAGCAGAAGCCTGCTGGAAAAAGCTACAGATACTTCTGGAGGAAGAAGAAAAGAACACTTAAAAGTTCCTTGGTATTTTAAATACTAACAGTTCAAGGAGTACTGATTTGAGAGACTCCTGATTTAGGCTCTAGCATGACAGTAGATTTCTCTGTGGTCATGTGAAAGGTGCTAGACAGGTCTTCTGTGACCTGCTAATCTCTAAGAGTGCACTGTTGTTTTATTGACCATAGTATTTCTACCTTGTTTTGTAGATTGGTCAAAAGAATGGATTTTACAGAAGCTTACTCGGACACATGCTCTACAGTTGGACTTGCTGCCAGGGAAGGCAATGTTAAAATCTTAAGGAAACTGCTCAAAAAGGGTCGTAGCATTGATGTTGCTGATAACAGGGGCTGGATGCCAATTCATGAAGCAGCATATCACAACTCTGTAGAATGTTTGCGGATGTTAATTCATGCAGGTAAAGTATATTCAAGTTACGGAATACTGCTTCTACATGCTGGATTAATAAAAGGGTGTATTTGTTTCCCTTTCTATAATTCTAAAATAACTGCTTATCAAGGTTGATAAGAATACCTATCTTGGATTATGTGAGCATAATGTTCCATCTAGACATCTGTAAATATTGTCCTTTATGTGGCAGTGCTTGTGCCTTGCTTACTTTTATGGACTATGCTAGGTGATATGGCAGAAACAGTCTTTTTTTTTTTTTTTTTTTTCCCTTTGATTTGGTACCAGGGATTGAAGTCAGGGGCACTTAACCACCTACCCATATATCAGTCCTTTAAAAATTTTTTCTAATATATATGTTTTTAGAGACAAAGTCTCTAAAACAATATTTAATAACAAGGTTGCTTAGGGCCTTGCTAAGTTGCTAAGACTGAGTTTGAACTTGTGTTCCTCCTGCCTCAGCTGCCAGAGTTCCTGGGATTACAGGCATATGCCACCACACATGGTTTAGTCTGCTGTTTTAATTTAAGCATTTGGTAGTTGCTAATCACAATTTTTTTTTCTTCCTTTCCGAACAAAAGGAGTGGTACAACTGAATTTGAGGTTGTTTTGTTTGAATTAGTCCTTTTTTTTTTTTTTTTCTCCTTTTAAGAAACACTTTTAGTTCCTTAGTTTTGGGAAACTTTCCCATTACTTGGGCTTTGTATTTGCAGAGGATATAGTAGGGCATGAATCATGCTCTGTCTTCATGGTGCTTACATTCCTGTCAAGGGAGACAGATGATAAATACCTAACCACTTAAATAAGAATCTTTCAAAAGGTAAAAGTGTTGTGAAGAAAGTAAAATAGTAGTGGGATAGAGAGTAATGTTGTACTCATCTTTGCAATGCTGCATTTAGTAACTCCATGTTTGTAGCTTGGGACCATCTATGGTGGGATTCATTCAGATCAGAGAAGTCAGCTGGTGCTGCACACTGGGTTTAAATGTTAAATAGCACACTACTAAGTGAAGGGCATGAAGTGAAGAAGAGGTTCTGACACTCAGGAGAAGGTGGATGGGAAGAAAACTAATAGTGATTGTACACTGATTTCTAAGTTACTATATCAGATGCTTGATTTACATAATTTATCTAGTATATAAATATTGCTGTTAGAGGCCCTGTTATACTTATCGTTTTATTTTATGAAAAGACCAAGGCTCACAGAAGTCAACTTGGCAAATGTTACCAGTAAACTAAGGTATTTAATAATAAACAAACGTATTTGATTTGAACCCACTTCTGATGTTAATGCTCTTGTTTTTTCCTACTAGATCATGCTTCTAACATTTAATTGAAGAAAACATTTATTGTATTGAGTTAATTTAAGCTGAAGGTGAATGTAATACTTCATGTTTTAATACTTACTAAACTATTTACATTTCTTCCCTGTGTACTTCCAGTCAGGTATAATTTCTTAAAATTTAGACTTCTGGGATCCATAGCTTATCAGAACTACCAATCATTACCTTGTGGACAGGAAAGGAGATAATCCTTACTTTTTTTTCAGTAGTGATTTTTTTTTTCTTTTCTTTTTACTTTTTTTTTTTTAGAGACTATTTTGTACAAGATGATTGTTTAAAGATAATTAGAAAAAGAGACTTTGTGCTTCAAATATCAAAAGCTTAAGATATGTTTGTAAAACCCTGTTTGAAGTTAACTATAAAGATTGAATTCTCAAATTATCTCTGGTGACAGAGAAAGGCATTGAAAAACCAGCCTCTACCTCAGAGCAAAGCCTGTCCAAGGAAGGGACATTACCTTTGTCCTTGGAAAGACCCACTGAGCACTCCTAGGCACATTCCCACCCTGCTAAGTTGTTTATCTACAAACAACAGGAGAGATCTGCTGCACCAGGTGTCCCTGACTCAGTCAGGCTAGGTGGGGATCCATAACAACCCCCTAGCAGCCACCAATCAGCATGAGACAGGGAAATACCTGGGATGCCAGATGACCCTCCCAGTAGTTTATGGTGGTTGATAACGTGTTGGGAAACCATGTAGTTCAGCACAAACACCCCTTTTGTCTTAAACCAATCAGTTCAAACAAATCCCCCTCTTGTAGTAACCAATCACCCCTACCCAACTTGTTCCCGCCAGTGAATGTGCTAATCATGTTTTAGAGTTGTTATTTGATTTTCCCGCGGTGTGTGATGATTTGCTATATGATGTATATGAAGTTCCTGCCCTCTCCAAAGAATGTATAAAACTGCTGCAAACCCTGGGCTCGGGGCCTCTCAGCATTACCAGTTGCTGTGTGTGCGCGCGGAGGACGAGCTAGCTCACAATAAACACCTCTTTGCTCTTTACATCAATCTTGGTCTCTGGTGGTCTTTTGGGGTCCTGAATTCGAGCATAACAGCATGAGTTTGAATGTTCTTTTCTATCCTAAAAGCTCATTTATAATATAATGTTATATCACTTGCCCACATCAGAATAGTGATGTATATATTACAGATTTTTTTTTTTTTCCTTTAGCTACTGAGTGATTTTGGGTATGCTTTCAAATAATGGTGTTTGAATTGGCTGTTCAGGTTCATCTGTATTTTCTTTTAGAAATTTTAAGAAACAATTTTATCATCAGTGATTATCCTTTTTCTGAGCTTGATATTTTGGAGGGTAAAGTAGCCAAACATAGTTAGCTAGATGAATAGTTATTATAAATGTTTAAATACAATTTTCTAGCTCTTTTTGTGTTAGAATTGAATATTATGAATTAAACTTAATTTATGTGTATTATATGTAGAGGACTAGAGTAAGGCTATGAAGATAGGAAGTAGGGTTTGTAGAAGGTAGGAAAGCAGCCATATGAATTACTTTAGGAGATGATAACAATTTGGGGCTCAGTCTTCAATGCATTTGGTTGTTTTTTTAATAGCATTCTTAGAGTTGGAACTAATGTCCAGAAATCATCATATTGGGTTATCTGTTTTACCAGCTAGAAAAACTACATTAGAATGAGACAGAAGGCCTTTTAGTTGCTTTAAAAAAATGTTAATTTTAGTTTTAAAATTATTTAAATTATTGTCCTAGACAAGTGCTTTACCACTGAGCCACTACCTAACAAATACTTTTTATTTAGCAAATAAGTCATCTGCTTGTAGTAACTTTTACTTAACTTCATGTTAAATAAGAAAATATGCTGAAATACAAGGAATAGTTGAGAAACTAATGTGACTCCATTTTTAAAAATAAATAAATAACAGCAGCTTCTACCTCAAGGCCTGTCCTAAGGAAGGGGGCGTGACCCTTGTCCTTGGAAAAACCCACAGAGCACTCCTAAGTACATACCCACCCTGCTGAGTTGTTTGTCTGTAAATAACAGGAGAGGTCTGAGGCACTAGGTGTCCCTGACTCAGTTAGGCTAGGTAAGGTCCCATGGCAACCCTCCTAGCAACCTCCAATCAGCCTAAGACAGGGAAAATACCTGGAATGCCAGATGACCCTCAAGTAGTTTATGGTGGTTGATAGCATGTTGGGAAACCATGTAGTTTAGCAGGTACACCCCTCGTGGCCTAAACCAATCAATTCAAACAACTCCCTTCTTGTACTAGCCAATCACCCCTACCCAACTTGTTCTGGCCATTGAATGTGCTAATCAATGTTAAGAGTTGTTGTTTGATTTTCCCGCAGTATGGAATGATTTGCTGTGTGACGTTATGGCACATAGAGTATCTTCCCAAAACCTGTAAAATCTCACTGAACAAAGAACCGGGACTCACTCCCTGGACCGCTGTGTTGGAACGGTTGTGAGTCCAGGCTCGAGCTTGTAATAAAGACTCTTGTGTGCTTGCATCGGATTCGGCTCCTGGAGGTCTATTGGGGTCCTACGAATCTAGTATAACACAGTAACAGAGCTAGAGATGGTTAATGTAAAGCAGAAAGGGGCATGCGAGATCAGGAACCACGGAATGAGAATGAGGCACCAAAAGAAGGTTTATTGGGAGGCGTTCCCAGCCAAGATTCACTGGTCAGGGAAAGGGTGAGGGCCCGAAGACAGGCGCAGAGTGGGGTGGGGGGTTGGGTGGGTTGGCAGGGGAAGG
This sequence comes from Callospermophilus lateralis, assembly GCF_048772815.1. NCBI lineage: Eukaryota > Metazoa > Chordata > Mammalia > Rodentia > Sciuridae > Callospermophilus > Callospermophilus lateralis. The sequence goes on along the minus strand of NC_135318.1, from coordinate 42,849,602 downwards.
CGAAAACAATGCTAATAAGGGAAACCGGAGGTAGGAGGGCCTAGGCCATCTAAATTGCATCTAAGGACAGCAGGTTGGTCCAGCCAAGTTTAGGGGGATCAAGTTTGTCCTGTGTTCGTCAGGGCTGATTGAGTTGACAGGGCAATTGCATCAGCCTGTAGGAACCTGTGTTTGTTGGTGTCCATTGCCTTGTCAGCTTCTGGGTTGGCCATTTCAGGTCTCTTCAGTCAGGTGGAAAGTTTCCATGCAACAGCCGCTGGGAAAGGGGAGGGGGAAGGGAAGAGCCTGCCGACCTAACAGTTAAATAAGATAGTGAAATAGAGTGATTATGGTTGGATGGGTTCTAGTGACTGCCACTGTTTTGGTATGATGTTGGACAGGTCTTTTAATCCCTTAGTTGTTTACTTGTTCGTTTATTAAGTGGGAATACTCCATTGTGAGACATCCATTCCTTCTTGTTTCTCATGTCCGTCATCCAATCCTTAAACAGTAAATTCTTATGTTTATGTGTCTTATATACCTATGAGCATGCGCGCGCGCGCGCGCGCGCACACACACACACATACACACACACACACACACACTCACACTCACACTCACACACAATCAGACCATTTCTCACTACTATTAATACCTTGGTCTTAGCCACATCATCTTTTCTCCAGAATGTTGCAATAGCATCCTAACATATCTTCTGTTTCTGCCCTGGCTCTGTTCATTCACTATGTCGGAGGGATATATTTAAAATATATCAGAAGGCCCAAGAACCAGGGAAACCATTGTGAATTTAATAGTCTGAGGCCAAAGGCCAGACAGCTAAGGGCCAGGATAGGGGCATGGGTGTAAATCCAGAGTCTAAAGGCTTAGGAACCAGAAACTCTGATGTCCAAGGGTAGAAGATGGTTACTTAAGATAGGGAGGTTAAGAAGAGCAGAAATTTTCCCTCTGCCTTTTAGTCCTATTGGGCCTACTAACAGATTGCATGATTCTTGCTTAATTCTGCACTTAGTCTACTGATTCAAATGCTAATCTCTTTTCAAAACATCCTCATAAATACACCCACTAATTGGTATCATTGGCAGAGTGTTATAGCCTAGTCTTGTCACTGCTGCACAGATGGTTGGCATTGGTCCAGTTTAGATGGACCCAACCCTCAAAGTGTAAGCAAGAAAGATATGCTCATCATGTTTGTCTATCAGGGGAGTCTTTAATTCTCCTACCATTTAAAGTTTCAGTAAGTAGATGAGAAATAGAAACCACTTTGTCTTCCAGTGAGATTAAGTAGACGTTCAAGTATTAGGAAGTTTGATGGGCTGGGGTTGTGGCTAAGTGGTAGAGTGCTTGCCTAGCATGTGTGAAGCACTGGGTTCAATTTTTATCACCACATATAAATAAATAAAACAAAGGTCCATCAACAACTGAAAAAAGTATGATCCATTTCTTTTAAGAAGTTCTCTTGTCAGGCAAGGATGAAATTGAGAGAGTAGTTGATGATGGTCTAGTACAAGTTGGGTAAGATGCCTTTGGAAAAATTCACACATTAATTAAGGGAAGCAGTTTTGTCATTGGAACTTCCATACCCAATTTAGATTGGGTTCTGAAGACTTTCTTAAAATATTTTGGAGATTTTGTCAAATTGACAATGACTCTTACAATCCATAATATTGGAATGATTATAATATATATTTATTAGTGTCTCACAAAAACTCAGGAAACTAAATATATAATTCTGTTGAGCCCCACTGAATTACTGTTATGGAATCTGAGCTCCAGATAGTTCAAGTAATTTACCGAAAGTGTAGTATAGATTATAACTGGCAGAGCAAGAATTGTAGCCTAAATCTTGTAACTCTTAAGATGTTACCTTTCTGGTCCAGTGTTTTAAAGTTAGCTGAGTATATTTGTTTTTCTATAGGTAAAAATTTCAAGGTCTCAGGTTAGTAGTAAATTAATTTCAGTATTTCTCATCTTGAGTGAGAAATGCCTATTCTTTACTTCACAGATAATTGTATCAGAGGTTTTGTTTCTCTTTCATAGGGTAGGTATGTATATATGTCACTAAGGGTGGCCTGCACTGAAGAGATGGGAATTAGGAGTTGGGGTTGTAGTTCAGTGTCAAGAGTGTTGGTCTAGATGTGTTGAGGCCCTGTTTAATCTCCAACACTGGGTGTGCAGTGGTGGAGGGAAGAGGTGGGGATTAAGCTCTATTTCCTTGATGGTGGAACCTCTATATAAATTATTTGGAATCTTCTGTTTGGGAGATTTAGCTCATCTCCTTCTTTCTTCCTTCCATCCATCTGTCTGTCCATCAATAAAATGTTATTTGTTTCTCAAATTGTTTCAGCCATTAGATGCCCTGTCAGATTGAATCCCATGTCCCTTTGACATGGTTTGATTTTTCTTTATTTTTTTTTGAGCATTTTAAAATTTTCTGAACCTACAGTATGCACTGGCTCATTTTATATATTCCTTGCCCTAGCCCGAGAATCAACCATTCTAAGAGACCTGTTTTTTTTTTTGTTGTTGTTGTTGAATGATATTCAAAACCAAGATCTGTGGACTGGATGTTTTCACTCTTACTAGATTGTCACTCATTTTGAAACCCTTTCAGTAGACAGAGTTAGAAAATATATTTATGGATATTTATGTATATACATATATATGTAGTTAAACACATAATTGTACATGTATAACTATAACTATGATTGTATAACTCTACATAATTGTATCTAGCCATCTATACTTATATTGTTAAATTAAATGGGTTAATCCTGATGTCTAGACCCTAGTATGACATTCTAGGTTCATTTTAGCCTTTGCTTAAGAAGCTGGGCTTCAGATTCATAAGCCATTTATTTATTTATTCCATTTTAGTATGCACGTACATAGTGGTTTCAGAATTGCTAAATCTCTACATCTACAGGAAACATCTTTATCAAATAGAGTATAGTGTTTATGTATAGCTCCTTTTGTATTTAGTCTTACAGTTTTTAGTCATAACATTATTTCTCAAAATTATGTGGACCAGCATCTTTTTCCTACCTCCTCAGAATACAATTAAATTTTTATGTTACAATCTGCATTCTATCTTAGTGATACTAGGGTTGAGAATTCTTGACCCAATGACAATAAAAATGAAATTTGGCCAAAGAACATGAACACAAAGGCAGTATGTTGCGGGAGGGGCTTCACCTTGAGAAGAAAGGGAACAGCTCTGATAGATGAAAATCAGGCGGGGCCCCAAATAAAAGTGGGTAAGTGGTTCATGGTAGTGCACATCTGTAACTCCAGCAGTTCAGGAGCCTGAGGCAGGAGGACCCCAAGTTCAAGATCTGCCTTGGCAGCTTAGCAAGAACCTAAGCAACTTGTTAGTAAGGCTCTGCCTCAAAATAAAAGATAAAAAGGACTGGGGATATTGTTCAGTGGTAACATGGATATAGTTCCTGGGTTCAGTCCCAAAAACCAAGGGTTGGGTATGTCTTGCCTTTTATTGAGTTGTTGAGGTAAGGCGGGGAAATATCTTTGAGGTGTTTTGGTCTCTGTGGTCAATTTGATTAGAATATGAGGGTGGGGAAAGGTATGTTACATAAACTGTTGAAAGAGTGGAGAGAGGCAGGGAAAGATTTCAGTGGGTAACAAGTTTGGATTAAAGTCCTAGAGCCTATATACCCTTTTGTCCCAGACTGTCTCCCTAGGATTTCCCTTTCCACCTACCTCCAGATTGATTAAAAAAAAAAAAATTAATTCTGCCTGCTGTAAATTAGTATACTCTTTTGTCTTAAAGCATAGTACTTAAATGATTGAGATTATATTCTCTTTTTCCCCTAATGGAAGAGAATATGTATCCTTCTTTCTCTAACAGGGACTCCTTTAAAGTTGGTTTACAGGTTTAACTTTCCAATTGTCATCCTTTTCAGTCTGCTTTTCTTCTACTTTTTTTTTTTTTTTTTCTTCTACTTTTTTTTTAAATTAATTGTCATGTTGAGGATTGAATCCTGGGCCTCTTGCCTGCTAGGCAGACACTCTACTACTGAGCTACTTCTCAAAACCCTCTTCTATTTATTTCTCCTCTACTCCTGTCTGCATTGTAGCAGTACCACATTATTTTACTGTTTTTAACTTGAAGACATGATTTAATGCATAAATCCAGGCTACCCTACAATGCTTGTCTTGTTTATTTTTCTAAATTCTTTGTTATTATTACCTGTCTTACTTCACACTCAAACATCTGGAATCATTTTACCAAGTATAAAACCAACAAACAGTTCAAAACCAACAAATAGTTCTACTGGCATTTTAATTATAATTATATTAAATGTATGAATTATTTTGGGAAGAATTGGTGTCTTCATAATATTGAAGTTTCCCACTTAAGAACTCAATGTATATCAATTATTTATATACATATCTATGTGTTCCTAGTTGTTCATATCATTTGTATTCACAAAACTATAAGGTTTTGTGACAAAAAAATCTTAATTGTATTCCACATGTAATACATTAAATACTAATCTCTAATTGATCTAAATAAACTCATCTTAATAAATACCAATTTCTGACTAATTTCTGAAACACTTTTTCTGTGATAAGGCACTTTAAAATATGACTATTCTGCTTGCCATTTAGTATTCTGTAAAGTCTGAGATTGTTTTCTTTAAATACTTATAGCTTGCTTTTGAACTTTATAGCTTGGTCTGCCTATTTTATCAGTGAGTTATAATTACAAGAAAAGCTTAAAATAGATGACTGCTTTAGGATCATTAGTTTCTATTCTGGTATTTCAGGAAAATATTTTAGAAGTTTTTTTGTTTGTTTTATTACCACTCTCAGAAAAGCCTTCACCATTCAGCCTCTACCATAGAGTCCATTCTTCTGATATGGGCTTAGAATTTTATTGTTTTGGTAAGTAAGTCACCTCTCAGTATTATCTTTTGCTGTATTTAAAATTTTTTAATGTAGATATTATTTATATAATTTGAATGTTACTTGAACTTTTAGTTTTTCATTACAAATGCATTCCTTAAATTAATTCAGAAGTTTCTCTTAAACATATGTAATTGGTTTGTTTAGGGTGTGTTTTATTCTTTCGGAAAGGCAATTTTCACTAACTAAGGCTACCTTAAGTTAGAAAGGGTATATTTAAAATTGCCTTTATAGTGTTAGTTAAGTACAGTGCTAGAGGTGAGACCATTTTCTTCCTCGATTTAGAAATAAATTTAAAAATTGAACCAAACTTATTAATGTTTCAGTAAATCTTGCTTAAGCAAATATTTGGTGCTGCATCCTCCTTAGATCTTGATGTTGTGTGACCTTTGATTTTCTGCCCCTTCCCTCCTGCTCCCTACCAAGAATTAGAGAAGAGAAAATTAAAGTGAATGGGCAGAATTTGTGTGGTAAGAAAATCAAAGAACTGTTGACAATAGGATCCCTGTAGAACTTCTCCTTGGTTTACCAGAGTTTTGAACTATGAGACCTATAATTAAAATATCTTTTTTTTTTAGTTGTTGATAGACCTTTATTTATTTATATGTGAGGCTTGAACCCAGCGTCTCACACATGTCAGGCAAGTGTGCTACCGCTAAGTCCCAGCCCCAGCCCTAGCCCCAGACCTATAATTTATAAGTTAACTTTTAATATTTCATTAAATTCCTCTCATAATCTTTTTTTGTTATTGTTGTTATTGTTTTAAATTTTTTGTTGTAAATGGACACAATACTTTTATTTAATTTATTTTTTTTGTGATGCTCAGGATTGAACCCAGTGACTCATGTGTGAGGCAACGCTCCACCACTAAGCTACAACTCCACCTCTCCTCTGATAATCTTTGCTTTTCAAGCAAAGTAGTAAGTAATAATCTTCTGATTGATGAGATTTTGTTCTTCCATAGATTCTTCTGAAAACTACATTAAGACAAAGACTTTTGAAGGCTTCTGTGCGTTACATCTTGCTGCAAGTCAAGGACATTGGAAGATCGCACAGATTCTTTTAGAAGCTGGGGCAGATCCAAATGCAACTACTTTAGAAGAAACCACGCCATTGTTTTTAGGTGATGTATGCTATTTAGGGTCTAGATGTGATTTATTGTTTTTTAGAGAAACTAGTTTAAATTTATAGTATGTTGGGGCTGGGGATGTGGCTCAAGCGGTAGCACACTCACCTGGCATGCGTGCGGCCCGGGTTCGATTCTCAGTACCACATACAAACAAAGATGTTGTGTCCGCCGAAAACTAAAAAATAAATATTAAAATTCGTTCTCTCTCTCTCTCCATCTCTCACTCTTGCCGCTGTCTCTGGCTGGGCACAAGATCACGAGCCACTCAAACAGGAACAAACTTTATTTGAAAGAACCGCCAATAATACGTCCGTGCCTGGGAAGCCTTTTTATCCACCCACGCGGTGTTCTGCCGGTTCCTTCCCGGAACTCTAGCGCAAGCGCCTCCCCGGAATTCCCTCCTACTGCACTTTCCCAACCAATGGGAACTCTCCAGGAGTCCCGAAGCAGGAGTCCGGTATCCATATGAATGTAATTTTTAACATAATCGTATCATCTCAATGGCTAGCTGGCATCACCTTTCAATCAAAAATGCCATGCATCATATTAATTGGCTGTGGCTCCCAGCACACTCTCTCTTTAAAAAAAAAATTTATAGTATGCTTCTATTATATTACCACTTATATGATTCTAAAACTGAAGTATTTTGATTGGTTCCCTCTTATTTTCTACTCTGGGTGGTGGTGTCTGGAACTTTATGTTTATTTAAAGTTGTAAAATCTGTTCTGAATTGTGGTCACCATCATTGTTCTCAGTGTAGTTCTGAAACTAGGTAGTACTGAAATTGTAGCAATAGTTACAAGGTTACCTGTGAATGTTTTATGTTGCATTTTCTTTTTCTGAGCATTATGAATTTAAGCTTTTATGGAAGAAATCACCAGCTAATCCCTTAATGACAGCTCATTTGTTGCTTATGTTGATTACTATGCAGACTTCTTCAATTGTGAAGTACTTTATTTAATTCCTTAAGTATGATGACCTGAATATGAGTGATACACTTCTAATCACTGTTTTTTTCCCTCCTGCCTTCCTTTGATCCTGTTTATCTTCAGGGACATTTGTCTCAGAAAGTTGAATGGAACTGAGAAAATTAAGAGAATAAAACATTTGGGATAGAATCAGTGTATCTAAGACTATAGTTTTGGTCCTGGCACATATAGTTTGTATGTTCACTTATTTACCTTATGCTTCAGTTTTCTCACTTATAATAGTACCCACCTAAGCTTTGTTACTGGCCTGAGAATAAAATTAAATGGCTCTGGAAGTATCTTTTTTTTCTTAGGAACTTAAAAATATTTATTTAAAAATTTTATGTATGGTAAAATTCACTCTCTTTAGTATAGAGTTCTATGACTCTTGATGTATGAATAAAATTCTATAATGATAACAAGTAAGATATAAAACCTTTCTAGTACCCCAAGATTCCATCTTGCTGTTTTTAATCAACCCGCCCCACCTCAGTACCCACTCTTTTGTTCTCATTCCTGTAGTTTTATTTTTTAAAAATATTTTTTTAGTTGTCAATAGGCCTTTATTTTTATTTATTTATATGTGGTGCTTAGAGTCAAACCTAGTACCTTACACATGCTAGGCAAGTGCTCTACCACAGAGCCACAGCCCTTTAGTTTGCTTTTTGCAGAATATCAAATATGTATATGAAATAACATACTGTGTAACCTTTGAGACTGGCATCTTTGACCTAGCATAATGCTTTTGAGATTCATCTTCATTGTTACATATACTAGTATTCCATTCCTTTTTATTGCTGAATAATATTCTATCGTATGGTGTCTCATTCTTAGGTATGGTCACCATTGAACTCAAGTCTAAATGTAGACCAAAACTTTACTATTCCACTGTTTCTAATGGGAATATCTTCCCTATATAGAACTCACCAGCATATAAATAAAACTGAGCTTTGGAAGGAACTCTTTTCTTTGATAGCAGGAGGAATCAAAATGAGAAAAGTCCACAAGAAAGGGGAAATTCAGGAAACTTCTAATTTTTCTATATGAAAAATTGTCCTTCTGGAATTTTGTTACCTAACACATAGTTAGGAGTTTGTTTTAGTAAGGAAGTCAGCTCCCTTTTTTCTTTTCTTTACCTTGCCTTCTCTTTCTGCTTTCTGTCCCTTCCTTTTGCTCCATACCCATGTACATAGTAAGTATTCTAAGGATAGTTTATAAAACTGCTTCCAAAATAAAAACACCTCTGTCTATGTCTGTCTGTCTGTCTATCTATCCATTCATCCATATTTTTTTGGGGGGGATTCCAGGGATTGAATTCAGGGGCACTCGACCACTGAGCCACATCCCCAGCCCTATTTTTTTTTTTCTATTTTATTTAGAGACACGGTCTCTCTGAGTTGCATAGTGCCTTCCTTTTGCTGAGGCTTGCTTTAAACTCATGATCTTCCTGCCTCAGCCTTCTGAGCTACTGTGATTACAGGGATGTGCACTGTACCTGGCAACATCTTTATTTATAAATAAAGTGAAAACCCAGCTAGTTAGGTAGTAAATTCTTTTCTTATTTTGTTGGAGATAAAAACAAACAAACATGGATAAGTTGTAGACTCAAATCCAATCCAATGTGCCTTTATAGAATGATTTCTATGGGAACTGCACAGCATGTACTTTTTACTTTTGATGGATTATTTTTCATTTCTTTGTTTTGAGTCTCTGATTATTCTGTGTAACAGTTAGTGTTAAACATAGCAGTAATATTTAATGAAAGTGAAGTGTTTTTATACAGTGTTATGTAAGATTGCCTATTTCAGTATTTAACTGTGAAATGTGTTATTCTTTAGCTTTCATGGCATATCTTTTAACTTCAATTCTGTAGCTGTATACCAAAATTGGAACAAATCACCATTTGTTTCACTTTTCACTAATATCTTTATGGATAAGTGATCTTGCCTAAGGCTATTTGTAGAGAAGCCAAGAACTTTGAAATTTAATATGCATCTATCTTAATATATTTTATATTGATCTTTATTCTTGGAGTTATTTTTTTCAATTGAAAGATCAATCATCTTTCCTAGGAATTTAAGCATTTTTACTTGAGGACATGTTAGTTTCTTAAAAATATGGGTTTGAGTTTTCCCAGGTCAAAAGTATGGAATTCACTAAAAGTTGTGCTTGCTTTACATGCAGAAGGCCCTGGGTTCAATCCCCTAGCATCACAAAAATAAATAAATAAATTGAATAAATAAAAGTACTGATTTTATGTTCAAGTATTTGCTTTTATCTCTGTTTATATAGTCTTATGTTTCTTGATGTAACTTTTTATTATCTCAAACTCTTTTGTGTTTTAAGACAATATCTTTTAGTTCCTTAATATAAGCAGTTATGAATCTAGGATATTTATTATTCTTGTTTTGCTTTCATGCAGTAAAATTTAGTTATACACTCTATCAATTTATTGTCATATTTGATAGATTAAAACCTCCAGCATTTAAAGATCAGATCAGTGTTCTTATTTTCTTTCTTTTTAAAAAATTTTAATTGTTGATAGATCTTTATTTTATTTATTTATTTATATATGGTGTTGAGAATTGAACCCAGTGCCTCACACATGCCAGGCAAGTGCTGTACTACTGAGCCACAAACCCAGCCCTGTCCTTATTTTCTTATGTAACTCTTTTTTTTCTCCTTTTCTTTTCCAACTTTTGTCATCTGTCTCATATTTGCATTGTCAGTTGAAATAGCATTTTCCTTTATGTTCTGTCATCTGAAATAATTTTATTTTATTTTTAGTTATATAGTTAAACAGCTTAGAAATGTATCACCAGTTATTTTGCTGTGGTTTTTCCAGCTTTACTTGATTAACTAAATTCTTCCTTAAACAGAGCCTTCCAAAAGGATTTATGTAAATAGTATTGCCTAGGTTCTGGTCAAAATTGAAATAATTATTTCATACTTGAACAACAGTTTGTTTAGGCACAAAATCTTTGAGTCACACTTTCTTTCCTTAAGAACTTTCTATGTGTGTACGTGGTTATGGGAGATCAAACCTAGATTTTACATATGTTAAGCAAGTAATCTCTCTACCACTGAGCTACATTCCAGCCCTTTCTTAAGAACTTTTTTTTATACAATTACATTTAAATAATATTTTGTTTTTCTAGAAGATGAGAATATTAATGCATTGAGAAGGAAAAGCTTATATGAATTATTTTTGGATGCATTCTTATTTTGATATACTGTCCACATAAACATTAAAGTTATATGTAAAAATTTATATAAAAAGAAAGTAATTTAAAAAAGAACTCTTTTTAAAACTTTTTTAAAAAAAATTTGTTCTTTGTTCTTTTTAGATATACATGACAGTAGGGTGTATTTTGACATATATAACTGGAGTATAACTTATACTATTTAGGATCCCATTCTTGTGGTTGTACATAATGTGGTCATGTATTCATTTATTTATTTATTTATTTATTTTTTTAAACAGAGAGTGAGAGAGGGGGAGAGAGAGAGAGAGAGAGAGAGAGAGAGAGAGATAATTTTTAATATTCATTTTTTCTTTTTTGGCGGACACAACATCTTTGTTTGTGTGTGGTGTTGAGGATCGAACCCGGGCTGCACGCATGCCAGGCGAGTGCGCTACCGCTTGAGCCACATCCCCAGCCCATCATGTATTCATTTATGAACATAGGAAAGTATATCTGATTCATTCTATTGTCTTTCCTAATCCCATCTCCCCTCCCTTCCTGGTGATCCATTCTCAGAGCTGAAATCTGAGGCTAGCCTAATTTTCTTTTCTTTTTTGTGTCAATAGTTTTCCATGTCTGTACTATATTAGTTTTCTCTAAGACAGGGTATACCCTTTCAATATTTGGATGCAGATTTTTAGAAAACTTTTAGTAAATATTTGTAGAATTATAACTTTAAATATTAATCTGTTCAGTTATTATGTTGGTGTTTTGAGTTCAGATTATTCATAAGTTATTATCTATTTGTTAATCTTCTCTCTCTAGTCTGCTTTCTCTTTATTTTTATTTTACTTTTCCTGTTTTTTTTTTTTTTTTTTTTTAAAGAGAGAGTGAGAGAGGGAGAGAGAGAGAGAGAATTTTTAATATTTATTTTTTAGTTCTCGGTGGACACAACATCTTTGTTTGTATGTGGTGCTGAGGATCGAACCCGGGCCGCACGCATGCCAGGCGAGCGCGCCACAACTTGAGCCACATCCCCAGCCTACTTTTCCTGTTTTTAAAAAATCCTCTCGGGGGCTGGGGATGTGGCTCAAGTGGTAGCGCGCTCGCCTTGCATGCGTGCGGCCCGGGTTCGATTCTCAGCACCACAAACAAAGATGTTGTGTCCGCCAATAACTAAAAAATAAATATTAAAAAATTCTCTCTCTCTCTCTCTCTCTCTCTCTCTCTCTCTCTCTCTCTCTCTCCTCTCTCACTCTCTCTTAAAAAAAATAAAAAATAAAAAAAAAAATCCTCTCGGGGCTGGGGATACAGCTCAGTTGGTAGAGTGCTTACCTCACCTGTACAAGGCTCTGGGTTCAATCCCCAGCACCACACACAGATACACACACACACACACACACACACACACACAAATCCTGTATGTTCCTTTCTAGAAATATTTATAGTGTTTCTTCAATTTCAACTGCATTTCTATGATGATTTTGTTTTCCTAGGTCTTTTGTGAATTCTTTGAGTTTGCATATGTCATTTCCTATCATATAATAATCTTTTACCTTGAACACTTTTATTTTGGTGTTATGCTGTGTTTCACAGAGGCAATTGCTTCATTCACTTCTTTTTAAAAAACTTAAAGCACAAGTTTAGCTATAATTTTCATTCACTTATTGGAAATATTTTATGATAGTTTTTATTAAGTATTTTTCCTGTAACTTTCTTTCTTTTTCTTATATCTTTTATTGGGATTTGTACTGATTTCTTTTGTGATAATTCATCTTAGCAATATGTGTTATATTGCTTGACCAACTATTTTCAGGAGGTACATAATGGGAAGTAGCTGGAGTTGCATACCATACTAGCTAGGGTTTTCTTTCAATTCAGAGTTTTTGAGTGTGAGTTTATTTAGCTAGTATCTTTTACCAATCAATGGGGATTGGCTGCTTTGGGTTTTTGCAATGCATTTTCCCTTCTGTGATAGTAGAAGCAGACTGTTCTCAAAAATATGGCTTTTTAGTGTGATTGCCTGTTTAGACCCAACTCCTTCGATTTTCATATTTCAGTTGAATCCAGAGAAGTTCCTGCTTGGCAGCCCAGATATCTCTTCCTACTACTGGGGATTTATATTTTACACCTCAGATGGAATTTCTCACCTTAGAGAAGTGTTGGTTGCTAGCTTTTTCTAGCAAAGAAAGAAAGACATTTGTAGCTAAGACATTTCCTCCCTTTTTCCCATAAGTACACAGAATTGATCTTTATTCTTTTGGAGGTACTTTTAAAACTATTTTTGATCTAGAGTTCAAAAATTTAAAACTAGGATGAATCTTTGTTTTGCTAAAAACAAAGTATTTTTTAATTTCATTTTCCTTTGCTGATTTTGCATTAATTGGGTTTGGATGATTTTTAAGAAAGTGAGTAGAAATGTGTACATTGTGCTATAATATTAAAATTGGAAGTCCATATTAATTTTTAACCTAAGACAGAAATTCTTGATTTTAGCATTTTTTCAATAATTGAGTAGTTTATTTTATGGAAACTGATCTATAAACCCCTAGATCAGCTCTGATACAGTACAGTCTCTGTTCTAATTAGGTATCATGCAGCAATGCTACTGAAAATATCAGTCTGTTTGTATAAGAGACTTGAGCCAGAAGTTATTGTGTTGTCTCCTTCATCAAGGAAGTCTTATCTCAAGAAAAAAATGTCCGCTGAACTAAACAGTGTGCTTAGGGATGTAGTTGGTTCATATTCTTTTTATTTTTATTTTTTTATTGTTGAAAATGATATTGGTGGTTTATTTTTTTATTTTTTATTGGTTGTTCAAAACATTACAAAGCTCTTGACATATCATATTTCATACATTAGATTCAAGTGGGTTATGAACTCCCATTTTTACCCCAAATACAGATTGCAGAATCACATGGGTTACACATCCACAATTTTACATAATGTCCTATTAGTAACTGTTGTATTCTGCTACCTTTCTTATCCTCTACTATCCCCACTCCCCTCCCCTCCCATCTTCTCTCTCTACCCCATCTACTGTAATTCATTTCTCTCCTTGTTTATTTTCCCATTTCCCTCACAACCTCTTATATGTAGCATTTTATCTGATCATAATGGAATGAAACTGGAAATCAATGATAAAAGAAGGAAGGAAAAATCCTACATCACATGGAAAATGAACAATATGTTACTGAATGATCAATGGGTTACAGAAGACATAAAGGAGGAAATAAAAAAATTCTTAGAGATAAATGAAAATACAGACACAACATATCGGAATCTATGGGACACAATGAAAGCAGTTTTAAGAGGGAAATTCATCGCCTGGAGGTCATTCCTCAAAAAAAGGAAAAACCAACAAATAAATGAGCTCACACTTCATCTCAAAGCCCTAGAAAAGGAAGAGCAAAACAACAGCAAATGTAGCAGAAGGCAAGAAATAATTAAAATCAGAGCAGAAATCAACGAAATTGAAACAAAAGAAAATATTGAAAAAATTAACAAAACTAAAAGTTGGTTCTTCGAAAAAAAAAAAAATAAGGTCGACAGACCCTTAGCCATGCTAACGAAGAGAAGAAGAGAGAGAACTCAAATTACTAACATACGGGATAAAAAAGGCAATATCACAACAGATGCTACAGAAATACAGAAGACAATTTGAAATTATTTTGAAAACCTATGTTCCAATAAAATAGAAGATAGTGAAGACATCGATAAATTTCTTAAGTCATATGATTTGCCCAGACTGAGTCAGGAGGATACACACAATTTGAACAGACCAATATCAATGGATGAAATAGAAAAAGCAATCAAAAGACTACCAACCAAGAAAAGCCTAGGACCGGATGGGTATACAGCGGAGTTTTACAAAACCTTTAAAGAAGAATTAATACCAATACTTTTCAAGTTATTTCAGGAAATAGAAAAAGAGGGAGCTCTTCCAAATTCATTCTATGTTGGTTCATATTCTGATCAAACCTTTATACCTTTTTAAGGACTGATAACAGTCTGCAGATTGATAGCCAGTTTGTGGATGATATTAAGTAGCATAGTTATACAGTATGCCTATGTGGCAAATTGGGTTATTAATGCAATTGTCTCTTTGTTCTTCATGATTATTATTGCTATCAGTCAACTAATTTTATGTGATTATTACTGGTTAGAATGACTGAAATACAAGGATTGCTTCTACATAAATAGCATTCCTTGATCCATATACTTTTTCTTTGATAAGGAATCCTCAGTAATCATTTATTTCTCTAAGTCTTTTATTTTTGTTTGTTTTTTGTGATGCTGATGATAAAATCCAGGACCTTGCATATACTAGACAAGCATCCTAGTCCCATTTCTATGAGTCTTAATATGGATCATATTTAGAGAGTTGGCTCCTGTAAAGAGAATCCTGCTGTATTAATGCTTCAAAAACTTGAATAATTACCAAAAATTATAGAATTCAGCGGTATACCCCTAGAATAAGATATAAATGTAGGGATATGTTTTCTTTTTTCTTTTTTTTTTTAAGAGAGAGAGAGAGAGAGAGAGAGAGAATTTTTTAATATTTATTTTTTTTAGTTTTATCGGCGGACACAACATCTTTGTATGTGGAGCTGAGGATCGAACCCGGGCCGCACGCATGCCAGGCGAGCGCGCTACCGCTTGAGCCACATCCCCAGCCCAAGGGATATGTTTTCTTAATCAAATGTTTCTTATAACTTTCTGTTGCTGTGGTGACACATGGAAAAGTAATCGCTATATAGTAGGATAGTGAAATTTTAGGTTTTTGTCTTCTAATACATGTGGTTGAGGATGTATTTTTTTTGGATGTGGTCTTTGATGTCTAATTGCCCATTAGACTTTTTCCTCCTAGAAGCCATGAGCCATGTCAGTGATAGCATGTAGAATTCAATTGGGTATTTTCATTATGTTACTAACATGAGTTTTGCCCATGAGGTCAGGGTTTTCCCCATCAGTATACATCTTTAAGATTATTAACCAATGGGAAAACATGAGGAAATTAATAATATATAACTTTTCATTATAATTCTAGAAAAAGATTTTCTACATATCAGTAAAATTCACTTTAGACTAAAGATAAACATTTTTTGAATACATCTAAAACTATAGATAGAGGATGATTTGACATTATGTATCCGTCTTTGGTGGCGAAGCCTCAATTTATAATCATTCTGATTATAAGCTTTAGTTATTAAAAACGTAACTGTGAACAGAATCAGTGACATTCTTGAAATAATGGAAAATTCTGTATCCTTGCCGGTCACGTTCCCAGAGAGAAGGATTACAACTAATACATGACATCAATAGGAGTTATATTGGCACTTTATTAGTTTTTTTGTCTTGAATATTGGTAAAATCTTACAAAAACACAAACTTGAAATTATATAGAATAATACTAGCAATGCTAGAAAAAACTGTCATTGTAACATAGTTTCTATTCTAGTGCCACCAGATGTCAGTGTAACCACAGGACCAGAGAAAAACTGTAGTTAAATGGCTTATAAATGGTGCTTTTGGTTCATAAAAGGGGTAGTATGAGAAAAGTTTTACATAATCTAGGATTACAATCTAGGATTACAAGACCATTTTATTGTAAATTGTGTAGAAAAATGAAGTAAGTACTTAATGGAGAATAGAGTATATGTAGAACTCAAAAAAGCATAAATGTAATTAAAATTCATACATAATTCCAATGTACTAAAAGAATACATATGTGATCTCTGGGATTCTCAGAACTATTGGCAATTCCCTGCTACAACTAGGGGAGTTGGAAAACTCACAGTTATGCTGTTCATTGAAGCCTCATTGACTGGTGTTTCTTAGAATCACTGTCAAAATCTGAGCCTCAAAATTTTATTTTCTAATATATATATAGAACTCACTGTACTGTAATTTGTGGTTGGTACAAATTATCTGTAGTACACAGAGGCACATTAAGCATTTTTTAAAAATTAGTGCTTTATAATTATACATAGTAGTAAAACTCATTGTTACATATTTTTACATTCACACAACAGAACAATATAATTTTGGTCAAGTTTGTCCCAAGTAAGCATTTTTCAAAAGAGCATTCACTAAGATAATTATATTCTAAAAATATCTGATTTTTTTGTAAGTATTTTTTAGTTGTAGTTGACATAATACCTTTTATTTATTTATTTATTTTTTTAATGTGGTACTGAGGATCGAACCCAGGGCCTTGCACTTGCTAGGCGAGCGCTCTACCTGAGCCGCAACCCCAGCCCCAAAATATCTGATTTTTAAACGTTTACTCTTTAACAAATGCTATATTGAATAAGATTATTATTTACTAATAATAATTTAGTACTTAAACACATATGTGTATATCAGCCCTTATTTTCCCACATGGAATCTTGAGTCCATTTCTTCATGAAGTCTTCATATAGGGCTTGTGACTGAATCTAATGTGTTACATACCACAAATGAGTTTTATCTTTGGTTGAAAGTCTTGGGTGAGACAAAGGGTACTTCTGGTTCTTCCATTTCTCATTTTCAAATAATTGTTGCGATGTATATGCCTACTTAGATTACTTTTTATTTTCTTCTTTTCCCCTCTAATTTAGGAAATGTAAAACTTTTTTTTTCTTTAAAAATATAAAGTGTTTCCCAAGAAATTATTGTAGGAAATGATAGTCTCATGTCATTCTTGCTTTCTTAAACTTTTGTACTGAAAGCTTCCTTCAGTACTATGATGTGTGGTTGGAGGTACAGTGTTTCTACCCTCGGAGCTTGTGGTTTTTCTCTTCTGTCTCAGCTGGATAAAGTCTTACAGTCATTACCTGTCTGAATTGAAGACAGGATAATTTTTCCCACTTCTCTCTGTATCTGGGACATTTTGAGCTCTACCCCCCAAAATATTTTGTTCCTATTCCTTATTTGTGGACTCTGGATACTGGTGAAATACCAGATATTATGATTCTTCCTTTTTTTTTTTTTCCTTTCTAGGAACCCATGCTACATTTCTAAGTTCTAGATTTACACATTTCCTTTCTCTAATTGAACATTTATCACAAGACATAGTGGTTGCAACTGATGACATGGCTTCTTGTTTCCAATTTCAGACATATATCTTGGAAATAGATATTTTAAGTTAAATTCCAATTTAGTTATATTCTAAATGTTAGACCGGTTCTGTCCAATTGGAAAGGCTGAGGAAGTTGAATTCAATAGTAATTCAACTGCTTAGCCAATCAGTTTTGCTTATCAGTGGAATAGTAGAAGTTGTAGCTGAATTTCATTATGTTGTCCTATGTTGATTAGGTGATTATCAGACCTTTGCACTATTAGTATTAGTTCCTGATACCAAGGGCTTACTATTTAATTGGAAATATTTTAACTAGAATTAGTTATTATACAAGGCAAGCTATAGTACAGAGCACAAGAGCAACAGAGTGTTATGAAGGTAAGCTTTGTCCCAGTTACTATTATTATTCTGTTATAGATTCATTTATTTTTTTGACTTATCTTCCTCTCCCCATTTTTTAAGTTTTAAAGTAGGTTTCAATTAATATGTATAAAATGTGACTTTAATATTACCAAGTAAGTAGAACATAGTTCAGTTAGATTTTTTTTGATATGTTTTTGAAAATTTAGTGTAGACTGTATGCACATTGGAAATATTTCAGATATTTTCTGGGGCTGTAGCTCAGTGGTAGAGTACTTACCTAGCATGTGTGAGGCCCTGGGTTTAATTCCCAGCATTGACAAAAGAAATATTTCAGATATGTGTTTTGCGAATTCCCATATTGAAATTACCTTTATAATTTATGAAAGTCTCCTTTAAAAATTCACAGACAGCTGGTGTGGTGGCACATGTCTGTAACCCCAGCCACTTGGGAGGCTGAGGCAGGAGGATCACAAGTTCAAGGCCAGCCTCAGCAACTTAGCAAGGCCCTAAGCACCTTAGCGAGACCCTGTCTCAAAATAAAAAAATTAAAAGAGTTGGAGACATAGCTCAGTGGTAAAACTCTTGGATTCAATTTCCAGTACCCTTCCAACCCCCAACAAAATTCATGGACAATTTTAAACATATACAAAAGCATAGAGGAAAAATACAGTAAATTGCCATGTACCTAACACCCAACTTTAGTAGTTGTCAATTCAGTATTAGTATTGTTTCTTTTACAGTCTTATTTATTACCCCCACTCATTTTTTTTAAGGAAAATCCCATTCATCATATAAAAATACTTGCATATCTGTCTCCACAGGATAAAGATACTTTATTATAACTAAATTATCATATCTAAAATAATAATTCATTAATATCATCAAATATCCAGTTAGTATTGAAATTTCCTTTATTGTTATATATTTGTGTGTGTATGTGTGTGTGTGTGTGTGTGTGTGTATTTCAATTTGTTGAAATCTTGATCCAAATAAGGTTCATGTAGTTTAATTATTTGATAAGTTTTTAAGATCTTTTTTAATATAGTGCTTTATCAATTTTGCCTCATATAATATTTGTTACCTGTTCATATTGATTCTGAAACAGTGTTCAAAGGATGAAAGACCATTGATCTTTTAAGTATCTGCCAGGTTTGATAGTGGTGTTTCTGAAAAATGCAGTTTACAAGAGTTGAGTCAATTTTCTGTTGTTCTCCAGATGCCATCTTGTGCACAATTACTAATGCTTATTTTTGTACATGTTACTTTAAGATTTGAATTGGGACATAAGGATGATTATGTTACTGCTGATGTGATAACAATGGGGACATACAGTTCCCTGGTTTTGAAATGATTGGTTCTAGGCATTTGTGCCCATAAAATAATTTCTTCCTCTTCCTTTTTCTCATCTTTCCCTTTTCTTCCTCAAAATATTATATAATATTCTTCATATGTTTATGATCATTTTCATATCATGTATAAATTAATTGTATTTGATGATATTCAAATATCAAAGCGATATGAAGAATTTAATGTCACAGGCAGTAGAAACTGAATAGGAAGTTACAGCTTGAGAAAAGGTCATTGAATTTGATGACCTGGGTGTCACTGATGATTATTATCAAGGGAATAATTACAAATGAATTATGGGAGTGAAGTTTGCATGCTACTATGGATAGAGACTTTGTAAGGTCCATGAAGGCAGGAATTTTGATCTCTCATTTGCTTCTGTATTTTTAATACCTCGAACATTGCTTGGTATGTTGTAGACAGTATTTGTTAACAGCTGATTGGAAAAATGAAATTAGTGAATGTAGACTTAAGGAGAGTGGTCTTTGGGTGAAGTTTAGTGGCAAAAAAAGTAAAAGAAAATAGCATATTGATAGCAGGGGTCATGACAAATTATTTGTTTTATTTTTAAGACTAAACCAGTTTACAGGTTGAACAGTAGAACCCACCAGAGAATGGGTGATATGAGAAATTAGAGAGGAGGCAATATAACATAAAATACCCTTGTGTAGTCCATTTCCACCAAGTTAACATCACTGATTCAGTCAGGTAGGGATAATTTGCTATTATTACTTATACATTTATCATTTCTCTCTATATCTTGGTAGGCAGAAGTATTCTTTTTTTAAAAAATATATATTTTTAAGTTGTTGATAGCCCTTTATTTATTTATTTATATGTGGTGCTGAGAATCGAACCCAGTGCCTCACACATGCCAGGCAAGTGCACTACCCCTGAGCCCCAGCCCCAGCCTGGCAGAAGTACTCTTAACGCTTTGATATCCTTCTCTATGGTTCCTTCTTTACCTATATCCCCACTGTCCCCATAGAATACAAAAATACTCGGTGTTATAGTTGCTTGATGGTTGACTCTATGTTTTTGGAAAAGATTTGCATAGTCTTATTTTAGATGTGGGATAGTTTCTAACCACAGTACTATACTTGCTTTTCTCAGAAGGATTGAGAAAATATGTAGAAAATAATGACTTCCTTTTTGGAAGTGTACTGTTCACAGTGTTAGATCCCTTCTTCAATTGGATAAGGACAGTATTATTGAATTTCATACAAAGCAGAGATTTTGGTAGTAAATGTAAACTATAAATATACTTTCATAAGCTACTATTTCACAATTATTAATCATTAAGTTTATTTTATTTTGAAATAATTAGCAAGAGCTGTTAAAATGTTATTTATTTGCTTATGTACAGGTTTCACTCTTGCTATTAGGAAGTGTTTTCAGTAGAGATCAGCAATTTTAATTTATAATATTAAAAGTGAAAACAGTTTTTCTGTCTGACTTCTATACTGTATTTAATAATCACAGTAAAGTTATTTTCTTTTTTATAAAGTCAGCCTAACTCGTAGAAAACAAATTTATCTCCATCCTCCTTCATATATCATCACCAACAACCTGATAATTTTCAACTCAGGGTCTGGCTAGCTATAGACTGATTTTTTGCAAGCAATCACTGCTAATGATAAATGACTTGGATTTGAAACAGATTTTCTTCCTTTTCTGTCATGACATCCACCCCAAATTAGATTGACTTTAGATTGAATATAGAAAAATAACTTAGCTTGAAAAACTTGTTGTTTTTTCCTTGATAAAATGCTTAAATGTTAACTTAGAAATAAAGTAAATAATGTTAAATTTATTGGTTACATTTCTGAACCTGCCCAGAATGAGGAAATTTTTGATTAAAAGACTTCCTAGAGTTCTTATGAAGAAATAAGCTTTGCTTTGCATTAGTCAGTTTTTCATTGCTATAACCGAATACCTGACAAGAACAATTTAAAGGAAGAATGACTTATTTTGGCTCACAGTTTCAGAGCTTTCAATCCACAGTCACCAGCTCCATTGCTTTTGGCCTGAAGCAAGGCAGAACATTGTGGTGGAAGGATATGCCAGAGGAAAGCTGCTTTGGGACCCAGAAGAGAGAGAGATTGGGATGGGGTGGGGAAAGGGCTGAAGAAGATAAACTTTTCCAGGGCACAACCCCAGTGATCTACTTCTTCCCCCTAAGATCTACTTGTCAGTGTTCCATGTAGTCTTCAGTGGATTAATACATTAGATCATAAGGTCAGAGCCCTCACGATCCAACCACTTTTCAAAAGTCTCATCTCTGGACATTGCCTCCTTGGGGACCACACTTTCAGCATAGGGAGATTTACATTCCAGATCCAAGCTATAAGTATAAATTCAATATCTAAAACTAATAGAATATTGCCAGGTACCATGACAAACACCTATAATCCCAGTGACTCAGGAGGCTGAGGCAGGAGGATCACAAACTGCAGTTTAGCAAGACCCTGTCTCAAAAACAAAACAACAATATAAAAGGGGCTCAGGGTTGGGGATGTAGCTTGGTAGTAGAGCACCCCTGGTTTCCCAAACAAACAAATCCCCAGTATCACAAACAAACAAAACCAACCTCACTGCCAGTAAAAAACTAATAGAATATCAATGGCATGTTACTTATCTTCAGTAATAATGAGTATGCTTCTTGCTTTACATTTTAAGTATTTTATTTCCCCCATTGTTTCATCTGTCTTAACATTTTTCAAGTGTAATTATCATCCAAGTATCTAATGCCTTTCTCTTTAATGCCTGAGAGTTGTTGATTCCTATATTCCCATTTCCATCCTCTACTCTAGTAGGAGATATAGAATAATTGTTTAAAATAAAATATATACCCAAGCACATGAAGTTAGGCCTTCTTATACATATCTCAACTCTATTGTAGATATTACTATTTCTCCAAACTTAAAATTTAGTAAAAGAATTTAATAGGTGTGGGGCTATTAAATTTTATCTTATTTGCCAATGATTTATGAGTATGTGTGTTTGTGTATGTGTATACTTACTTTATGTAGCACTACATTAGTAACCCCTAAGTATCCCCTCATATGCAGGGAATACATTCCAAGATGCCCAGTAGATGCCTGAAGCTCTATGTTTTCTACCCCCTTCCCTGAAATGAAATGGCTAAGATTACTAAATGACTAATGGACAGGTCCTGTATACAGTGTGGATATGCTAGATGATTCATGTCATGGGAAGGAGAAAATTAACAGCCTGAGTTTTCATGATACCATTCAAAACAGTAAGCAATTTTAAATTTACACACTGTTTATTTCAGGAATTTTTCCATTTAAAAATTTGAGCTACCATTTACTGTGAGTGACTGAAAAGTGTAGAAAGTGAAATTGGATAAGGAGAACTACTGTATATAATTATATTCTGGCATTCTGTTTTTCATTAACTCCATGCTTAAACTCTTCCAGAATTATTGTCTTCTTCTTAGCAAAATTTTCTGGTGGATACATTGTGGAAGGTTTAGCCCTACTTGCTTGTTGTACCAACTTGATAACATGTTCCCCCAAGTAGATTGTTCATTCTTACTAAGTAGTATTTATAAACTGTTATATGTACTTGATATTAGACTTAAACATACCTTGTTTTAATGTTAAGTTACATATGTAAATGGAAGTCGTCCAATATTTGTGTGTACCCTTTTGGGGGGTTATCTGTAGGCATATAGATTATTTCTTTGGAGCTTCTACTATACCAGCAATTGGGAGTAATCAGTTTTAGTTATTAGTTAAATAACATATTTCTCTAACGACAGTTTTTGGTTTATCTGGAGTCCCCCTTTAATTCAAATATATGAGAAGATTTTTATTGGTGGATATAAGAATATCTTTTTTTAATATTTATTTTTTAGTTGTAGTTGGACATAATACCTTTATTTTATTTATTTATTTTTATGTGTTGCTGAGGATTGAACCCAGGACCTTGCAGATGCTAGGCAAGCACTCTACCACTGAGCCACAACTCCAGCGCATAAGCATATCATTAGTTGTTCATGGTGGTGAAAAAATGTCCAAAATTGAGAACTTATCTTTCACTTTGTCAGTGATTCTTGTAATTTTTGATCAAATGGTAATGATAGCAAACCTTTCGACCTTTTTGAGACTGTTTCTCCAGACTGGTACTATTTCTTCTGAACCATATTGTCTTCGTTTTCAGAGAGAATGTTTGCTTTTTGTCTCCATTTCCTCTGTGTCTTTTGGCACACTATTGAAAATAATTTTGTATGTGCACAGAAAGGATTAGGTGTATGTAAATGAGTTTGGGTTAAGACATGATTTTGTGATAACTATTTAGGAATGGTCACAGCATTGTGAGTTCTGAGGTGAATAAGTGATAAGAACATTACCAAAGTGTCTAGTCCTATAAACATACCTTTTTGCTGACAAAAATTTTTCTGACTCCTGTGTATCGCAGCTGTTGAAAATGGACAGATAGATGTGTTAAGACTGTTACTTCGACATGGAGCAAATGTTAATGGATCCCATTCTATGTGTGGATGGAACTCCTTGCACCAGGCTTCTTTCCAGGTAATCTCTGAATTTATTATTTCATTTCCATGTAAATTGTGTGTTTTACCCTTTCAAAATGACAGTTCTGTACAGTTTTTGCTTTCTACTTGCCTGTGATTTATGATTGTTAGTGCAGCACAGAAAAGGCAGTCTAAATGCTAATGATCATTCTGAATAAGCCAACTGCTATAGTAGCTGTAGCAACTTTGGGCTATAAGGATTATTTAAATTTTTCAAATGTTGATAGCATAGTTAACAAACATCAGAATATATGGGATGTAAATTGATAAAGAGCAATGGCTTCTTTATAATGGTGTGTTTAGAACCTGTGTTATCTCCTTAGTGCTGGGTTAGTAAACTAATTTTGCAAAATTTCATAAGGATTATAATCCCTAGAGATCAATATTTAATCTGTTTACATTTATTGGGCTAGCTAAAAGTATGGTATAATTTCATTGTTTGGTCATTTCCTTCCCAATCAATACAACCATAAATTGTTTCGTTGATTTTTTTCTTCAAGTTTTCCTTTACTGAGAGGATTAAAAAGAAAAACAGAAAAAAAATACAATAAGAAAAAAAGATACCTTCCACTTTTTTCCTTTTATTTAAAATATGAATCTGTGCTTTAGGAAAATGCTGAGATCATAAAATTGCTTCTTAAAAAAGGAGTAAACAAGGAATGCCAGGATGATTTTGGAATCACGCCTTTATTTGTGGCTGCACAGTATGGCAAGCTAGAAAGCTTGAACATACTTATTTCATCGGGTAAGATTAATTCATTAGCCTTTGCACTGTTGATCATAAATTTTAACTTTATATCTTCTTAGGAAAAATAATTCTTGACCCATATATAAATAAGGTTATGAAATTAATGGTTTTATGTACATGGTAAATAAGCATATATATATATAAGTTGATTTATAAGCCTGATTATTGACTGTCTATTACTAGCTGTGCAATGCATAGCTACTAATTTTTCTGTGTAAGAACATTCGTGTAAGATCTGTCACTAAAGCAGGTTTATTGGCAGTTTGAATGATGGAGCTGCCCTTTCATTTAGGGACCAGAGCACTTCCAGCTTCCTAAGGTACAAGACTAGTTTAGGCCTAATTAATTTATTATATGGTTATTTTATATATTAAGCCTTTATATTTATGTTTTAATAATTGTGTATTTATTTGAATGGGTTTATTTCAAAGCATGCTTATACTTTATTATGTTAATAGCAACACAAGTCTGTTAAGGTTTTCTCTGTGATAACCATTACACATTTAGCATTGCCAGAGAGGATGATGCTAAGGGGGCATTCTTAATTTGTGTGACATTTCGGTGACTAGAAGTGTTTGTTATTTGGGGCTTTTAAAATCTTGACTGTGTACTCTCAAAATTCAAATCTGATGAAGCATGGATAGTTGTGGGGAGGGGAAGTATCACCAGATTTTTTTTCAGGCAATTTATTTCAGTATCTGGGCTTTTAAAAGTTACAGTTATGGTAATATGCAACTGTAGTCTCAGAGTCTTGGAAGACTGAGACAGGACTGCAAGTTTGAGGCTGATACCAGCAATTTAGTGAGATCTTCAGCAATTCAGTGAGACCCTGGCTCAAAATAAAAAGGACTGGGGATAAAGCTGAGTGGTAAAGCACCCCTGGATTTAATCCCCCCCACCAAAAACAAAAACAAAAACAAAAACAAAAAAACAAAAAAACCCACCCTACCTTCAAACAGACAAAAAATCTATTTAGACACCAGGAAACTGATTTTCTTAACAAACCTTCAAATATTTAGTTTGAAATATGAAAGGGAAAAAAGCAAATTAACTGCTAGTTTAAAATGTCTGTTATAAATAATGAACTTATAAATATTAGAGTTGAAAGGAAATTCTAAAATAATTTCTTTCTTTCTTTTTTCTGGGGTGGGTACTGGGGATTGAACTCATGGGCACTTGACCACTGAGCCATATCCCCAGCCCTATTTTGCATTTTATTTAGAGACAGAGTCTCACTGAGTTGCTTAGGGCCTTGCTTTTGCTGAGGCTGGCTTTGAACTTGTGTTCCTCTTGCCTAAGCCTCCTGAGCCTTGCGCCACCATACACAGCTCCAAAATAATTTCTTTAAATATGTTTTCTTTTTAGGTTAAGAATCTCAGACTCCAAGTGTTAAGTGCCTTGCCAAAAATCTAGAAACTTATTTCCTGACAGAATAAGAATCAGGGTAGAAACTTTTCCTACCATGAGGCAGACAGTGGTTGGAGAGGATGGCTTTGGGGACTTTCTTAGGGTGTTGAGTTTCCCTTCTGATTTATCTGATTATGACCATCCTCTCCCTCTCCTTAGTTTTATCCCAGGCATCTTCAGCTAGCATAGGATTCAGATCTTCTGACTTCTGACGTTCCTTCCTTTACTCCTTAATACTCCTGAGGACTATCCTAATTCTATTAATGACTTCCAGTCCCACAAGTTTCAGTTATTAATGTTCAACTAATATTTTGAATAAAATAAGTTAAACTGCACCTCAGAGGTTCTCCCCTCATGCCAAGTCAGCCTCATCACCTTTTTTTTTTTTTTTGTCCCTTTTCCTTCTTCTTCTTTTCTCCTTCTGAATTATTATGAGTTGCAAGTTGAAAAGGTATTTAGGTATGTTTATAATGTAATTGTGTGTTTCCAGTTACTTAAAGTGACTTTCCTTTTAGTGAAATATCTGTTTTTTTTCCCCCAACTTTTCCACCTGTAGTCTTATAGAAATGGGTTCCTTACATTTTCTAATACTTTGAAATTCTCTTTCAAAATGGAAAATTGATTTAAAAAAAAAAAGTTAAGCAGGGCTCTTTTCTGATTTAGTCTTTTCTTTTTATTTTATTTTATTTATTTATGTATGACAGCAGAATGCATTACATTTCTTCTTATACACATAGAGCACAATTTTTTATATCTCTGGTTGTATACAAAGTATATTCACAACAATTCATATCTTCATAACTGTACTTTGGATAATAATGACCATCACATTCCACCATCATTTAACCCCATGCCCCTTCCCTTCCTCTCCAACCCCTCTGCCCTACCTAGAGTTCGTCTATTCCTCCCATGCTCCTGCTCCCTATTTCACTATGAATCAGCCTCCTTATATCAAAGAAAACATTGAGCATTTGGTTTTTTGGGAATGGCTAACTTCACTTAGCATTATATTCTCTAACTCCATTCATTTACCTTCAAATGCCATGATTTTATTCTCTTTTATTGCTAAGTAATATTGTGTGTGTATATGTATGTGTATGTATGTATGTATATGTATATATATATATATATATATATATATATATATATGCCACATTTTTTTTTTATCCATTCATCCACTGAAGGGCATCTTGGTTGGTTCCATAGTTTAGCTATTGTGAATTGTGCTGCTATAAACATCGATGTGGCTGTGTCCCTGTAGAATGCTGTTTTTAAGTCCTTGGGGTGTAGACTGAGGAGAGGAATAGCTGGGTCAAATGGTGGTTCCAGTCCTAATTTTCCAAGAAATCTCCATACTGCTTTCCATGTTGGCTGTACCAGTTTTCAGCCCCACCAGCAGTGTATGAGTGTACCCTTTTCTGTTGAGAGCTACAGCCAAAGGGGCCCGAACAAACTTTCAGACTACCAGCTGATGATTGGCTCACAGCGGCCCCAGCAACATCTAGTTGATTGGCTCCTCTGCGGTGATGCTCATTGGGCTGTTTCCCTGCCCTTTCAGGCCACGGAGCTGCTCATTGGGGGACTTTTTTTGGCTCCGCCCACACGACCCAGCCAATCGGCCTCAAGAGCAGGAGGATTGTGGGAGGTGAAGAGGCTGGTGGTTGGGGGAGTGGCTTGTGGGAAGCCAGTGGTGGCAATTGGGCTCTGAGGGTTTTTTCCTGAGGAGCTGTTTTGTTTGGCGTGTGGTTCTAAAAATAAAGTTAGTTTCTTTTGACAAGTGGCTCCTGAATTGTGCCCAGCCAGACTGCGGCACTTTTCTCCACATCCTCACCAACATTTATTGTGTTTGTCTTCATAATAGCTGCCATTCTGACTGCAGTGAGATGAAATCTTTGAGTAGTTTTGATTTGCATTTCTCTAATTTCTAGTGATGATGAACATTTTTTCATGTATTTGTTGACTGATTGTACATCATCTTCTGAGAAGTGTCTCTTTAGGCCCTTGGCCCATTTATTGATTGGGTTATTTGTTTTTTGATGTTTAGCTTTTTGAGTTCTTTATATATCCTAGTGATTAGTGCTCTGTCTGATGTGTGAGGGGTAAAGATTTGCTCCCAAGATGTAGGCTCTCTATTCACCTCATAGATTGTTTCTTTTGCTGCAAAGAAACTTTTTAGTTTGAGGTCATCCCATTTATTGATTCTTGATTTTAATTCTTGCGCCACAGGAGTCTTATTAAGGAAGTTGGGGCGTAATCCCACATGATGGAGATTAGGGCCTACTTTTTCTTCTATTAGATGCAGAGTCTCTGGTTGTATTTCTAAGTCCTTGATCCATTTTGAGTTGAGTTTTGAGCATGGTGAGAGATAGGGGTTTAATTTCATTTTGTTGTATATGGATTTCCAGTTTTCCTAGCACTATTTGTTGATGAGGCTATCTTTTCTGCAATGCATGTTTTTGGTACCTTTGTCTAATATAAGATAATTGTAGTTTTGTGGGTTAGTCTCTGTGTCCTCTATTCTGTATCATTGGTCTACAAATATGTTTTGGTGCCAATGCCATGCTGTTTTTGTTGCTATTGCTCTGTAGTATCGTTTAAGGTCTGGTATAGTGATGCTACCTGCTTCACTCTTCCTGCTAAGGATACTGGGTCTCTTATTTTTCCAGATGAGTTTTATGATTGCTTTTTCTATTTCTATGAGGAATGTCATTGTAATTTTGATCAGAGTTGCATTAAATCTGTATAGTGCTTTTGGAAGTATGGTCATTTTGATGAGATTAATTCTGCCTGTCCAAGAGCAAGGTAGATCTTTCTATCTTCTCAGGTCTTCTTTGATTTCTTTCTGTAATTTTCATTATATAGATCTTTCACCTCTTTCGTTGATTCCCAAGGGTTTTTTTTTTTTGTGGCTATTGAAAATAGGGTAGTTTTCCTTGTTTCCCTTTCTGAGGATTTCTCACTGATACACAGAAATGCCTTTGGTTTATGGGTGCTGATTTTATATCCTGCTACTTTGCTGAATTCATTTACTAGTTCTAGAAGTTTTCTGGTGGAACTTTCAGGGTCTTTCAGGTGTAGAATCATATCATCAGCAAATAGTGCCAATTTGAGTTCTTCTTTTCCTATGTGTATCTCTTTAATATCTTTCGTCTGTCTAATTGCTCTGGCCAGTGTTTCAAGAACTGTGTTAAATAGAAGTGGTGAAAGAGGATATCCCTGTTTTGTTTCAGTTTTTAGAGGGAATGCCTTCAATTGATTTAGTCTTTTCTTAGTAATGGTTTTCACTTCCTTCTGAAGCTGACAGCAGGGATTGCACCCACCTCTTGTAAGTAAGAAGATTCTAGTTGTCTAGCATGTTTGGAATTCCTGAAGATTCCATAGTCTTTTTTAACTTGCCATTTGTATTTTGCATAGTTTTTATCTATCTCAGGGCTTTGGTTTATTCAAGGTGCATTTACAAATATCCTTTTAAATAAAAAAGAGTTTGAGTTTCCCCATCCATTATGATTTTTCTATTGAGTTATATTCCATAAAATTTAAAATAATCTCATGAACATGTGGTAACACAATACTTAACATATTTAATACATTGTTTGCCAATGAGAAAATTTGGGGTCTATTTTCAAAACTTTCACAAAAATTAAGGTCATTCTCAACCTTTTAAAATCTTTATACACGGGTATTGAAACAACTTGATTAGGTTTATGATTATAAAGCTCAGAAATCTATTTAAAAATACCTTTTTATTGTCAGCTTTTCATGCAATAGTCATGAAGGAAGAGGTGTAATAAAGAGCATAGTTAATATTAATACTAGTTTTAAGTCATAGATTCCATGTATGTTTTATCTATTGGCAATTTTTTTCATGAATCTTAGCCTAAATCAATTAGTGGCATCTATAATGTCTCAAAACTTGGCCTTTTCTCATCTTTCTCAGTAAGTCTCAGAAATGTTACCCATATTTGATGGTTTGCATTTTACATGTTTACATTTTGAACCCAGAATGCTTGTTGGAGGAGGGTTCAAAATGTAAACATGTAAAATATTTCATTGAACAGGAGTTGTGTTTTAGTTAAAAATGAATTCTAAAATATGATTGTTTTCTTGCTGACATAAGAGCAAAAACAATATAAATGATTCTTAGCAAGTTAGCAATATGTGTTTATTCAACAACATCCATGGAGAGAGAAAAGATGTACTGTCAAACTCTTTTATGGCTGTTGCTTTGAATTTTATAATTTTTTTTAACATTAGTGAAGATTTTCTCTTAAATGTTTTGTGTTAGGAGCAAATGTAAATTGTCAAGCGTTGGACAAAGCTACTCCCTTGTTCATTGCTGCTCAAGAGGGTCACACAAAATGTGTGGAACTTTTGCTGTCCAGTGGGGCAAATCCTGATCTTTACTGTAATGAGGACAACTGGCAGTTACCTATTCATGCAGCTGCACAAATGGGCCATGCAAAGTAAGTGTTAAAAACAGAGAATAAAAATAATCTCCTAATTAAAAGTTAATAAGGGGGGCTGGGGATGTGGCTCAAGCGGTAGCGCGCTTACCTGGCATGCGTGCGGCCTGGGTTCGATCCTCAGCACCACATACAAAACAAAGATGTTGTGTCCGCCGATAACTAAAAAATAAAATATTAAAATTCTCTCTCTCTCTCTCTCCCTCTCTCACTCTCTCTTTAAAAAAAAAGAAAAAAAAAGAAATGTTCAGGGGCTTTACCATTAATGTATATTTAAAAAAAAAAAAAAGTTAATAAGGAATAAATCTGGGCCAGACCTTTTACCTCCAGGCAAAATCCTTGGTATTTCCCTCCCAATCCAATCTGCTTGGTGACTAGGTCTGTTCCTAATCTGTCCCTATGTTATCTTTAGCTCTTCTTGATCTTACTTTCCTTCCATGAGGCAGAATGGTTAGAGATGGGGTACATTCTGAGGCTTTCTTAGGGTGTAGTGTCTCCCCTCTGATTATGACCATCCTTTCTCTCTTGTTAGTTTTATCTTCAGCTAGGATTCTGATGCCCTCATTCACTTACATTGTCTCCATAACCCCAGAATGTATTTGAGCTTGTGACCCCTCACAATGGAGTCTTTCATTTGTATATGCTGAGTAAACCTTCCTATCTTGAACCCTTTGGTTGGAATTCCTTTTATCTCATCTTTCTTAAGAGTTCCTGTGAATTTATAGGTGTTTTCTGGGGAGAGGAAATCAGTAATTATAGGAATCTTAGAAACTGGTAACCTAGTTCTATAAGACTATGGCTGCCTATTATATATAGACATCTAAAAGTTTTTTTAAAAACATGTCTACAATCTTTAGAGTCATAATTCAACCATAATACTTTTTATAGCTGTTGTTGGTATTATTTAATTTAAAGAATAAAAATGGTCATTACTTTGTTTACATACTAGGAAAACAGAGTCTACAATTTGCTTATACAATTTACCACTAGGTGGCATGGTATTTCACTGTGTCTTTAAAGATTTGTAAGCTTATTTGTGCTTTGGGGAAAAGAGTAAAAATTTTCAAACCCATTTAAACAATTAGACACATTTATTCAATTTAAGAGCTATTAAGTAGACCCTTTATTTTAACAAGATACTTAGGTTTTAGAATTTTATATTTTTCACTATGCTTCCTCCCCACCCCTTTTCCTGTGCTGGAGATTGAACCCAATGACTTAAGTCATGCTAGGCAATCACTCTACCACTGATCTACATCTCTAGCCTTCCCATTTCTTTTTTTTAAGCATAACTCTTAGATGCAGTTATATGCTGAGCTTTATAGTTGATACCAAAATTCCTTTAGGAATTTACCCTTAATTGTGCTCAATTTTGAGACTTCTGTTTGCTATAAATGACTCCTCCTAGCCTACTTCAAAGGTAACCCGTTCTGTGAAAGTAAGTTCTCCTTTAATGTTATCTTAGGTCTAGTTTACATAAGGAAAAATCGCAAAGAGAAATACAGTGTTATAAAGATACTTTGGAGTAGCCCTGTCTTTTCCCAGAAGTGGGGAAATTTCCTGACTTACTTAATCCTTACAGTTTTATTTTCAGTTTTAGAACAGAACAATAGTTCTTTTTTCTCCTCACCTGATTACTAGACCTAACTTTACAAATAATCTAAGAACTTTTAGTGATTGTCCTTAGAACTTTTCTCTACCTATCATCCAGCTTCTTTATAATTTGCCTTAATTTTTTTTTTTTTTTTTGTGTGTGTGTGGTGCTGGGGATTGAACCCAGGGCCTTCTGCATGCGAGGCAAGCACTCTACTAACTGAGCTATATTCCCAGCCCCAAATTTCAATAAGCACATATTTTTTCAAAGAATATCTTAGCAGAAATTTGAATTTCTTCCTGATAAAAATACTATTCTTTATTTCATGTCACTCATTATCTTTAAAAATTTATACTAATTGGAAAAACAAAATTAATTGGTACTTTAAGAAGGAAGGTACTTTATTTAGTAATATATATTTAATCATTTAAGATCCTAAAATAGGTAATAGAATTTGAATTTTGGAGGGAAGATGGTAAGTCAGTAATTTGTTAAAAAAAAAAAAAAATAAAAAATTTACCTGTTGGGCTGGGGATGTGGCTCAAGCGGTAGCGCGCTCGCCTGGCATGCGTGCGGCCCGGGTTCGATCCTCAGCACCACATACAAAACAAAGATGTTGTGTCTGCCAATAACTAAAAAATAAAATATTAAAAAAAAACTTACCTGTTTACTTGTAGGAACATTACATAATTCTGTTTCAGGTATATTTAAGGACCTTTATATTATGCAACTACAAGTGTAACATTTGGACTAGTTAGTCATGTAGTAATTACCGGAGATAGCAAGTATACTAAAGACAGAAAGACTTCTTTAAATCAATAAATGTCTTAAAATACATGCAATGGAAATGTTGCTTACCCTCATATAAATATGAAAACATTAAATCCTCCTGAATTTGTTTATTTGTAGAATCTTGGACTTGTTAATACCACTTACTAACCGGGCCTGTGACACTGGACTGGACAAAGTGAGCCCTGTTTACTCTGCAGTGTTTGGAGGACATGAAGAGTGCCTGGAAATATTACTCCAGAATGGCTACAGCCCAGATGCCCAGATGTGCCTCGTCTTTGGATTTAGTTCTCCCATGTGCATGGCTTTCCAAAAGGAGTATGTATATCTGCTATATTTTAAGTCTTTTTTGCTATATGGAGATGTATTCCCAAGTAACTTTTTCTTGTGGTGATATTTGGTATCTTTGTTAGTGCCAAATTGCTAACTTTAAAAACAGAGGGCTGGGGTTGTAGCTCAGTGGTAGAGTGCTTGCCTAGCACACATGAGGCCCTGGGTTCAATCCTCAACACCACATAAAAATGGAATTAAGATATTTTGCCCACCTACAACTAAAAAATAAATATTAAAAATAAAAACAGAAAAATCCACTGTGTACCTTATTTAGTATAGCTATAGAAAAAATGAGGTTATAATGTCAGATTGTTGTCCCCTCACCGTCTTTTTTTTATGCTACTATGAATTTAATCCAGAGCCTGGTCAATTTTCCTTCCTCTTTGGATCTAGGTTACATTTTCAGTGTGGCAATTTCAGGGATTACTTGAAATGTTTTAACATAAAAGTAGGAATTCTCTGATTATCTTTATTCCTTCAAAACAATTCAAAAATTAAAAATGGGACTTTATCAAGTATGACAATGATTGTGTTTCTGGTTATTTTTCATGTGAAATTTATAAGATTTATTGTAAACTTAAAAATAAAACTTTAGTTTTGTAGATATTGCAGTTTATTATAGTTGATGTATAGCATTTTTTCATGTCAGAATAGTTGAATTTTAAAAGTCTAAAAAATATTTTGTTAGCTGCAATGATCCTATGAAGTAGAATAATTAAAGAATTAATCTGGTTTTCTAAGCTTCTGGCCAATAACTTGTCTATAATACTACTAAAGTTTTAAGGCTGACATTAAGAATAAACTTTATGAGTAAGAAAAGCTGTATTGAGTAATATCTCTTCACAATCCAATAATAGAATGTTTAGTTGCTTTTATTTTTAAGGAAGCAGAAGAGGTTATAGGTGTATTTCAGATTTCATTGGCTTTCCTGAATTCATCATTATAGATATCTAGTTGTGATTTAATTTAACTCTTTGCTGAAACTTAAGTTGTTCTGTCTTTATATCTCTATATCTCTTAACATTTGCTATGTTAAATACTAGTTCATATTATTTGTTCTAAATTAAAGCTTTAATAGCAAATGCTCTATCACATTTTAGTTTCAAGATCTGGTTAATCTTAGTATATGGGACTCGCTCTATGTATAACACTCATGATTGCATAAAGTTTTACTACATAGTCCTGAAAGTTTTCCCTTTTTGAACAGAGGAGCCCTAACTACTTTAACTCATCTTTGGTAACTTTGTTTTAGTTGTCTTTCTCTCTATTATATCTAACATACCCCCAATGTAATGATGGTTTTCATTTTGGCCTTTGTCTTATTTTTCTTGAGAAACTAGTAGTTTTGGTCATTTTGGTCACAGCAGCTGAGCCATTGTCTTGTAAGTGTAGTTTGAATGAGACCATATGATACATTGCTCAAGTTGTCCCTGAAATACCTTAAAATTAATGGTATTCTTTGAGAAATGGACAGTCTTTGTTTCATGCCATTTTTAGGATTTAGATAAATGAAGATTGGTGGAAGAGTCTTAAAGAGTCTTCTAGATTTTAATAGTCTTCTGGATTTTCCAAGATTAGTTCCTTTTTCCTTTGATTTCTGCAAAATTACAAAATTAGTCAATAACATTAATTAGCCAGTGGTTTTGTAGGGAATACTAAAGTAGATTTTATCAAATGTATTGAGGAAGTTGAAACATGGACTCCATCCTTTAAGAATTTAAAACCTAATGGGGAAAAATATAATTTAGTAGCATTTGCTCTACTGTCTTCTACCTCTTCACTAAGAAGTGTTTTTAATGTATCCATTTATGGAAGACAAGGTTGGTCTGTCCGTCTGTCTGTCTCTCTCTCTCTCTCTTATCTAGGATGACTGTAAACATGTGCTATTATCTTATTGTTAATAACACAAATGGCTTTTCATTTTCTTTCACAAGTACTCCAAAGTTGTATTTTTGTGTTTTCTCTCTCTCTTTTTTAAAAGTAGTTTTTAGTTATAGATGGACACAGTACCTTTATTTATTTTTATGTAGTGCTGAGGATTGAACTTAGTGCCTCATACGTGTGAGGTAAGTGCAGTGCTGTATCACTGAGCTACAACTCTAGCCCCTGTTCTCTATTTTTTCCCCCAGTGTTAGGGATTGAAGAGCCAAGTGCTCCATTTTTGAGGTGTATCCCAGTCCACCAAAGTTGTATTTTTGAGGAACTCTGGTTGATTTGCTTTTTATATCTAAGTTACTTTGTAAACTTCAGTGCTGCTAAGACATTATTTTTTTAAAAAAAAATATATATATATATATTTTTAAAGAGAGAGAGAGAGAGAGAGAGAGAGAATTTTAATATTTATTTTTTAGTTTTCGGCGGACACAACATCTTTGTTTGTATGTGGTGCTGAGGATCGAACCTGGGCCGCACGTGTGCCAGGAGAGCGCGCTACCGCTTGAGCCACATCCCAGCCCGCTAAGACATTCTTAACATGCATTATGGGTTTACTTCTAGCTTAGGTGGCATAATCCCACTAATGCTCCTCTCTTGCTCTCTAACTGCATAAAAAAAATGGTCAAAATACGAAATAGAACTTTCTAGGGACTCTGTCAAATAGACCAAAGTAGACAGATTATGGAAGGTAGTGGTAATTTGGCGAAGTGACCCTTCTGGACATGAACTTTTTTTTTTTTTTTTTCTTTTGCCATATTGTCCTGATGGCAGACCCCAGTCTGGAGCTAGATAGCAGCAGTGGCTCTAGCAACTGGCGTCCCAGTAAGACCCCCATGTGCCAGAAAATATAATGGAAATTCTGGAGAAGAGAGAGCTGGAGAGGGAATCCCCTTATTCAGTGTATGAGTCTGTATATGTTCAGACTATCCAAGCTTCAAATGCACAAAACAGACCGAAATTATTGAAAGTATGATTTAAACTGTCACCAGCATTTCAAGCTAAGTGCCAAATTGCACATTCATGGGACTAGGCCCAAAGCAGCATAGCAGACTTTGAGAATGAACTGTTGTTAGAACCACTGTCTATAGAAGTTGAAGCAGAAATTGTAGTCTGAATCTAACTATGTTATATGCCTGCTAAAATAAACAACAACAACAACAATAACAACAAAAATCAGTACTCTTTAAAGGATTATAACAAGACACAGGACCTGGAGTCTGTAAATGTAAGATTTACAGTGTACCAGAGATAGTCTAAAATTACTTGATATATGAAGAACTAGTAGAATGTGTGACTTAATCTCAAGGGAATAGGCAATTAGATGTCAATCCTGAGAAGATCCAGATGTTGGAAATAACAAATAATTAAAAATGGCAATTATAACTCTGGTTCCTGAGGTAAGCTCGCTTGAAATAATTGAAAAGGTAGAAATTCTCAACTGATTAGTGACAATTAGAAAATTCATTACATGAGTTCCAAAGCAGAATGGAAGGGACAGAGTCAGTTAACTTAAATATAGACTAATAAAAATTATCTACACGGAGAAACAGGAGAGAATAAAGATTGAATGGGAAAACAAAAATAAAAACAAAGCCCACCTAGAGCCTTGAACATGAGGAACAACATCAGTATTCATTAAAATGCATTCCAGAAGAGAGGAAAAAGTGATTAGCATGGAAAAAGTATGTAATTTATTAATGGCTCCAAACTTCACAACATTAGATGAAGACATAAATTTATAGATTTGAGAAGCTCAGTAAACCAAACAGGACAGACCAAAGAAAAACACAAACACCATCATATTAAATAAATTTAAAATGAAGAAGCAGTGTGATGTGTAGTAAGTAGCCCTTGGTCATCACTCACACCAGCTAACAAACTTTGCTTTTTGCTCCTCTTGGAAATTTTGTTCTTTAAAGTGCCTGGTAAAGTGTAATTGAAATGTAGTGTGATAGCTCTCCAAAAGGTGAACTGAGCTATTTTCTTCCATGTGGGAACTTTTGTTAGTTGAACTAGTAAGGTAGGTTTTCAAAAAGAAAAGTAATTGGAAAATACTAATTGTTAGCCTCTAGAAAAAATACCAAAACATCAAAATATCTGTTTTATGAGGTATGGTCTCCTGTTCTTTCTAATTGACTTTTCATTTGTTTGCCTGGAACCTGTGACAGTAGGCTAAATTTTGAAACATTTTTGTCATTATTACTTTTATAGGGAGTTCAATTGAAGGGAACCTTTCCCAAGGAACTAAATCTAAAAGATGGTAGATCATATAATCATTTAATATACATAAATAAAGGAGTTGACTTAAGAATAGTACATTGCACAATTTTTGGTACATAGAAAAATGTCTAGATAAGTTCTCTCTCCCTGCCATCTTCCATTTATCTAGACAACAACATCAATTAAACATTTAGTCTTTCTATTACATTTATATTAGTTAATATCGGGCTGTTGGCTTGCATGTCAGTCACTGTTCATGTAAAGCGAAAATCGCTTGAGTATTTTGGGGCTTAGTATAAAGCTTTACTAATTAAGCAACATTTTTAAAATTTTCTTAATAGGTTTTGTTGTATATTAAGAGAGTTGAAACAAGTAAGCATCTTAAAATTGGGAGTCTTTGCAATCAAGTGTAAACATTTATTAAATTAATTAGAATCACCATTTACAAAGCAAAAATAGTTGAACATAATTTTAATTTAAAAATAGCTATCATATTTTATTTTTCCTTAATTTTCTTAATGAAGCAATGCAAATTTTATTTATCCCATTTACCAATTATTAACAAAAATTTAAATTTTGGTTACAAGACTTGGTATCAGGTAATTTAGAAGATGCCATTTTATAAAATCAACTTGATATTTAAGTTTTCAGGGCTTTGGTAATAGATAATGGAGTAAGATTGGTGGTATGAGTTTTGAACTTATATATCAATATGTTGTTATGTTAATTTGGTGTAAGACTGTGGTATAAAAATGATTTAATTACCACTTATCTGACTTAAGGTGTTAATGAGTAAGAGACTTGTTTTCTCATTTGCATGTTTTCTGGTATTTCTCTGAAATCTATAAATCAGTACATGTGGCCTTTCTTACATTATTGGCCTCTTGTGATTAACAAACTTTTATTGCTTTTATAAATAATATAATTAATATTAAAAGGTGATAAAAATAAATATAAATAATAACTTTGGACTTTAAGTTTTCTCTGCTATGTTACTAAGCCAACTTGACTTTTTAGCTCTGAATTTTTGGTGGATGTTTTGAAAGGATAGTTTCCATCTGAATCAGTGACCTTTAGCTCTGTTCCCCACTTTGCAACATGATAGAAAAGTGTTTCCTCTGCAAGGTACAGATCTTGAAGCAAAAGCAGTCTTTGTTCTTGGGACTCAAAAGTTTATACCTGCAGTGATAGGAAGCCAGTCTTTCAAGGGCACAGTTAAATAGTTCAACTTAACTGAGAAAATATAAGAAAAAGAGTCCTTTAACTGGAATGGGGAAGGAGGAGGGAAATTGAAAATTTCAGGACAATTTGAACAAATATGAATGCCTTTTATACTTGGTATTGATGGAGACCGTATCTTAGCTGACTTGATGTCTGTATTTCTAATTGATAATGAGCTTTCAGAGAAATGGACATAAATGTCCATTCTAGTCATCACTGGTGTATACATTGGACTCATCTATTTTTGTTTTGTTTTTAGCCAGTGGCTGAAAGCCATTCAAGTAAAACTTACCTATGACTTTTTGATAATTCATTTAATAAGTTGGTTAGATATTTTGTTGGCTTATTGAACATAAAATGCTCAACATGTTTGCCCATTTCTGTCTGTTTAAAATAAATAGTTTCAGGGGCTGGGGTTGTGACTCAGTGGTAGAGCTCTTGCCTAGCACGTGTGAGGCACTGGGTTCGATCCTCAGCACCACATAAAAATAAAATAAAGGTTATGTGTCCACCTACAACTAAAACAAATATTTAAAAAATAAAATAAATAGTTTCATTATGAATTTTCTCTTACTCTGCTTTTGCATAGATACTGTTTTTCTCCACGTTTTTGAACTTCAGAAAGTGGAGTGGTTGAAAATGTATATGCCCTCAAATAAGATCTAGACTGCTTTTTAGTTTTTTAATATCTCCTCTTAGAATCTGATGATGTTCACTGTTTCTCTAATGAGCTAACTCTGTGTGTGTCAGAATTAATTCTTGATGTTTTTGTTAAACAGTGTTGATTCTTTATTTCCCGCTAGGTGATATAGAGAATTTCTCCAATTTGCTTTCAGGGTTGAAGAGAGAATTTGTTGGAAGTGTTAAGAAAAATACAGAGATATTTCCATATAATTTATATTTTAACTAAAGGTTACCTAAGCTTAAGAATTTATTATATACCTGGTGATATGTAATAATCAAGGTCTTATAGAACACTGAAGTTTCTTGCATTTCTAGAGCATGCCCACATTGGATAACCTTCCCAGAACCTCAGGGCATGCTGACAAAACTCTGTGATTCTCCGGTTTATTTCACAGTTATTATTCTCCTTATAAATAGTAGTTTTCTTGGAAAAGGGTCTACATTGTAATACCACGCCAGTTTTAAAATTATGCTCTTGTCCCTTCTAAAACAAGGCAGCAAGACTATAGTGTTTGAAAGAAGGTTAGGGTTGTTTTCCAAAACATATTTTGTAGAATCCTTATTCTGTAGATTATTAATAGATACTACATGGGATGAAAGTAATTCTGTAGTTAAATAGGTTCGGAAAACATAGAGTTAAATTATATTAATAGTTCCTTTTCTGGAGGGCTTCTGATAATTTTTGTTATTACAGCATGCTTTATGAATTCTTTAGAGAGCAATGAATCTACAAAGATTTTTAGAATCCTGAAGTGAAGGATATACTCACATTTATAATAAATATACTACTTCTCCTGTGTTTAATAGACTTTGTAGG
The DNA here is from genome assembly GCF_048772815.1 of Callospermophilus lateralis. Classification (NCBI taxonomy): domain Eukaryota; kingdom Metazoa; phylum Chordata; class Mammalia; order Rodentia; family Sciuridae; genus Callospermophilus; species Callospermophilus lateralis. Next base: position 42,809,852 of record NC_135318.1, on the reverse strand, counting down.
TATTTTATATTCCATTTATTATTCTTTTTTCAGATTAATGATTGCTTTAATTTTAAAGGTACTTCTAAAAAGTGTATGGAGGTTGAAGAAAATCATAGAGCATATAATTTGAAAGTGTAACTTAACATTCTGCTTAAAAATAAGTTCATTCTATTTTTTCTCTCTTTTCTTGACTCACTGTATACTGGATAAGATTTCTCCAGTTTTTTCATTAAAGAACCTTTTTTCATAATGGATTATTTTCAAGGACTAAAGTTCCATGCAACATAGTTTGGGAAACACAGGCCTAGTCTCAGAATTTTTCTCAATTTCATTAAGTGTTCAATTTTCATAATAGAGGAGAGAGATTTCAGGAATTTGCTGTATCCTATTCACTATTAGATTTTGGTTTGATATTATTATCCTAGTTCTATCAATTATTGGCTTTGTAACTAAGCTTCAGTTTTTCCATTTAGAATGGAGATAATGATAATAGGACTTACTTCTTAGGGTTATAGGATTCAGTCAAATCTTGCTTGTAACCCATTTAATATAGTGCCTGAGACAGAATAAATACCCTGTTAAGTGTGTTAATATAAGAAATTACGTGCATACATGTTCCTCTCACACTTAAAGATGGATGATTTATCTTTTGTCCTTGACCTTAAATTTTTCTAAGCATGAACCCATGTCTAGGTGCTATACTGAAATTTTAATAAGAAATCTTTTTGGTTTTGTAATTTTTGCTAAATAAAAAATGGTTACAGTACCTATCTGTAGCATTTTCTCTAATAAGGTGATTTTAGAAGATAGAAATACTATGTACTTGAGTTCTATAGCAAAAATATGTCTTCCACATTGGATTTTTAACTTCTAAGTATATATGGTTAGGTTATTGATGGTTTCAAATGCTTGAGGGAAAAATTCAACCAGTTCTTAAATTGCACATACCAATAATATGACTGGAAAATTGCCAGGTTTCTTGAGAATTGCGTATCATATTTAGAATGTATCTCAAGCTTTTTGTGCAGTTTCCCTTCATAATTATTGGAATGTACTCAACAGTTTGTGTGTAGTTTGCCTCTTCTGTAAGTGGAATCAGCATGTAATAATTGTAGGCAAAATAATGAGAGCCTAGTTAAATGAGGTCAAAGTGTTTGAGACAAATTGGTGATAACTATTTAGAACTGTCCTTCAGGATTTCCTGTGGTGTAAGATGGCTGGCAACAAATTCTCAGTATATCTTAAAGCAGCCAGAGGAAAAAAGCATATGTATAGGGTTGTTTTCAGGAACAATGACAGGAATGATGGCAGATTTCCTATCAGGAACAAATAGAAATATAGTAGACAGCAACAAAGTTATTAATTTTATGAAAAAATTATAGAATTTTAGATTTTCCTTTCTAATTACTATACAAATGATTAACAGTAAAGAGAATACTGTTCGATTTTTTAATCAAAGAAGCACAAATTGAAGAATAAATAAGAGATTTATAAAGATATATGGGGGAGCATGGGAGGAATAGATGAATTCTAAATAGGGAAGAGGGGTAGGAGGGAAAGGGAGGGGGCTGGGGATTAGCAAGGATGGTGGAATGTGATGGACATCATTATCCAAAGTATATGTATAAAGATGCAAATTGGGTGTCAATATACTTTATATACAAACAGATATGAAAGATTGTGGTATTATGGGTAATAAGAATTATAATTTATTCCACTGTCATGTATTTAAAAACTAAAATCAATTTAAAAAAAAGATATACATAGGTAGAAAACATTCGTACCTCCACATATGGTAGCTTAACTGCTAAAAACATATGAAGTTTTATATATAGGTCCTTAGAAGTAGTTGGTCTCATTTGACTATGGGTTTAGACATTTTATATTTGTTTTAACTAAACTTGAAACTCTTGTTTGTTTTGATTCTATAATACTATGATTTTGATGTATTTCTTTTTAAATTTACAGCTCTTTAACATTTTTAGTTTTAAAGAAGAATAATTTTATTCTTGGCTATCTTCTTTCCATTTGTCTGTATAGTGAACATATGTTTGTTAAGTTAATTACAGTTAAAATTTTATCATAAATATTTTTTAAAATGTTGTTACATAGCCATCTTTTTTCCATATTTTTTATTGATGCATTATAGTTGTACGTAATGGTGGGATTTGTTGTTATATATACATATATGCACACATATAAAAATGTAATTTGTCATTCCCCAGTATTTCCTCTTTCTCTTCTTCCTCCCTTACTTTGTCCCCTTTCCTCTACTTTGCTTATCTCCCTTAAATTTTCAGGAATCCTCTCACCTCCCTGGGTCACCTTTCTATTTTCCACATATGAGAGAAACAGGAGACCCTTGACTTTCTAAGTTTGGCTAATTTTACTTAACATAATGGTATCAAGTTCCATTCATTTCCTGCAGATGACATAATTTCATTTTTTTAATGTCTGAATAAAACTCCATTATACAACCATCTTAACTGCAGTTTTTGATAACAGTATAATATATATAATACTTGTTTTTCTGTTATTGTCATTTTTTTAAAAAAATATTTTGTAGATAATACTGTGGTTAACAATTTTGTAGAAATGGGTTATCATTTCTTTTGAATTTTATCTCTTTACTAAATTCCCAAGGATTACATTGCCAAATAAAAAGAAGTCTAAACATTTTAACACTTACTTACATTTTTGTGTTTATGTATATATAAACACACACATATTCATATATATATATGAATTTTTTATGTATTTTTTATGTATTTTTTTTTTCCATAGTGGGGATTGAACTCAGTAGCCACATCCACAGCTCTATTTTGTATTTATTTAGAGACAAGGTCTCAGTGAATTGCTTAGTATCTAACTTCTGCTGAGGCTGGCTTTGAATTTAAGATCCTCCTGCCTCAGCCTCCTGAGCTGCTGGGATTACAGGCATGAGCCACAGTGCCCAGCTAAAAATATGTTTAGATATATATTTTATTTTAGATGGTATTTTACTTAATATTTATTTAGTTTACAAATGTTTACATACTGCCAGTTCTTTGTTCCAGAAAGGCTAAGTAACTTACTCAGTGTCTGACTTCAGAGTTGATGCTCCTTATACTTTGTAATGATACTTGTTTTAATACTCTTCCCCTTTGCTCTCATAAGAATTTCATCATTTTCAGTCAGTTTTATCATAACCTATCATTATTGGATAATAAAAAAATTTTTGATAAGTTTTTTCAGAGTAACCAATTTAATAGGTATAATATGAAATCTTTTTTTCTATAAAAATGCTTGAAAAGGAAGATTAATTTTAAAATGTAAAGCTCTAAGTTAAATTTTTGTTCATTTAAAAAAATTTTCTATATGGTGTTTTTCCTCCATTATAAATCTAAAAGTAACAGGTGGTTGGTTGGCCAAGGCTATTGCTAAAGAAATGATATTTTGGAGATTCCCAGAATAAATCATTACTCTTCATGGACAGATAGAATTGTTTATTGATTTTGTTTAGCAAGTGTGTTGTAGTAGGGATTCTTTTTTTTTTTTTTGAGATTCTTAATTGTGCAAAAATATTATAATTGAGAACGATTTTGTCAATGTTTATTTCTTAGATCAAGTATTTATTGAGGTCAAATGTTTTAAATTATAAGAATAGTACTTGCTCACAGTTGAAAATTACAAACAACACAAGAGGGTTGAAAAAGAGTTCCCATCACCTAATCTCAGTTCACTAGATATATAAAAACCATCCTGTATCCAGCTACCATTCTTCTTCAGCTATAATACTATTAACAGTTTTTAATAATAATAGTAATTATTATTATTATCCAAAGTATAAGTAAGAAATGAATTGATGTGAATTTATTATGTATACAACCAGAGATATGAAAAATTGTGCTTTATGTATGTAATAAGAATTGTAATGCATTCTGCTGTCATATATAAATTTTAAAAAATTAAAAATTATTATTTGTTATGTAAGCGCCTAACTTTTAATTTTTTTTTTTTTTGGTGGTGAAGCTGTGAATTCTTTGGAATTGTGAATATTCTTTTGAAATATGGAGCCCAGCTAAATGAACTTCATTTGGCATACTGCCTGAAGTATGAGAAGTTTTCAGTGTTTCGCTACTTTTTGAAGAAAGGTTGCCTGTTGGCACCATGGAACCATATATCTGAATTTATAAATCATGCAGTTATTGCACAGATAAAATACAAGGAATGGTTGCCACATCTCCTGCTTGCTGGATTTGACCCATTGACTCTACTCTGCAGTTCTTGGTAAGAAATCCTATGTTAGTGGGCCTTAATTCTTATTTAAATAACTAAGCTACCATTAAGGTTCCCCAGTTTCTTGAGATCTCTGGGTTTGGAAGAGGGAGTGTATATATGTTTATGAGTTTTGACTGTCATGATAGGGTTAAAATGAAGGAAGGAGTTGGGAGCTGCAAATAGTGAAATTAAGCATAGAGGCCTAGAAAAGGTGACTGGTAGAAGTGGGTAGAAAGAGATAGATGCCAGTGAGAGGGATATTTCTTCTGCTTCTGGCTATCCCTTATGCCTCTCTTAAAATGCCTGTGACATAAAAAGGAATGATTGTAGCTGCTTTGAAGATTCTGTTATCTTTCCCCAAACTATATTGGATACTCCTGCCCTACAGCATCTTGTCATTTTGAAATTTTTCTCCCTTATTAAAATAATGATTTCTGAAGTGTCTGAGGATATAATGTGTTTATTTGATGTAGTTTTGTAGTAGGCAGTCCTCTATGAGGGATTATTATTAATGTTGAGTCAGGATTTTTGTTGGGCAAGAAGAGGAAGACTATTTGTGCAGGCCTCCAGCCTTTGCAGAAATTGTTAATGACCTGAGACACGTAATTTTTTCAGTGAAATGACCCTTTCCTGATATTCAAGTCAAGTGAAAAAGTAGAATAGAAGTCTCCAGGGAAATAGAAGACATTATTTTGTAGAATTTCAGTAGAACGTCTACTCGTTTTCATTTTGTACTTTGAAAACTAGCATTCACTAAAGTAAAATTTAGACAAATGCTGAGACATTTCAGCTTTTTCCCTCTCCAAAGAGGCTTTCTTTGAGAGTTTAGGCATATAGTGCCTGTTGCCACTGCTGGTCAGATTAATTTGTATTTATGTGAACACCACCTTCCTCCGAGTGCCGCCGCCTTTATATGAAGATTAGGTCTGTATTTGGCTGTATACCAGTATCTCACGTTTTTAATGTGTTTGCCATGGAATTCAAAAATTTTCACTAATGGGACTGTTATCTTTCTGACACTATTGATTTCAGACATGCGGTTTGTGAGGAAAAAAGTACTTTCTGTTAGATGGTTTGGGGCATATGGAGTAAGAGCAAAGTTGAGATAAATGTTCTGATCTCACCTTAACTTTTGTTTATAGTTTATAACAGTTCAACACCTTAGTTATATTTTTTTTCCATCAGCTGTTTAATAAATAAATAGTTGTTTGTCAAATGCTCATGGTTGCTATTCCTTTTATACCTTTCCTAACATATTACTTTTTGCAAAGCTTCACTTTTTTTTTTAAGATAATTGAAACTTATGGCTGAGTTACTGATGTATTTCTGATTTTTTATTTTTTGAGAGCTTTATAGTTATGCAGTAATTGGGTTCATCCCAGCAAACTCATACATGTGTGGAATTCAGTTTCAGTTCATTTGTCCCTCTGTCCCCCTTCTGTCCTTCCTTCCCTCCTGTTTTCCTTCCCCTGCTAGACTTCCTTTTGCTAACCTATTTATTTATATATATTTGGTTCTTTTTAATTATATATAAAGGTGAAATTCCCTGTGGTATATTATACATGCATGTAACATGATTTTTTAAAAATTAATTTTACAGGGCTGGGGTTGTAGCTTAGCGGTAGAGCACTCTCCTAGTACATGTGATGCCCTGGGTTCGATTCTCAGCACCACATAAAAATAAATAAATAAAATCAAGATATGTGTTCATCTACAACTAAAAAAAATATTTAAAAAAAAGAATTAATTTTGCATTGCTTTGCCTTTCCTATCCCGCCACTTTGCCTCTTGGTCTCCTCCTCCTATGTTACTGATCTTTCCTCTATCTTTATGATCCCTATCCTTCTTTCCCCCTTTCATTTCTTTTACTCAGTCTTCTATATATGAGAGAAAACATTCAGCTTTTGAGTTTTGAGTTTGGCTATTTTCACAAGCATCATGTTCTCCATTTTCATCCATTTATTGGCATGTTATAATTTCATACTTTTTTATGGCTGAGTAGAACTTCATACTTATCTATTTGTCTTAATAGCTCCCCCTTACATGCACACATGTGTTATTAAGGACACAGCTAGTTATTAAGAAAGTTATTTAAGTATTCTTAACTGAATTTCACAATTGGTTTTGGTGTCTGGACAGATAGCTGCAGTTGCCCCTCACCATTTTAGGATTCACTCCCAGACAGTGCTGTAAATTGAACTGAACACGTGGGGTAGCTGTGGTCAGTCCGGACAGTCTGATCCCTTCATCTTTTACCCCACGAAGTGCTTCCAAGGCATCCAATTTCTTATCAGTCATATTTACTGTGTTTCTCTACTGAAGCTATAACTCCGGGGAAAAGCTCTACTGCTTGTCACTCCCCTAGAAACTTGGGAAACAGGTGGGTGAAGAAAAGGGTTTTATGCAAAGCCAGCTTTTAGGTAGATAGAGACCTTTATGTTTTAAATCTTCATCTTCAGGGGGCTCAGAGGCCCAGAAAGATTTTATAAGAGAAAAAGGTGGCACAGTGGAACAAAAGGCAAGAATTACACATAGGTAGACTTAGCTAGAGAACCCCAGTTTCAGCCTCCTTGGCATCTTTTCTCAGCAGGAGGAATTAAGGCATGGAGGAAAAAACGGTTACCAGAAAGTTGCTTTTAATTTCAAAGGAACTGTTTCAGAGCTATTAACTGACACCATGTGACTTGCCCAGTACTTTCAACCTTCATGCTCTTTCCGGTTTTTATTTATTTATTTATCTAATCAAAACTAAGGATACTGCCTGACACCCAGTAAGCATTATTTTAAGTTTCTGTACTCCTGTTAGTTCATGTATAATACAAGGGAGTAGGTGCTATTGTTATCTTTATTTTACAGAGGAGGAAATTGAGGCAGAGTGTTCAACATTCTTGCTCAAGCTCACAAATTAGCTCTGGAGTTTTGAGTTAGATTTGAACTCAGACTCCTACAGTATGGCTCACACATATCTGTGTTCTTAACCACTGTGCTGTGCTACCTTAGCCTTACGAATCCACAGCAATGAAGTAGTATTATCACTGATTATAAGTTTTTTTATTCTTTGCCAAACCTGGAGGATTTGTGCCAATTTTTCTTGGTCCTCTCTGCTCCTAAGTTATGAAAACCCACACAAGAAAAGAGAATTAAACCTTGTGTCTTTGTCCAGCCAATTAGATAAACTGTGACTGCCTGTATGCAGAGGGACTGTTTAGCTTTATTCTTTTATAGGGTTTTGTAAAGTATATTCTCATTTCCCTAGTTCTGATACAGCTTCCCCACCCTAAATGTAAATAGTTGAGAATTTTTGTGGTTGTAAACCACTGGTTGTAAAGCTGTATTTATTGAATATGTTGGAATGCAGAGAGTTAAGAACCAATAAGCTACAAATTATTTTAAAGTAAGTTGTAAAACTTTCAGCTGTCTGAATTGAGAAAGCCAATTGCATATATTTTGCTACTAAAGACTAACTTTAGTCACTTTATATTCATTAGAAAAAATACAATGGAAAATTTCACTTTAGAAATGAAGATACTTAATATGGTCAAATTTTTGTTCACTGATCTTTTATTTAATAGATAAAGCCAGTGTTTACACTGAATATGATAAATGTTTTGCTTTCTTTGATCAAATTTACACTCAAAGAGCCGTTATAAGAAAAATTCTCCCATAAAAATTCCAGTATGTTGTTAAAGTAGATTTTGGTTGTTTCTTATTTATATTGCATGCAAGCCTGTCATGTAAATTATAAATATCTTTCTTAAACAGTCTTCAAAATGCATCTGACTGAATAATTGCCTGTCACAGTATAATCTGTGAAGTAGAAATATTTTTATCAACTTTAAAACAAGAATTAAGTCTCCCCCTCCCACCGGAAAGTAATGGGAGAATAATAGAAAGCAAATGTCATCTGTGCATTTTGTTGATTAACTGTCACTCATTTATCCTCATACAACTGCTTTGTACAATGTAATGGTCAATGTAGTGCAATAACAATACATTTTAGTGGCATTATCAGTGTTGGTAAAATAAACTCACCATTATATTAACTAAAGCTGTGCAAACAGATTTACTTCTCATGTGTGTTCTGATAACTGAATAAAATGATTTTGTGTTGGGTCACAGTGAGTCTGAAAGCACATTAAGGCAGAAAAATGAAACCATTAAAAAAGAAATAAGGAACCAGAACCAAATAACCTTTGGTATGGTGCTCCAAGAATGCCAAGGAAATTGTTTGTCTTTGAATGTATTTTATCCTTTTATTTATTCTCAGTATTCCTGATAAGTTGTGATTTCACTGAGAACTGAGAAGTAAAATCTTTTCCCAAGGCATTTGTCTTACATTTATTGTATATTTGCATATCTGAGAATTAACAGTTTAATAATTCTCATACTCTAATCAGTCATTTCAGGGATACTTTGACTCTAAATTACTAAAAATAAGTTGTGTTTGAAATGACAAGTTTGGAGTATTATGTAGTTTCTGTTTTTTCTTCTCCGTCTTTCCCTTCTTCAGTTGTTACTGTAATGTCTCCAAACAATTTACCTTGGGAAGATTTTCTGTTTTTGTAGTAATTACTAGAGGTCCTGTGTTAGTCAGCTTTTCTTTACTGTGACCAAAAAACTTGACACAAAACAACTTAGAGGAGGAAAAGCCTTTTTTGGGCTCATGGTTTCAATCCTTGGTTGGCTGACTCAAATTGTTTTGGGTCTTAGGAGAGGCAGAGAATCATGGTGGGAGAGCATGGTAGAGGAAAGCTGTGTGTCTTTTGGGTGTGTTGGTAGGGAATCTGTATAATTTTGAAAGAACAAAGGAAGAACTGTTTGTATGGAATCACTTCTTTCAATCCTTAAAGACAAATCTTATTCTAGTACATCTTTTATGTCTGAATCTATAATGAGAAATGTTCTTAGAGAATAGCTGTACATTCCTGGAAATTGGGTATAATCAAGCCATCTGTCTTGTATACTCAGTTTAGCAGTAACTTGAGAGTGCTTGGGCTTTGTCCTTTCAGGATTGTTAAATGATGTGTGTAAGGATGACCAAACTACATTTGGCAAGATGGTTGGGAGGAGATGATGGTAAGTCCACTATGATACTCGTACTGTTTCCAATGAGAAGGGAAGTTCTACTCTAGTAGAGAATAGAGCTTCCTTTTATTATCTCTTGGACAACTACACACACAGTCAATTTCCTTTCTAGTAGGAACCTGTTGATGATTATTCGTATCCACCAAACTTACCTTTAGTTACATGAATTCTTTCTGTGCCCTATTTTTTGTGCCTTCCTCATTAAGATATAAGCATAGATTTGTAGTATATGTTTCTACAACATAAGGTGAAGCCTATGTGTATTTTGTCTCTGATGACTTCTTAACATCTTATTAATGTAGGATTGACTCAGTCAGCGATGACATTCTCATCTTCACTTTGGAATTTACTAATTGGAAGAGACTACCTCCAACTGTTGAAAAGATGCTCTCTGCTCGTGCCTCAAACTCCTCCTGGGCTCTGCAGCAATGGATTGGTAAGAAAGAACAATTTTAAACATACTTTACTGCTTTTCCTTCTCATGCTTCTCTGTATTGTAATTTTAAGTTAAAAGATTTGTTGGAGAACACATAGTAAATTGGATATAATTTACATTTTCTTATATGGAGAAAGGATTGAATTGTTGGGGAAGATAATTTCCTTTAAAAAATGATATCTGATTTTTATTTAAGTTTAGCCTAAAGATCATGTAAAGAAAAGTAGATGTTTACTGACATTTTAATTTTTAAATAAGTGTTATGTAAACAAAGTGGATCCTAAAAATCAGCTTTTTAAAAATTTAGTTTGTGATCAGACATATGCTAAACTTAGTTTTGCTTTTTGGAATATGGGTGGATTTATGTTCTTTCTGTACCATTTTATCATCTCTAAAAGGAAATGACACCATCCTTTACTTACACCTCTCTACTGATTCTGTGTCTGTCTGTTGTCTTTACTGATTCTGTGTCTGGCATAGTATAATTATGGAGGTAAGCTGGGTGAAAATTCTGTAAATTTGCTGATATTTTAAATGACAGTTTTAAAAACATCTTCAACTTACCTTTACTCATTAAAACTTTAAAGCTAATTTAAATCTGATTATCAAATTTTTGATTAAAAAAATTAAAGAATATGCAGTGGGATTTTGCACAAGAAAAGTAGTTTAAACTAAACATGTATGTAAAGTTTTCCTATTTTTCAGATTTATTTTACTTTGACTATATTTTGTTAACTAGATTATATGTCTTATGTTAGAAAAACTATTTCTTCACTGCTATTTTTACTTAAAATAACTCATCATAAAACATTTTTCAATAGGCTTTTAACAAGTGAACATATGCATATGTAGAAATGTATCTTCTAATTTATTGGAAAACTACATGTAAGTAAATATTTTTAATTCAAAACATTCAGGAAAATATGCTCTTGCACCGAGGTATATTTAAACTGTTAGGTTTTTTTTTTTAAAGGAATCTGATAAGAATCTCTGAGTCTTCTAGTTTAGAATTTCTTACTGATAATGTTGGAAAACTGACTTGCATGTAATTTTTATTTTCTTTTGGTGGTACTGGAGATTGAACCAGGCATGTCCTACCACTGAAGTATATATATCCCTAGCCATTTTTTTTTTTTTTTTTTTTAGTTGGTGGACCTTTTTTTAAAATTTATTGTATGTGGTTCTGAGAATTGAAACCAGTGCCTCACACATGGTAGGCAAGTGCTCTTTCACTGATTTATAACTCCATCCCCCATTTTTATTTTTAATTTTATCAAAGGTTCTTGCTGAGTTGCCCAGGCCAGCCTTGAACTTGCCATCCTTCTGTCTCAGCCTCTCTAGTAACTGGGATTACAGGTGTGTGTCACCACATCCAGTCACTTGCATGTAATTCTTAATGTTAATTTAAGAATGTACTCTGATTTTAACTAATTATGTATCTGCAGCAGAACAGAGCAAATATCTATTCAGAACAGATAGAATATGTGACAGTGGATTTGGGACAAACAGTCAAAAGAGGGAGCATATACTTAATGGGGAAATTATTGCAGTGTTATCAGTTAGTAAAGATATGTGAGAGTTTACTCTGAAGATTTTAACATATGGCAGGCTTGTCCAGATGAAGGTAAAAATTGAGCACGGGTATATTACCTTGCAGTAGACTAAATCCATCAAGAGCTTCTTGTTTAATTAGGCACTAGGCAGACCTTGTGTAGCGTAATCATCATCATCTCTTCTTAAGAGGATTTTATGCTGGCTGAAGATTTGCAAAAGCCTTTCTCAAAGGTATTAAGATAGCTAATGCTTTTCTAGTCTATTTCTCTAGCTAAGACCGTTTTTCTTGGTTCCAGTTCCATATAGCCAGTAGCCATTTGGATAGCTTCACTTGGTATCTCACATTTTGACATATTCAAAAATTGAGCATTCATTTTCCTATAAATTCTTCTGTTCTTTCTGTCTGTTTCCTGGTTCAGAAGGTGAGATGGTTTGGGAGTGATATTTACAAAGAGAGTGAGTTTAAGCCAGGCAGCCATTCAGAGCAGTGGTTTTAGGGTTGAGAATGATTTTTGTCCCCAGAAGAAATTTGACAGTGTCTGCACACAGGTTTTGATTGTTACAACTTATAAGGGTGCTCTTGTCATCTAGGGGGATGTTTAGCAGCCAGGGAAGCTGCTAATCATCCTACATTTCACTGGACAGCCTCCCACAACAGGGTTATTCAGCTGCAATGTCAGTAGAGGTGAGGTTAAGAAATCCCAATCTAGGGACTGGGATTGTGGCTCAGCGGTAGAGCGCTCGCCTAGCACGGGTGGGACCCGGGTTTGATCCTCAGCACCACATAAAAATAAAGGCATTATGTTGTGTCCATCTACACCTAAAACATAAATATTAAAAAAAAAAAAAAAAGAAAGAAATCCCAATCTATTGTGACTCTCCAGTCCAGGCTTTTTAACCCTGTCCTGGGATGGCTTTTTAACCTTATAGCAGATTACTTGTGTTCTTTCTCCTACTTGGCCTCTCAGGGTGTTTTGCAGTATCTCCTCTCATGGAGATAGTAGGAACCATTACAATGCTGGAGTTTTAATAAGTCTGGGAAGAAAAGATCTGCCCAGTTGCTTGCCTGGGTTTCAAATGGATTATGATTCTCTTCCTTTCTCTAGTTCAGGGCTGTCTCGGTATATCCTTTTTCTTTTTGGCTTTTCAGTACACTCAATTTCTTTATGTTGGTCTTCTAGACTTTCTCCTTTCCCTGGATTTGAGCTGTAGGATCTCAGAAAGTGGAACATGGGCAAGATTTTAAGTTGTAGGAGTGAGTCCTGAAGAACAGCTCCTTGTTTACCTTTCTTCATATGATACTCTTGTTTTTACCCCGTTTTCTCCAGTACTTATCATAATATTAAATAACAGCTGCCTTTTCAATATATTTTTAGAACATTTTATGGGAAGATGCATCTTGCACCTCTGCTGCTGTTGGTATGCCCCTAGGTAATGCTCAGCTCCTTAGCCCTATTAAGTATGCCAGTAGTATCTGTCCCTATGGAAAAGTTTTCTCCATCTTTTTAAGAAGCCCTTTCCAAGTCCTGAAGGTGCCTTGTTTTTGGTCAAGATTCTCTTTTCCTTATATTTTCTACCCCAAGGAAGCACTAACTTGCTGTGGTCATTTATAAACAAAAAGGGCAAACCATTCTTTGTTGCTTATTTTTTAACTATTCAGTTATCTTCAAAAAATTTCTTGCTTAGGAAAGGTAATGTATACCAGGTAAAATTTACTGAGTGGTTATAGTTTTAGTGACAATCTTTTTACCATGTGCCTTACACATACCTCTTTGAAACATCACTCTGATCCCATACCAGTAGACTTCTTAGTCAAAAAATTCCAGCTGGGCCAGGTGGCACATACCTGTAGTCCCAGCTACTCAAAGAGACTTAGGTAGGCAATCACCTGAACCCAGGGTTTTTAGGCAATATAATAGTTTGGGCAATATAACAAGACCCTGTCCAAAACAAAACATGTTTAAATTTACCAATTCCTGGTCATCTGCTCAAGATCACATTTAAGTAATTAAATTCTTTTGGATAAAAGCACTTGATTTTAGTTCATTCTGAACTTGTTTTTTGATGGGATGGTGGGCAGGCACTGAGGATCGGACTCAGGGCCTTGCATATGCTAGTCAGATGCTCTCATGCTGAGCTATGTTCCAGCCGTTTTTTAGTTTTATTTTGACACAGGGTCTCTCTGAGTTGCCCAGGCTGGCCTTGAACTTGGGACTCTCCTACCTCGGTCTTTTGAGTAGCTAGGATTATGGGTGTGTGCCACTGTCCCCGTCTAATTCATCCTGAACTTTTTATTTTATTTTTATTTTTTGTAGTACTGGGGATTTAACCCAGAGGCACTCTTCCACTGAACTGCATCCACATCCCTTTTTATTTTTTTTCTGAGACAGAGTCTCATGAGTTGCTGAGGCTGGCCTCAAATTTAAGATCTGTCTGCCTCAGTCTCCCAACCAGTTGGAATTAACAGGTGTGTGCCACTGCACCTGGCTATTCTGAATTTGTAATAACCAAATATATTTAGTTCTACCCAGAGTGTTAAATGGATCTGAATACTATAAAGGATCCTAAAAGATCCCCAGCAAACTCTTGTAATCTTTTTATGCCAGTGTTCTTCTGCTTTGTTCTAAACAGGATTTACAAAGTTTATACACAAAACAGTAAAATAAATGTTAAAAATGGAAGTTAATGAAAAAGGTGGGAATGGATTTTTTTAAAAAGGTTGATCTGTGAGGAAGAAGTATTCTTTTGTGAAACCCAAGGAACATTGTCAGGACTCTTTCCTAAATATGGTAGGCTGAATAAGTATCTACAGTTTGAATCAAAGAGTAGTTTTGAAACAGCAGTGTTCCCAGTTTTGAGCAATGCTCTTTTCTTATGTACTCTTCAAAATAAACCATTTTTGGTTAGGATGCCAATGTAACTACATTGGTAACTTATTTTATGAGATTGGTTGTTATATAAACAAAATTTAAGTTTAGAATAGTTGATCTGTAGTGCTTTCTGGTGCAAACTAACCACCAGTTTAATTGTCTACTCAAGGTATTTCCAATTTAAGGTAGTAAATATTCTGGCTTTTAAAGACTATTTAAATTTTTAGAATATATGTTTTTCTTTTTTCTTTAGCAAGAGCATGTATCTTGCCACTTAACAAGATATCAAGTTACTTTTTAAAAAGATGGGAGTTGGAATATAATCTTACTTTTATGCCAGTGAGATTTTTTTTTTTTTCCTTTTAAACCAGGGATTAAACCCAGGGCTTCCAGAATGTTAGGTAAATGCTCTACCACTGAGCTACCTGTCCATCCCTGCCAGTGAAACATTTTAACTTCTCTGTTGACTTTGACTGTGATAGTAATGATCAGGTGCAGGTTCTTCTTGGATGTCAGACAGAGTACAGTAGTTAAAGGTTGGAGCTCTGGAATTAAATAGACATGCCTCCAACATTTTCTAGCTATAGAGAATTACTTGTATCTCTGAGCTTTGGTATCCAGTTATAAGAAGAAGAATAATAGTACCTACCTCATATCATTTTTGCAACAGATAGTATAATTGTAACAGACAGACCTTGGTTAACTAAATTGCATTTCATTTTTCTCTTCCTTGGAACAAAGGAAGACTTTACTTATTTATTTTTTTGCCTTGATTATCGTGTGATTTGGGTAAGTGGTAAAAGCACAAAGTACTCTGTTTTCACTTACTTTGTGGAGGAAATCTGAAAGCCATATTTTGACATGACATTGACACAAGATGGATATAACTGGGAACTCTTAATTTGTCACTTTAGGAGAATCACCTCACCTGCAGGGAATTTTGCAAATTTGGCAAGAAATAAACCTTTACTGTATTAAGACACTAGTTATCACTAGTTATCACAGTGTAACCTAGCCTATACCCAAGCTAACCCATTACCAGATCCTATCCCAGATCAGGGACCAAGGAAAGGTCCATAAAAGCTACAAATATTGGAGTAGTATACTTTGTAATGAATATTCATATGAATGCTCAACTAAAGCCCATCTGCTACTTATTTTTTATTTATTTTTATTTTTTTTTTGAGATGGGAGGCTCTCACTATGTTGACCAGGCTGTATTTGACTCCTGGGCTCAAGTAATCCTCCCACCTCAGTCTCTGAAGTAACTGGGACTACAGGTAAATACCACCACTCCTGATTTTTCTCCTTATTTTAAATATGAACTTCAAAGCACTAACTTAAAATTTCTAAATAAAATGTACAATAAACTAAATGATATGTAAATATGGTGGGGAGTAGGGCAATAAGGGGACTTTTAAAAAAGTTATGTCTGGCCATGGAAGCTATGCTTAATATTTAAACATGCTTAAATATCTAGTGAACATTAAAGCTTATTGTTCTCAGTGGTTCTTAATTTTAGGAGCTTTTCCTCTGGATGCTTTTCATCTGGGTGAGGCATTATTACCAAGAATTCAATCAGTAATTTGCTTGTAATCTTCAAAAATTGGACGCATGATAATCTATTTGTCAAGTCTAGTCTCTCAGACATTAGCCATATTATGAACCTTTACAACCTTTAACAGATTCATGGCTTGGTTTTAAGTTAACTATGAATTTATCGTTTAAAAAAAACCAACTAAATCTGGCTCTTAAATATAATAATAAGGGTAGACTGCAGGACTGAGATTACTAGATTTGAGAGCCAGATGAAGGAGTATTTTTTTCCTAATTTTTTAAGTGAAAAATTAGTAGTTGATTAAAATTTTAACAGGATTCCATCTGCACACTTAGTATTTTAGCTTCATACAGCCTCTAATTTAAGTTTTTTATTTTTATTTTTGTGGGGAAATCCTTATTCAAATAGGCACTAATGAGTTGTATTGCATTTGCTGGGATGTTTTGCTCTTAAAAACAGTTTTGTGGGGCTGGGGTATAGCTCAGTGGTAGCGCTTGCCTAGGGGTATACCTCAATGCTAGCGCTTGCCTAGCATGTGTGAGGCTCTGCAAATAAAACGAACAAAACAAAATTAAAACTACTTTGAAATTACCAGTAGTCTGTTGGTAAGCTAGAATAGTAGAAATTTTTGTCTCAAAACACTTTAAGTGGAGTTTGTTTTGTTTTAAATACAAATCTCAGGTCACCAATGTTATTGGAAAGCCCATTTCACTGTTCCCTCAAATCTACTGCATTGGATATGTGTGCAGGAAGATCCCTGAAAATGCTACATCCCAATTAAAACAAAAGAATACTATTTTCTGAATCTCAAATATCCCTTTTAAGTATAGTAAAGAGCAAAGAAGAGATTTCTCCTAATACAGAAGAACTATAATAGAGTTTATGTTACCCCTGATATCAAATGAATAGATGTATCCTTAAATTTATTCTACTTTCAAGACAATTTTTAAGTTTTATTTATAAAGTAGTTCACTTAGAAATATTTTTGTTGAAATTAATGCATCTATTAAAAAGATATTCCAAACAGGGAAGCAGTTTATTGAGTCCTCACTGCTTCTGGATGGGATCCACATAGAATTCTACCAACCTTTTCATTCAGGTCTTCCAAAATGATGAACTTTATATGTGAACTATATAACGTAAAATTTAAAGAATCATAAAAATATGATTATTAATCTGGGCTCTGTGAAGCAAAAATTGTAAGTGGGCAGATGGAACTTTGTTAAAACATTAGCTATAAGTTTCTCATTTAAAAAAAACTAAACAAAACTCAAAAACAAAATCCTGAAGACTGGCTCTTAAATCTAGTAGTAAGGAAAGACTATAGGACATTAACTAGGTTCTTGTCTGAAGTAAGTATTGTAAAAACTTACAAAATGTAACATTTTCTGCCTTCATACACTTTCCTCCTTCAGAAACATCAAAATCTATAGTTTACAACTCCTGTACTATGAAGGTATTTCCTAGGTATTCTTTATGGCAGTTTAGTGTAAAAAATACACCTTTTTTTTTTGTTATCATTCCTGTTGAAATTATCTATATCTGTTTCTTACATTGAACCATTTTATTGTTCCCAAAACCTTTGTTGGGTTACTTGCCTCTGCCAGCACGAGCCATTGATGTATACCCCAGCCCTGCAACTCCTTATGCCACTGTCCATGGTGCTGAGCTTGGTGTCTGCCCTGCTGAAGGCAGGAGCTGAGATTTGGCCTCTGGTTGTGGTGATGGTGAGTGGGACTGACTACAGAAGCTAGAATGTGATTGGTAACTAGACCAGCAGCAGTGGGTGGGGCTGTTTAGCCCCCTCCTCTGGGGTTCACCCTCCACTCCAACACTGCTAATTGAACTCCACATGTAACATGACTCCCTCAAATTTAACTATTAATAACATGCTGTTGACCAGAAGCCTTACCAATAACAGTAGATTAGTATATATTTAGTATGTTGTACATATTATATACTGTGAAAAATATTTATGGATAGTGAGAGAATATTTATGGATAGTGAGAGATTACTTTTGTAAGGAAGTATGCAATTTATAGGAGGAAGGAACTGCTCACAGGGAGAGATTAGCATCACATGGCGTTTTTAGGAATACTTGCAACGTGTGAGCTCACTGCAATAGCAAGAACAGGTGGACATGAAATTACTCACTAGTTAATGTACTACTATGAAGTTTTTGCAGTTATGATTTAATAGTTCATCTTTAAGTTTGCTTTTTTTTAAATTGAGAATGGTGCTATGTATGGTTTGTTTGTGTACCCCAGGTTCAGTAAATTTTGACTTTATATAATAAATTTTGTATATATTTTATGGTATATTTTATGTATATTTGTGTATATTTTAAATAATAAGAGACATTTTAGGCATTTGTATCTTAACTTTTTCTTGATTTTTAAAAATATTTTTAGGTTAAGTCTGCATTGTTTTTCAAATTGTTGCAAATCTAAATAAATAAATAAATTTAAGTGGACTTGTGCAGTTTAAACCTGAATTGTTAAAGGATCAACTTTTTATAAAAGGCATAGAACCATGGCTATGAGGAGGTTGTTGGTGCCAGGTGTAGAAGATTGTTAAGGGGTTAAGGTAGAGTTCATGGTCCTTGATTTGAAAATGAGATATACCTGTTGTTTTCTTGATGATCAGTCCTTCTTGGCAGGCCTGAGTTGCAGAGTTTAGAACCTTAGAATAAGGTTATTCTGGGCTGGGGATGTGGCTCAAGCGGTAGCGCGCTCGCCTGGAATGCGTGCGGCCCGGGTTCGATCCTCAGCACCACATACAAAGAAAGATGTTGTGCCTGCCGATAACTAAAAAATAAATATTAAAATTCTCTCTCTCTCTCTCTCTCTCTACCTCCCTCTCTCTCTCTCTTTAAAAAAAAAAAAAGGTTATTCTAAGTTAAAATAACTATCTATAAGTTAAAGAACTGGCCCATTCATAAGAGCTC
This sequence comes from Callospermophilus lateralis, assembly GCF_048772815.1. Taxonomy (NCBI): domain Eukaryota; kingdom Metazoa; phylum Chordata; class Mammalia; order Rodentia; family Sciuridae; genus Callospermophilus; species Callospermophilus lateralis. The sequence goes on along the minus strand of NC_135318.1, from coordinate 42,791,160 downwards.
TTGTTTTGCTTAGGTTTCTTGTTGGTTTTCAGGATGATGAAAGGAAGCTATAGAGATATGTGCTGCAAGAGGCTTCTTCTGTAACATTCCAGAAAGGGAAGGGGAGCTGAATCTCCTGGTTATAAGGAGGCATGAAAAAGGCTGTTGTAGAGATAGCACCAGAACCTGCTGCTGAGTCCCTCTTGCCTTTTCTACTTGCCATGACTCTTTTGGGGGTTTCCATTTGACAGTTCTTCATCAGGATTAGGCCATGGGCACTAGATGAAACCTCCATTGAGCACATCATTTGCTCCTGGCTCATAGCATGTACTGGAGATTGTGAACATTTGGGATCCACCATTTGTATGTAAAGAAGAAGACGATGTGAAATGTCAGCCTTTACCTCCTCTTCTCCAAGTTGTGTATGTGATCTGCACTAAGGTGTATGTGATTCTGGGGAGAATGCTTTTTAACATTTTGGGGAGACAAATAAGTAGATGCAGATAGATAAAGAGACAATAACCTTAATTCTCATCTTTTATTTTTTAAGGCATTCTTTCTATACTACATATATTCCTATGACTTGTTTCTTAGTGGCACATTAAGAGGCCACAAAATTGTAATAAAGGGAAGGTTAGGAGGTTAGAATATGTTGAAAGTAAAACATTGATATAGGAAAAGACTGTCTTCTGTGATGATATTCTTCATTTTCTCTTGTGGTGTAGAGAAAAGTAACTGCTCAGTTGTTGCAGTGGTAGAAGATGTCCTTCCATCTTGGAGAAACACTATTTACAGTGTGTAGATTACCATTTACTGTCAGTACTGTTTTGTTAATAACTTCCAAAGCCATTCCTATTCTGTCCTTTCCATGGCTTTTATTTCTGGTAACTATCATTTCTGACATGCTTAATTTCAGTACTCTTTTAAATCCCTGGCTTCTAGTATTATTCTCACAATCACCATTAAATAAATCAGAAGTTTGACTATACCAGGTCTCTTTTTAAAAATCTATATAGCAATCTAATTTCTCTCAGAATAAAAGCCAAACTCTAACAAAGCATATAAGGCCTTTCATAATCTGGCCCCTGCAATGCCTTCCTATCCTATCCCACTCTGAGTGTTATATATTAAATACTTGTTTTCCCAAATATACCTCACAGATTTGCTAATATATTCTTCATGACTTTAAGGTCCTCTGATTGGCATGCTTCTCTTAAATCTACTGACTCTTATTTCTTAAAGTTCGGCTCTAAATCATGTCCTCTTCCACATGTTTCCTGATATTCCTCTAGCCATTTCTTCCCTCATCAGTATATTGGCAGAGTTAATGCACTTTTCAGGTTTCTTACATTTGTTGATTTTTTGAAAAAATATTTTATTAGTTTTGATAGACCTTTATTTATTTATATGTGGTGCTAATACTTGAACCCAGTGCCTCACATATGGTAGGCAAATGCTCTACCACCGAGCCACAACCCCAACCCCATTGGTTGATTTTTTTTTTTTTTTTTGAGAGAGAGAGAGAGAGAGAGAGAGAGAGAGAATTTTTTTAATATTTATTTTTTAGTTCTTGGCGGACACAATATCTTTGTTTGTATGTGGTGCTAAGGATTGAACTCAGGCCGCATGCATGCCAGGTGAGCACGCTACCGTTTGAGCCACATCCCCAGCCCCCATTGGTTGATTTTTGAGAGCATACCCCTTAAAAACAGAAGAGCATTTTTCACAGTCTCCACATCTGATCATAAAAATACTTTTTTGGCCTAAATCTATGAGTGGGATGTTTCCTGTTACATAAAGGGAAGACAAGAGGACTGCCCAAGATATTCTAACTCAGTCCAAAAGCTTTTGAGGACTAAGTGGTGGAAGTTCACCTTCTACTTAATTGCTTCCAATGACAGTTCATTTTTTAAAGAAACAATTCTCTCATAATCAGTGAAAACCTAAGAATTATTATGTAAGACTCCTAAGAACTGTTCATCTTATTTAAGTTCTTATAATCTCCTTTATTTGTGAGTTTGTAAATTATAGAAAATAATATTAAGAGAATACTAAGGAATTTGTTTTGATATGATTAGGTAGAGTGGCCTAAATTGAAGATGGAAAGGTGGCTTAGGCAGAAGCTTCTGATAGCTTGTTCATTTGAGAACTTCTAGCCATTCAGTCTGTAATTTTACTTCCAAATGTGGGGCACAGGCAGAAGTGTTCAATGAATAGAGTCTATTTTGAAACATTTCTATAGGTAGATACTTATAAATCTAGCTGTTTAAATTCATTAATTCCTTAATTAGTTTTAATAACCTGTCATCTGTGTATCAGTAAAATTTTAAGTAAAAAATTATGTGAATTAAGGGCTGGGGTTGTGGCTCAGTGGTAGAGCACTTGCCTAGCATGTGTGAGGCACTGGGTTTGATTCTTAGCACCACATGTAAATAAATAAAAAATAAAGATCTGCCAACAACTGATAAAAATATTAAAAAATATTTTTAAAAATTATGTGAATTAAAAAAATAAATAAAATGTAGATGTTTAGTGCAATGACTAAAAGAGAAGGATGTAGGGTCATGGGAGGATGTAGTGTTTCAGAGAAAGAGAGCCTGGAAAATCTTGTATGTTTACTCAAAAGTAGAGGTAAAGTTTTGCTAAGAAGATTGAAGTGAGAGCTGAATAGGAGACCTGATGATTTGGAATTGTTGCAGAAAAAGACTTTCCTGATGGAGGTTGGAAGTGATAACCATTCATGTGGTTATGTAATCTTTCTTTTCCAGTATGGTTTAGTCTTCTCTATATTGAGGGGCAGTAGGAAAATGTTTAGATCAATCCTGGGGATTGTCAGAACAGGTACAGAGGAATTAGTACCTGCCAGAGCAGGAATTGATAAAATAGTTGAAGTGATGGGCCCAAGCAATCTAGTCGAGATAGAAAAAAAACCCCTGAAAATTGAAGGAACCTCATAGACTATCTGGGGGGAAAGTCAGAGCACGTAAAGTCTCAATAGGAGGTAGGAAAGGAGAACAAACTTTGGAAGGATAGGAAGTAGTGCATGTTGGAATATAGAAAAACATGTATCTGAAGTGTTGTAAAACAACTTTGAGAACTCTACAATTATTTCGTAGACCTTGTGTCAGATGTGACAAGTGAGTGGAAAATGAGAAAATTCTATTTTAGAAATTGGTCAAGGAAGTAATTTTCTTAGGAGGATTAGACTTCTATGAGGACAGGAAGGGAGGGAGAGTGTTCTATACAGTATTAATGGTAGAATGGGGAGTCTAGAGGACTTTATGGAAAGGTTTTGGAGAGAGTTCTTATGTTCTTTGTAATATTGAGCTTGATTATTCTCCTATTGTCCCAGATTTCTGTGTTGTAGTTTCCTAAACAAGTTAGGGAAGTGAAGAATAGATTTTTAATTTGGGGGAGATTTTGAGGCCAAGATTCATTCTTTCATTTGATAAATACAGGAAAATGCTAAAGCTAGATAATATTAATTATTCCTCAAATATTCCAGGCTCCAGAGAGACATCTTAAAGATGGAGGGAAGGAAGATGTAATTGCTAGTCATTGATTACGTTTCTTTTTATTTTATCTAATAGGTCATAGTTATAAGATTGAATGTCTGCCCCGCCCCCATTAACAAACATGACCCAGAACTTGAACATATGTATTTACATGAGTTAGCTTGATGCTTCCTAAAAAGTAAGGTGCATGTGGTTGACCATGCAACTGTATGTGTCGTGCTTTTGTGAATTATAGTTAACATATGATTGGTGGTCCTGATTATCTAGTTTTAACTTAACCAGTTTCCTCAAATTGATTAAGTGTCTTTAGAAGATTTCTGCAGAGAAGTGGTATTTTATATGGATAATACTAAAAGTGCAAGCACAAGTGAACAATGAAATAATTGTAGAGCTGCTTCCTCCTGCTCTTTATGAGCCATGTTAAATGGTAAAAATGTCAACCCACCTAGGTCACTAGGGACAAGGGTGATGGTGATGGAGCAGATGGGAGGATATAGATCAAAGGGTATAAAGTTGCAATAATGTGGGATGAATAAGTCTAGAGATTTACCATATGACATGAGCACTACAGTTAATAATGTTGTGTTGTATATTGTACATTTGCCAGAAGAATAGATTTTACGTACTTTTAGCACACACAAAGGGTACATATGAGATGATGGATATATTAATTTGCTCAACTCTAGTTATTACTTCATTATGATTATCTATATTAAGATAAGTGTAACAAAATTTTCTGCACCTTAAATATGTACATTAAAAATAAAACAGTGAAAAAAGAGCTAAAATAAAGAGACTACCATATAATTGGAGCAGACAAGAACTTCAGAATTATCAAGAAAAGTATTTAAAATATGATCTCACCTTTACTAATGTTTCCAGTAAGCCCTGCCCTTAAGGTGTCAGTTGGGCTGGGGTTGTGGCTCAGCAGTAAAGCGCTAGCCTAGCACGTGCGAGGCCCTGGGTTCGATCCTCAGCACCACATAAAAATAAATAAGAGAAATAAATATTAAAAAAGAGAGAGAGAGAGAAAAAGGTGTCAGTTGCCTGAAGATGTTAGCTAATAAAAAACTCATAGTCATCAAGATGCTAATTTAAGCATCCAGAGCATGAAGTCAAAACCTGTGATTTTTTTTCATCAATGTTTAATTCAGTATTTACAAAATTTACTAAACATAATGATAAACTCTTAGAACTCTTTGAGCTTTCTTATTCAGTAGTAAAAAACAAAAACTCACATATCTTTGGGGACACACATTTTTCTTGTCACAATAAAGCTAGCAGTAATAATACAGGGACAAAGTAAAATGCATTCCTTGTTGGCATATATTGTTTAAAGCATCATAGATAGTATTGTTAAAGAGTTAAGCAGGGGAGGGGTGGAAGACGGGATCCTGCAGGTAGAAAGTTTGGTATACTGAGATGGAAGATGATTTATGATATTTATAACACACTTCAATTTAGATATTTGTTAAGGTTCTTTTTCAATACGAGGATAGACAGTTACATTTTTGAGGGCCGCTTAAGGAAAGATACACCAGAGATGTGTTTGCAACAGTCATGACTTTCTGGAGGATGATTTTTGAAAAAGTTAGGTAAGAATGACCACTGATAGAGTGGCTAGCTTTTGTATAAGAATAAGGTAATGGAGATAACATTAAATGAGGTTAATACAGAAAAAGGGCTGAAACCAGAATTGCGTGAAGTAATACTGTCATGGGTGATTTAATAAAATATGACCTTTAAAATATGTGAGTCCTCAGTACTTTAGTGAGATGAAAGTGACCATTGTTATTGTTTACACCTCCCACAGTTTGTTCATTATCATGGAACATGATATAGGAAAGAGTCCTTGGACATAAAGATGAACTAACTACCTGCTTTGCTTTTATGAAAATATAGTTCTTCCACTTTTCTTGCCCCTTTTTATCTTGGTGATAAGTAGTTATCAGTACTATGCAACCTAACACGTATTTTGTAAAAATTCTGTTGATTTAAGGAAGAAATGACATTTTAACTGAGTGAGAAAAATAACTGCTTTATAAAAGGAATTTTTGCTATGTGGAGATGATTTTGAAAATAGGTACTAGGAAGTATTTCTTTTGTTACATGATTTTCTTGCTAAAAATAAGATACGCCACCTAGAAAAAACTCATGTTGTCACACTTAGAAACAGTCCCCCTGGACTTTGAATGCATTTACTAAAAATTTTTAAATGTAAAGCTTTTTAATTAGCTTATAAATTGATTGATATTGGGAACAATAGAATTATAAGATGAATTTTGGTTAAAAGCTTTTTCATGAGGTAAATGGGATAGAATGAAGTCCTTATTTCAGTTAGGACACAATGTACTTCATCCATTTGGGTTTATCTGCTTTTTATAAGATATTTTTTCAGCTGTGTCAGGCTTTACAGCCCAAGGATCTGGACCCAGAATTGCTAAATTTTGCAATTGCTAAATCACTAAGAACTAAGTTAAAACTTGGTCATTTTTGCTTTTGTTAAAATGTTAATATCTAAAGAGTTTTAATGCCTTTAATAAATAAATGAAGTTATTTAAAACATACCTTTTTGTATTTTAGCTTATTCTTTTAATTCTATGTTTATTTCAGTGTGCAAATAAAGTTACTCTAATAGTATACATGTAACTTTTGTATAAATAAATATTCACACATTGGGTTCTCAAATACTTTTTTCCCAACTATTTTTCGTGGGGGGGGCACCAGGAATTGAACCCAGGGGCACTTAACCACAGAGTCACAACCCCAGCCATTTTTTAAATTTTTTATTTTGAGACAGGGTCTCACTGAGTTGCTTAGCACCTCACTTTTACTGAGGCTGGCTTTGAACTCTCGATACTCCTTCTTTAGCTTCTTGATCTGCTGAGATTACAGGTGTGCACCACTGCGCCTGGCTCCTTTATTTATTTTTGATTGGTCCTTTCTACATGTGCATAAAGGTAAAATTCTCTTTGGTAACCTTATGTATGAATATAACATGATTTTGTAAAATTCATTCTATAATCTCCTTTTCCTTCCTTCCTCCCTCTTTCTTATTTTTCTTCTTCTACTCCACTAATCTTCCCTATATTTTTATGATATCTGATCTCCTCTCCAACCACCATCTTTCCCTGATTTTTCTAGCTTCCACATATGAAAAAAACATTCAACCCTTGATTTGCTCTCAAACACCTTTTACTGATTGGGTGTGCAGTCAACACATTTGGAGATCATTAGACTTGATCATGCCTAGGATTTATATGGTATTTTGTAATTAATAAAATGCTACAGGGTGCTCTGGGATACATTTGTAATTCTAGCTACTAAGGAGGCTGAGGATTGTGAGTTTAAGACCAGCCTGAGCAATTTAGCAAGACCTTGTCTCAAAAAAATAATAAAAAGGGATGGGGATTTAGCTCAGTGGTAAAGCATCCCAGTGGTCAGTCCATAGTACCAAAATCAATCAATCAATCAATCAAAGTACTTTTGCCAGTGTGTCATAACTTGAACCTCACTAATAGCCCATTGATACAGGGAAGTGTCATTATGTTGATTTTATAGAGGAAGCCTTATACTCATTTTATGGTGGTGGGGGAGACTGAAGGTCAGAATGTTTAAATGACTTTCCCAGGGTCACACAACTAGTTAATAGTGGCTCCTCAACTCCAGCATAGGTTTTAGTATTGGATAGTGCCATTTCCATTTATTGCCACTATACTAGTTACTCTTTGACTGCCTGTGCTGATCTATTATTTGTTTTTCAGAATTCTTAGGTAGTCACTTTTTATATTTCCTCTAGAGGTTTTAGTTGTTATCAGTGGTGGGGAAGGGGAGAGATACTATGAATAAAGAAAATAGAGAACAAAGGAGTGGAAACCAACTTCAAATACAATATATTAATGATGAAAATATAAATGTTAATAGAAGACCCAGAAGTCAAATGAATCCCTTTGATGTGGAAAGCAATACAAAAGAACCAAAGAAATAACAGTCCAGGTAGATTTTGACAATTGTGTGAGGGCAGTCTAGTGATGAATGATTGTGGAGAATATAGTGGATGTATTTGATGTAGTTCTGTGCTATAGTAACTGTTGGCATTAATAAGTACAGTTAATTAAGGGTTGTGGAGTTTGTTTTAATCGTTGTGTCCAGTTTTGATTTTATTTTATTTTTTTATGGTGCTGAGGATTGAACCCAGATTCTTACACATGGTAAAAGCAAGAGCTGTATCACTGAGCTCCAGCTCCAGCTTCTTCTGCTTTTGCTTTTAATAAAATTTCATATAACATGTAGCTCATTTTGATTATTGCCAATGCATATAACAAAATGAACAGAATTGAAATATTCTATATAGAAATAAAAAGTTAAAGGTTGTTTGCCTGCTAGATCTGTAGATAAATTGGACTTAACATACCAAATAGAAAATAATTGGGTCAGAAAAAAAGAGTTAAAAGTGTAGCCTAGTTTTCAGACATCATTTTCTAAGATATGATCAGTACCACAATCTAAGAACTATAGAAATTTATGTAACAGATTAACATATATTTTTAACAGATTTCCTTGAATATATGTTTCAAGGAAATTTCCTACAGCTTCCACAGTTTATATGGTAAACTCAAGGCATGGCTTCATCTTCTTTTAGCCTCGTGGCAACATGTCTAGAAATACTATGCATCACTGAAACTTTTGTAGGAACTTTGTGTGCTTTGTAATTTGCATAAATGGTTATAAAATTCCCTTGTTGTTCACTGTCACATTAAGCCCAAATGGCAGTTAATGGCATAGTTTTGCCTGTGTTGATAATATACAGATGAAAGTCTTTCTCAGTTCAACTGAATACAGTTCTTACCTGTATTTTTTTCATTAGACCAGTGATCTATTGTACTATCAGCATGGTGCATTTAAAATCTGAAGTAAACATACTTTTTTTTTTTTTTTTTTTTTTTAGTTTTAATGATTTAGAAGATGTAGAGAATAATTCTGGGCTTTTAGACTTGGAATTAGAACATTTGGATGTAGTTAACAATAGCTGTCTTGTTGATATATGGTATTATGTGGGAAAATTACTTAAGCTTCCACTAACAGATGTATACTGGTCCAATTTGGTTTGCTCACAAATGGCTAAGCTTCCACACACCTTAGAATAACCATATGATATTAAGTTGTGACGATGGTGCTCCAGTGGTGTAGTCTGATAACCTGGAAAGGCTTGGTGGCACTGCAGGAGGCTTTGGGGCAGACAGAGAAACTGACTGACAGTGTAGTCTGTCAAACCAGAGAAACTGGGGTAGCATTAAGGATCCCCTATCCCTGAGTGAGCAGCTCCCATCCTTTATCTTCCTTCTGTGTGTGCAAGAAATGTCCACATTAATAAGAATGTACAGAATGAAGATTCTAATTGAATCTAAGCTGATGTTCTCTTAACCATCCTCACTTTAACCCACAAAGTAGATTAGCCACTGTTGTCATTTCCTCTCTCAGGTCCATCTGACTGTGCCCATGGCATGCTCAGTATTTGCAGTTGGTAGGCTACTCCCTAGAATGCCAACATACTTTTGTCCCTACTAACTGACTTGTGTGCTTACCAAGAATTAGTGTTATGCTTATTTCTGACATTTTTATTACATTTGTTCATATTATTTTATTTAAGTAATTTTATTACAAATTGAATAAACCATTGAATTATGAGTATGAAAAGAGAATTATTATTTCTATTAGGGCAAAGTGAAATGTGGTTACTATTATTATCATCATCATCATTATTATGTATTTGTGTTTTGAGATGGGGTCTTGCTGTGTTACCCAGGCTGGCCTTGAATTCTTCAGTTAAAGCAATCCTTTTGCCTCAGCCTCCTGAGTAGCTGATGGTATAGGTGCTGACCACAGTACTTGGCTTAAACATAATCAGTGAACAGAAATGGATGTTGAATTAGATGTGGGTGAGACAACTAAAAGATATGAAAAAATATTGTAAAAATATAGAAGGAGTGTGTATTCACCTTGTCTCATACATATCTTTAAATTGATGCTGTAACTTAAAGAAGTAAAGCTGCAGGCTGCAGATGAGCATTATGGATGTGGTTTATGTATACATTTTCAAATTAGAGTGTTTAAAGTATATATGGTTTGTTTCCTCCTTTAAGATGACTTTCCTCTAACAGTTATTGTTCCTGATCTTACTGTGTAAAAGTTCGCTTGATAGTTTGAACTCAGTCAGCCTTCTTGTACCTCTGGGAAACGGGTGTCTGCAGTTTGGGCATGCCCTCTTGACGTGGCTCTGCTTATTCCTCGAGTGCTCCCTTATTTGTTTTCTCATATTTCAAGTGAAAACTGTTAGTCAATTTTCCATTAATTAGCTTTTGTCTACTGTGGCTTTAGCAAACACCCACCCATACATAGAGGCTTTGGAGTCAGATGGATCTGAGTTTAAAATCTGGCTTTGCCACTTATTAGCTCTGTGACCTTTGGAAAGTGTAGTGATTTGGATATGAGGTGTCCCCAAAACTGCCATGTTAATGCAGGGATGGTCAAAGCTGAAAAGACTATGAGAAATGTAACCTAATCATTGATTAATTTGAGGGATTAATAATTTGAATGAACTAATAACTGGGTAGTAACTGTGGGCAGGTGGGGTGTGGCTGGCAGAGGTGGGTAACTAGGGGCCAGCTTTTGGGATTTAAATTTTATCCCTGGTATCGTCTCCTCTCTTTTTGTTTTCTGACCACTATAAGGTAAGCAGCTTTCCTCTACTATTGCTCTTCTGCCATTATGTTGTCCTTCATTCTGAGCCCAGAGCAGTGGAGTTGGCCAACCATGGACTGAAACTCTGAAACCATAAGCCAAAATAAACTTTTCCTCCTCTGAGTTGTTCTTGTTGGGTATTTTGGTCACAGTGATGAAAAGCTAACACAGGGAGTTACTTTTAAATTTCTTCTTAAACTTAGTTTTTTAAAAATCTTTAACATGGTAATATATAACTCAGGATCTGGGGTGTAGCTTAGTGATAATGTGTTTTCAGCACACATGAGGTCCAGTGTTCAATCCCTCACACCAAAAGGGTACATAAATAAATCAAAATACACACATATATACACCCTTCATAGGCCTCATAAATATAAAAAGAGTATATGTGAAGTGTATGGCATGTGACATACAAGGCACTCAATGAATGTTTCACTTTTCTCTGTGCCACTATTGTCACATTTTATGTCATATACAAAAAGAAGAAATTTTGCAAGCCACATATGTAGTGAATAAATCTAGAGACCATTTGCAATGAAGCAGACTAAGAGGGAAGTGGCATTGTTGCTTTGAACTTCTATCTTTTCTAAAGTTAGTTCATCCATTCTTAAGTGTCAACTAATATTGTCAGATATTTAGAATTTGAAAATTTAGATTTTAAAGTCTTGGGAAGCCAACTTTGAATGTGTGACCAACAACTGGAGAGAGAGGAGCCAGATGAAGGCTGTAGTGGAAAAAAATGAATAAGGCTTATGTGATCATCCTGGCCCCAGCAGTTGTCTTTCAAAGTCTAAGCAACATATCATTTCTCCTTTGCTTCCCAGAGGGCAGAGGGGGAAGGCATTTGTCTTAATATACAGATACATCTTTTTGTTCAAAAAAAATTTTTTTCAGCCAGGCATGATGTAATCCCAGCAATCCCAGTGACTCTGGAGGCTGAGGTAAGAAGAATTGCAAGGTCAAAGCTAGCCTGGGCAATGTAGTGAAACCCTGTATCAAAAAGGGCTGGGGATGTATCCTGGTGGCAGAATGCTTGCCTAGCATATTGAATGAATGAATGAATGAATGAATGAATGAATGAATAAATAGAAATTTTTTTTTTGTTGTTGTTCATCTTACTTTGTCTGTCTCTCCAGCTGCTGTTCCATCCCTAACACATCTTTGTCGTTTGAAAATTCGGTCCAGCCTAAAGCCAGAGCACCTCCTCTCTGACAGTTTTATCCAGCAGCTGCCACTTCCCAGAAGCCTGCATAGCTATTTGCTCTATGAAGAGGTTCTGAGGATGAATGAGATTCCAGAACTGGAGTCACTCATGATGGAGAAGTGAGGCAACTTAACACAGTTCACTGAAAACCATCAAGACAAAAGAGCTGTGGAATGCAAAAGTGTTCATGATTTTATTTTACAAAAGGTGATGTTTGTTTGTGTTGTTGGGTAGGTTTTGAGGAGAGTAGTAAATAAATGTGAATGTTTACAAGTGGGCTCAGTAAAAACATATTATAAACATCACTGATGCTACTTTATTGCAGTTCATCACCAGTGCACATTTTGTGTTGTAAAACCTAACCATTTTCTGCTTTATTCTGCTAATGAACTGTGATGCTGCTTCTAGTGCTAGACATGGCATATTTCTACCTATGATTCATGTTTACCTGGTGCTAGGAGCTAAGAATGGGATGTATAACACTTCACTTGAAGTGTATACAACTATGGTTTTGAATCTGTTATTATTGTTGTTATTATTTTAGTTGGGGCTGAATATCTTTTGTTTATTAAAGTTTTTCTATCTTGTCACATTGCAGTGTCATCTCTTAAGACCGTCACATTTATGAAGAATTGATATTCATTGCCTTTTCACATATAAACTCAGGGAGAAAATTTGTTTTAAAGGAAATCAATCATATTGCTATTCTCCCCTCAAGACATGCTCAGTTTTTTTTTAAAAAAAAAAATTAGGTTAGATTAGGGATAAATGAGCATATTACTGTATTTAGAATATTAATGAGACTGAGAGGGGCATTTGTGTAGCACCATCTTTAAAGAAAGGTGTGTATTCTTGAGTAACTTAATATCAAATATAATATTTACATTGCATTCAGCCCCATAATCAAAGGGCAGCTTTGTTTCTATGAAACAGTAATAATCGGTTCTATTAATTTTTTCCTTCTTATCTAGATAGATTATTAAACACCCATGAAATAAAGACCTCAGAATCCTAGGTTAATGAGGTGTCATCACCTCATGGGCTTTTACAGTTGCTTACTTGAAATCTAGAGTCAAGAGGAAATAAACGTAGGACCAAGTGCACTGTCAGAAGAGGCCGTGGAGACTAGCCTTGGGAGTGGTCTGAGAGCATTGCTGTCATGAGAGACAACTAGAGAGGGATCTAAAGGAGACAAATCTTCCATCCTATTGGGATCTAGTGATTAAAAGAGATGGTAGTATATCAGCAGAGTCCTCCTCTGATAGGCCTTTGCTCTTTGATAAAAACAGGGATGATGGTGGGCTGACTCAGGGCAGCATTACCAAGATCACAAGGGATGACTGAGCTTTTACCTTAGATTTAGAGCTACCAGTGGTGTGGAGGTAGAGTTTGTAGGTATAAAGGCAGAAATAAGGTTAGATATGGAAAACAAGTGGAGGTTCTGATAATTTAATTAAAAAACCAAAATTTTATGTAATGTGGTACTTTTAAAATGTTATAACCTTTATTTTGCAAACCTTAAGTCTCTGATTTTTAACATAACACCAAATTTTTGTTATGGCCAAATGTATATAGATGTTTAAATTTTCAGGTGAATCTTTTTTTGTTGTTGTTGTAATTGGACACAATACCTTTATTCCATTCATTTATTTTTATGTGGTGCTGAGGATCGAACTTAGGACCTGCAAGCGCTCTAATGCTGAGCCACAATCCCACCCTGCACTTGAATCTTTTTATGTGTTTGTGTTCAATTACACAATAAAAACAATTAGGGAAAGCAATGAGGGCGGGTCCTAGGTGGAATTCTGTCCCTGCTGGGCTGCTGCTGTGCCATGGAACTCAGTGCAGACTACCTTCAGGAGAATTGCAGTAGGACCTGGAGTCAGCACGAGGAGGTGGAGGACATGGCTCTGAGTGGTTGCATCACAATCCCTGGTGGTATCTGCTAAGTTCAAGGGGATGCTACTGCTTCAAAGACATCAGCTGGTGAATAGATTTCTAGCAGAGGAGCTCCTGCATATTTATGCCTATGAGCAGGAAACCTTGACTGTAGACCAGTGGTCCCATGAGCAGTGGAAATGAGGGACTGAGTCCTATGCAGCCATTAAATGATGAATCAAGACAAAATAAAAATAATCCACAAGTTATCCTCATGTTCACTTTTGAAGATCTGAAAATCAGTATAGATGGCCCCTGACCATTTTTCGGCTTTACAGTAGTGCAAAAGTGATACCATACTTTGAATTTTTTCAGGCTGGTTGTATGCAATATATTCTCTTAGGATTCTGGAAAGGCTGGGCAGTGGCAGTCAGTGAGCCACAGCTCCTAGCGAGCCATGTGATCATAAAGGTAAACAAACAAATGATATTCTACAATGCACTTTGTTGCTAAGCTAGGCTGTTCAGTAGGTTAGGTATAGTAAATGCATTTTCAGCTTAAATGGTATTTTCAACATACACTGGTACTTTTGAAACATTTAAAAGCCCTTGGTATTTAAAACTGGTAAGTGATTTTACCTTATTGTATACAATGTATCTTTCTTTAGACAAATTTGTTATAATAAAATACTTGCAATTTTTATGAGAACTATAATCTAAAAGCACATAAAGGTAAGTGATTTGTAGTTATAGCTTCTAATTGCAGTGCTACATCCAGTTAGTGCTAGTTCCCCTTAAGCTGTGCCCCACATGCCCAATAATGTTTGATGTTGCAGTTTAAGGTCACAGTGAACCATATGAAAAACTCTGATACAATAGTTTTTTAATAGTGGCATGCACTACCAGAGCAGGGTTTAAACTAGAGCTTTTAATAGAAATGGCCAAGATTTTGCCCCACCTTGGTCCCATGTTTTCCTTTAAGTATATTGTCTGCTGATCTTTTCTATCAAATATCTTTCTGTGACCATTTCATGTAATAACAGTAATGTAGACATTTTTTCTTACCTCCTTTTTCCAAATAACAAGTATCCTGATGTGCCGCTTTCTCGTGACCCTACTTCCCAGAGGTCACCTACACCCTTCTTGTAGGTCATCTTCCTATGGCTACCTGTAACAATCCTTGACTTGCAGCCTGTGTCATATTTATCACATGACCAGTTAACATCTCTTACTTAAGATCTACTCTAACTATATCTGATATGGTGATATTTTATGAGTCTTTGAGTGTTGAATGAGGTACAGTTTAAAGACATGAGTACTTTTGATTGGTTACTCCCTGATATTCTTATATTTTTGTTGGTCTTCAAAATATACCATGATTTATAACTGTAATAAGAATGTTTATAGATAACTACACGTCTTTTCTAGAATTTGATGGTTCTGTCAAGTGGACTTGGTGGTTCAATCAGAGTGGCCTCTAGAAAGAAGTTCAGAATATTCATAAAAGTTTGCCTTTGATTTTATACTTCTCTATATCATCAAAGGTATATTGCTTTTTAGTTATTTTCCTTGATAAGTCATAGAAATGTTTATTTAAGAGGAAAATCTAGCATAATTATTGCTGGCAGGGGCCTAGTGCTACTGGGGAAAGATTTTATGGTGAGGAATGTTGAAGGGCTACTGAAAATGTGGCCATTTTAAGATTTATGACCAATTTTTAAAAATCTAACAATTTAGGGAAACAGCTTGTAGAATTACACACTAAGTTCTTCCAGTTTCATGAATTCATCCTCTCTATAGAACAAATGGAAGCTCAATTCTCTGGCTTCTCCAGATATGCAATTTAAAGAGATCTCTGTGCCAACTGGATCCCTACAGCTTTTCCTGTCAACTACAAACATCACACTGGCACCCTGTGTACCATATATTCTCCTACACTCAGCACTTTCCTCCTCCTTTCTCTCTTATCCCTGTCAGACATAACTGAGGTGTCAGGACTAATGTGAAAATGGGGCCCAAACCAAGAGATTACATTATTCACAACCCTATAATACCTGGGATAATTATTTGAAAGTGAGAGTGGGTGCACCTGCTTTCTCTTAAGAGCTAATGTTGGATCTCTGATGTCACATGTATGGATTCCCTCTGTGAGAAGGCCATGTTTATGACTTCAGGTAAATATGGCCCATATTTGGTGCCTTCTACACTGTCATGATAGTTTTAGAAGTGTATTTGGTTCTCTTTTACCTTTTTTTATTCTTAAAATTTTAAAATTTTAATTTTTTGTGTTACTAGGGAATTGAACTCCAGGGCACTTTACCACTGAGCTACATTCCCAACACTTTTGATTTTATTTTATTTTGAGACAGAGTTTTGCTAAGTTACTGAGGATATCACTGAGTTTCTGAGACTGGCATTGAACTTGTGATCCTTCTGCCTCAGCTTCCTGAGTTGCTGCGATTACAGGTGTGCACCACTGCACCTGGCTCACTTTATTTTTTTAACAAAACATTTAAGGAAAATGTATTATTCCTAAGTTCATCTATTCAAGTTTCTTGTTTTTCTTTCTCTTTTATTGTTTTTCTCTTTGAGGTAGAATTTTTTATGTGTATTTATTGTTACTATTATGACAAATGGTCATTGAAACAGTACCTTGCAGTAAGAAAACCATTTTTCCCCCAGTAAAATCCTGTAGTTTTAATGAGATAGAACTGATTATGCTTAGTGTTTCTGTGACAAGCTGGTTGAAAATGTATAGCCTCTATTTGCAATAACATCAATAATTTATACCGAGAGCATGCCAATCTGAGTTATATTTTTATGGAGAAATACTTTGAAATATCTTGGGCACAGATTGTATATATCTCCTGGAGTTGGTTTAGTGGATAAAATGTATCTAAATTTTAAATAAAGGATATCTTATTAACTTGTGTTGTTATTTCTCCTATAGGAATAGCAATAATAGCACATTTTAAGTATTTCATTTAAAAAGAAATGCATGATACTCAAGAAAAATAAAACCCAGAAAAAAAGAAAGGGAAGAAGGAAGATGGAGCTGTAGTCCTGTCATCCAGGCCCATTATTGGTTAACCTTTGAATTGGAGTATTTTCTCTCTCAGGTTTTTATTTTATATTTTTAATCTGGATACAAATTTGAGGAAGTTTTTTAAAAAAATATACATGTAGTTCAAATCAAACTATCTTTCACAATTTCATGCCCAGCTCGATTCTTTTCTTTACAATATTAATGAAACATACAGCCAAGGTAAGCCCAGGAGTTACCACAGATTCTGAATTGATGAGAATGAGAAATGAGACATCACCCGGTTGATTCTTTACCTAAGATATCTA
Organism: Callospermophilus lateralis; assembly: GCF_048772815.1. Taxonomy (NCBI): domain Eukaryota; kingdom Metazoa; phylum Chordata; class Mammalia; order Rodentia; family Sciuridae; genus Callospermophilus; species Callospermophilus lateralis. The sequence continues at coordinate 42,774,493 of NC_135318.1, read as the reverse complement.
CACAAAGCAAACAACCCCTCCCTCCTAATTTCGAAGGAAAGAAGAGGTAGATCTTTGTTAACCTGCTCAAGCATCTGGTCTCAGCCCAGGGTAGTCATACAATTGCATGTCCTGTGCATTACTCTAGTATGTATGTATGGTATATGCTTTTAATGAAGAAATTTAGAATACAATTGTTGTAGTAAAGATTCATACCTCTTGGCTCCTTTTTCATGCATAGCACTAATAGATGAAGCAGAACAGGTGGTAATTGCCATTGGCGCACTGAGACTTGTGAATGGCATCTGTTTATGTCTCTTTTACCATCAAATGGTTAGCATAACCTTCTCTTCACTGCTTTCCTATGTGAATGATAAAGTCTATCATGAGTCATTATAAGGTGCTAATTTACACTCTGTAACATGATGAAATAGGTGAAGAAGAAAGTCCATCTGGTGACTAAATATGACTATGGTTTGAACTGAACAATTAAAAAGAAGGCATAATACTTCTGAGGTTATTATGGATTATTGGATCAAATAATATGTGCTGAAGTTAGCAATCCTGAGCCTGGATATTATTGTTTTTGGGGTGTGTGTGTGTGGTGCTGGGATTTAGGCGAGTGTTCTACTACCACCGAGCTATATCCCCCGCCCCCAAATATTTTCTTAATTAGATAACACTAGTTAATAATGTGCAGTCTAAATTTTGGTTTTGACACTTAAAAATTCTTATTTACTTTTAATTATATTAGACAATAAGATGTTCAAACCCTTATGGTCTTCATCTTGCTTGTAATTATTTGGTTTATTAAACCCAATTTTAAATGTCATGCTGTGGTATTTATGTGTGTTGATGTAAGTGCATACTTATTCTTTTTTATCTTTAGTGGGAAATATCAAGCATATTTAAAGATAGAAAATTATATATTGAACTTCCTTTCCTCGCCAGTTTTTTTCCTCCCATGGCATTTTAAAGCATACTGTAGACATATACCACTTGTAAATGTATTAGTATGTGTCTATAGAAGTCGAGGACTCTCCTTTTAAAAACAGAATGCAATCATCATGTCTTTCTAAAAAAAATTATAGTTTATTAATTCCATCTAATATCCAGTCAGTATTTACTATTTTAATTATCCTCTAGTTTTTTGTTTTTTGTTTTTTTTGGTATTGGGGATTGAGCTCAGTAGAATCCATTTGACCTAATTATATAAGCATGGAAGATATTTAATCCTGACCTTAGTACCTCTCCTTCCCCTCCCCTTTACACCCCTTCTACTCCCTTCCTTTCTGCCATTTACCAATACTTACTTTTTAATTTAATTTCTTGTGGCTGTACATATGGTGATATTCAGTCTGGTGTATTCATACATGTACATAGGAAATTTATATCAGAATCACAGTTTTGCAAGGAATCTTGTCTGTCTTTTGAGTAAAATACATATGACACACATGAAAAGTACTTCAGTTCAGAACTACATTTTTTTAGTGATCTTAAATCTGTGTATTTTATTTCATATATGCTGAAAATCTTTTCAATCACACTAAAATTACTAATTCGTCTTATTTAAGATTCACACAATAGTTTCAGAATAACAATTTCTATAGTATTAATAATATGATTATTATTCTCTCCCTCCATGCCAATTCTTTTTGTCACTTAAGCATATCTCACTAAGGATGTAGAATTAAATTGCTATGTTATAAAGTAATTTGGATGCAAGGGATCGGATCACGTGTTTCATTTTCATTGTTAGGGATTTTTAATTTCAATTTTTGTGAGAAATATTTACATGATTTCAAAGTCAAATTACAGAAAAAATAAACATATTCAAAGAAATATAACTTATATTCCATCTTCTCCATCCTATTTTCTTCCTCTCACAAAGGAAGCCTGTTTCTAGATTATTTTAAAATTTATGGGGTCAGGGTTGTGGCTCAGTGGTAGAGCGCTTGCCTAGCATGTGTTAGACACTGGGTTTGATCCTCAGCACCACATGAAAATGAAATAAAGATACTGTGTCCATCTACAACTAAAAAATAAATTTTAAAAAATTTTTATTTTAAATATAAGCATTATATTTTGAAATCTCTATTTGATAAACAGAATGGTGGATAGCATTTTATTCATAGTGCTTTTATATCTTGGTGATAATTTCATAGTAGTTTACAGGGATATCTCTCATTTCTCTATCATGGTATTCCACTGTGCAAATATGCCAGTTTATTCAATATGTCCTATGTTGATGGGCATGTGAATTGTTCCTAATCTTTTCCTATTGAAAATGGTGTTGCAATGAGTAGCTTTGCACTTTTTGTATTTTTGCAAGTTTAGCTTTGGGAGATTATTAGAACTGCGATTCCTAGATCAAAAGGTAAGTGCATGTAAGTTTGTCAGATGTTGCCAGATTCCCTTCCACAGGCAAATGGTATGTATGTTAGAAATGTATGAGAGGCGTGAGTGCCAGTTTAGAAAGTTGTCAAATGTGGATATTTGCCAGTCTCATAATTGAGAATTGCATGTAAACATAGGGTTGTGTGTATATGTGATGTTAGGAATTGAACCCAGGGCTGTGTACATGTTAGGCAGGAGCTCTGAGCTACACCCCAGACATCCATTTAGTTTTTCATTTGCCTTTCTCTTACTATGTACAAGACAGAGTATTTTTTAATACTGATGGCAAAAATTGATCCAATTTCAATTATTTCCATGTGGCTGTCCAGTATCCCAACAACATTTACTAGGATATCTATCTTTTCCCTATTGACTGAGACATTGCCATTACATTTCTATATGTTCTTTTCCATTTGCCTGTCATTAATTCTGCACCTGTACAAAACTGCTTTAATTATCAAAGATTAATGAAGTGTTTTGATGCCTGGCAGGAATTACTCTTCCTTATTGCTCTCTTGGGATTTTGCTGGTTATATTTACTTGTTTTACTTCTGCCTGGTAAACTTTAATTCTTCTAGCTCTAGTAAATTACTTTATGATATTTTTCTGCCATTAGTATGTACTAAAAATTTAACAGATACTAGTATGTGCTAAAAATTTATTAACTAATTCAAAGAGGAGTACCTAACATCTGTGTGATGTGTCTTCCTATGCAAGAACATGGTATGATTTTCCTGTTGTTCACACCTACTTTTGTGTCTTACTGATGTGCTTCTAAACAACAGAATGTATCAGAAGCCTGGTGCAGTGCCTGTGGTCCCAATTCCTAGGAGGCTGAGAGGGGGATTTCTTGAGCTTGGTAGTTCAGGGCCAGCCTGGGTAATATAGTAAGACCCCATATCTTAAAAAGGAAAAAAAAAAATAAAAAATAAAAAATTCCTGCAAAAACTCTAGAATGTGTTAGAATTAATGATTTAAGAGGCCAGGTCATAAAAAACAATACAGCTTCTGCTCTATTCTCTGTTTCCTCACCTTTGGAACTTAGTTTGGAAGAAGTCTAGGCTACTTAGAAGCCACAGATGGGTTTTCTGGCCAGTAGCCCCACTGATCGTGTTAACCACCAGACATATGAACAAGTCTGTGGATGATCCTAGCTTTCCTTTTTTGAGCTACTCTAGCTAACACCAAGTGAAATAAATTTGAGTTATCCTCACCAATCTTGCTTAGGCTTTAGGAAGTTTTAAGGAAAATTGATAGCCTTCATTTCATATACTATGAAATGAAGAATAATGTGATAGAAAATGGGTGAATAAATTGCTGTAAAATTTGAGAAAAGGAAGAAAACACTTTTACCATCTTCAGAGTGATTTCAGTGTTCAGAGAGGCCTATATAGGTATCCTAGTCAGTATGGGCTGCTGTAACAAAATACCATAGACTGGTTGGTTTAAACAGCACACATTTTTCTCATAGTTCTTGAGGCTGGGAGACCCAAGATCAAGGTGCTAGCAGATTCGATGACTTGTGAGATCCCAATTCCTGATTTCGAGATGTCCTCGCTTCTGACTCTCCGCATGGTAGAGCTCATGTCACCTCCTGTATTTATAGGATACTAATCCCACCAGGATGGTCCTATTCTCACTGTCTAATTAGCTCCCAAAGACTGCATGTTTATAATATCATCAAATTAGGGTTTACTATGCAAAATGTGAGTCTTGGAGGTACACGAACATTCAGACTATGAGATCAGGGCGGAAAACAGACAAGAATGTAAATCTCCACCAGGTTCCTAAGACCTTTTGTCAACTTAAAAGGTGAATTGAGTTATAATAAGTGTGAGAACAGAGTTTACCTGAGCCAAAATGAGGATGGCTGCCTAAGGAAAAAAAAAAAATCTAGTTGCTCAGGATAAGTGCTTCCAAAATGGTGTCCAGGGGTTCTGGTTTTATAGATTAAGAAGAAGAAGAAAGAAGTTGCAGCAAACTGGTTGTTAACAGTTTGGTTAGCAAGAATAGCACTGGACAGTGGCTGGCAGCAAGTTACTTCCATTATACATTCCAGGTAAGAATTTTGATGAGCAGGAATAAGGCATTCTCCAAGGTAATAAATACATTCCAGGTAAGAATTTTGATGAGCAGGAATAAGGCATTCTCCAAGGTAATAAATAATGGTTGTCAGTATGTCTATAAGAAATTACATTAAAGCGGTTAAAGGTTAAATTAACCAGATCATGAGACTTTGGAATGGAGGAGGGTGTAATTGCTACCCACACCCATGTTTGCCAGACTTAATAGGAGTTTTCAGACATCACCCCAACGCCCAACACACACACTATTTATGTATTACTAGTAAGCCAAAGGAGATAAATATTTTTCATGATTTCTCTTAGACCAACTTCACTTGAAATTATTATTGATCCTTGCAACCAATTTGAGCTTTCATTCTCACAGTCTTTAGTTCTCCAGCTGCAAGAGCTCCTAAGATAATTTGCATCACAAACTCTCAGAATTACCAAGGAGGAATTCTTGAAAATTGAGATTGTACTCCAGGGAAAATGGATGTGAGAGCAGTTTTACTATAACAAGAATAACCATCAATATTTTAAGTGTGACTCAGACTGAGAGGAGGAGACCTCAGCAGAAGGAATTTTTTGCTCATTCTGTATTAGTGATGCAGTGTTTGGGCAATACAAGACAAGAATTAATCATGATTGATTTCTTGGTTTGCAAAAAAATGCAAATAATACTGATCTTGACTACATTTCCAGAATATTTATAAGGCTAAACCAGATGCTTTTAACTGTTTCAGAGGACAGTTTATTCATTTTGTCCTATTTTAATCCCCTAAAGTCTGACTATAAGAAAGAGGGGACATTTATGACCCGTAACTAATACCTAATAATCATGATGGACAATGGCTGTTTTCATTTAAGAACTACTTGAGGAAGGGGAAAGACTTCAATGGTCCAGTAGGGTATTTTAAAAATTTAATAAGCTGCTATTACTGCTTTGGTAATAAAATGTAATGACTTGTTAGACATAAAAATTGCATGAAATTTATTTGAAGACAATTTTGGTTTCCAAATGGGGGATTTACATGTGTAATTATTCTATTGGTCAATGTGAAAAGTAATAACTTTCTTATATTAAAAAAAGTAAGAGGGCATGCTTAAATTTTCTTCTTTTTATATGTTATAAATCTTGAAGACTATATTTCTACAAAGTATGTGGTTGTGCTTGTTTCTCTATGTCTTTTCCAACATTAAGTGTTATCATTTTAGAAATCTCTGCCAATATGATAGCTTAAAAATTATCAAAGATTTCCCTGTTTAGAGAAGTTTATATAATATTTTAAATTAACATTCTAAAAAGTTATTCCAAAACTGTTTTTTTTTCTTTAGACTATAGATCTAGGTGTCCTAAGCATAGCTGAAATGACTTGCAAATATAGTCAAGGCTGAGGGCTACTTGAATATATATATATATATATTTTTTTAATTTTTTTTTTAGTTGTAGTTGGACACAATGCCTTTATTTATGTATTTTTATATGGTGCTGAGGATCGAACCCAGGGCCCTTCACTTGCTAGGTGAGCACTCTACCGCTGAGCCACAACCCCAGCCCGAGCTACTTGAATATTAAGAATCCATAGCATTATGTTAATGTCAGCTTCAGAAGATTATTGATTAGAAGACTGACTGGTAAAGCCTCTGCCAAATGAGCCATTGGAATCATATCCCTAGAAAAAAAATAAGTTGGCAAGATAGGCATTTATAGGACTTAAGGTAAATTGTTACTTATGCCCAAGAAACAGAAAATATGAAAAATTAAAACATTTAAATTTATATTTATCCATATTTATTATATCAGTGTTTGATTCTGATTTTCCCCTAAAACTCAGATATGTCACTTCTGTTATTAAAATATTTTCTAATTCCTTTCTTACCATCTGAAATCCAGATTTCTTAGTATGGTATCACAATTCAGAAAAATCTGTTCTTAATATCATCTCCTTTCCCATAGAACATAATAAAATAATAAACATTATTAAACTTTAAACTATGTACCAGATATTGTGGTGGGTGTTTCGAGTTACATATTATTATTATTACTATTTTAAAGATGAAAAATAGGTTTAGAAAATGTAAGTGATTTTTCCAAGATCAAAAATCTTCTCCCTTCCTTGCTTTACTACTTGTAATAATTAATCCTTTTTTTTTTGCTGGGTTAAGGTCCTCAGTTGGCAGCTTCTTCCAGCAGAATATGGCATGGCTTCAGAGAAAAAGATGTATTTGCTCTTGGCCTTGGAGGAACCATAAGAGTTCCAGTTGGTTCCATAGCCTGTTTATTTCAAATAATAGTGATGGAAGTGAGCTTTAAACAACAAGCTAAATATCCCTCTTTTGGACACTAGGAGAATATTACAATGCCCAAGAAGGGAAATACAGTTCCCTCTAGAATATTTCATTGGATAATAAAATTCTTGAGCTGCTTGCTTTGAGTTGATGATCTATGACAGTGTGTGTATATTATTTTTATACTCCATGGTGAAATATAGCAATAATAATTCAGGGCATAAGGGACAGTAAGAGATTGTCAACTATTATTGTCTTTAATAAAATGAAAATCTCATTGGAAAATGATGGAGAATTAATGACTTAATAAGCCCAAATCACTGCACCCTGAACAAAGAAATGAAAAGAACATCTCCCTTCTCGATAGCTTTTCTTCCTCTGAGTCAGAAGAAATGGTTTGGAAGCCAAAGGAAGATCTAAGCTCATTAGGGAGAATTCTGTGACAATACCAAGTGCTAGGATCCCTGGGTCCCTGCTGTTGTATATGAAGGGCCTCTGAGCTCTCCAGAAGGTGTCAGTGCAGCATAGTGTATTTGGTTGCCAGTGGCAGTCTGATGTCCAAACTCCTTACCAGTGTGTGCATGTGTATGCTAACAAAATTTTTTTTTAATGCGCCATTATTTTTAAATGATGTATGAGATCCACTAATTTATTTAATTTAATCAGGTCCCAAGGGAAATGAGTCAGGCACTTGAGGCTCGTCCTAGTAACAAAGGAATAAAGGAATTTTCTAAGGCATTACAGGTACTAGGTTGAATATAGTTTCCCATGACAACCATTTAGTAAGTCTGAGATTAATGGTTACATTCTGCAGGAGATAGCATTAAAGTTTTGTAGTTTTGATGTCTTAAAGAGACATAATACAAATACTATAGCAAGGATACATTTCTTTTGATTATAAAAGACTAAGCAGGGTAGTTATAGAGATGGAACAATCTATCTAATGGCCTCTGTCTAACAGGTGATTGGAATTTTCATCCTTTTGAATATTCACAGCCTGTGTCTTTCTCTAAGAAGTTCTTCTAATGGTTATACCACCAGAATTTTGTCTTCATGCTATACATGTAAGAACTGTTATTGATCTTAGCAGCTATTCATAGGACCATACAGAGAGTAGCTAGAATTCAGAAAGTTTTTGTCTTAGCTATCTGTTTATATTGTTCTTATTACCTTGAGTATGCCACCTAATAGTTCATGCTTATTTGAAAAGTCAGAAGCTGAGCTTCAGAGGTTCTTTTTTTTTTTTAAAAAAAAGATGTAATAATTGTAAATTACATTGAAGAAGGAAGTGTTAGATAATGGTGAAGTCTGGATGAATGATGTTTATAATTCAACCATGTATGATCATTATCTTAGCCCATTGGGCTGCTATAATGAAATGCCACAAACTGGGTAGTTTATAAACAACACAAATTTATTTATCACAATTCTGGAGGTTGAGACATCCAAGATTAAGGCCCCAGCAGATTCAGTGTCTGGTTCGGACCTGGTCTCTGGGGCATAGATGGCACTTTCTTACTATGTCCTCACATGGTAGAAGGGGTCATGGATCTTTCTCAGGAATCTAATTCCATTCATGGATTCTGCCATTATGACCCAGTCACCTACCAAGGGATCCACCTTCTAGCACATTCATTTTGGGGGCTAATATTTCAACATATGAATTGTTGGATGGGGGTGGGGCACAAATATTCAGACCATAACAGTTGTTATTTCACATACTTCTTTTGCAGTTTTTTTTTTTTCTGGGCCACTTTTTCTTTTATTCTGAACAAAGCTTCATGCAAGATCTCTAAAATTTTTGTTTCCCCAAATCAAAGATTTTGAAACTATTTATAGTTGCAATAAAGGCTTAAAAAAGTGTGTATTTGGGTGGCTGGGGTTGTAGCTCAGTGGTAGCACGCTTGCCTAGCATGTGTGAGGCACTGGATTTGATTCTCGGCACCACATATAAACAAATGAGTAAAGGTCCATCAATAACTAGTAAAAAATTTTTTAAAAGGCGTGTATTTTTTCTAGGTATCAATTTCAACATACAATTTAATAAGAGATACTCTTCTGCTATGTAAATGCAGGTCTTAAAATGGCCAATTTCTCCTCATGGAAGCATTTATTCCCATTAATTCATTCTTTTGTCAAAATCCTTTACAGTTCTTCAATATTCTAGGGTCAAAACATGGTAAACTGATGTCAAATAAATCTGACTTTTCACCCCTAAATATTCTTTAGTTTATCCTGACTTTATTTCTCTCCAATTTTAACTCTACTCCAGTTGGACTAAGCTACTTACAGTTTTCCAGGTATAATTGCCACATGGTAGCCCTTGCCCCTCCTTGAAATGTTTCCTGCTCTTTCCCTCTGTCTGAGCCTTTCCATTCTGCAAAACACAGTTCTAGGCTGCTCTGACCTCCCCTCCACATGAACTCTCCCTCTTCGAGTTCCTATCTTGTCCTTCATTCATCCCCCTCTCATTTTTGTTTTATCTCCAGTTTAGATTGGGAGATCTTTTATGAATAAAACTCTAATTTGCACATCCTTGCATCTCCCCAGTTTCTAAGTATTGCAAACACATGCATAGTTAATTGGCAGGTATCATGGATCAATTGTTCAACTCTATCCTATAGTATTGGGAATAATGTTTAAAATATATCTAATGGAAATGTTTCAGTGAAGTCATACATGATTACCAAAAGCAGACAAAAAGATAAGACAGATCAGCTTTTTAAATAGCCATTTCCAATGAAATTATAAATTAAAAGTTTGAAATTCTTACTACAAAAGAGGCCACAAAATTGTGTTATTTATCTGGAACATGAATTTTCTCTTTCGTGCCTTTCAGGGGACAAGAAATGAAAAATTGCTAGTACAATGTAATTTCTAGTGCAATTAAAAAGAAGTTCTGCATAGCTCTGAAAGGGGCTAGTATCTATTTTGGCAGACAGTTATCAGCTTAAACTTGAATTTTCCTTAGCTATTTGCTTATTTATTCAAGTATTTCTCCACAAATTTACCATTCCTTAAGTATTTTATTTCATTCATTCATTTGTTCTGTATTTACCAGAGGCTAAAACCAACCATGGTAACAAATGAACAAAGTGATAATTCTACAGGGAGTAAGTAGGGGGCTGAGATATGATGAGTCAGGGAAGAACATTCCGAAGGAGAGGAATGGTAAGCCAAAGCTTTGCAAATGGAAAGGAGGCCAGTGTGATGGTCCCCTGAGAAGGAGGAGAAAGGTAAGAAGAAAGATTGAGGAGCATGGAGAGAGGCCTAATTAATCAAAGCCTTTTATGCCACAAAGGAGTTTGGATTTTACTTCAAGGGCAGTGGGAAGCCTATTAGAGCATCGATAGGATTGACTTACATTTTCAAAATCATCTCTCAACCTACTGTGGGAAGAATGAATTGGAAGGGTCAAGAGTAGAAGGAAAAAGGTAAGTTAAGAGGTTGATGCCATAGTGGGCTGGACTAGGCCATCAGCAGTGGGCACAGAGAGAAGTGCATGGTTTTGAGATAAATTTGGAGATGGAACCTGCAGATACTGGTGACAGATGGAATATGGGAGAGAGGTGTAGGAGGATTCAAGGATAAATCCCATGACTTTATGTCTATATGCACCCTGCCCTCAAGTTTATGGTTACTTTTACTAAAAGCTAAGTCTTTAAAATATTAAGTAATAATAATAAAAAAACTAATAAAATGAATGTATGAAAAAAATGGATTTATAGTTTTAAAAATGTTGTGAATCTTGCTTCAAATTCTGAACACTTGGTTTTGCAGTGGCTTTTGTCCAGAAGCAATAAAATTACAACATGTACATTGGGTGCATAGCTGGCCATATTGTGGGATCATTTAGAAAAGTATAATGAAAAATGGTTCTGTCTCCTGAACCACTTCCGTTTGTAATATAAGTTCTACCAGTCCAGCTAATTTTATATGCACAGAAAGTGGTACAACTCCACGGGAAATATAAATTTTTCATTGACTAGCAGCCTGTAACTGCTTTAAGTGTAATTACACATTTTTCATTTAAGATCAATTTCACAAAATCGTTTTTATGACCTAAGGCTGCCTTCTTAATAATTGGGTGCAGCTAATTTATTAGGGTTTGCATGTGGTGGTATCGGTGTCGTTCTTACCTGGGTTTAATTTAGAATCAGGCTTCATGTGGATATGTAAAGGACTCTCTGGTTTCATAATTTTCCCCTGTGCTGATCCAATGATCCCTGTTTTGTTTCTCAGCATACAGGATCTGTAGAAAGCCCATGATAGCCTGTCCTTAAAATAGCTTAGTAGACAAATGAGGATATTTTCCATTTAATTCTAGAGAAGATGCCCCCTCAGAACATAATTAAATCTGGTCTCTCTCACTTGAGGCAGCATGAATAATTCATGGAGTTTGGGCATAATGAGGTTCTAGGCTTTGGGAAATTTTTAGTTTATGTGCAAAGGTTAATTTTTTTTTTTTTTTTATTAAAGGAAAAGATCCTATGGAGTTGCCTTTTAAACCAAGACTCAAGTGCCCAAGGAGACTGCAGTAAAGGAAGTTAAGGGTGGGGTGGAGGACTCCGTCATTTTATGTGGTGGGAAATGTATTTGTGTACACACTTAATTCAGTATGCTTATTTGAACTTGCATCTCCTCAGCAGCTTCTACCCTTAATGTAAATATGGGCTAGAGGACTGATCTTTTTACATGGCTGGAGTTGAATTAAACAGGGGCATCGCAGAGCTTGGGTTCCTTTTGCTCCTCCCTAGGAAGAGCTTGGCTTTTGGGAGACAGTCCTCTGGCTGTACTCTTAGTCAGGACTCCTAGAGAAGTAGCTAGCAGATTTGTCTTGGCAAGCTCTGTGTGGGCTTGGACTTCTCTATTTCCCTTTAATATTGACAGCCTGGATTTTTTAGTCTTCTTTCTATAAGAAATAGTCTTCCTTTTTTCTCAAGGATGCCAACAGGGAAACATTTCAGTTTCTAAGAAAATGATGATACCTAGATCCTGCCTTCAAAAAGTTTGCAATTGAATTAGGAGATAAGAGAGAGAGATCTGAATCTCACCAACAGGATAGCCGTCTAAGGTGTGGGCCAGGGCAAAACTGATGCTCATGGGAGGGAACGATCACTTTATATTGACTAGAGCATGTGGAAAAGGCCCGTTGGTGATGGTACTTTGCATAGGATTTGAGTGATTTAGGGGACTTTGGATGAATGGTGAGAAAAGGAAAGGACATCTTAAAAGGCGCATGATGGGAATGAACATAGCCTGGTAGGTGACAGAACAGGGGTTTCAGATTAGAGAAGTTTGAGGCCAGTGTATGGAGACTTTGAACACTGGGATGAGACATGGGCTTTCTACAGACTGTATATGCTGGATCATGCATGTGTGGAGGCAGGACATACAGAGATGAGGCTGGTGACTTAGGTTTGGGTCTCATTGTGAAAAGTCTCGTGTACTTCAGGAACTCAGACTACCTCCACAGGAAACAAGGAGGAAGCTATTGAAAATTTTAATGTGGGAGAACTGAAATTCTCTAGTACATGTTTCAGAAACATAACAGGATTGAAATGTGTGTAGAGTTGAAGGGGAAGAATATGGAAAGCCGAGATACCAGGAAGAGTGCCATCACCATGCCCAAGTGAGCAGCTCTATGGGCTGCAGGTGATTTTTCAGAAAGTTTTCTCTCACAGGTGTTTTTGTGGGGATGCAGATGGGCTCATGATGCAACTGAATATGAATACAGAATTCTTCTGTATTTACATCATAGAGCAGCAATTTAGGAGGTTAATTATACCTGTTAATGATTCGACAGATTAAAATTCTGAGAGTTTGTGGTCTGGCAGAATTGTACCTCCTTATATTTTGTTGTTTGCCAAAAGGAATTTTTTTTTTTTTTTTTTTTTGGCTATCCTGATTGCCTTCTTGTAAAAGTTTAGTTGGAATCCTATAAAAATATAGTGGAACATTATTTGCTGCAAATCACTAATATAATGGGTCTCTGGTGTCTTAAAGAAGTTAGTTTATTCATCAAAGAACCTAAATTATACCCATGAAGGAAGTTAGAAGCTGCAGAATTGGGCTCACTTTCATAGAGGATAATAAACACACACCTTCTTGAGGTTTGGTCAGATGCAGTGTGAGGATTATTATTTATTTAGTCTATGGGGGGTGGGATTCCTTTTCCCTCCCAATCATCTACCTTCAATTATAACAATTCCTGGGACTGCCTAGGTGTGACTTGAGTTTAATCAGGGCTAAGTATGTGGAGTAGCTTTTTAAACATAGGTTTAGACTGAAGATTCTGAGAATTTTTGTTTAAAAGGAAGGAGAAATCCACCATTCTCATTTATCTTTGTTTTCACTACACAAGTCTCTGGTTTCTGTGGTACCAGAGTCACAGCTTCTGGATTCATCCTTAAAGAAAGGGAAAGAAGTAGCCCAGTTTGGACATAAGCATAGTGATTAGGAAATGGAATTTTCCTGTTATCGACTGAGGGGTCAGCTGCTAGCCTTGGCTTCCTGCTAAGTTGGACATTTTACCTGCAAGACAAATCTCATACAGGGTCTTTAGGCCAGGAGTTGGCAAGCTTTTTCTGTAAAAGGCCATGTAGTAAATATTTTACGCTTTGTAGACCATATGGTCTCTGTCATATCTATTCAACTTTGACTTTGCAGTAAGGAAAGAAGTTGCAGTCAATATTCAAACAAATGAACATGGCTGGGCACCAATAAAACTTTATTTACAAACTAGGCAGTGGCAAGATTTGGCCCATGAGCTATATAAGTCATTGGCTGATGTCTAGGCAATAAATATTATTAGAGAAATGGGTGGAGATGATTGCATAATTAGACTACTATATTATATTTTCCATCATGGCTTTCATGTTTTCCTCTGGGCACCTGCCCACAAATGTAACTGAAATTTATAGAACTTTCCAAACCCTACATCTTGTTTTACTTAAGAACTCAATGCTGCCGGTTGCGTTGGCACATGCCTGTAATTCCAGTGGCTTGGGAGACTGAGGCAGGAAGATCTCGAGTTCAAAATCAACCTCAGCAACTTAGTGAGGCCCTAAGCAATTCAATGAGACCCTGTCTGTAAATAAAATATGAAAAAGGGCTAGGGATATGGCTCAGTGATTAGCCCTTGAGTTCATCCCCAGTACCAAAACAAAAAAAAAGAAAAAGAAAAAAAGAACTCAATGCCATGTCAAGGTGAATAAAAGTAGTGTCCAAAGTGCTAAAAGTCATTATGGGTATCTTAGTGAATTTCATTTTTGTTGATGGACCAAATAAATGACTTTTAATCAAAGGGCAGTGCATGATCACAAAAACGTAAATATTTCATATGCAGGTAGAAATTTTATATTTTTAATTCTCCTGATATACCCCAAAGAAGACTGGTTCTGTTTTACATGGCTGTGAACCCTCAAGTTTCTCTGTTCACATGCCATTGATTTTCCAACCTCTGGTTTTATCATTACCCAGAGGTTATGATTCTGTACTCCAAATTGCTAGTTGTTGGTCTGCCTTTCTACTCTCCTCCAAAAATCTCAGAAAACCCATCATTTCAGGTGCTTTGATGCACCTGCTCATATTTTCCCAGTCTCACCTGTCTCATGCTCCAGCAGCAGGGTTCTGAGTGAATTTACCCAGATACAATCTGCTTTGGCAGGGGCCCTCCTATCAGCCTTCTGCTCCCGACTCTGAGCTTTCTAATGGAATATTGCTGCAGGCACTCAGGCCTACTCCTCCACAACAAATAGTAAACTTCTAACAAAGGAGAGTGGGAGCTAGTGCATCAGTTCTCTCTGTGATGATGTCCTGAAAGACCGTTGATGTAACTTCTCAGGAGTGCAGTCCTGCAAATCAAGCAAGCAGTCATTTAGTACTGGCCAGTTCAACCATGCATCAATATAGTGGCTCTTAGTTCTGTCCTTCACTCTGCTTGCTCCTCACTCCTGCTCCCTGGGAATGTATTCTCTAAAAAAATGCTTGCATACAGATTTTCTGACTTAGGGTCAGCTTTCTGGCAAACCCAGATTAAATGTTTGACCTAGGGAGAAATAGCTGACATACCAAAGGAATTGCAGGACTTGAGGTCACATGTGCAGGAGGGCAGCTTATGGGTATTTGGTCTGAGAGGAATGTGTGGAATATAAACCTGAGGGATGCAGCCTTTCAGCTGATTCCTCAGCAGACTGATGGCACTAAGAAACTGGTGGTGGTGGTGAGTTAGGTGGGGTTGACCCTGGTATTGTAATTGGTAAAGGTTTCTTACACTGTGTCTTACTGGTATGCTCTCCTCTATCCCAAGAAGAAGGTGAAGCCTGAGTTAGATATTGGAGCTGTTATGTGTGTGACAGTTATGTGTGTGCAAGGGTGCTATGGTTTCTGCTAACAGCATCGTAAACCTTAAAACTATGCTGTACGACCAACTCTAACCCATGACAGGCACTGAAGCCAGAAGGCCTCTAAGACAGCTCCTGAAGGAGACTGTGATCTCCTGAAGCTACAGGGGATGCTGTATTGAGTTGTTAGGATCTGGCTGAGCTGTCAAAGAGGCTGAAAAAAAAAAATAGTCCCTGCAGGTCTTCGGTATCAGAGTCAAGGCCTGGATGAGAAATGAGTAGGACCCTGAAACTTGGGATGGGGACATTTTGTGGATTTTCCCAAGAAAATTGAATCCCCAGATTTTCCTGAAGCCTCGTGGGCAGCAGAAGCAGCCCCTTTCCTCCTGTGGTGGAGTGTGCATTGACCTCACCTCCTCAGACCTTCAAGGTCTGCTTCTTCTGCCTCCTGTTGTTTTCAAGTTGATAAATAAAGGAAGGTCTCCTAAAGTAGCCTAAGCATAGAGGAAACAGCTTACCTGTCAGAAGTATTGGAGGTCCTGGGAGGTTCTGCACAGGAAGGTCTTTGAGACTGTGTGGGGAGTGGTGTGTGGAGTCAAAGGCTGGAGGGGGAGACTTAATTAACTGGGGGCCTCTCCTGAGACTCTGGACTTACTGTCCTGGCAGCGAGTTCTGGAATCAGCACAGAAAGCCACGTGCACAGTCTCTGCTTCACTTCTCTCAGTGCCAGCCCCTCACCACATCACTGCTGATTTCTGTGATGCCTGGAGGGCCCATTTTGCTGCCTGATGGTCTCACATTGCAGGGTTTTTGCCCAGAATGCAAAATAACTTCTGGCTGAAATTTGTTCTGCCTTATTTTTCTGAGCCCCTGGGGAGGAAGAATGGCGTGCACTGCCCTACATTTTCTAAAGCATTCTCATCTCAGCACCAGCAAGGATGCCTCCCTTCTCTGTGAGCAGCCTTGGCTGGCAGCCTTGGGAGACTCTGAGGATATCACTCATAGAAAGCATAATGTGGCACTGTTGTGGAGGCTCAGTGTTTCCAGCTGGGTTAGTAGCATCTCTGAAGGTGGCAAGAATTCCTAGGAGTCCCTTCTGACCAAGCCACAGGGTGGTGGGGGAGAAAATGAGGAATGTCATGGCAAAGCAGCATGCCCTCTGCTCACTCTGGCCTTGTGCCCTAAAGGAGAGGTATGTTACCCACGGCTCACTCGGATCAGCTACCATTGGTGTGAATAATTATCACTTTTTCTCCAGTAATGGTCCTTCCAGCTCATTTACCCAGCAGTAGAGATTCCAATCCAGTATTATCTTTTTCTTTTTTGGTTGTTTGTTTCAAACCAGCCTCTAGGATTTTTCTATTACTTTTCTTGATCACATTAGTTTCATGCTTCAGCTGTTTGTGCTTCTGTAACTGCATCTGCATTTTTGTTTCCAATCCCAGGCTGACTTCAAACAATATCATCAGAGTTAGAGCATTAGAAGGGGGAAAAAAAAGAAGTCTCTGAGTCGACTGAGTGGAAGAAAAGGAGTAGGACAACATCTGGCCATCAAAAGCCCTGATAGCTCCAACCTCCTGGTTCGCAAGTGAATTTATAGACCGAGTGTATTTGTATGTTTTCATTTGCATGTGCCCCCAGCCTCTTTAGTTCTGAGATAATGATAACAGATTCCCCACCCCCCCAGCTTAGTTTTCTTGTTTTTGTGAGGACTTACTGAAAAAGTGTGTACTTTGTCACCTTAAAACCTCTTCGAGAAAAACAATGGAAACACCACTCCCGAGCTGTGTTGTGCTGGGTAAATTATTTTACTTCTCTGAGCTTTATTTGTCAAACATAAAACTTTGTTGGACTGATTCGAGGTTAGAGTGTATTAAGGACTCACAGAGAACACATAGTAGACACATAGTAAATGATCATTTTTTAGTTGACAATAAGGCAGTTTGTGTATACTGTTAACACTTTCCCGCTTAGTGTCTGTTAACTTCCCGTCTCGGACTGGGTGGCATAGACCATCAAATTAGATTTTAAAAGCTCAGTAATGATCCCTTGGAGGGAAGGAAAGAGCATAGTAAGTTCCACTAAAAAGAACCCCCACCAAACAACATTATCAATTAAATGGACAAATCACTGGGAGACATACCAGCCAAACAAAATCAACTTATTTGTCTATCACAACTATTATACAAGATACAGAAGCATGACAAGTAACAAATTTGTTGGTCACTTAGTATTGCCCTGCGCTTGACCATCAATATTTCATCTTGTCCTCACAGCACCTGTGAGAGGGAGGCACCACTGCTGTCCACCTGTTATGCCTGAAGGAGGATCACTTACTTGCCCCACAGTGTGTGATTGAGGGGAAGGGCCTCTGCCCAGGTCTGATTGACTCAAAAGTCCTGCTTCCCATGTCCTGCTGCCTCCATCCTCTGTGCTTTGCCTGGGTGACCTTTAACCCAATGCAAGCATGCACGCTCCCTGAGCTGCAGTGCCCTCCCAGCCCATGGGAGCCTGAGGCTGAAGGGAAAATGTGCACCATTGGATGCACAGATCAAAAACACCTCCCATATTTTGAAACAAGTAGAAAAAATTAATAAAACTCTACAATTGAAAAAAAATGCTGCTGGGATATAGCTCAATGGTGGAGCACATGCTTAACAGGTGTGAGGCCCTGGGATCAGTTTGGCCCCCAACACCACACACATACACACTTCCCCAAATCCCCCATGACTCTATATAAAACCAAGTGTAAGCAAAAATAACCAAAATGGTTTTGGCACCATAATGAAAGCATAAATAACTGTGATGGGAACAGACTTCATGGATCAGCAGTGCCTTTTATTTAGCAGCAGAATCAGGCATCAGAGGGGTTCTCTTTCTGGGTAGAAAATGGCCACCAGTTACAGGAGGGGTCTGGATTCTTCTAGGTTACACTGAGAGGTGACTTAATCACTTCAACAGAATGTGTCAGTTTGGCCATTCAGGAAAAAGGTTGTAAAAATTTGAAACTTGTTTTTATTGGGAAAGGATGGAAGGTCTCCATGCTTATCCTTTTCCTCCAGGGGGTCACTGTATTGTAATGGATCAATGTTTATCCAGGGACTGCCATTTTAGGAGTGATGTGTGCTTCTTTCTCAGGGATTGTCTTGTCACTGGGAAAGGATTTATTGGGGAAGGATCAATGTTTTGCTTTCTTTCTCTCTCCCTCTTTCTGTTCACACTATATTGGGAGTTTAGTTCTCCACCAACCATTGCCCCAATCTGTTCTCACCACTGTTCTCAAAAACCTGCCAAATGGGAGATACAAAGGCCCCCTGACCTTGTGACCTTGGGCTGATTGGGAATGAATGATTCTCATTATAAAAGAAAGAAGGTAAGGGAGAAAAGGAGAAAGATCTGGAAAGTAGAGCCAATGATCTGCAGAGAGGCTGTGGGGTGGGTGAGGAGAAAGGGCGGGGCACCTGTAGGCCTATCCTGGCTCAGAAAGCTATAAGATGCTACTCCATTTCCATTTGAAGATATGTATCCTTGGAGTGTAAACTGTTTTTGTCTTGCTGAACTCTTCAGTAAATTATGTTAAACCCACATGTTTTGGGTCACAGGAAAAAAAAAAAGTGGCTGAGCTCATGATTAGTGAGTGTTGTGAAGAATAGCTCCATTTCATCAGGAGCCTGGAGGTTGGGGGCCATTAGAACCTGACCCCTAGGAATTTGCAGAAACAATGGAGGTACTCTTAGGATCTCCACAGAGCAAGGAAGTAGGGGTTTGAATCAGCCTTATCTAAATCTCCAGGGGAGGGAAGCCCCCAGCAAAATTCTGGAAGAATCTTAGGCAACTAGAATATTCTAGATAGGGTCCTGCCTTGAATCTAGCAGATGCTCACAGGATTGCAGATTTGCTAAATGTTTTTTCTGTTTCTCTTTTCTTGATCTTAGGTCCAGGGTCACTGTCTTTCTCAATACCTATTGTATCACCTGCTTTCTCAAAGCCTAGGGAGTATGTGAGTCGCCCCCACCTTCCTGGCTCCCTTTACTTTTTATACCATCGCTTCTCCCAGCTGTAGGAGGGGGATGTCCAGCCTATCAGTTCCTGTGTGAAGGAATCAGCACCCCTATGTCCCATCCTGAAGTTTGTTTCCCCTTAACCTGAGTTGGGGGGCAGTCGGGACACAGCATTCCTTGGTGTCTATGGCTCTGTTCTGCCACTGTCCATCCAGTTAGTAATGGCTTTGGAGAAGCAGGGGAAGATAGTCCTCCACATTCTCTCTAGTGAGCACTGATGGAAGGGAGAAGTGGGTAAGTCTCCCTGCTTCCTGAATTTCCCAGGTGCTCTGATCTCTACCAGAAAAATCCCATAGGACTAGTAGGCACATTTATGACATTTTAATTGAAGGGACAGGGGAATCTTAGAATGGCAGTTCTGTGTGATCTTTATCTTACTTGAAACTGTCTAATGTTGGGACATCTTTTCAGGCCTAGAACTTTGCTAGGAGGGTATTCCCCTGATCTATCCCCCTTCTTTGCAGTCACAGACCCACATGCATCCATCTTCAAGTTCTTGAGTTGGGTATACTCAAGAATCATACTCCATGGGGTCCAGGCAGCAGGTCTGCCTCCTGGGAACTTCCTGAGATTGTATCAACAAGCAATGTCTCTGGCTTTTGTTAAGGGCCTGCGGTGGCAGTGGGATAGGTGGCCTCGGGTCCTATAGGTGAGGGTCAATATAGATCTTCTAAAAGCAGTTCTGTTTTTCTACCAAGAAGGCCTAGCAGCTAGCTTTTTTAGTTTCTCAAGAGGAAATTCACCTTATAAAGGTAATAACTCATTTTTCTTAGGGACAACACAGTTGAATCTCATGGGAGGGAAAACATTTTCCCCATTCTGCATGGCTCTGGTCTTGCAGTTTTAAAAATTAGTTCCATTGTTACTGTGTTGGAAAACACTTAACTCTTTCTTGCTTCAGCGGACGTTGGCTTACTTTACAAAGAAAGTACACTTGCTTTTTTCAATACTATTGTTACAACTGAGGTATGGCACCAATTTTTATGGCTTAAATTCCACATTGCCAGTTTATAAAACCTGCATGATTTGGGAGTGAAGAATATGTTACTGTCTGACACATTGACTAAATCTGTTTGAGCTACTGTAATAGAATACCATAGACTGGGTGGCTTATAAATGACAAAAAATTATTTCTCCCAGTTCTGGAGGCTGGTAAATCCAAGATCAAGGTGCCAGCAAATTTGGTGCCTGGAGAGAGCCTGCTTTCTTGCTCACAGATGGTCATCTTCTTGCTGCGAACTTACAGGGCAGAAGGGACAGGCAGCTACATGAGACTTATTTTATAAGATCATTAATTCCATTCTTGAAGGAAAAAGGTCCCATCTCCAACTACCATCACATTGGGTGTGAGGAAGGATTTAACTTATTAATTTTTTGGGGGACACATTCACTGTGTATCATATACGTTATCCAAAAATAAATGTATTTATAAGTACACAATTCTGGCCTGCCATTGTTAGGGGCATGAAGTAGAAGATATGATTCTTGTCCCAACTTATTTTTTCTTGAAGAAAATTAAGCACACAACAGAATTACAGAGTAGACTTGTCTTTCCCAGTAGATCTTTTAGTACTTAATATTTTCCTTTCACTTCCACAGCCCAGTAGGTGTATTCTGTGCCAATCAAGCTGTGTTTCTTCCTGTTCCTCCAATGTACCCTGTCTGTTCATTTACAGATGAGCATAACCTTTGTTAACAGCAGAACCTACAAACATAATGTTCTTTTACCACTCAGAACAGATGCGTATTGTCTTCAGAAATGATTGGTTTGAATTATGCTGCCTCTTTTGGCACTTTCCAAACGTTTCTAATCTCTACCTCAAGACTCTCCTCTTTCTTCAGTGAGATATGACCATTAAATAGAATGTTTATGGTGTGCCATCCACCGGGCCCAGCCTCTTGTGTATTGAGAGGTGTCCTAGTTAAAAAACAAAAACTCTAGAGTCAGACAGTCTAGGTTTCCAGCCTTGGCTTAGGTAACCTTGAGAAATAGCTAACTCCTTGGCACTCATCTGAAAAATGAAGATACTTACAGTGTTTTTCCTCATGGAATCCATGAGACAATTAGGTAGGTGATTACTCCTTAAGAGTTAGCTACGTTATTATAAATAATCTTCCTAGAGTCACATGACTATGAGGTTACCTGGCAGGCCTAGAATCCAGGCCTGGCTGACTGTTTCACAGTCACTATCCAAAATGAGATATTTTTTTTTCATTGATTGGAGAAAGGAGGTCTTTTCTCCCTTAAATTTCCATTCAGAGGGAATCTCATTAGATGCCCTCTTTTTTTTTTATGGTTTCCCCTTCCCCTCCACATATATTTATGCTTGCTTGTTCTTCCTTGGAGGAAGAAGAACAATTCATCTGGTTGGTTAAGTGTCTATGAAGGACCTGAGCATATCCCTTCTGCCTTTCTCTGCAACCTCTCTGCCAGTAGAAGATTTTTAGTCTCCTTGGCAGACTTGCTGCGGGGGAGAGTGTGTCCCCCAGGTGTCCAAAACTGCCAGTTCCTGATGAGTATGTATTTATTTCTTGTGTCTGGTGTTAGTAAGCCCACTGTGGCTACCTGCCCAAACATGTCCTTCTACCTAGGCCTTATCAATAGATAAAGCTGATGTCTTGATACTCATATGCCTGACACCTGTGACTGTCTCCTCATTAGTACTGGACTCAGATTTGGAAAAGGGAGATGAAGTTAATTAACCCTTCAGACCCCAGTTGTATCCTTCAAACAGACCACCAAGTTCTGCTGATTCCTAGTCTTCTAAACTTGATTTTTTCTTTTGGCTTTTCTGCCACTTCCTTAATGTGAGCTTTCATCAACATTGTGGTATCTTCATAACTTTTGTCCTTGCTAATATAATACTCTTGCCTCTGTTTTAGCCCAGTCCTCTTTACTTCCTGTACTCCGGCTTAGCCCCAGAGTGTGGATATGATCTTGACACCCTCCCATCATCAATTCTTAAGGGGCTCCCCTTCTTACTGACATGTCTGCCTCAAGTAGAGGAAGTTCAGTCAATGAGAGCTCATGGTGATATTCTTGGACTTATCAGATTCTTCCTTTATTCTACAGCTTTACAGATAATGTTTCCTCACTTTACACTGTTCTTTTCCCCTTCTGCATCTGGCCACCAGAAGTTCTTTGGCAGGTGACTTAACGGCCATCTTCTACAGGAAGTCGTCCCTTTCCACTCACTCCATTCTTCTTCTTTTTCTTTCTTTCTTTCTTTTTTTTTTTGGTACCAGGGATTGAGCTCAGGGGCACTGAGCCACATCCCCAGTCCTATTTTGTAGGGTCTCACTGAGTTGCTTAGTGCCTCACATTTGCTGAGGCTGGCTTTGAACTCACAATTCTCCTGCCTCCCAAACTGCTGGGATTACAGTGTGCACCACTGTGCCTACTCACTCCATCCTTCTTGTGGGCTCTATAATGTTTAACTCACAGATTCACCAATGTCTGTGTTTGTTTCTCTACCATCTTAGTGAGTGAGTGTCTTTAGTACTGAGCCCAACTTTTTCGTCCTTTAAAGGAATTGTGCTTTCATGACTTCTTGGTTCAAGTTGACAGGCACATTACAGAGGAGGAAATCTGAGTAATGAATAAACATATGAGAAGCAGCTCAACCTCACAGTGATTCGGAAACATTCAAATTACGACCCCAAGTGGATGGGGTCTTAATTCACTTTAAGGATTGATAAAAACTAAAAAGTCTAGAATCAAGTGCTAGCAAAGACATGAGCAGTAGATCCTGTCATATGCTGCTGATAGGAGCAGTAGTTAGAACAATGTTTCTACAACATCTAGTGCATTTGAAGGTGCATGTGTGCTGTGACAATTCTATTTCTAGCTATATACTCTGGGATAACTTCTTGCACACAAAAAATGCAAGAATGTTCATTGCAGCATTAATTATAATAGTAAAAGTTAAAGGTGTTTAAATGTCCATCAACAGATCACATAAAATAATAAAACAGTATACTCCTGACATAGAATATGATTTAGCAGAGACTATAAGTAAATTAAAGTAAAGGCTAGCAATACGAATACATCTCATACACTTATCATGAGTGAAAAAGCCAATTATAAAAGCATACTTACAGTATCCCATTTATTTAAAGCTTAAATAAATAATCAAGAAAAACATTAATACGTAATTTAAGTAAAAACATGTGTAGCAAGAACATAATGGAATATTTGTGAATGATAAATTTACTCCCAGAGGTTTGTGGAATTACCTATGGCAGGAGAGAAGGCAGGGGCCTTCACTGTATTTCTAATGCTTTGTTCTTAAGCTGAGTAACTGAGACAAATGTGTTCACTCTCTTGTCCTTGATTACTCTATTATCCTCTGTATCTAATTTTTGAGCAGAGTCTTTCATTACTAAAAGAAAATTAAAAACAAACAACAAACAACAATTAAGTATCAGGGTTGGACTTGAATTCAAACCCTGTTCTTCTCCTTACTAGTGTGAGAAAGTGCCTTAAACCCTCTGAACTGTTTCCCCATCTGTAAATGGAAGACAGTAATTTCTTAGAGTTGTGTTAGAATCTAATGAGATAATGCAGGTCAAGCAGATAGCAGTGTCTGGAACATGTATTGAACATTTCCAATCAATGTTGGAAATGATAATTCTAAGAAAGCTCCTGATACACACTTGCTAAATTTTAAGTGAAATAATGTCAGTTGTTAATAGTAAATATATCATCTGTTCCCTTCCTGCCTATCAGAGTCCCCCAGATCTCAACCCAAAAGGTGAATGATCTATTCAATTTTTCATGTTTAGAGTTTAATTAAGTTTTTCCTTTAGGTTATGGCCACACAAGTCAATATTTGTTTTTAAGGCTCGGTTAATGTCCCTGACTTTTTCAGATAATTTAGATAGATAATTGAGGTGCTTCAGGCAGAGCCTGTCTAAACACATAGTTTGTCTAGCATAGAGGAATGCTTGTGATACATTAAATCTCTCTCTCTTTGTCTCTGTCTCTGTCTCTCTCTCGCTCTCTCTCTCAAACACACACACACACACACACACACACACACACTGCAGTCTATCCTGCACACTACATCACACTATTTATTTATGTATTTTGGTACTGGGGATTGAACCAGGGGTGCTTAATCACTGAGTCACATGGGCAGTCTTTTTATTTTTTGAGACAGGGTCTCCCTAAGTTGCTTAGGGCCTCAATAAGTTGCAGTCCTTCTGCCTCAGTCTCTGGAGTTGCTGGGACTACAGGCGTGCACTATCTTGCTATGATGCATTATTCTTCTTGCTTTGAAGTTTTCTAGTGGGTTTTAGGTTACTGTACACTAACTGTAAGCCAAGTCCTGCAAACTGAGCCCCGACAGCCCAAGTCATCTCTACTGCCCAGTGTAAGCCTGACTTTTCAGCCTGTCTTTGCTCCAGCCAAAGCAAGTGATTGTCTTGTTTCACCTCCACACCTGTGCTGCTGTATCAGGCCTAGGACAGTCTTGGAACATGCAGGCCTTGTCAGTCTGACTTCCTTTCCCATGGGAGAAGGCAAGGAACAAAAGAAAGGTTCCCTGTATGGGCGGCACAGGAGAATAATGCCCCAAACCAGCATGGTAGAAAGAAGGCAGGTATCAGAGAGCTGGGATAGAGCAGACAACGTGCAGGATTTATGTAATAAATTTTGTAATAATTCCCTCCTACCATAAAATTGAATAATAGCTGTAAAATCAATTAGGAACATCATGACTTAATGTTCTAATTAATTAAAACCCCATGGAGATTCTAAAAGTCTAGTAAACAATTCTTTCTGTGTTGCAAACCTTGCCCAAATATTCTGGAGCTAGAATTCCAAGGTTTGAATCTTAATTCTGCTGCTGCACAGAGAGGTTAAGTAGCTTGGGATCCTTAGTAATTGCTCTGTTTTTTTTGCCTCTCTAAGATGAGGGGCAATAAGAGTGCCTATTTTATAGGATTGTTGTAAAGATTAAATCAGTTTATGTCTGTAAATCCAATATTCCTCTTAATAGAATGCAAAAATTATTTAGTCATTATCCTCTGCCTAATTTGGTCAGGCTAGAAATGGTCTTTGGTATATTAATATAAGTTGCTGGTATTTTTATAGGATGGTAAGAGAATTTGGGGTGCTTTTTATGCAGTGCTGGGGATCAAACCCAGGGCTTTCCCATGCTAGCTAGACATCTGCCCTACCATTGAGCTACATACCAGGTCCCAGTGGTTGGTATTTTTAAAACACAAGCATAATTTGACTGTTTTAACAGGATTATTGTTAGTAGACTGACAAAGATTAAAAAAAAAACAACACTTGATGGTAGATGAAAAGACCTGATAGCAGGCTTTTGTCAGGATCAGGGTGAGATGATAGCTTAGACAAGGTGGTAACCGTTGAGGTGGTAAGGAGTCTGCCCATCAACATCAAAATCATCTGTCTATTCCTTCTTTACTTTGTGGTACCCATATTTACAACAAATGAAGTGTCTTTGTGTGTGTGTGTGTGTGTGTGTGTGTGTGTGTATGTATGTCTTTGAGCTCTACTATATTCATTTTATCTATGTGTTTGTTCTTTGGTGAGCACCACATTTATTTTTAATAAGGCTCTGTGATATGTATGAACATCTGACAGAGTAGGTCCTCATTTTTGCTCTTCATTTTCAAGGTTGACTTGGATATTTATGTTCTTTTATTCTGCCATATGCCTTTGGGAGTAAATGTATGAGTTCCTCAAATCAGAAGTTTTGTTTGGGATTATACTAAGTTTAGGAATTAATTTTTAGAGAATTGTCATCTTTGCTATTATTTCCATGCATTCATATAATTTTCTTTATGTCCTATAATTAAAGTTTTAAAATATTCTCCATAAACATCTTATGTATTCATCCTTAGGTTGAGTATGTTATTCTCTATTTTATTATGGCTGGAATAAAGGAATATTAGTTTTTTAAAATTGACCCTATATCTAAAAATTTTGTTGCAGTTTCTCTTTAGAACTTATATTTTTTTTCTGTTATTTTTTGATTTTTTCTATTTTCTGTAATTCATTATAGTTTGGAACTGAAGTTCATAGTTATTTGCCTGCAAGTTGAATTCCTATTTTAGTAAAAATGAAAAATTCAAGATCCCTTCTTTTTTTGTAAGGATAAAAAAACCCTATAATTTCAGGAACTTAGCAAAACTACAACTAGAAATAATAAACATTTTTGTTCAATTTAAATCACACCAACCACATTATCAAACACAATATCTTTCTTATTGGTAATTATAACACCAGCAATAATAAAAATATGCATCTTTCAGTTCACATATATTCTTAGCATAAGAATTCAGAAATATATATGGAGATCTCAATCACTAATTCTTAAGTTTATTATAGTGCAGGTAAGTGTTATTTTTAAATTTTGTTCATAATACATACCCATCTGATTAACATTATATTGTTTTCTATTTTGCTTATATATCACATATATCAGTTTAACACATGGCAGGAAATATATATCAATAGTAAAATTCACCATGTATTTAAATATTTAAGAAAAAGACTGTAAAAGGCATTCATTTTCAATTTTGTTTATTTACAAATTCTCTCACATAAAAGGATGCAGAAATTCATCAGTTTTCAGTCAACTCAGAATTATAGTTTTTCAGATGAAAAAAAACCATCCATTTATGTGGGTTTATAGAGAAAAATTGTAAATTTCTGTGAGCTACTCAAATAATAGTATGTGTAGTCATATTACCTTTTAGTGAGTATAAATATTCAAACTGGAAAGTAATTTTTAAAATTTCTAACATCAGGAACTATTTTTCAGCCTTATAAAATACCAAGAAATACTATTTCTGTTGGGAACAGTCCTGTGGAAACACTGGCACACTGTTTTCTAGATTGTACATAAGAACATACAAATTCATTGTCTATTACATGATATTCTCTCATTTAGGAGTTTGAAATGTTCCAAATGAAGGAATAAATTGTATGCTAACCATGTCTCCTGAAAAATTAGAAGGCACATAAATCATCAAAGGGAAGAAAATAACTACATAAATTATGGAATACTTACTTGATGGAATATTAGCAGCCATTGAAATTTGAAAACTATACAATAAAGAAAGAAGTATCTATGCTGTTAAGGAGAAAAAATCTATATAAACAAAGATCTTGAATAGATCTTTTTTTAAAAAAAAATACTTTTATCTCATTTATTTATTTTTATCTGATGCTGAGAATTAAATCCTGTGCCTCACACGTGAGAGGCAAGCGCTCTACCACTGAGCAACAACCCCAGCCCCTCTTGGCTAGATCTTGTTTTGGGCCAAGTAAGAAAAATTAATAGTTACTAGGGTGGTAAGATCATGGGAAAACCCTTCAATCTCCAAATTTCCTGTGGTAATTATAGTCATAGCTGCAAAAACATCTTGAGTACCTGTTTTTGTGCCAGGCATCACACACTTGATACATATTTACCCCACCTTTCTATACTGGGAATTGAGCTCAGGGGCACTTTACCACTGAGCTCTGTCCTCAGCCCTTTTATTTTTTTGAGACTGAGTCTCACTAAATTGCTGAGGCTGGCCTCACACTTGCTATGTTCCCGTCTCAGCCTCTGGAGTAAATGGAATTACAGGTTTGTGCCACTAGGCTTGGCTATAATATGATTTATAATCTTGGAAAAGAAATCTGTATCAGCACATCCAACTTTTAGTAACACCAAGGAGGTCTTGTTCCAACACAGATTTCAGGGCCCTGCCTTCAAATATTACCATCCAGCAGGTGTGGAGTGGGATTGAGAATTATACCTAATGAATTCCTAGAGATGTCAGTGCTGCTGGTCCAGGGTCCACACTTTTAGAACCACTGACTTGAGAAGAGGAGAATGTTGTGAATGAGAAAATCAGAAGTCAGTGCTTAAATAACAAAGCTAGTAAGTCTTAGGACCAGCATTTAACCACAGGTTTGTCGAACTCCATGGTCTGTCCTTTTTATGCTCCATTTGCCCATGGAGTGCCTTATTACTCAACCACAAAGTGTCTTGGCTCTCTTGTCAGGCTTATCCTCCTAGGCTGCACCATGGCTGGCCAGTTAAGAAGAGACACATGTTTAGCACTCTGGGCTCCAAAATTCAGAAATTAAGATCTCATTGGTATTCCTGAATTGAACTGAACTTAGGGGGGATTCCTGACATGTGCAGAGCTCTGGACCAGCTGGTACATGAAGTCGGAATGCCAACTTGCATAAGAAATAGAATTTCCATGGAAGCAGACCTGCCTGTTTGGCTTGACCAAGAATACTCTCCCTGGAGATATGTTCTGTGCCTGAGAAACCCAATTATCAGGAGACTGCTTGGTGACCATGGAATCAAGACTAAGGGACTTAATGAATGATTCTATGTCACCAGGCTATGCCAGCTCTACCATACTTTGCATGACTTTACTTTCCATACCTGGTGCATACATTTCCAGAAAAGAGACTGCCATACCAGGATATTGGTATGGGAACTGACTGATCATGCACTAACTGGACAAGTGCTTCACAGATCCCTGGATGAGGTCCAAAGGGACCTGACACTCCTGGTCCCAGATGCATCCTTTCTCCTCTGTTCCTAAGGCCATTTAGTCCTCCTTTCTGTGTTTTGAGTGTCTTAATATCTTCAATCTGATGAAAATCAAAATCTGTAGATCTGGGAACCGCTTTCCTCTTCAAGGTGACCTTGCATGTGTCTATTCTGTTATATTTTTAATTCATAATTATAGTTTAACTCTCAGTGGGCAATCATTCCTATCTAACTAATGGCTTGCTTTTTGGTTTGTATTATTAAATTCATGGAGATACTGTTTTTTTTGGGGGGGGCTTTATGGATATAAGCCCAAAAATACTGAAATAGGATAAAGATTATAGTCAACATCTAGAGTGTTAGTGCAAAAAGACTGGCACAAACGCAAACTTCACAAATCAGCTCAATGCTTTATTCAGGAATGATATTTCTCACAGGAGCAGGGGATGCAGGGACAAAATGACGCTGTAGTGGGACCCAATTTCCTGGTGGAAAATAAGCTCCCAAACAAAGAAAGGGCCTAGGCTTATATAGGTTATTCTGAGAGGTGGTCTAGTGAGCATATAAATTTTCTTTGGGCACTCAGGAATTTGAAGTTTGTTCTATCAATCAGTGAAGGGGTCAGTTTTAGTGCTTAGGAATTTGGGGTCTATTTTATGGGGCAAAATGGAAGGGAGTTTAGGATCAGTGGTCAGTTTCTGGGGTTTATCTTACTGGACCTGATGGAGGGCCTGGGGTCAGTGGTTGGTATCTGGAAAGGATTTGTTTACAGAAAGATTAATGCTTTGGCCTCTTCCCAGAGACTGCCTTTCCAGAGTTGATGGACACCTCTTCCCTAGGGTTTGTTTTATCACCAGAAAAGAATGTACTGGGAAAGGATCAATGCTCTCAATGTACGCCTTTCCTTCTCACTCCCATTTTCTCAGGTCTCACTACTTTTGGGGTTTGTCATTTTCCATATCTAATAGGGAGGAAGGGCAGAGAGATCTCTTCTCTGGTTAACTGGGTAAGATGTGGATGGAGAGACATAAGTTTTGTTCATGAATAAAAATCGATTCAAATAAACACAATGAATTTGTTGACACAAGTAGATGTTTGCCCTCACGGGGTTCCTGGCCAGAGTAGGACATTTGCAAGCCCCTTTTACATTCTCCAGATGAGCAGTTCTCAAAGTGTGGCCCCATTCAGCAGCAGCAGCAGCAGCAGCAGCAGCAGCAGCGAGATTGTTAGAAATGCACATTCAAGGGCCCCACCCAGAACCACTTAATAGGAAACCATAGCAGTGGGGCTCAGCAATGTGAGTTTTAGCAAGTCTTCTAGGTGATTTCAATGCTTGCTACAGTTTGAGAACCACTGCCCTACACCTTTATGTGTAGGTTACTTGGAGAAGGAGCTTCATATGTTCTAATGTACTCCATGTGCCGACCACATGGAGGTTAATATTACATTGTCTGTACAATCCTTTCTTGGAGAGATATATACATTTGTATTAGTAGTCCTGATGAAAGGTAACTAGGGCCTGTCTAGGATGCTCAGGACAAAGAGGATTATCGGGCAGATAAGAGGGTTATTGGGCAGATCACACCCATGGGGAGCTCCATGGGCCCAAGAACCTGAATGTTTTGCATTAAGATCACTTATGGCCTGTGTGACTTAGGGAAATTACTTAGTCTTTCTGTTCCTAGTGGCCTTATTTGTAAAATAGGGATAATAATAGCATCATCCAATAGGCTTGTATAGAGGAATAAAGCACTCAGAGTGCTTGACACATGAGTGCTGTATAATGCATATTAGTTGAAGATAAACACTTAGAAGATGTCATTAAGTCAAAGGAAGGTTTTACAGATGGTTTCAGAAGTAGCTGGGGAGTCTGAGAGGGCTGTGGAGGATCTTCTTGGAGATCATCCATGAAGGTGCCTCTGCGTTTTCCACTCTATCACCTCCTAAGGTTGGCTTGCTTGCAGCACTTGATGGTCAGTGCCTGCCTACAGGTGCCCTAGTGGTGAGAAACCCACCAACACCAACAGTACAAAACTGTTACCATCGTTTTTGTCCAAGTATTACATTCTCCAGATGAGCAGTTCTCAAAGTGTGGCCCCCTCCAGCAGCAGCGGCAGCAGCAGCAGCAGCAGCAGCAGCAGCAGCAGCAGCAACAGCAGCAGTTTGATTGTGGGGAAAAGCCACAAATCTTCCTTCATGGAAGATAGTTTCTTGGTTATTTAGGATCATCACAGGCATTTGTCTCTAAGGTAGGGCAAACTCAGGAGGGTCCCCACTTTTTCCCCCTAGAATTATTTAAAAGTTACCTCTTCCTAGGGGAGACCACAAACAATACATGAGGCAGTTTTGCTGTTTTTTCAGAAAGAAGACCTGACCTAGTTACTTCCCACTGAGGAAATGTTTGAGACTTGAATTACAGGACATTCAAGTTTAGAAGTTTCTTTAATTTAGAAGTTTCTTCCTTTATGTCTGGGACTGCATTTTTAAATTTTAAATTTAATATCTTGGCAGGTGGTATATAAGCACTCAGGAATTTTACACTCACAATTTGTTTGGTGTGCTGGTAAGGTGTTTCTTCAGGGTGTAGTTTTTCTTTCTCCTGATTATAGCATAATTGAAAGATTTTCATCTATCAATTCATAGGAAGTTGGGTATATCCTACCTGTCTTTGTGCATTAAGCAGTAGTTTCTGGATCTTATTTCTTACAGTTTAACAAGGTTTTTTGTTTTTTGTTTTTGTTTTTCCTTTCAATGGAATCTTTCAGTATTTTCCATAGCTATTTCATTGAAGGAGAACAGACATTTAGTTTGTGAGTATGTAAAGAGTGAACTGATATCAAATTATACTCAAGGTCTTTAGGTGAAAATGTGTTTTGAATAACAAAATAGAGGACTTACGCAGTAAGAGAAAAAGGCTGCATGTCTTTAATTTAGATTTGGAGTATAAAGATTTGATTTGAGATCCAGGTCCATGCTGGTCAACCTACTGATTGAAACAGATTATTATTTCTAAAGTTTATTTGCTTTTATACAGATGTGAACAGAACACTTTGTACAACTCCAGCTCTTGCCAACAATCCTTTAAAAGACAGATATTTATGGGGCTGGGGTTGTAGCTCAATGGCAGAGTGTGCACCAGGCATGCTCAAGGCCCTGGGTTCAATCCCTGGCACTGCAAAAACAATGAACAACCAAAAGATCAACATTTATCTTACCCACTCCTCATCCAGTATTGTATTTGCTCGTGTGTGGGACACAGGCTATTCAAGGCATGGTTTGTATTCTAAATAAGCTTTAAAAATTGAGGTAAAAAGAACTAACATGCATGCAGAAATTTCACGAAAAACTATATATTAGAGGAAAGTATATGTTCCCCACCTCTGGCTTTGTTGAGGAGGAAATCTTCTGAGCCCACCCCAGGCTTCTCTCCTATTTTTTCAATCCATCTTCATGGAAGGGGGAGAGTGACTCATGTAACAGATAGAACATATTCCATTCTTCTTCTTCTGCTGAGCCAACTTGTCCACATACAGTATGAAGCCAACTTGTCCACATACAGTATGAAGCCAACTTGTCCACATACAGTATGAAGTCTCTTCAATGCTTCTCTTCCAAAGTGTGTGTCTCATCTGGGTGTACATCCTCCTCTTGCCCAGGGTCAAGGCTGCCTGAGATGGGGGGTAAGTCTGTCTAAATAGATGAGGGGTGGGTCTTAGCACACCCTCTTGGTTATAGATTAGATATTTTCATCTCCATATTTAATCTTTGTTTTAACTCTCAGTTTTTACAGTAATCAGATTAGAAAGAGACCTGAATAATACATGATACTAAAGTAAATATCCATGGTGCACCCAGGTGGATCGTGAGTGGTTGTGGAAGACCTTGTGAAGATTCACTGAGGTTGGATTTTAAGGAAAGAAAATAGAAAGGAGAGGCAGTCTTTCAGTCTTGTTTGCAAATTGCTTTAACTTTTAGGCTAGTGAAATAGCACAATTATTTTCCTATGTCAGATATCTCCATGGCAGTAGAAAAAAGATTTTCATGCATATCACAAAGGAAAGGAAATAGAGAGGGAGAATTCCAGGTTTTCATACATTGTCAGGTTTGTGGAATAAAGTAAGATTATATTCACGAATGGTCTAATAAAAGATCCTCTAAAAAAGTGTTAGTTGCCCAAATTCAGCAGTCCATCTCATGCTAGTCCTTGGAGAAATGAGGACAGTCTGCCAGGGGACAATGGTGTGTTTCCATCTTGCTAATGGTGCAGAATCAGAGGCCGAACATGGAACACAGCCTTCTGAAGACAGGTTTGAAGGCAGCTCTTCCCAGGCAGTGTGACTGTAGGCAAGTCATCCCAGTGCCCTTCTGGTCCCTCGGAAGCTGGGATGAAGTGGATGTTTCTGAAGGCCACTGACAGCTCTCGGAATTTCTGTTAGAAAATTTGTGTTAACTAACCCGGGAGCTCTATAAAACCTTGTGGATTTGAACACACACAAAAGAACAGAAAATGTCTATTATCTCCAAATTAACCTTCCTACTGTGTTTTCAAATAGATCTCAAATCCCCATTTACATGCTGCAATGGTAAAAAGTCCCTAGAAGGTTATTTGAAATCTGAGCTGATAACGAAAGGAATTGATTTTCAGTAAATATGACAAAATGACCAAGAGGGATTCAGGACAGTGTCTTGCCCGCTGTGATGTTTAAGAAAAGGTCATTGACTCCAGATGAGTTTAAGGCGTCTTTGGCATGTCACAAGCATTCCTGTTCCTTCCTCTTTCCTTTCTCTTCTTCCATGTTCTAAACATCCCCTAAGTCTATGCCAAAACAAATTACCAAACGTTGGAAGAGGACAGTTGGGGTCCTGATGTGTTTATTTTTGCTTTATTTGTTCTGGATTTGGAGCTAAACCTTCCAGTAGATGAACTGTATCAAGGTCTTTTCATTTCATATTGTGAAATATGTTGTTATGCACCGTTCATTCTATCAAAAATAATGAAACGAGTTTAACCTAAATTAAAATGCATAGTGTGGACCCCTCAGAGGGGGCTTTTGAAACACCCAGGCACAAAATGTTGCACAGACTTCTTGTTAACTAAAAAATCATTTTAGCAAGCACCCCTTCCTGAGGCCTTGTGTAGGAGCTGGGTCGTTGTGAGCCTCCCAAGCTGTAAGGTAGGTGCTTGATATTACACGCATTTATCTCAGTTGCCAGGAACTCCATATTGCCATCTGTCTCAAGCTTTGCCAGAAGCTACCTGTGGTTTAAAGGCCAGAAAGGTCTAGACAGCAGGGGGGCTTAGGGAAATAATGTGGAAATAAAATACTGCCATTTTTTTGGTTAACTCTCCTCTTGACACACCGTGTGGGGTGTTCAGCTTTTTCTCAGGTTTCATGCTGCGAGGATACTTTCATGATGTTATTTAAAAAAGACAAAACCAACTCCCTACAGTGGACCCAGTTATAACATGGTGTCTAGAAATATAGTTGTCAGCCCCTGTGCTTGAGCTGTTGGCTAGAGCTCGGGATGAAGAAGTGAACCTCTGGACGCAGAGCTTTCCTTATGGAAAGGCTGAGTTTACTGAAGTTTAGACCCTCTATAGTCAAAGGAGATGATTGAACTAAAGCAGTGGTCAGGAAGGGTTCAGAAGGATCCTCTTTCAGGCTGCACTTCTGGTAATTGTCTTGGTGCATTGGAATTAATGCTGACATCTGTCTCTTCTGCCTTCTGCCACTGCCTTCTGGAAATCAGATTTAAAAACTGTGGCTATTGGATGAACTGTAGATTACGAAGGGCTTAACTGGGTATGAGAAGGGGAAATGGAAGTTGTCTAGGTAAATGAAAATGGCATAGTGAATACGTTGCAGCTTCTACTGCAGTCTCAAAAATCAAAGCCTAACTCATGAAATATGAATTTGAAAAAAATGAGTAGGTGAGTCTAAATGATAATTAGCCAGCAACTCTGAAAGATAAAGCATAGGCCAGCTCTCTTGTTACTTGCTTTGTTACTTTGACCAAGGTCAAGTAGTTATCTTGCCTCAGTAATTGCTTGTAAAGCATCCAGTTAGTTAGGATCACTGTAGGCTTCAGGGTCTTTGGAAGAGCTGGGCACTAGAAATGGGGAGATGAGGTCATGGAGCCCCTCTATCTCTAGCCTGCTCTGCTTTCTTGGGCAGCCTCAAGTGAGTAAATTAGTGTTAAAAGTACTTTTTGGGCTGAGGCTGTAGCTTAGTGGTGAAGTACTTGCCTCGAATGTGTGAGACACTGGGTTCAAACCTCAGCACCACATAAAAATAAATAAAGATATTGTGCCCATCTACAACTAAAAAAAAATTTAAAAAAATTTAAAAGATGCTAAAAGTACTTTTCAAGGGTAAACATCTCTTCCTTTTTCTTTTTGCATTCTTCTTCTGGCTGATGATGGAGACAGCCGAGTCCAGGTTCTTGAAGGGTTTTTGGTTTTCAGTTTAGTTAAAGAATAGTACAAGGGCTGGGGTTGTGGCTCAGTGGTAGAGTGCTCACCCAGCACGCGTGAGGCACTGGGTTCGATCCTCAGCACCACATAAAAATGAAATAAAGATATTGTGTCCACCTCCACCTAAAAAATAAATATTAAAAAAAGAGAAGAGTACGAGTCTTCAACAGGCAACTGCATGGGTCAGAGGTCTCCATGTTTGTTACCAGTGTCCTGGGTCAGAGGCCTGACTCCAGGGCATTCCAACAAATCAGGTCTGGCGTCTGGCTTCTCACAGCAGAAACCAAATAGAGAAGGTAATGGTGAAAAGCAGGAAAGGAACTTTAACCAATGTGGCCATACTGGGAAGGTAAAGTGAGATCCAGCATCTCAGCCTTGTCTTTGGGATACATCAGGCTTAAACAGAGGAATAATTGGGATGGAGGCAAGAGGTATGTGTAATTAAACAGTCGATTGTGGTCTAGTTGATCTTTATCTCAGTTCTGGTTCTGTGAGCTGGCTCTGGAAAAGTCCTGATCTCTAGAGGGAGCAGTCTCCATTTGCTATTCAGAATATTTTTTCTATCAGGGCTGTGACTCTGGAAGGGGAAACTCAGTTCCCATGAAATCATTACTCCTATGTAGAGGGGAAGTCTCATCACGAGGTGACCCATCTGCCAGGCTCCATTGTTACTGGAAGGGGTAGGGCAGTGACTGAAAACCTCTAGACATCTCTCCAGGGGTCGGAAATAGGATGCTGTAAATGACTTTGCAAATCTGGCTTCAGTTTTAAAGAGGGGAATGAGATAGATTAGGTACATTTAGGGCTTATAAACCTGTATTCCCAGATTTTACATGAATATTCCTTAAATGATTAGTGTGCCTATGTCATAGGTTAGCAGGTTACAAAGTTTAAGGAGATAGACACAAAATGAAGGCAGAGATACTAAGTTTTATTCTGCTTTCAGGTACCCAGTGGGCACCTGCAGACCTAAGAGGTAAAGGCAGTGTAAGTCTCTGTTATACCAGGGCCCATTATGGTGGATCATGAATGAAGGTAGTCTAAGAAGAGAAGAAGTGGTAGAGAACACAGCCATCCTTTGTTCTAAACTCTTCTAACCAGTTTAAATGCAAACTTATAAAAATGGCAACTGTAGGTAGATGTAGTCTCAAATTGTAAGTTGATAGACTCTAGTGTGGACAGCTGGTGGAATCCAGGTAAGTTGAGGGAAATGCTGACTAGAATCTTCTAGGTATTCTTTTTGGGGTTGGAGGTGGGCCCCAATCTGAATTGTAGCTTTTTTTTTTTTTTTTTCTTTTTGAAAGGCTTCAGCCTCATTAGAGCATATCCTGGAAAAATCAGCAGAATTTTAACTGCCTCAATTTCTTTGAGTCAGCATTGGATACTGATGTGCTCTCAGTCACACCTTTGGTTTGTTTTGCAATTCAGAATTTGGTTTCCCTGCTGTGGCGGATGCCTTTGGCTTTGGTTATAGTGCAATAAATTCAAATAAACATTTATGAGGGTAAGTAATCATATTTTATGCAAACAAATTATTCTTCCTTAAAAAGTCACTTTTAAAAAATGCATGCTATTTCTTTTCTCAGTCAGCACATCAACCTAATAAAAGTTATTGTACCATCAAAATTCCCTTCATGACTGTT
Organism: Callospermophilus lateralis; assembly: GCF_048772815.1. Classification (NCBI taxonomy): domain Eukaryota; kingdom Metazoa; phylum Chordata; class Mammalia; order Rodentia; family Sciuridae; genus Callospermophilus; species Callospermophilus lateralis. Next base: position 42,737,702 of record NC_135318.1, on the reverse strand, counting down.
TATTGTTTCATTTATGTTAAATTTAGAAGGCTGGTCTGTATTTTGTTTATTCCCCTCCCCCTATTAAAATTTTGATGCCTTATTACTAATACAAGAAATCATGATTATTTTACATATTGCATAATTATGGCAAAAAAAATAAATTAGAGGTGGTTACTCCTGAGACAGGACAATGTTCATTACAGTTTGTATGGGTTCCAAAGCCAAGGAAACCCAAGAATTACCAGCTCATTAACCCTGGAAAATTGTAATGTAAAGTGTCTTTTTGGTCAAAGTATAACACTTTTCTGCCCATCTTAGGGATCCAATCTGCTTCCTTATCAAGGAATGCCTGGGCTGCTGCTGCTGACTTTATTTTATTTTTTTTTTTTATTGGTTGTTCAAAACCCTACAAAGCTCTTGACATATCATATTTCATACATTAGCATACATTAGCTTCAAGTGAGTTATGAACTCCCTTTTTTACCCCAAGTAACCCATGTGATTCTGCTGCTGACTTTAAATGAGATACAATGGAGAGAACCCATCCTCAACTCGTCTCCTGAGAGTGAAGAATGAAGTGAAACAGACTGATTCCCCCCAGGCACTCATTTGAGCACGTGCATTGGGCTTGCAGGAAGGTGCCTCTAGGGAAGAGAGTGGGAAATGCTTTCAGTGCTGAGGAAAATGATGGGAAAGAAGGATTAGGGGGAATGGTGTGTATCATTGTAAGGTCCAGCCCTACTATAGCATTCTGCTGGAAAAGACCCAGGCAGACAGCATTTATTAACTGTCCTCTGTGGGTGGCCCATTCTATGCCATATACAAAAGTCTTTAAGGAGCTTGCAGTCTGCTGGGGCAGGAGGACATCTTGAATCATCTGAATTCATGGAAGAAACCCTCTAAAACCTGCATGGGTTTATGTTACATTCTATATGAGCATATTGTCTGGTTACTTCTTTGGCATTATCACACCAGTCTCTAGTAGAATCTTTGCTTCTGCATTCTGTGGCAGATTCTGAAGATGATAGCATTTGAGTGGATAAAGCCATAGTTTGCAAGTCATCCCTCTAAAACTGGGGGAGGCAATGTGGAAACAAATACAGGCCTGTTCTAGGAGATCCAGGTCTCAATCCTAGTTTGGCCACTTACTGTGTGTTTTTGGAGAGATTACTTATCTTTCTGCTGTAGTTTGAATCTTGACCGTCCCCCGAAGACCCATGTGTTAAAGGCTTGGACCAGGGTGATGCTATAGGAAGGTGGTGACACCTTTAAGAGTTGGGGCCTACTAGGGGGGGTCTTAGGTCATTGGGGGTGTGTTCTCAAGGGGGATTGTGGAACCCTTTCCTCTTTTTCTGGCTTCCTGGCCAAGAGATGACTGATTTGGCTCTACCATAGTGTGCTGCCTCACCAGAGGCCCAGAGCAACAGGCCAATCGACCAAGGACTGGAACCTCTAAATACAGAGTCAAGATGAACTTTTTCTCTTTATAAGTTGATTATCTTAGGTATTTGTTACAGTGATGGAAGCTGATCAACACAGTTTTCTCGTCTACACAATAGGGTTAATAAGTTGCTACTTTCTTCTTGGGATTATTGTGAGCAGTAAGTAAGAGAACACATATAAAATATCCATCATAGGGCTTGGAATAAAATAGGTACTCAAAAAAATAGTAGCTTTATTATTTTTATTATGGTGATTTTCCTTCACAGTAACTCTACCATAAAACAGTTAAGCTGATTTGCATGTACTACTTAGAAATGCAGTTCACTCTGGTTATTTAAATCCATTTTTATTCCATATTCAGTTTGAAGTATAGTTCATGTCATGAATATTACTTCCAGTCTTTAAATGAGAAACACTCAGAAAACTATTGCTGGCAATGTATAATAGTGATATTTTTGACTTATCATTAAAATAACCAGTCATACTTATAAATATCTAAGTATAATATTTTCCTTTCTACTGAAGGGCAGTATTTTTCATTTGCTGCAGTTCTACCTCTGAAAATAAACAACATAGCATAAACATACCAGCAAGGCTGTCTGGAGCCTAAAAATCAGTGAAAATAAATTTAATTTGAATGAATGCACACTTAACCTCTGTTTGAGAAGATGTGTGAACCAGGGGAAAAGGTGCTGAAAAGTAACTAGCCAAAATGGGGTGCTGCCTCAAATTCTGGCTAAAAACATTGTTATCATCATCATCATCAAGCTTACCTAACTTATCTGACTTAATATCCTAAATTTGTTGTTGATTTCCCTAAAATTAGGTTCTATCCTGAAAAAATATTAGGGGTCTTCAATTCACAAGTGGACTTTCTGGCTCAACGGAGAGCTGCTGTTTGGTTGAGAGGTGCCTCAACAGCTGAAGATGTATCCTTTACCTGTAGGAGCCACAGTCTCTGGTTCTGGTACCAAGTAAGTACCACTTTATCTGTGTGGTTTCTACCTCTTTCCTCCCTAGTGGATTTCTGTTTCTGGGCCCCTCTTCCTGCTGTGACTTCCATCAACCTCCTGTCCTTCTCTATTTTGCCATCATCTCCTGAGAACTACCCTCTTTGTGATCACAGTCTCATCGATTCTTCGTGTTGCCCGACTGCACTTTCCCAGCTTGCAGTTCTCTGTCCTTCCCAGGTCACTGGGCTCCTTGCATCCATTCCTGGAGGCCATTGAGTCACATTCTGAGTTGCCTGTCCTCTGGGCTTTGGCTTGCTATGCCTTGGATTGGGTTTTAAGGAGTCTTTTTACCTGAAAGTAACTCCTGCAGACCCAGCTGGTCCCCATATGCATTGATGCTCTATTTTGAGCCTCACCACAGCTGAGTGCATCCAAGGTGCTCATTGAAATCTATGGAAAAGAACAGTCCATTCTCTTCTCCCCCCCCCCCCCCCGACCTCTCTCTCTCTCTGCCTCTCTCATTTCTCATTAGACTCAGAAACCTGCTTGGTGGGCCAGATGACATCTCAGGGTGTGTGTGTTTGTGAGGGGGTGGGAGGAAGGAGAGGAGAGAGGGAGGGAGAGAGAGAGGGAGGGAGGGAGAGAAGAATTCGTAAGATTAATCTCTCTACCTACAGTTGGAATAAGATTTTTGTCATTTTAAATGCTGGTTGCTTTAAGAGTGTGTGCCTGAGCTACAGTCTGAGATCCATTAGTGGGTCTTTAAATCAATGTAGTAATAAGTTGCAGTCAGCTAGATCTTTTTTCTTTAAAAAATTAAGCAGAATAAAAAGAATCAGAGCATTTTAGTAAGGGTAATTCATCTCTCTTTCTCTATTTACTTATCTGCTCTCATGATTGTGTATGTGTATATTCTGGGTTTGTAATATAAATGTATTTCTTATTGCACTCAGAAAGTTTGAAAGCCACCGTTTTAGTAGAATTAGAGTAAAATTTTACCCAGAAAGTACGTTTTTTTTTTGTTTGTTTAAAAAATTCAAATACTTCCTTGCGATGGTTTTATAAGCATTACTATTGCCTATCTGGCTCCATCTCAATTTGTACAGGATCTGCTTAGGGTAGGTGTTCAAAAGAAAAAAAAAATGAATTGCATAATAGAGTTATCATCATCTCTACCACTATCCATCCTCCTCTCTGCAGACTAGCGAGCCCAGCATTTGGTGCTCAGTAAATAATCAAGAGAGGAAGATGGAAAAGGTTGCTGGAGGTTAAATTTGGGAGTTTAGAGGACAGAAGTATGGATGGAAGGAAGGACAGACAAACATAAACAAAGCTGGAACCCAGAAAGTGAGAAATTCTTTAAGATGTGGAAGATGGGGAGGAGGGTGGCAGCAGAAGGGAGGTATAAGGGAGTCCTTGAGAAACTTTGGTACATGGATGTACAATACCTTTAAATTATGTGTTATATGCTGTACTTCCAAACTTCCAAATCCTCACACAAATACTTATTTGGCTCACAACATTATGTCTATGGTATTTTGCAGAGAATGCAAAAGATGGTGGTCTAAGGACTTTGGTGGTGGATCTGAGAGAGCTGGCTAGGATCTAGAGATTAGCATGAAGCAGGCTTCAAAGTTAGATCTCTTTCCCTAAAACATGACAGGGGAAAACAACATTGGAAAAGATAGGAAGAATAGATTCTGGTATTTGTGGTGCAAATGTCTGCTAGCCAAAGACCACCAGGAACATACATGTGGTTGAAAAATTTGGGCAGTTTTACTGAGGGATGCTCTCAGGCTGTGTTGAACTTTAGGGCATCTCAGGGAAAGGGTGTGGAAAGGACTTACAGGGATGTATCTTGGGTGATTTTGGAGGGTTTTAAGAAAGCAAAGCTTTGTTAGGATTTGATGCTGATAGGTAGTAGGGGTAATTCTATGATTGAATATCTTAACTATGTTATCTGGAGGGAGGCCAGATTATAGCAAGACTGAAGCTGTAGTTGGTAATGAAGCTGCAGTTCCCCACATATACCAGGAGAGGGAGATGTTTCCTACTTTGTGGGTTGGCCAACCTTTTTGTTTATGGTCACTCGTGGAATGGTCATGGCTATGCAGCAGCCTTGTCTGATGCTGATGTTCCAGGAAGTTGTTTATGTCCTAGAGAAGAATACCAAGGCCTAGCTCTGTGTGCCAGGCCAGCTTCTGGCAACACTAAGGCCTGGCTGAAAATTCCAGGCCAACTTTTAGGTATCAAGAGCTACTTATTTCTTAGTAGTATGATTGTTTGAAATAGTATACTTGAATATTAAAAGACAAGATGAACCTAGGGAGCTGTGAGACTGGGGGCATCAGTGTAACAAAACACATTTGTGTGATTTCATGTATGATACAGTTTATGTGTACATAAAAGTTGCCTAGAGAGTTGCTTAATACATGGTGATATATACATTAAGTACTAAGTTCCCTCCTTAATTAATTGATGGAAATTTCACAATCTGTCTTGTGAATTGTAATTACTACCCTCAATCTTGCAAATTGACAAATTAGAAAACTGGGCATCTGAGTTAAAATTTTGTAGTATCACTTGAGTAATAAGGTCAGATGTCTTCAGCAAGAATGGAGCTGATTACCTCTATAAATTGAGATCTTGTAGGTATGGAGTTGCAGACCTCTTTGTGTGAGAAAACCAGAAGCCCTGGGGGATGGTCTGAAACAGGCAGTTCCTGTGAGGTAGATGACTGGGCTGAGGAATGGTGTTGGCAAAACAACATTTGTGTGGCTAAATTCGCCTAAACTCTATTTGAAAGACAGCCAGCTGGGTTTCAAAGGAAAACTTAGAACTATATGAATCATTGCACACCAGAGTGGGTTAATACCATATCACTAAGAAATCACTTACAGCCGTGGTGACTCGTATAACACAGCAATATGCAGACTTTAATTTCAGTGCCATATGGCTTTGGGTTTACTTTTCTGCCTTTGGGGATTGGGTTGGGATGGTTTTTGGCTTTTTTGCATAGAGAATATCATAAAAGCATGATACTATTTTATTAGAAGAATAGAAATTTCAGTGAAATATAGACCTAGGACAGAAAATGGAGATGGAAGGGGATATAACAAATGTGGAATAACTTTTATTGTGCATTCAGTGAGCACTGTGGGATATTCATGACTTCTTTTTGTGGTTCCTGAGGCAGTGGTTGATTTCAGATGCTCTACCTCTGCTCTTGGACTGGAGCTTTCAGTGCAAACCTGTTTCTGGGTATTTGAATTAGGGTTGGCATGGAATGCATAAGTCTAAGTCAAGAAACTGGCTAGATGAAAGACCGAGTTGAGTGGTGATCTTTTTAATAATATAAAAATATATAATATATTTTTAAACTGTTATAATATGTCAGGTCTGGGGTAAGGATGATCATATGTAATCTGAATTAATCCTTACAACAACCTTTTGAAGTAGATACTACTAATGCTCCCATGTTAGAATGGGTACACTGAAGCTTTGCAAAGTTAAATTGCTTGTCCAAGATAACACAGCCATTAATTACAAATTTTAGACTGATGTATATTACAATGTTTGGAATACTAAAAAGTGTTTTAGGAGGATCATCTGTTTAGATTTCCACATACAATTAAGGAAGTAAGTACTCACTGAGCACTTACCTTGCAAGGGACAACGCCAGGCACTGATCTGTACTGTCCTGTGAATAAGTCACTTACACAAGCAACAGCACAGAAGGGGCTGGAGGGTTGGCTGATGACATGGAAGGACATGGGGGCATGTGTCGGTAGTGATTGCTACAGGAAAAATGACCCTATAGAGCACAGAGCATTTCTTTTACATGCATCTTATGGTATCGGATGCTATCTGCACATCCCTGTGAAGAAGGTTGTTTCCCACTTTTCAGAAAAGAACTCTAAGGCAGAGAAGCCTTACTCGACTTCCTTAAAATACACAGGGGTGAGAGCTGTGTCTTCTCAGTGTCAAACTCATTGCAGGCCTGGGGATGTAGCTCAGTTGGTAGAGTGCTTGCCTCGCATGCACAAGGCCCTGGGATCAATCCCTAGCACTACAAAAACAACAACAACAAAAAAAAACCCAACAGACAAAAACCTCATTGCATATTGCCACAGATGCAGGGCAGCTGTCACTAAATACAGAGAAAAGATTTTACTAGAACCGCTCTTCCCTAGTTTAGTCAAATGTTCACACCAATGTCACCTGTGAGCCCTCAGCTGGCCAGGTTCTGGGATTGATACCCCTAAAAATTCTGCAGTTGTCAGGACTATACAATCAGGTGCCAGGCTGGTGACTCTGTCTAGATTCTTGGCCTGAGGTCCTTGTTCTTGCCATCTGCCTTTCTGAACTCAGGTCTGTGATACCCTCTGGCCTGGACACCCGTGCATGCATTTAACCCTGCCTCCAGGCCCCTGATGCTGTTCTTTATCCCTAGGTTCTCTGTCCCATCTTGGACTTGTGCTTTCTTATGCCTTTCAACTGGACCCTGTGCTTTTTTATGTCTTTCAACTCTGTGGATCTGAGTGACTCAGTTATCCTTGATTTTTTTTAAAGAGTTTATAATATAAATACAACTTTTTATTTTTCAGATACAAACATATATGCTTTTAAAAATACATGTGTTTCTCTGCCATTAGATCCTGAGACACCCTTGATATTTCTCAGACATGCTTCTCTGAGATTTTATATTGGGATTATTATTATCCTCTAGAATACTGATTCTGAACCCTGGATGCCCATTAGAATTCCCTGGGGAGCTTAAAAGAATGTCTGGGCCCCACTCCAGAGATTGATTTATTTCTCTAAAGGGTGGGCCCCGGCAACCACAAGTAATCCTAGTATGTAGACAGGCTTAGGAACCACTGAGCGGCACCATCAGCATTTTTAATGTTAGGTGAGACATTAAGATTTGCCTTTAAGTAGGGCTGCCAGATTTAGCAAATAAAAATGCAAGAGGCTAAATTGAATTTGAATTTCAAATAAACAGCAAATAATTTTTTTTAGTATAAGTATTTCCTATGCAATATTCAGGACATATATTTAGTAAAATTCATTTGTTGCTTATCTGAAATTCAAATTTAACTTGGAATTTTGTATTTTACTTGGCAACCTTACATATAGGGAGAACCCCCATCCTTTGGAGAATATTTTTTACTGTGTGTGTGTGTTTTTAACTGGCTTATGAATACTTGAATAATATTGTTCTTCATGCTCATGCTTCATTGAAAAAGAAACCTGAAATTAAGTTTGTGTGCCTAAACACCACCCCCACCTAGAAATTGTGGTAGAGAAAGCATTATAAGAAGCAAATGTTTCAGCTAGCTCTGGGTTTCTAACTGGCAAGCTCCTTACTTTTGGATGCTGTTTTGTGCTTTATCAAGGCAAATCTGGGAGACTCAGGGACAAAGCATCCTGGCATAAGGGGGAGGAGCTTATCCTGGGATGAAGAGAAATCATGCTTTGTCAAATGGGCGCAAAGTGATTGGGAACCAAAATTTCATCAATAATGCATTACATTATTTTGAAGACATTAGAGGTAACTAAGCGTTTACAAGGTTTATGACAGTCCTGACATTTTAATGGGCCCTTAAAGGGAGTGAATTATTAAAAAGCATACTTCAGATGAGGTCATGGACTCTTTGAGTTTAGGGATCAATAGAAATAGCCTGTGTGTGCCAATATGGAGAAAGCTATGCCAGTAATGTGTGCTCTTGGGTTATTATATTAACATGGGACAACGAGAACCAGCCTTCTCCCTCCTGCTCATCTCCCTCAACAAACATCAGGAAAAACAGGTACAGAGCAAGGATCCAGTCTCATCTTTTCCAGTTTTCACGTGGAAAATACACATCAATGTTGATCATTCATTGATTATTATGCTAAAAATACTGAGAAGAAAAAAAGAAGATGTAGTATCTTCTGTCTTCTTTGTCTTTCCCTTAATGATCTGATTATTTTGCCTCAATTTTTTTGTTGGAAATTTTAGTGTTTATCTGACTGTGAACATCTTGTAGACTCCACATGCTAAGAGAGTAAACTTAAAACTTAAAAAAAACCCTTTTCTTCAAATTGAATATTCTGTGCAGATAAATAGAAATTTTCCTTTGAAGAGAGGGCTGGAACCTAATTTTCCTTGGTCAATATCTCCCACCTTTACTTGACGTATTTCTGTAGAACTCCTACAAATTCTATTGAAGCTCAGGTTGAAAAATCACTGTGGTAGACCAATCATCGGATGTACTTGAACTTTTCCCTTAGCCTTAAGTTGTTGTAAAATTTGTAATTGTTATTGAGATGGTTGTTATGAGGGCCAGCCCTTGTTCCTCTGTGCAATCTGTAGAACATGGCAACTTAGGACATTTACTATCAAAATCTTGTTAGCAGAGAGCTCAGTTTTCATTGCATTCTTGCCAATAAGGGGGTTATCTAGAGACTGCATTTAATGGTAGTGGAAAATGGTGCTTGTCATTTACTGCAACTCGTCCTCCTGAGAGTTGTAGATTGTAAGTACTTAGGGTTTTGGTAGCTGTGTGTTGTAATGAAGCAAGCAGGCCAAGAGCCCTGAGCACAAAGGCAATCGAAATGTGGGAGAAAAACAGAGTTTGCAAGAGTCTTGAGGGCAGTAAAGATCTAGTCTCCTGCTAACAGCAGGATTCACAGAATCCAGTCTCCTACATATGCTCTGGTTTTTGACCTCTTGCAAATTGGGAACAGGGGCTAAAACTATACCACAATTTCACAATAATGAGAGAAATGAATGGGAAAGGGGACAAATATCAAAGGAATTTTAAAATTTAGGATACAGAAAAAGACATCTAAAAAGGCTTAGGGCTAGGGGTATAGCTAAGGGGTGGAGCCCTTGCCTAGGTGAGGCCTTTGAGAGTTTGATCCCCAGAAATGCAAAAATAAAAAAGCAGCAGAAATGGCTTAATAATGAGAATATATAAGTATATTCCCATTTATGTATATATGTGTATATATATATATATATATATATATATATATACATTTTTATTATACATAATGTATATACATAAATGTGTGTGTATATATATGTGTATGTATACACACACACACACACACACGCACACACACACATATTTTTCCACATAGAAATGTTCTTAGGGTAATTCTAGAGTTGGTTTGTTATGGTTTGAATATGAGGTGTCTCCCCCCAAAATTTAATGCAGTAAATTCAGAGACAAAATGATTAGATTGTGAGAGAGCAGTGACCTAATCAGTCCATCCTAGTTTGAAGGAACTAACTGGGTGGTAGCTATAGGCAGGGTGGAGCATGGCTAGAGGAGGTGGGTAACTAGAGTTGTGCCCTGGAAGGTGTGCCCATCTTCCCTGGGACCCCTTTCTCTTTCCCTCTCTTTGCTTCCTGGCTGTCCTGAAGTGAGCAGCTTCCTTCTGTGCCCTTTTGTCATGATGTTCTGCCTCACCTTGGGCCCGGAGCAATGAATTGACTATTGACTGAGACTTTTGAACCATGAGCCAAAATAAACTTTTCCTCTTCTAAGTTTTTCTTGTTGGATATTTTGGTCACAGAAATGAAGAGCTGACTAAACCAAGGTTAATTCTGTAGCTCATAGCATCATCTAGAACCCAAATCTTGGGCATCTGTTCCACCGTATTTGGTATTTGTGCTCTGACTTGTCAGCTTAGGATTTCAAGGTGCTGGGTATGTTTCGGGTATCACATGCAGGTGGCAATTTTGATGGAAAAGAGATCTTTTTGTTATGCAGGTCTCCTTCTGTTCAGGGAGAAAAAAATATCCCCAGAGGTCCCCAGCACTTTCCCCCTCACATATCGTGGGCCACCAGGTGAGAAACATCCAAGTGTAAATCACGCAGAGAAAAAGGAAATATTTGGCTTGAGCAAATCATGATTCATCCCCTAGGTCTTAGAGAGGATTCCAATCTCCTAGAAATATTTATCTCTTCTGTTGGTATGAAGAAAAGAGGAAAGAAGTCTCAATTTATAGCATCTACTATAGGTCTTGGGCATGTCATTTTTTGCCATTGTTTTGGTGACACTTCAGTTATCTCTAGTAAGCCCTAGGGATATTGTAAGAATTTAAAAATCAGGTTATTTTTGTATATTTTTAAATGTTTATTCATATTATTGAATTAGTTAAGGGTAATATTAATTTTTAAAGCAAGAAGATTTCCAAGATAATCTTATATTCATAGAATGGTACTGTGAACTATTTTTTAAATATTTTTTTTTAGTTGTAGTTGGACACAATACCTTTATTTTATTTATTTATTTTTATGGGGTGCTGAGGATCCAACCCAGTGCCTCACATGTGCTAGGCAAGCACTCTTCTGCTGAGCCACAACACCAGCCCCTGAACTATTTTTTAATAAAAGCAAATAAGCTAAAGAACACTTTTGAATAAAAGTCCATATTTTACATTACACACCATAATAAGCTTCAGAAGTGTTCAAGTTAAATATAAATGAAAAATAACTCCTCATAAATTCTAGAAAAGCTAGAGAAATAAAGTAGTTTTTTTATCAGAGGAAGATGTGAACTGTTTGATGCAATAGAAAGCAATGGAAGTAGTAACATAAAAGTATTGATATATATGAATATAAAAATGAATTTTTGTATAATAAAAAAGGAAACTAATATAAATGGACAGTGGCTGGAAAACACTTTAATCAAAGGTTAATATTTCTAATCTGTGATTTTTACATTCAAATTTATAAGAAAAAGTACACCTTAAACTAGGATAATCAAAACAAGGAGACAATTCACAAATGTGAGAACAAATTGAAAAAAACAGTTTCATTTGGAACCAAAGAAATTCAGATTAAAGCAAACTTGACATGCAACTTTGTACCTTCTATTACAATTTAAGAGAAAATAATTATTGTTGGGGTATAACTAGTACATTTATTCATTGATAATAAATTGCTATATCTTTTCAAGAATAAATATGACAAAATATGAAAGCCACAAAAATGTTAAAAAGTCTTTTTTCCCCAATAATTCAAATATGCAAAGTTTGTCCTACCTAACTAAATCAAGAGAAGCAAAAAGTGATATATTCAAAGATATTCCCTGTAGTAAAAGCTTTAGTAGAAAAAAACTGAGAACCACTGTTTTATATTGTGGAAATGGTTTAAAAAACTTGTGATATATCCCTATGATCAAATATTATTTGACAATTAAAAATATTAACTCTACAAGCATTACAACAAGGGAAATGCTTATGATAAGAGAATGACAGAAATAAGAATTGCTCTTATATTATAGCAGGTATATAAAACATTTCCACATAGAAGGGAATATGCAAAGATGGAAACCATATTAGGATGATGGGTTACTGGTGATGTCTTCATTGTATAAATATTTCTTTAATGTAACTGAATTATTTATCTATTCATGGGTTAAAAAAATTGTCCTCAAATTTAGTAGCTTCTGTGTATTAAAAATTTGGGAGCAGCCTGATTGGATGGTATTGGTGTAAAGTCCCTGATGAAGTTGTAGTCAGTAGTTGTAGTCATCTGAGACTTGACGGAGGCATAAGTTGCTGCTTCAGATCTCTCTTTCATGACTTGGCAGGAGGCCTCAGTTTCTTGTGCTGTTAGTCTCTTTACAGAGGTTTTGAATGTTCTTGTGACATGGCAGCTAGCTTCTCCTAGAACAAGTGATCCCTGGGGGTGGGGTTGGGGTGGGGGTGGATCTTTTATGACCCAATATCCCATCATACACCATTTTATATGTTTCATTCTAGTTGTCATAAAATAGTAAGTTTAGCTCATATTTAAAAGGAAGAGAATTGGCTTTTCATAGAAGTCTACCAAAAGCATTGTGAACATATTTAAAATCACCACAGTAGCTAAAATTTCTTGTTATTAAAAGTATACTGGAATAGCCTGCTGTGGTGATACATGCCTACAATCCCAGTGACTCAGGAGGCTGAGGCAGGGGGAATCTCAAGTTTGAGGCCAGGGAGACCGTCTCAAAAATACAAAGAGCCAGGGGAATAGCTCAGTAGTAGAATGTCCCTGGGTTCAATCCCTAGTATCCTAGGGAATACTGAAAAATGCTGAAACAGAAAAGTGAATAATCCATTCCACACGAATGAGCTTTGACTCTTGCGTGGGGGAAGTATGAAAACAACAGTGAGACAAAGTGGTCTATAGTGACCAAATTAAAATGCCTCCTCCTGAAATAAAACAACAACAAAAACCTTAGGCGGTATTCCCAGGTGATGGTAATTATTTCTGTCATTCTAATGGCGAGAGCACTGTTACTGATGGTTTGCCCCTCACGTGGGTCCAGAGGGAAGAATGGCATCTTGCTGGCAGATGGCAAGAAATTTCCTCTCTTTCTAACAACACTGCACAAGCTGAGCATAACATTTTCTCAGCTATCTCTGAGGGGCTCTACCTGCCTGAAAGGTCTGGTTGTTAGATGTACATTTCATCTGAATGAACAATTACCTTTGAGCCATTGCAATACATTTGGAACTCAATTTTAAAAAAATACTGAACAGGACATGAGCTGTGGTCTGTGGCCTGTAAATACTAAGAAGGTGTGGAAAAATAAAAGTAAATGTTGGCTGGTGCTAGAGTACAAGTAGGTAGACCAGAACACCCTGTTTGAATTGTGAAACATTTCCTCTGGTTTTATTTAACTTTCAATTTTCCTTGAGGAGTATGGACTGGTCACCTGGGTTGGCTGTTTTTCATGTTCTTTTGTCGTCCTGCGCAGCTTTTGGTGACTTTAAATGTTCCAGGTCCTCTATCAGAGGGCAAGTGAGAAATGGGATGATGCTAATGGTGGTGACAAGAGTAAAAAAACTCTGATGTTTCTCTGAGGGGGAGGCTGGAAAGTTTGCTACAGAAAAAATAATGTTTTATTCCCAGTCGTCCATATGATGCTGGGAGCTGAAAGGAATTTCTATTACTGGCAGTAATTTGGTGCTCTCAAAAGAAAGTACCCTAAGTATGCAGGGATGTAAGTCATTTAATTCAGGAAGCTTGGATTTACAAAACAAGTAGACTTCCATTTGTTCATCAGAACCCAAGTTCTCTAGTCATGATATGCGTGAACTGTCATTTCCATCTACTCATGTTTCTTCTGTATAAGCTGGAATATGACTGTTGTCACATTGCAGAGAACCAGGGTCTTTCTGTCCCTTCAAATTCAGAAAGTGTTTATTCATTGAACACTGATTTACCAAGCACCTACTATATGCTGGTGATAATGTTTTTCAGAACACTCAGCACTTAACTTCCAGTACCTCTCTCAGAGGCTGTAGTGTTTATGTAGCCACTTGATAGTTGGCACTGATAGACCCAGCCTGATTTTCTCTTAAAATTGGGAGCCATCTTGCCACAAAGCCATGAAAAGCTAATTTCAGCTTTACTATAAATTACTGCAAATTCTGAACTAGTTTGGAATGCCTGCCTGTGCCTTGAACTCACCCATGCCTGGCTCTCTCTGACCAGATAGCAGCCCTCTCTGAAACTTTAGTGACACTTCATAAATATTGGCCTTCCCTGGCCAGATAACGACCCTCTCTGAGGCTCTAATGACCTTCATAAATTCTGATGCTGGGGCCAGCAAAAAAGTAAATTAGCCTTCGTGTTATGCTCATCAGAGTTTTGTTATCTGTAACCCTCCTTTGTGTAACTCTCTGGGCTATAAAGCTGGGCTGCAAGAAAGCTGCAGGGCTGTCTTGTTCCCGTGGTTTTTGGTGGGAGAGGCAGCCCGGTCGGTTGAAATAATAAGCTTGTTTTAATTTGATTTTAATTGGAGTCAGTGGTCTTTTCTTGCGTCTTGGTCTAACAGCACTTTTCTACAGTTAATGTAAGACTGTCTATAACTAGTTGTATGACTTGTTTGGTAACAATGAGTGATCCTGGGTGTTGGGGGGTTGACTATTCTGATTTTGCCAATCACTGTTTTTAATTTTGGTAGGCGAACTTTTCTTCCCTCTATAGGTGAATAACTCTTGCACAAAATTTCCCTCAGTGACATGATGCTGTTAAGATCTTCCTTTTCCTTATTGGTCATCTGTTCATCTTCACTTTAAACAGAGAATAACTGACAGTTCTGAGCGTTGAGGGTAAAACACTGTTACCATCTCTTTACAGGCTGGTCCTTTACTAGAACATGTTCGGGGTAGACCTGTTAAATATACAAACTTTAAAGCAGAAAGGATAATGAATTATAAATGGAATCCCAAATAATCCCAAATTATAAATGGGATTTAAAGGAAATTCCAAATAATAAATCTTGAGTAAATATCAAGACATTTCAGTATTGGTGTTCCTCAAGAGAAACCTCACTATTCTGTATTCCTCTATTAAAGAACTAGAAGATAAACAAATATTTTAAAAAATGAATGATTTGTACTGTGAACCATGGAATCCCTGACTACAGGCTTATTTTTCTCATGTAACAAGCTGACATTATTAGGTCAGTGGCTCAATGATATTACAGCTGGAAGGCATCTCTAAGATTCTCTTGGCTCTTTTATTTTTTTTCCTCATCGTAGCAAAAGGTCTCAGCTGACATCACATATGTGTTCAAGGCAGGAAGAAAAGGGGAAGAAAGGATAGTGCCAAACCTGACTCTTATATTTATTAAGAAAGTAAAACTTTCCTCCAAGGCCCCTGCCTGACTTCCCTTGACAGGTCATTACCAGAACTGGGTCTCATGGTGTGTTAGTCAACTTTCTGTCACTGCAACAATTATCTGAGGTACATCAACTTATAAAAGAGGAAAGGTTTATTTTGCCTTGTGGTTTCAGAGATTTCAGTCCGTGGTTGATTGGCCCTGTTGTTTCTGGGTTTATGGTGAGGCCATACATTACGATGAGAGTGTTTGTCAGAGAAAGTCCATTAACCTCACGGCCAGAAGTAAAAGAGAAAGATAAAGAGAATGTTGTCCTATTATCTCCTTCAAGGGCATACTCCCAATAACCTAAAACCTCCCACTAGGATCTCTATAGTGCCACCACCTCCCATAGTGCTATCCCCGGGGTGGCACAAAGGTCTTTGGGGAACATTCAAGATCTGAACTATAGCACAAGGCTAACCCTCAACACAAAAATATATAGAAAAGGGGTCAACAGGGTGGTCATGATTGATAAAGACATCAGAATTCATTCCCTGGGATGGGTCATATTCTTCCCTCAATCAAAATTAAGGTTTTTATTAGCAAAAATAAAGAGGATGGTAGGCAACTAACAACTAACAGAGTTTATTCTCCCGGTCATTGTTGTTCCTGGGATCCTAATGGGATGGGCTCTTCCCTGAAAGCACTGGAGAAGATTACTGTTTTTAACTGGATTCCCACTGTGAGCAGAGCTCAGCAAGCACCACAGATACCCATGTGGTGAGTGAAAGCAAGTTCTCATATGGTCTGTCCTTTCAAGGCCACTGTCTTCTCTTCCACTCACTTCTTTTTTTTTCCCCTCCCCTTATTTTGTTTTTTGGTGCCAGGGGTTGAACTCTGGGGTGCTTAACCATTGAGCCACATCCTCAGCCCTTTTTTTTATATTTTATTTAGAGACAGGGCCTTGCTAAGTTGCTGAGACTGGCTTTCAACTTGCAATCTGCCTGCCTCAGCCTCCTGAGTGCTGGGATTACAGGCGTGCACCACTGCACCTGGCTCCCTCAACTCCCCCCGGCACTTTTTTTTTTTTAATCGGCACTTTTTAAAAATCATACATAGTGATGGGATTTGTTGTTACATATTTGTATGTGTACACAATTTAACAATGTAATCTGGCCGATATACCTCTCCAGTGCTCCCCACCTCCACTCACTTCTTAAGATTGTTGCAGACCAACAAACTTAACCTTATTCCCCAATCTCCCTCTAAGCTCTGTTCTCAAACTTTTTGATACTTGCAGAGCAAACAGCTGAGTTTTTCTGCTTGTCACAGACAGACACATGTGTGCGCATGTGCACACAAGTGCGCATGCAAACACACACAGACACACACTCCACACATTTTTGGACTGAAATTAGAGGACACAGTGGAATGTTGGTTACAGGTGACTATTTCAGCTAACCAGGTGCTCTTTGTGTTCAAAATTAAAAAGAAGTCTCTAAACCCTAAACATAATGCGAGATGAAAATATTTAAAGTTGCTATTGCAGCTCTACCCAATAGAGAGGAAATATAGTTTTTAATCATTTATGGCAGATAATAGGGTCTACTCATTGTCTTTTTATTCCAGCCTTGTCTTATGTTAATGTTCTCTTGCCCCACAGTGTTTCCTTCCCACTCCACTAACAGTAGATTAGACTTACAGTAGTCCTGTTTTGGGGCATAGATGTCAGAAGTAGTTGGGAGGGTAAGAGAGAAAGGAGATTGAAGATATGTTTTGTCACTGTGTCCTTTGGAGGCCATCCTCCTCACCAGAACTTGCCTACATCAGCACAGCAGAGAGAGAGTGGCCGTCTGCTGAGTGCTGCACGTTGCCATTATTTGACAATTGTGAAGCTTCTGTTGAGTTGTTGTTTGCATTATCTTCCCAGAGAAGAGGTGGGCCGAGCATAGGAAAGGTAGCAGAATACAACAGTTACTATTATGGTATTATGTAAAAATGTGGATGTGTAACCGATGTGATTCTGCAATCTTTGTAATGTTTTGAATAACCAATAAAAAAAAAAAAAAGACTTCTCAGGATCAAGAAAGGACTGCTGACCTTGACACCTCCCAGACTGGGATTTCTCCCTCTCTCTTTGAGGACAGGTGTGTTGGACTCAACCAAAGGAGTTCTGTGTAAGAAGGTCCTTTTATTTTTCTATCTAGGGGGTAAAGAATTGTATTGGCCTTTAATGAAAGTTTGCAATTATGTTCCAGATCCCAAAGTGGTTATATTACTGATGTTGTCCTGAGAGGAGAACAGACAGTTTGATTGTGCTGCTTTCCCTCGAGTCAGTTGGGGGGCCAATTGTTCAGAATTAGTGGGAAACATTAGATAAAGCCAAGGCAGGACACTTCTTTTGGGACAGAAGCACATTCATCTAAATTGAAATCTAAGGTGAGCCTTATACTCAACCACAAAGACCCAGACCCTAGCATTAAATTAGAAACAAGTGAAGGATTTGGGAAAATCCCTCCGGCTCTTGCAACTGGTTCATTCTTGAGTGTAAACATTTAAAGGAAGCTGAGCTGATGGTGTAGTTCAGTGGTGGAGCGCTTGTCTTGCATTTTGTTGCCTGGGCTCAAACCACACAACACACGCACGCTCGCACACACCCACACACGCACACATGCACACACACAGCATGAGGAAGTTTTCTTCTAGTCTTTGTGCTGTAACTAACTCACACACAAGTGAGTGAAAATACAAACTCAGAGTTTTTAGTAAGGAAGCTTTGATTATCATTATATCCTTTATGCATTTAATAGAAAACATTAAGAAACATGGAACTTATGCTTTTGGCTGCAGGTAATTTTAAATGAAAAGCGATGTCGGAGCTGTTTCCTTCTTTTCTTCGAATACACTTATAGGTTTAAGAGTTTTCAATTTACAGTGTGGAAAATAATTGAAACAAAATATTTTAAGTGATTTGAGCTAGTAGTTCTCTATTGATTCAGCTTATTTTAAAGGCTGAAGGAAAGGAAGAGATACCCTAGCTTTGGAAGGTTAAAAATTGGCAAGTATTGTCTGCAGAATATGCACTTTTTTCCTAAGTGAAATGAGAATCTGTAACTAGAAGACTGTTGGCTTCTGAATCCTTAGATAGGATCCCATACATACTAGGACATAACCACGTATAATCCTTGTGAAGCTAGTGAGTGCTCTTTAAATTTTTTAAAATTAAATTTAAATATATATATTTTTTAATTTGGAAAGTTTTAGAGTTATAGACAAGTTCTAAAGATGGCACAGAAAAACCACACATGCCCTTCATCCAGCTCCCCTAGTGTTAATCCACTAATGTACACCTGTCAGACACCCACAGGTTAACACTGGGACCTGTGGTCTGAACTCCAAAATTTATTCAGAGTTCACCAATATTCCCACTGATGTCCTACTGCAGTCCCTGGGGCCCTACCAATTCTGCATCGCATTGAGTCATCTGATCTCTTTTAGAATCTCTGTGCTTTGGTGGTGTCTTCACAGGGGTGCAGTGCCATTTCACCATGTCATGTTGGGGTACAATCTGTCCATGTGACCTACCACTGGTACCACCCCCTAGAGAGACCTTTCCAAGCTACCCTCATCTGAGGAGGTGTTTCTAGTTATTCTCCTTTCAGCACTTGTGTTTTTTCTTCAGAATCCTTATCACAAGTGGGGATGGGTGTGTTGGACTGTTTGTAACTAAACTGGAAGCACAAACTGTGAAGAACCACATCTCTCTTGTTCACCTCTGTGTCCCCAGCATCTAGCACAATACCTACTCAAAACTGTTTCCTTCATAAAGAATACACATGGTTTTCTTAGTGAGCATTTTGTAAGCATTCTTATAAAGAGTACTTATTTCTCCATCTGTCATCTGGTGGAATTCTGAGAACTGTCTTCTCATGTCACTTTTCTTTTCCTTCAGACTTTGCCCACAGCACTTGAATAACTGAAATGCAAAATCAAGAAGCAGATAATCAACACTTCTGGAATCTTCGTGACTTTCATTTCCCTCAATCCCTTTGGCTCAGTTTTTCCCTATCTGCCTTGCAGGTGAAAACCGTAGAATAGGAGGAGGGAGAAATCCTCTTTCTATAGGTGAAGTAAATGCTTTCATCCCTGATGGAACCAGTTTGTTTTCGTGAGCCTTTGTGTTCCTGGTTCCTGGGTGGGGGGTGAGTTTCCCTCCCTAATGTGCTGACAGCACTGGCCCAGCGAGTCCAGGCCTGCTCAGCTGTCATGGGAAAATCCGCTTGGGGCTTTGCGGGGAAGGATGTTGTGGGTGGAAGTTGTCAGTTTTAACCTTTCTAGACTCAATTATCTTATTTCTATTGTATGTTATTTCCTGAAATTGAGCTTTTACAAGTGTGGTTTCCAGAATCATTTTAACATGACCTTTTCATGGATAATCAGGTTCTCAGGAACCTGCTGTGGGAAGTCCTGTAGCTGCAGTGTGGTTATGTCTGTCCTTATGAAATCCCAATTCCAGTTCACAGATGAAGAAATGGAGGCAGTTCTTGTGAGGGGACTTATCCATGATGTGAGAGTTTGCGCAGCAAATGCACGATGAGGATGAGACTTGCTGTTTTTTTTTTTTTTTTTTTTTTCAGCTATTTTGCTGCTGCAACTAAAAGATCAATCGACCAGATCAATTTTAGGGAAGGAAAAGTTTATTAGAGGGCTCACAGTTTCAGTCCATGCACAGCCAGCTCCATTCCTAGGGGCACAAGGTGAAGCATCATGGTGGAAGGTGTGGCAGAGGCAAACAGCTCACGTGGGGATTAAGAAGGGGGGAGGGAGGAGAGGGGGGGGGAAGGGAGGGGGAAGAGTGAGGTAGGGAGGGAGGAAGAGAGAAACTCCATTTTCCAGATACAAAATTTATACCCCAAAGCCACACCCCCACTGTCCCACCTCCTTCAGTCATTCATCACCTGCCTTCATTTACCACCCAGTTAATCCCATCAGGGGGTTAATTCACTGGTTAGGTTAAGAGATTTTGTTCTTACTTTGCGGGGAAGGATGTTGTGGGTGGAAGTTGTCAGTTTTAACCTTTCTAGACTCAATTTAGATGTGGTGTCCCCTCCCCCCAAAAGCTTATGTGTGAAACAAGAAGGTTTATTTCTCCTCCAAACCTTCTTGTTTCACACCTAAGTTTTTTGGGGGAGGGGACACCACATCTAAACCATGATACTGTACATGTGTCTAGTGCTTCATGCTGTTAGCACTGTGTCTGAGGTGGCCATGCATAATACTATTTTTTTTTTCTGGGGATCTTTTCTATCACTCTGATTTAGGAGGAATTAAAAACATTTTTCTTTCATTCTACAAAGTAGGAATGTTGTTACTGTTGGGGAAATGTAAGTAAAAACAAAATCTCTCAACCTAGATTTCCTCTCCACAAAGGTAGTAGAGAAAGTGTTTTCTTATTGAATAAGCATTAAACCAGAATGTGACGCATGTCACAGGCAATCAAGATTGCAAAACCAGAATCTCACTCTTTTACATAGCCAAGCAGTACAACCCATTATACATACATTTTTTTTTTTTTTTTTTTTTGTGGTTCTGGGGATTGAACCAGGCCAGGGCCTTGTGCATGTGAGGCAAGTCTCTACCAACTGAGCTATATCCCCAGCCCTACAGATAGGTTTTCAAGATAAACAATAACTAGTTGTCAAGTAAAAGGGCTCCATAGTGCCATTAGTCACACATAGTCATTCTAACTTTACCTGGTAATTGGGGTTTCCACCTGTGTTAGCTTACTGGCTTTAACCAGAAGAAAAAAACAGCTTTCATATCTTATACAACAGGAGATAGTTTTTTAAACTGGAGCCCAGCCCTTGCTGAAGTTAGACTCCTGCCTTCCCACAAACTGGGCAACAGGGGTCCTGCACTCCTGAAGCTTCCATTTCCAGACAGTGGCTCCTCAGTGCTTGAAAAAAGACATTCTCAGGTCATAAAGCAGACAAAAAGGCTATATACTTTTCAAAAGGATTTAGATACATTTCAAAGAGAGGAGAAAGCAGTTACAATGATAAGTTTTCTAAAGTAAATGTTCTAAGTAAAAGGGGGTGGGAGAAGTCTCTTCCCTTATTTTTAGCAGGCAGATTTAAACTGCTTATTTTAAATTTTTATTTGTCCTTACATTACTGCTGGCTCCAGTGAAACATCCCAGCAGGCACTAACCATGGGACAGCCTCTACAAGCAGAGGCCATGTTTTCTAAGTTTAGTATGTATAAGAATTGTCATCAGAGAAACTTATTTCAACTGCAGATTCCTCTTGCCTCCAGCCCTAGGGATTCTGATTCATTCTATCTGAAAAAGGACTCGGGAATCTGAGTCTTTAGTAATTATATGTGAATTCAATACGGATGGTTCTGTAGCAGGATAGCCTGAGCTCTGGAATCAGATCCATATAGCTTTGGGTCTTTATGAGCTTCTCAGCCTCAGGAAAGTGACTTTTCATAGCATTAAGGCCTATGCATAAGGGCATTTACTTGTCAGGGCTGGGTGACAACGTAAACATTCCCAAATAGCGCAAGTGGCATATGCTCAATAAATAGTATCTGCCATTCCAATTATTATTATGTAAGCCATGAACCATAATTATATAAATGCTTTGAAGTGGACCTTTAGTGTAAAGTTGAAAGGTCACAAGGACTGAGATATCTGTGCGATTTAAAGGGTGAATCTGACTTCATGAATGCATTAGATCACACTTAAAAAGAATTGCAAGTAACAGAAATGATCTTGAGTTAGTATAAATAAGACAGAAGAAAATGGAACAGGCCGGGGTTGCAGCTCAGTAGTAGAGTGCTCGCCTAGCATGCACGAAGCACTGGGTTCGAGCCTCAGCACCACATAAATGTAAAATAAAGATATTGTGTCCACCTAAAAAAAAACTTTAAAAATTAAGTATTTAAAAAGAAAATGGGACATATTTATTGTGAGGATAGTGGGTGGCCAGGAATGCATATTTGGGAACTTGGGAGGCTTCCTCAGCACCTGTCCTGTGGGGCTCTTCCATTCGTCTGAGTATGTCTTTGGGAAGCTGCTGCATTTTCTTTCCCCTCTGTAGAAACATCCTGCCTTGAATGTGAACTTGAGGCTGGGCGTGGGGTGGAGAGCCTGCCACCTCTAGCTTACAACCGTGAAATGACAATCCTGAAGATTAAAAGCCTAGGAACTAAGGGTGGAGGAGGAATCCTGCCTCCCTGGTGACACTGAGGAGGCCCCTCATCATCCTAGACTGTCCCCAGCCTCGACTGTCCCTGCTGGACTTCCTGTTATTCGAGGCAAACAAACCTCTCTGTTTTTAAGCTACTGGAGTCCACTTTTCTGCTCCTTTTGGCTGAGCTCTCTCCTTACTGGATTGGGAAGTGGGGAGTTATGAACAGGTAGCAGTCATTCCAAAATTGCAGGGGGGGGGCGTGGACATTTGCCTGTCTGCTCCTCTGGCTGCATGTTTTGGGGGAGATTGTGCCAATTCTGACTTGATCTGCTTTTTTGGTTTGACCAAAGCCTCCTCCTCCTCAGGGTAATGTGAGGTCTGACCTGTTCAGTGAGTTGTGTGTGGGTGGCTGGGGTGACAGTCTACCTCCCTGAGACCTCTGCCTTGTCCAGTTTTGGTAAGGAGTGATACCCCACGGGGAACCATGTCTGTCCTGTCCAGCTCTTTTTTCTGTTTTATACTGTGGAGGTACATGTGTCAAGCCACGGACACCCATATTCATGTCCTGTATTGAAGATACAGGAGGTGATCGCAGGTTCAGCTCCCCCCTGTTCTGTTTGTACCATTGGTTAAATACAAATTATTTCTACCCCAGCTTAGTGTTTTGCGGTACGATTTTTTGCACGAGCACTGCATTTACCTACTCACTGATGCTCTTGTCATCAGCCATCCTCTTTCGAAGCCATCTCTTTCACACTGTAACCAGGGTTTTCTTTTTGAAGATCTCTGGCAGAGGAGCACACAAGCTCCCAGACCTGGATTGGAGTGCCTCATAAATATGTAGGACCATGTCTCAGGTGACAAGCTGAGTCAGAGCCTACCTTTCCAGTTTGGGCACGGCCACTTGTGCTTTCTCTTCTTCTGTGCTACTCTGCAGGACTGTCATTATCATTGAGCACCTGCCCAGCAGGCAGAGGCCTGGATAGGTCCAGCCTACCTTAAGCCTGAACCATGTACATTAGCTCTGCAGTGAATGGGATGATGGGCACAGACCCACTCATCATCCAGACATGAACCACATTTTCCATTTTCTTCTGTCCCATGGCTTGTCTTTCTGAAGAACATCACAGGGAAGAGAATCTAACACAGGATTCAGATATCTTGAATCCTCTCATCTAACAGCACTTTATACTCCAAAACCCTATGAAGCCCTAAAACTCATTAAAAATTTTTAAATCTTGTTTTAGCCTTGATTCTCTCTGTCTAGAACCGAGCATCCAGGCTTCTAATCTTTGTAAGATTGGCAGGTAACCTAGGAGCAAAGTGAACTGTAATTCTAAGTCCCTTGACCATCCCTTGCATTCTCATCTGGAATAGAGACATGGTAATAGAGACACATTTCTCTCTACTACAAGGAAAACAAAGTCAAGCCAAATGATGAATGGTGTTAGACCATAGGGAACGGTGGGGACTGTGGCCAGCTAGAGAGTGTACAACCTGTGTGAGGAAGGTACCTGCAGCTCAGACCCTGCTGATGAAGTCCATGTGGGAGTACAGGTCCAGTACTGCTGGAAAGTCACACATTTTTTTTGGGGGGGAGCTCCTAATATTTAAATATTAGTTTAATATTTAGAACAAACAATACTGTGGATCAATTAAAATGTCTAGGAGTCGCTCAATTACAACCTTTGGCTCAAAAGATGAAGTTGGAGCTCCTTAGCTTGATATAAACTCCTTCACAGTTCCACCATCACTGCCTGGAGTTTTGTTTCTCACTTCTCCTCAAACCCTGCATAGCTGCTCAACATTGAACTTCACATTTGTGCTTAGATATTGTTCCCATGACTTGGTGCTCTTGCACATACTGTTCCTTCCGGGATCATTAAACTTTGTAAGTAATTCATTCTGAAAAGTTCATACTACAGTCATCTCCTATTCAAGACTTTCACAACCCATCTGTCACCTGCTGATTAGTGGAAATATAGTGTCTCTGTTTTCTGCTCATTTTGAGCAAGGTGTATAGTCTTCCTACTGAACTCCTCAGAGTCTTGGTACTTACTGGGTGCCTGCCCATCTTCTCAGCTCATCACTGAGGTTGTCTATAAATAAATAAAACTCACTTTGTGCTGCACACCTTGGATTTAGTTTTCTTGCATGATTCTTTCACGTCAGTTGTGGTAAAATATTTGTGAAAGGGTGATATCAGGCATCGCTTATATTGGTGCCCATTTTGAATGACCTAAAACATAACTACACGGTGTTTTTGATGTATTTATATGTTGCTGATCTCTTAGGACAATAATACCCTTCTTTTGCAGAGAAGGACAACTGGAAGCAACATCCTCCTCCTCAATTAGAACATTAACACCTAATGCCATAGGTTGTGAGCTTTGTTAAGGGCTTATCTAATCAGGCAGGAGTAAGAAAGAGGAGGGGGTTATATGGAACTTGCTTTTTACTATTCCTTTTTCCCAGTGCTATAGCAGGATTAATAGGGGCGTTAAACCAAGGATGAACCCATCTGCTGTTTCCATTGGCAAAGAGGTAAAGGGTAATTAGCTGTGAAATTCCACTTTTATTGAAGTTTACTATTCTAAGTACACTTTCAACCCCTCCCTCTGGCCACCCATGCCACTTGACATTTTTCTCATCTGACAGCGTGGAGAAAGGAATTTTGTAAACGTCTCTCTTGGGGTTAGTTTTCAAAGAAAAGGAAAGTGTTGCTGAGTGCAATGGGCTAAATTATAAATTTAGAGCAACCTATAATTTAAATAAATCCCTAATAATAACAGACTGAGAGCTTGTCAGGCTGCGTTGGGTCTGGTGTGTTTTACATGGCTTATGACAATGGAACCGCCAAGCCTGGCCCTTTAAGTGCTTTCACCCATTAGTTCATCAAGTAATTGCAGGCTTGGAGGCATCAATAACAACAAAGGTTGACACCTTGGGAAGGAGAAGTGAATCTTTCCCCTTTGCAGATCTGGCAGGAAAGAAAAGTGCCTTGATGAATGTTCTGTGGGCGTGTGGATGTTCAGAGCCCAGAGAAAGGAAGGAAGAAGGGTGCACACAGAGCCTCTTTGATTTGCTTAAATGAATGCAGCCTTTCATTTCTACTTCTTCCTCTTGGCTCATTCAGCTTACAATGGTATCTCCGTGGGCTCAATGCTGTCATCTCAGCATGCATATTCTTCAGAAAATGCTATTTCTCAAAATAATGTAAATTTTAAAAAAGTAGTAATGAGCACGGGAAGCAAATATGAAGAAATATCTTCCTAACTGGAGTTCAAACATGAACCAATGAGCAAGTACAGGAGAAAAAAAAAAAAAAATCTCACTTACCTGAAACTGGAAAATTCTTTCCCCCAAATCATTCAATGTGAAAAAGTTTGCATTCTTGGTTGACGCTCATCTTAGAAAGGTCACAGTTTCTTCTGGTTGGAAATATCTATTTGTGTCTCTGGAATGAACAATATGGAAATCTTTTGCTGTAAAACAAGTTTCAGGTCAGTTCAAACAGTTAAATTTGCGTCTAGAGTGATTTCACATTCCGAAAACAATGAGGACTTCAGAGCTTAAATCACCCGAGACTGTGTTCCTTGGGTGAAACAAATTATTGGGAGCTTTCTCTGTGTTATTAAAAATATACATTTTTACTGTCAGTTCAAAATTCACTTAGAAAAGAGTTTGAGTTGCATCTTAAAATCAGATTGCTTTGGAGGGCTCATATTTTGGAGAAAAGAGGCCATAGGTAAATCTGTTTTTAATAGTTCTTCTTGCCTGTAGCTACACGTATCATTCCTCAAGGTTGTGAAGGGTCCACACTGGCGGCCTGTGAGAATTACCTGGGGAGCTTAAAAAATATCTGGATGCTTAGGCTTCCCTCAGATATTAAAGCTTAACTTATGATGGTGGAATGGAAGAGGCGTTGTTTTTGTTTTTATTCTTAACATTCTCCTCAAGTGATTATAATGCGTATTCAGACTCATGCATTCTTGGAACCATGAAGATGGGGTAACTTGGGTTGTGTCCTCTTAAGAGGTATGTTTAAGTCTCAATCACCCATTTGTCTTACTAGTGTGTTTGGGCTGCTGTAAGAAAGTACCATATCCTGGGTGACTTACCAACAACAGAAATGTGCTTCTTACAGCTCTGGAGGCTGGAAGTTCCAGACGAGGCTCTCAGCATGTTGAGATTCTGGTGAAGGCCGTCTTCTGGGTTGCAGACTGCCAGCTTCTCATCGTATCTTCACATGGCTGGTAGAAGGTACGAGACCTCCTTGAGTTCCCTTTCACAAGGGTACTAGTTCCATTCATGAGGACTCTGCTTTCATGATCCTTCCAAAGACCCCACTTTCTAGTAAGATCAATCACATTAGGAGTTAGGGTTTCAACATACAAATTTTGGGAGGACTTTTTTTTTTGGTGGTGCTGCAGATTGAACCTAAGGCCTTATGCATGCAAGCAACCTACCAACTGAATTTTATCCCCAGCCCTTGGGAGGACATTTGTCACACATGGTTCATCCTAATATTACCTGGTAATTGGAGTTTCCATCTTCTTATCAGAAGAGGAGAGCCATAGAGAGAGACACACACATAAGAAAGAAGCCATGTGAAGGTGGAGGCAGGATTGGAGTTAGGCTGCTGTAGGCCCAGGGATGCCAAGGGTTTCTGGCAATGACCAGAAGTTACAAGAAAAAAGAAGAAATTATCCTCATGAGACTTTGGAGGGAACATGACCCTGTTGAGACTTTGATTTCCAACTTCTTATCTCCACAATTGTGGGAGAATACATTTCTTTTGTTTCAAGCCCTTTGGTTTGTGGTGATTTGTTATGACAGCCATAGAAATGAATCTACCTGCTATTCTCCATCATTTAGGAGTATGGTATGAACTTGTAAGAAATAATAAAAGAAGTTTCATTCATGTAAATGAGACTCATTATCCTTGCTAACCCATATGATGGACATCATTATCCAAAGTACATGTATGAAGACACAAATTGGTGTGAACATACTTTATATATAGCCAGAGATATGAAAAATTGTGCTGTGTCTGTATAATAAGAACGGTAATGCATTCTGCTGTCATTTATTTAAAAAAATCAATTAATATATTAAAAAAATAAATGAGATTCATTAGATCATGAAAGAGTTTTCAGAAAGAGATTTTGGACTGTTGCTAGATATTAAAATTGTGTGACTGAACACCCCAGTGTACCCAGGACCGAGTAGATTGTAGAGATCCGCTGTGTTTCCATGTGTCTGTTCACCATGGCAAAGCTTGTAAGAATGTGCTTGGAACTCTGATTCTTGAAAGAAAACAAATACGACTGCATTATTTGTGGGAGAAAGGATACTGCTTTGAAATAATAGGCCATTCATTCTCTTTGATAGAAAGTGCAGTTTTCTTTAGTTAGAAATTATTTCTAATAGCAAGAGGCCCATGCATTCAGGAAGAATTTCTAGTTAAGTATCTAGTCCATCTGTGTTATTGCCAAGGGGTAGTAACAGGATTAAGTATGTAGCAGTTGTATGAACAACTGGGGGGTGGGGTGCTAGGAAGCACAAAATCCGTCCTATTTATTATCCCATATTCTAGGGGTTTTTTTTTGGGTCTGAAATTATACATATTTGATTATGTCATTTTATAGAGCTATCATAGGATATTACACAAACTATAGAAATGCATTTTTTGCTAAAAGTGCTAAATTTGATGTGAACTGGGGGCAGGTATTCTGGATGGCCAATAGTTGCCTTTATTCTCTGTATGTCCTTTCTGCAGCTGTCCCTTCCCTTCCTCAAATTGAACAAGAGCAATCATATTAATTCAGCTTCTGGGGAATATTCTGCAGACTAACTGATAGCCATAGAGCACTTTTCAAATTAAAAGCAAAAAGCATTATTAGTGCAGAATACTATCATGAACTGGTAGCGCATAACTTCAAGGCACCAAGTCATATTTACCTCATTTAATAGATAAGACTCTTATTGCCCTTGAACTGGGCTAGAAGCTGCACTGATTTGTGTCCATTGTTCCTGTTTTGTGACACATGATTCCAGATTACCTGTGATTCTTCTCATGGAAAGATACCTCTTAGTTTTTGGCTGCAGCAGTAAATAAGGGAGGGGTATACTGACCATAGCTCTTGGGCAGCATTGTTTACACACCATCACAAACCTCTGTTTTTTAGAATAACTGATGCTATGTCAAAAGGTCCCATGATGTTGTCCAAATCCTTTTCTGGGCAAAGAATGATGGCAGAGGCAATATTTATATATCCAATTTCTCTGATTTCTTTTCTAGCCAAAGCTTCCAAAGTTGCTAAGTTTTAGATTCCATCTGAACTTGGCTTTGTGCAACGCAAAAATACT
The DNA here is from genome assembly GCF_048772815.1 of Callospermophilus lateralis. Taxonomy (NCBI): domain Eukaryota; kingdom Metazoa; phylum Chordata; class Mammalia; order Rodentia; family Sciuridae; genus Callospermophilus; species Callospermophilus lateralis. The sequence continues at coordinate 42,709,153 of NC_135318.1, read as the reverse complement.
CCACACTTAACAACTACTGCCACAAAGTAATAGATAAGTCCAAGGTAGATAATCCTCGCCCAGCACACAACTTAATAAATAAGCCATGCAACTCTCTGAATACTCATACTGATTTTTCCTAAGAAATCCATTCTATTCAGTCTTTTAATTTCCCCAGTGTTCACAGCTACGCTGGCATTTTCAAGAGATAAGCCCACACACTTTTTCCTTAGGAAAAAAAAAAAAGAAAAGATTTGACTAAAGCAAAATGTGTTCTGTGGTAAAGCATTATTTTTACGCAGTACCTTTTGCTACCTAGTTTTTTATATTATCAAAGGGATGAATCTTAATCCTGTAAAGAACATGGCTGCTGATCACACCAAAACTGGAGCCGTCTCAAGTGAACAACTGTCCTCCTACTAAGGCCAGTGTCAGCCACTGAATGACACTCAGGGGGATTTTGAAAATCCTAAGTCTCCAAAGCAGAAACCAAGGGAAAGACTGGTCCAAGATTACATTAGTAACAACCACTTAATTATAATATCAATTTGCATAATGACTTCTCTTTTAGCGGTGGTTTCACTGCTAAAATCAAATGGTATTATGAAAACAAAAAAGTTTCCAGCTGCCTAAGCTTAGATGGTATCCCAGGAATTGAAGCTTATGCAACAAGGAGCTGACACTTCTTTATGGGCAAAGCCTCTGTAGGCCTGTCTGGAAAGCTAAGTCTTCTTTTGAGGACATTCTTTCTTCTTTTCTTTAAGCAGGATCCTTCACACCCTTTCAGTTATTGGAACTGAGTTCTTAAAACTGTCCCTGTCAATGACAACTAAAGTTACCTGCGTAGAGCAGAAAGAAATAATAAAAGAAAAATAAAAACTTATGCACTATCTTCCTTAGAATGAGTATTTATGGAAGAAATGGGAGAAGGTGGAGGTGTTCATATTAAAAAGATACCCAGTAGTGTCTTGTAAAGTTAAATCCTAGTTTTAAGGTAGTTAAACCACACCCTGTGAGTACACATTCTACCGAGTATTTACCTACAAGAAACAGAGCATATATTTACCCTAAGACTTGCATAAGAATTTTTAGAGCAGCTTTATTTATCATGATTTAAAACTGGAAAACAACTCAAATGTCCTCTACCAGGAAGGTAGAAAACAAACTGTGTATATGCATATAATAAATGAAGTTACTACAGTTACGACATGGATGAGACTTAAAAACATTATATACCAAGTAAAAGAAGTCAGGTACAAAACAGTACATTGTGTGTGATTCCATTTGTGTGAGAAACTCTAGAGCAGGCAAACCTACCTATAGTGATAGAAATCAGACAGTGGCTGTCTCCAGTGGTAGTGGGGTGGCCTGGAAGTGGTGTGAAGGAACTTTGGGTGGCAATGGAAATGTTTTATATCTGGAATAGAATTATGGATATATATGTTTGTCAAAAATTATCAAATAGGCACTTAAAGCTTATGCATTGTATTATTTATAAGTGTTCTCAATTAAAATAAAAAAGAAATCATAGAAGTTCTAGCACATTTTCTACAACATAGATGTGCCATGAAAAATAGGCTTTGCCGTCACTGCCATTAAGGGTGTGGGGGTGAAGATATGCTCATGTGGTATTAAGGAAAGCAGACACTGGCCCACCATCAGGGCCGGAGAACTCACAGAGGATGAGGTGGAATGTTTTCACCATTATGCAGAATTCATGTCCATGTAGGTCTCAGATTGGTTCCTGGATAGACAGAAATATATAAAGGATGGAATATAGTTAGGTTCTGACCAATGGTCTAGACAACAAGCTCAGTGGGGACTGGGAGCAACTAAAATTTAGGGTTTATAATGGGCCATGCCTGTTCCGGGGCCTTTGTGTCTGAGGCCAGCCCATCATTGATGTAGGACAGAAGAGGCGGGACACCTGAGAAACTTTCCGGAAGCAGGTTTATTGACTGTAGTCAGTCCAGAGGTGGGGCTACTGCCTAAGATTCTCTGTATAATATCTTTTTGCACAACAAGCTTACAAACTCTAACTCTTCACATCTTTTGTGTGCAAACCTGGCATTTACAAGAAGAGGAAACTACCAACCACAATGGTGTCTGCAGAAGCTTTTGCTGACATCCTCTCTGACAGGCTAAGAGGAACTTACATGCCACAGATATGGTGGGGTTTTCTGCTTAATTATGGTAAGGGTCTTCTGGGTGGGGGTCTCTGGCTTACTTCATCATGACTATGTGGCTGTACCATGGTTGTGTCTAAGAAGAAACAAATCTGTAGGCCATTGCTGTTAATAAATGGTTTATATACCTAAAACACGAACAAACAAACAAAAAAACCCAAAAAGACATATACATTTAAAAAAACTGTTCCCATTTTCTTTTGTGCAAGTCCCCTGGCTGACTGACAGGTAGCAGCAGTCAGTGCATTAGTGGATCATTGCAGTGTGGGAAAATTTTACTCTCAAACTAATGGTTCATGTAACTGTGCTCCCCAGGAACTGATAATCCATCAAAAACAAATGTTAAGACTCTAATAATTAGTTCTAGTACCTTAACAGGACACATAGAAACAATGCATCTTTTTGCCAGAATTGACAGATGTATTTTGATAAGCCCAAGAGCCATTATCTTTTCAAGTAATCAGCCATTCAACCAAGTAGTGTCGTGGTGAGTGGAATCTTCTAAATTTGTTGGGAACTGATAGGCTGACAGTTGCATGATCTTTTTTATCACTCTTTATCAGCACTACTTGTGTATCTAAAATCATGGAGGAGATAGATGTGTCTCCACTAGGCTGTGTGCTTTGCCCTGGAAAGCCATGCTTGAAAACTCTGCTATAGGTGTGTTGGCTAAATGGACCTGCCCAGGGCATGTGTTCCCGCCTCGAGCAGATGTGGTCAGTCAGTGGTCCTCTTAGAGTCATCAGAATTAAGGAAATTCAGAAATATAAAACCAGAGTTGCGAGCAAGCTCCAGCTGTGTTTAGGTTCCAGGTTTCTGAGTCCAGGCATCTCAGGATCCTAAGAGGAGGCCTGAGGTGAGCTTCAGAGATGAGCTGTGACAAATGAGAGCACTTTGTCCCCAACACTTAAAAATGTTTCCATTTCTTATTTAATATTCGGCTGTGTTTGTCACTGACATAAAGTCATGTATTTGGAAACCATTGGGCTCTGGATGGTCTTCTAGTTTATTTTCTTGCCCATTTGTTTCCTCAAAGCATTCGTGAGTGTGTTCAGGAGTTTCATCCGGAACTGCAGGTGTGAGTGAAAAACCAAACATGAACGACCTCAGAGTATATGCACAACTGACCCCTCACAGATGGAAAATGCATATTTTTAGCCGATCTACTCCTTAGGTGACAAGATGGGGGAGCAGCATATTTACTGAAAACTATATAATCACCATCTTTCTTCCCCCAAATTATAATCAAATAGGTTTGGTGGGATTGGAGAGCAGAGAAGGAGGATGGGGATGGAAAGGCTTAAAGGAAAGGTTGTGAAATGTGTATGGGGCTCTTGGGACCCCAGGTGAACTCTCCTTGTATTGGCTGGGGTGGGAGGGGAGAAGGGAAACCATAGGCAGTAACATTGGCTGGAGCGGTCAGAGGGGCAGAGGAGTCTGTGAGACAAACAGAGGCCGTGCCAGAGCCTCACAAACCTCAGCAGTATTGCAGTATTTATAAACTGGCACCACTGTAGTGATGGTTACATGACACACTTGCAATTTCAGGTCATTCATATTTTTAAACAATAAAAGCTAAAGACTAACAATAATAATTCAAGGACATTTGAAAAGCCATATTTTAAAAATATGTATTTAACTAACTCCTAAAACTTAAATGTAATTGAAAACATGACATCTATACAATGATTCACATCAAGTTAAAAAAGGGGTTCTAGTTCTCCTGAGTGGAACTGGTCTGCATTTAGGTATACACATACTTATTTTTATTAAAAAGCCTGGAAAGAAATAATGAGATGCCTGTTCACAATGTTAACACCACAAAAACAGTGCAAATAATATAATATAGTGAATTCGACTAATGTATAGCTTATTTTATGAAAGTGTAATTTTTAAAAAAAACTGGCTCAGCATTCAATATTATAAGTAGGAAGGTGGTGAATTAGTGCGTGTTTGTTGTAAATTTTGTTTTAATATTTATTTTTTAGTTTTAGGTGGACAAAATATCTTTATTTTATTTTTATGTGGTGTTGAGGATCAAACCCAGTGCCTCACGCATGCCAGGTGGGCGCGTTACCACTTGAGTCACATCCCCAGCCCTGTAAAAATTTTTTTCAAACAAAATATTTAGTGGAGTAGAAAGGATTTACCACACTTTTAAAGAATAGAAAGTTTCTATCTCATTGAAGAATGTTTCCCTTTTAAAGATAATATAAAAATATTTATGCACAGGAAAATGCACTAATCTGAATTATACAACTTGATGAAGTTTTTCACGTACACACACACACACACACACACACACACACACACACACACAACACACACACAAGTATTTGTTCCCCCAGAAAGGTCCCTCATGTTCCTTGACCACCAAATACATTTATAGCTAAAAGTTACCTCTCTTCTGTTTTCTGTTATTGTCAATCAATTTGCCTTTATTTGAACTTTGTAAGAATGGAATCATTCAATTTACCCTGTTTAGAGTCTGACAAGTTCAGTATGATGTTTTTGAAATCCATCCGTGTTGTTGTGGATATTCTGATGTGTTCTTTATATTGCTGTGAGTGATTTAATTCTAGCAGTTTGTTATTGGTTCTCCTGTTGCTGAAAGTTGGTAGTTTTCAGTTTGGGGCTCTGAGGAATGGAGCTATAAGAACACAGTGGTGCAAACCCACGCACTCCGCCTTAGGGAAGGCGAGTGGGTGGTTGTGAACCTTTCTTCCACCCCCCTCCCCTGACTCTTGTTATTGGTCAGATTTGGGAACTTCCATCCAAGATGGCAGGCATCAAACACTGAATATCATTCAGGGCATTACATTCTCAAATCCACTTAAAACTTGACTTTGCAAGCTGAGAAACTTTATTTCCTTTTAATGACCACCAATGATTGGATAACTGCTGGGCCAGTTTTCCCGAGATAGAATTCAACTTGCCCTCTTCTTTATATTGTGAAGTCCTAATACAGGTTCTGAAAATTTAATGAGAAAGGGAGACTTGCTGTGCTTCTGCTGGTAATGGGAGTGTCTCATAAAATACCTTATTTGTCTACTTTTCCATGCATAATCTTCTGGCTTTGTTAATTAACCGCTGAAGCCCTTTTTAAAGGTAACTACACACTTGGGAAGCTTTTGTTCCTCCTGAGGCTGCTAATATCTTTGGATAATATTTGTTTTCTTAAGAAATGGCTTCTTAAGCTAGGAATTCTCAAGACCCTCATTTCCTTGTCCTGTGAGTAAAATTTCAGGCCTTAACTTTGGCACATTTCCAGGGAATTTTCTAATGCTGTGGCTGTTTTATCACCAAGATTTCTTCCAGGCCTGGGCTGGCCAGTGCTCAGGAAAGTTTGCTGCTACACTCAAATCAAGCCACATTCTGAAATCAAGATGACAGATCACTTCAATTAGGAAAGAACCTCTCATTCAATCTCTAAGAGGAAGGACATTGCAATTTTTTTTTTAATTCAAAAAAATTGAACTGAACCATAAAACCATAAAGATATATTTTATAAGGAATCATGTGATGTTTCACCACAAGTACACAGCATGTAATGTTAATGTTTAAGTCCGGATAGGCATGTCTATCTCCTCAAATGTCTATCACCAGTTTACAGTGAAAACATTCAAAATCTTTTCTTCTAGCCTTTTTAAGTATATAATACCATGTTGTCATCTATAGTCACTGTACTGTGCAACAGCACAGCAGCACTCATTTCTGCTAGGTAATTATAACTTAGTACTCATCGATCACCCTCTCCACCCTCAGTCACTGCTCTCCCTAAGCACTGGCTACTGTCGTTCAATGTGACCATCTGGACACAGATGCTTTCCAAACCTTTGCTAAAACCAACTCTTGATGAAGCGGCTTTTTCTTTTCTTTTTTTTGTTCAAAGAACTACTTTGTGTATCTCAGAATGTATTTCATCATCCCTTGCACCCCTCTGGTTATAAAAAACATTTTTTTTCCCCTGCTTTGATTAAGGAAATACACAGACTTTTCCAGGTGTTTCCCATGTTATTTTTCTCTACTCAGTGTTCTGAGGAATTAGAATTATCTTTTATTTTGATGAAACACTAAAATTCCTCTTAAGATAGTTCTCCCACTGAGTATGATTTTTGAATAAATTGATGTATTCTGTTTCCTCCTGCATAGATGCTCACAGTCAAAACTGCAATGTCATTCCTCTTAGAGATGAGATCATGGGTTCTCTCCTAAGTGAGGTACACTCATAATGTGCTGTGGTCCTTCTTAATCAATTGAAACTGTGGCTGCAGCGTGAAGCCTGACCCAGGTGACATTATTTAGTGGCTGGTATCTGCTGCTTTTTGATTCAATGTGTATTTTTCCTCCTTGAAAAGGTAACACATGTTTAGGAAAAGTTCTGACACTTATTAAGAGCAAGCTGCAAGTGACTGAGAACATTAACACATGGTCCTCTTGAAGCATTTTGTGTCTTAACCTCCATCATACCAAGGGGATGAGTGGTGGTGGCGAGTGGTGGTGGCGGATTGTCAGCCAGTATGAGTATCCTCAGGACAGTGGAGCTCTACGTCCTAAGATGTAGGGATATTGGAGCAGTGAGATCTTCTGAGGTCTCAGGTAGGCTTGCTTGTCCCAGGTGTTCTGCATTTCAAAGTCTCTGGGGCATCATTCAGAGTCAGTGGTTTTCCTCAAAATATAGTATTCAGATCTTGCAGGTAACTGACAAATACAATACTTCCCCAAGCATGGAACAAAGTCCAGTCTGAGGTCTCTAATGGATCCAAGTAGGTAAGTGAGTAAGTAGTAAGAGTGCGATTCTTGCCAGACTTGGATTTTAGTCCTCAGTCCTTAGTTGGGGAGATGACAGTTGTAATGGAGAGAGGAGGACAAGGTAATATCTGAGGAGCAAATTCTTGTTTCATTTTGTGCTCTGTTGCTCTCTGTAGTTCTCTACTGCCAGAAGCAAGTGCCTCAACTCCAACCATACCAGGACTACATTCTGTTTGCCATTTCTACAGAATATGTCTCTTTCAGGAGTTTTACATTTCTCATTTCATACTTTCGGTAGTGCCTTAGAAAGGTCATTAGTATCCTTGAATTGCTGATACAGGATCTAAGTAACTCTATTTTGGAGTCCTTTCACAGTGTGTTCCTTCTCAAATTAAGGTAGAAGTTTGTTTATTATTATTGCGGTTGATGGTTAACATAGGATAGTACTTTATACTTATCAAATCACTTCAGTATTGTCTTTTTTTTTTTTTTTTTTGGTACTAGAGATTGAACCCAGAGGTGCTTAACCACTGAGCAACATCCCTAGCCATTTTTATATTTTATTTTGAGACAGGGTCTTACTAAATTCCTTAGGGCCTTCTAAGTTGCTGAGGCTGGTCTTGAACTTGAGATCCTCCTGCCTCAGCCTCTGAGTCACTGCCATATTATCTTTTGATCCCTCCAGAAGCAGGAAAATGTATCTACATGATGTTAAATATTTAACCCAAGAGCTCAGGTGTTTTTCATTGGCATCGACCTTTTCATTAGAGACCAGCAGACTTTTCCGTAGTGGTCCAGGCCCTGTGAAAGTGCCTCATGAGTTTGCACAAGGAGCATAGTTTCAGAAGAGAACTTCTGGGTGTTGAAGAAAATAAAACAAGAAAAAGAGAGAAGCAGGGGCTGATTGTGTCAAGAAGCCATTGACTTTCGTGAAAGGAGCACTGGGCTGACACTAAGTAACAGCAAATAGAGCGATTATGTATTGAGTGTTTTTTAGACGCAAGTACAGTGAGAAGCCCCGTGTGGGCTCTTTCCATTAATCTTAATAATAGCCTTATGATGAGGATTCTGTCATCATCCCTATTTAATAGATGAGGAAACTAAGGGTCAGAGAAGTTAAGTCCAGGGTTATACAGGTAATAAGTAATGGAGCCAGGATTAAGTAGCCAAGTGCTTAAACATCATGCTGCACTGCTTGTTATTCAAATCCTGTTAAAAAGTCCACTTGATCTCAGCTCATCTTTACTATGGAGAAAAAAGACTAGCTAGGGTTTATGGGTATCACTTCCTTGGAACACTTACATTTGTCATTACAAATTAAAAAGTTACTCTTCTGACTTAATGAAAAAACGACAGCTAACTTTTTTTGAGTACTTACGAGGTGCCCGTTTTTGTTCCAACACTTTACCTGCATTAACCATTTAATCATCACAACAGTCTTTGATGATATTAGTATCTATTTTTTTTACATTATTAATTTATTTTTAAGTTTATTAAAATAACATTCTAAGTAACTTCATTTCTATTCCAGAAATAGCACAACTTTATATTTTTGCTACACAGGAATTACTGTTTAATTTATCTTATCAAAGGCAGAATTCATCCATACAAATACACAAAAAAACACTTCAATATTATTAAAAAAAACTCAAACCCTTTCTCTCATGGCTTAATGACATGATGTTGGTATCTACTAACATTGCCATTTTACAAACAAGTCCAAATAGGTTCTGTACTTGGCTCACAAACACTGAAATTGGTGTCTGAATCCACGCCGGTTGGCCTTATCATCTAAACTTATAACCACTCTCCTGTTCTGGCTCCAAGCAAGCAGATCTTATGAGCCTGGTTAGTATCAGAAGAGATCTTCTGGGTGTTTCCTTTCAGGAAACAGCCTATTCAAAGTGTGTGGCACACTTGGTGTCTGAGCCTGTAAATCCAGGAGATGATTTCTGGACCGGGAACTACTTTTTAATGAGTGTCACCCTGTAAGATTTCTTAGAAGACAGCTGGCCCCAAATTTGTCATATTTTAAAATATTACAAAGAGTCTCTCTGGCATATAATGGAGTGCCATTATGTGCTATCAGTGTGACCTACAAGGTCCCAGAGGGGGGCCAGCATCAGGAAGGTAAACAATGGTATGCAGAGGTGTAACAACAGAAAGAGAAGGGAGGCGTTGTGAGGGGAGGATGGGAGGCCACGGTGGGTAGGAGTTGGGGAGATGGGCATGTACCCAGAGGTCACCTTAAGCAGAGGTCTCTGATTGGGAGCAGTGAGAACAGGGAGCAGATAAAGAGCAGCTGGACCATGCAGAGAATGGAGCGGTCACAGTTAATGTGGGAGACAAAAGGGGTGTTCAAGGAGATGCTTCTGGAGGAGTCTGGTGGTGGGTTGTGGAAGGGTCAGCCATTTGCTTGAAGAGGTGTTCAGCAGTGAGTTGAGAAACTTGAGAATTGAAAGAGGTTGAATACTGGCCCTGGCTTCATTTCATTTCTTTTTCTTTTTGTTCACAAGGTTAAGTGGATAATCCAGAGAGAACAAAAGAGGCCCCAAATAGAAATAGTTGTGCCTGAATGTTAAGGGAGGGAGGAGCCACCTTTACCTCCCTTTGATAATCTCACTGGGTTCCTGTGCCCAACCTCGGGGGAGGGGACAATGTCATTTTGTGGCTGGAACTCAGGCATGAAGACAGTGTGCCGGCCGCTCCTCTCATTCTCTGTCGCTGGATGCCAAGATGTGGACCCAAGGCCTGCTTCTCTCTGTACTCAACTGTGCTCCTTCGGGGCTCATAGTCTTAGAATGAGAATCTTTCTGGAAAGGAACACATGGGCTGGTTGGAATGGCATCTAATTTTATGGTATCTTTTCACTTCTCTGACTGTTCCTTTGCAGTCTTATTCTTCCTTTCCTGGCACTTTTAGTTCTGTCCAATCTTCAAATGCTGTAATTTTTTTTGTGCAGCCTCAGCTGTCTCTCCCCCTACCTTCCCACTCTTGGCACAAGCCCCTTTAGAACCACGCCTTAATCTGCCCATATCTTAGGTGGCTGGATCTCTTGAGCAGACTGCTTCTTTAAAGCATGGCAGAGGAAGTCTGGGAGTCAGGAAAGCTGGTCCCAAAGCACCACAGAACCAGTAACCTTAGTCCTTTCTGGAGTCAAAGATTGCAGCTCCATCTTTGCCTGATCACCATAAAATAGATGGTGGGTGAGGGGAAGATAAGAAAATAGAAGTGAAACAGTGCAACTCCATCTCCAGCCCTGGAAAGACAACAGCTATTCCTGCCGAGCTAGTTACAAAGAAGGCACATTGATTATGGTCATGTAGGACATATTCGATCGTTACCATTGATAGGTCCCTACATAGAAAGTAGGTCAGTGGGCCGTCTTGCTGAGTCTGCCTCTTCTTAAATAACAACCACTCGACACAGACCAATCAACAAAATGTTAATGCAGAGATTCTTCAATAAGAATTTAATTTCCTACAGCATTTCCCAAAGTAAATTGTTCATGAAGTATAACATAGACACATACATATTGTGTATAGATATAAACATGTGTATATGAATATGTATATGTAGTGTATATATATTTCTACAACACTTTTACATTTTCTCAAATAAAACACCCATGCAACCACCATATAGGAAAAAAAATAATAGAACCTTATCATCGCCCTTTTGCTCTCTCCCAATTGTTACCCTATTCTATTTTTATATACAACTTATATCAGTGGAATCCTTTTGTGTCTGCCTTCTTTCTTTCAACCCTATGTTTTTAGATTTATACTTGTGAATAGCTGAAGTTCACTACAAGTAGAAGTTCAAGAATAAGTTCATTCAGAATACACCACAATTTATCCTATTTGCTGTTGATAGGCATTTGTACTATTTTTATTTACTATTACAGATAATGTACAATAAACATTCTTGCATGTGTCTTTGTTTCTTATAAATGTGTATTTCTGTGGTCTATATAACCTGAAGAAGGAATGCTAGGTCAAATGTTCTGTGCACCTTCTGATTTAGTAGATAATAATAAATTGTTTCTTCAAGTGGTTACACCAATTTGGATACCTACCAGCGTGTTAAGAGTTCCAATTAATCTACATCCTCACCATATTTGCTATAGTATCTTTTGAGACCAAGAAAATAGTTGATCTGGTGGTATATGATGACATTCTATTGTGGTTTTAAATTGTAAATGTAATCTTTCTAATTACTAATGATGCTGAACGGTATTCTGTAAATTTATTAGTTATTTGTATTTCTCCTCTTTTGAGTCTCCTGCTCATTATTTAAGACTCATTGCTGATTTTTCTTATTGATTTACCATGACTTTTTTATTCAGGATAGAAGTACTTTGTCAAATATGTGTGTTGCAAGTATCTTCTGTTTTTCACTCTCTTTAAGTTGTCCTCTGATGAACAAAAGATACCTTTTGATAAAGATAATAATATATTCCATTTTTAATCTTTTCCTTTATGTTTGTTCTTTGTGGATTTTGTTTAAAAAGGGTTGTAACAACATGGTCTCATGTTATCATCTGTGAGCTTTATTGCTCTGCCTTCCATACTCAAATCTAATCTATCTGAAATTGATGTGAGTGTGTGTGTGTGTGAGTGTGTGTGTGTGTGTGTGTGTATGTATGTGTGTGTTGTATGACCTAAGGTCTAAAATTTATTTTTATAATAGGAATATCTCATTTACTCAAAACCATCACTTCAATCTCTGCCTCCATAAGGACACTGCCTTATTTTACCCTTTTCGCTCAACATTCCCTCTGCTTCTCTGTTGTAGGGATATACGCAATGTCATCCATTGGAATGATCCAGGATAAACTTCTTCATTTAAGTTCATTACCTTAATCACATCTTTTTCTTCATAAGGTAAAGTTCACTCTTTTGCCATAGTGAATGATATTCTCAAACTCTGGGGATTAGGACACGGACATGACTTTTGTGTGTGTGTGGAACCATTCAGCTCACTATAGTCTATCTAAAGATTTGCCAATTTTGTGTTTTTTTTCCTTCAAAGAACTAACTTTTGATTTCATAGTTATTTTCCCCATTTCATTTATATCTGCTATAATCTTTATTATTTGCTTTATTTTGCTTGATTTAGGTTTAGTTTGTTCTTTTTATTCAAATATCTTAAGTTGGAAGCTGAGTTTACAGATTTAAGACTTTGCTTCTTTTCCAGGATAGGTATTTGAATCCATAAATTTCACTCTCAGTGCTATTTTAATCCCGAGTCCCATAAATTTGTTAAGTTGTTTTTATTTGCTTTGAATTATTTTCTAATTCATTTTGTGATATTTTTTCTTTTCTCTTTTGGTTCATGTGTTATTTAGAAGTCTGTTGTTTAATTTTCGAATATTTGAGAATTTCTTATGTAAATGTATTGTGGTCAGAAAACATCTTATGATTTCATTCATTTTAAATTTATTGAAACTTGGTTTATGGCCTAGCATATGATAAACCGTGAAGCATTATTCTATATATATGCTTGAAAAGAATGCATATTCTACAGTCATTGGGTAGAGCATGCTATATATCAGCTTGCTAAAGTTTGTAGATAGTATTGTTTGAGCCTTCTCTATACTTGGTGAATTTACATTTATTCTCTCAGCTGTAGAGACTGGGCTATTATAATCTCTGACTATTATGATGCTCTCCACTTCCATCCTCTTTCCTGTAAATGACATAATTTCATTTTTCTTTATGACTGGAAAAAACTCCATTGTGTATGTATACCACATGTTCTTTATTCATTCATGTGTTGATGGACATCTCGGCTAGTTTCATAACTTGGCTATTGAGAATTGTGCTGCTACAAACATGGATATGCATATATCTCTATGGTTTGCTAACTGTAGCTCTTTTTGGGTAAATACTGAACAGTGGTAGAACTGGATCATATGATGGTTCCTTTCCTAGTCTTTTTTTTTTTTTTAATTAGGGATTGGTCTCAGGGGCACTAATCACTGAGCTAAAGAAGATGAATCCTTCCAGGGCACATGCTCAGTAGTGAACCTCCCCCACCACGCCCCATTCCTGCAGTTACCACTCAGTTCACCCATTCAAACTAAGATGGACAGATTAGATTACAGCTCTCACAATTCAATAATAAACTTCACATCTGAATATTACTGTATTAACACAGAAGCTTTTGGGAGAACACACCATATCCAAACCATGATAAATTCCTTCGGTTTCTCCCTAATTCAGTATGACGATGGCTTTGGGTTTGTCTTACTTATGTTGAAGTATATTCCTTTCATCCCTGGATTCCTCATTGTTTTTATATCAAAGGGGTGTTGAGTTTTGTCAAAGCCCCTTGCCCCACTTATTATCATGTGGCTTTTGTCCTTGATTCTATTTCTGTGGTATATTACATTTATTGATTTGCAGATGTTGAATCATCCTTGCATCCCTGAGATAAAACCAACTTGATAATGATGTATGATCTTTTTGATGTGTTGCTGAATTCTATTTGCATTTTAAAAAAGAATTTTTGCATCCATGTTCATAAAGAATATTGGTATATAACTTTCTTTTTTTCTTTTTTGTAAAAAAGAAATTAATTAATTTATTTTAATTAGGTATATATGACAGCAAGATGCATTTTGTTTCATTGTACACAATTGCAGCACAATTTTTCATTTCTCTGGATGTACAAGATTTAGCATCACACCCTATATACAGTCATACATATACCTAGGGTAACGATATCCATCTCATTCCACCATATTTCCTGCCCCCATGCCCCTTTCTTTCCTTCCTTTTGCCCAATTAAATTTCCTCCATTTTTCCCATCCTGTCCACCCCCCATCCGCCCCTCCCCACCCCCATTATGATCAGAATCCACTTATCAGACAGTACATTTGGCCTTTGTTTTTTTGGGGGGATTGGCTTACTTCACTTAGCATTATATTCTCCAACTTCATCCATTTACCTGCAAATTCCATAATTTTTTTCTCTTTTAATGCTGAGTAACGTTCCATTGTGTATATATACCACCGTTTCTTTATTCATTCATCTATTGAAGGGCAACTGGGTTAGTTACACAATTTAGCTATTGTGAATTGTGCTGTTATAAACATCAGTGTGGCTGTGTCCCTGTAGTATGCTGTTTTTAAGTCCTTTAGGTACAAACTGAGGAGTGGGATAACTGGGTCAAATGGTGGTTCCATTCAAAGTTTTCTAAGGAATCTTCATACTGCTTTCCAGATTGGTTGCACCAATTTGCAGTCCCACCAGCAATGTATGAGTGTGCCTTTCCCTCCACATCCTTGTCAACAATTATTGTTGTCTGTATTCTTGATAACTGCCATTCTGGCTGAAGTGAGATGAAATCTTAGAGTAGTTTTGATTTGTATTTCTCTAATTACTAGAGATGTTGAACATTTTTTCATATATTTGTTGGTTGAATGTACATTTTCTTCTGAGAATTGTGTGTTCAACTCCTTAGCCCATTTATTGATTGGGTTGTTTGTTTTTTGGTGTTAAGTTTTTTGAGTTCTTTATATATCCTGGAGATTAGTGCTCTATCTGATGTGCATGTGGCAAAAATTTGCTCCCAAAATGAAGGCTCTCTCTCTCACCGCATTGATTGTTTCTTTTGCTGAGAAGAAGCTTTTTAGTTTGAGTCCATCCCATTTTTAAATTCTTGATTTTATTTCTTGCATCTTAGGAGTCTTGTTAAGGAAGTTGGGTCCTGATCCGACATGATGAAGATTTGGGCCTTCTTTTTTCTCTGTTAGGTGCAGAGACCTAATTCCTAGGTCCTTGATCCACTTTGAATTGAGTTTTGTGCATGGTGAGAGAGAGGGGTTTAATACCATTTATTGCACATGGATTTCCAGTTCTCCCAGCACCATTTGTTGAAGAGGCTATGTATTCTCGAATGTATGGTTTTTGACACTTTTGTCTAGTATGAGATAACTATATTTATGTGGGTTTGTCTCTGTGTCTTCTCTGTGTCTTTTGTACCATTGGTCTATAACATATTCAAAACACTAGAAAAACTAGGGATAATGGGAACAAACCTCAAACAATGTAAAAGCTATCTATGCTAAACCCAAGGCTAACATCATTCTAAATGGGAAAAAAATGAAAGCATTTCCTCTAAAAACTGGATGCCCTATTCCACCACATCTATTCCACATAGTCCTTGAAACTCTAGCCAGAGCAATTAGACAGACAAAAGAAATTAAAGGGATACAAATAGGAAAAAAAGCACTCAAACTATATTTATTTGCTGATGACATGATTCTATACTTAGAGGATCAAAGAAACCCCACCAGAAAACTTCTAGAATTAATGAATTCAGCAAAGTAGCAGGATATAAAATCAATACTCATAAATCAAATACATTTCTATACATCAGTGATGAATCCTCTGAAAGAGAAATTAGGAAAACTACTCCATTCACAATATCCTCAAAAACAAAAACAAAAAAACAAAAAACACTTGGGAATAAACAAAAGAGGTTAAAGACCTCTACATTGAAAAATACAGAACAGAACACTAAAGAAATAAATTGAAGAAGACCTTAGAAAATGGAAAGATCTCCCATGCTCTTGGATAGGCAAAATTAATATTGTCAAAATGTTCATACTACCCAATGCACTACAGAGATTCAATGTGATTCCAATTAAAATTTCAACATCATTCCTTATAGAAATAGAAAAAGCAACCATGAAATTCATTTGGAAAAATAAGAGATAGACTAGCCAAAGAAATCCTTAATATTAAGAGTGAATTGTTGTGGCTCAGCAGTAAAGTGCTGGCCTTGCACATGTGAGGCCCTGGGTTCGATCCTCAGCACCACATAAAAATAAATGAATAAAATAAAGGTATATAAAAAATAATTCTTAAAAAAAAGAGTGAAGCAGGAGGCATCACAATACCAGACCTTAAACTATACTACAAAGCTATAGTAACAATAATGGCATGGTCTTATTTTCTTTTCTTCATGTGTCCTTATCTGATTTTGGTAGTATGGTGATATTGACTTTATAGAATGATAGAATGGATTTGGAAGTGTCCCCTATATTTGTATGTCATGGAATAATTTGAGGACCATTTGCATTTGTTCTTCTTTGAAAGTCTGGTAGAATTCAGCTGACAATCCATCAGGTCCTGGGTTTTTCTTTGTAAAAAAAAGTAAGTAAAGTAAAGCTTACTTTATTGCTTTTTATTGCTTATTATTGATCCCTTTAGATTTTCTATATCTTCTTGGTTCAATTTTGATAGTTTGTGTGTGTCTAGAAATTTACCCGTTTCTTCTAGATTTTTCAATTTGTTGGAATATAGATTTTCAAAATAGTCCTCTGGATTTCAGTGGTATCTGTTGTAATTATACTTTTTTGTCTCTAATTTTATTAATCTGGGTCTTCTCTCTCTTTGAGTTAGTTTGGCTAAAGATTTATTGAGATTGTTTATCTTTTCAAAGAGCAAACTCTTTGTTTCACTGATCCTTTGTACTTTTAAATTCTCTATTTAATTCATTTAGGTTCTGATCTTTATTTTTTTTTCTTCTATTCATTTTGGGATTAGTTTGTTTCTGTTTTTCAATGATCTTGAGATTAATAATTAGCTTGTTTATTTGGAATATTTCTGATTTTTTTTTAACCTAGGCACTCATGGATACAAACTTTCTTCTTAGAACTGCCTTCATTGCATCCTGCATGGTCTGTTATTTTGTATCTCTGTTCTCATTTGATTCTAAAATTTTTTGAATTTCTCGTCTGATTGCTTCTGTGACCCACTCATCATTCAAAAGGATATTATTTAATCTTCATGTGTTTGTATAATTCTATAAAATTTTCTTGTGTTTTATTTCTAATTTCATTCCATTGTGATCTGATAACATGTAAGAAATTAGTTCAGTGTTTTTGTACTTGCTATGACTTTTTTATGGTCTAAAATATGATTTGTTTTGGAGAAAGTTTCAGAGGCAGCTGAAAAGAAAATGTATTCAGCTATTGTTGGATGAAATATTTTACAGATGTCTTCTAAATTTATTTGATATATAGTAAGTTTTAACTCTGTAGCTCTTGGTTGATTTTATATCTGTATGACCATTAGTGAGAGCTATTTATTGAAATCATCTAGTATCAATATACTGGGTTCTACCTGAGTCTTTATATCAACTAATATTCATTTTATGTAATTAAGTTTGCCAAGATTCAGGGCATATTTACAATCATTATCTCTTTTTGTTGGATCATTCCCTTTACCAATATGTAGTGATCTTTTTCATCTCTTCTGATCAATTTTGGCTTGGGGTCTGCTTTGTTTGATGTGAGAATAACTACTCTTGTTTGCATGGAATATCACTAGCCATCATTTTGCTTTCAGTCTGTGGATATTTTCGCCAATGAGATATGTTTCTTGCAAGTGATATAGAGTTGGATCTTGCTTTTAAAATTGAGTCTGCCTGAGTCTTTTAATTGGAGAATTGTGGCTCACGTATTTTGAGATTCTGTTGTTACATATAAAAACATTTTTAATTGTTATACTTTTTTGATGATATGACTTTTTATCAGCATAAGATGCTTTTTATTTCAAAAAAACATTTTGTTTGAAGAGAAAGGACTACAAATATGAAAGGAGGAAGTCAAATTACCCATATTTGTAGATGATATGATTTAAAACACCACCCAGACTCAGAACTGATTAAAAAAAAAAAAAAACTCAGCGAAGTATTAGGACACAAAATAAAAATACAGAAATCAGTAATGTATCTACTCATTAATAATAAACTTGCTTAAAAGAAATCAGGAAAACAGTTCATTCATAATATTGTTTTTATAAATAAAATTTCTAAGAGTAAACCTAACTAAAGAGGTAAAATATCTTTACAATGAAAATTATAAAAAAACCAAAGAAAGAAGGGAAAGAAGACACTAGAAGATGGAGGCACTTCCCATAGTCACAGATTAGGACAATTAATATTGTTATAATTATATAACTACCATAGGTGACTCAGTGTAATCATCATCAAAATACCAATGTCATTCTTTACAGAATTAGAAAAAAACAGTCCTAAAATTTGTATGGAATCACAAAAGACCCCAAATAGCCAAAACAATCTTGACCAAAAAAGCAATGCTGGAGGCATCATGGTACCTGATTTCAAATTATACTATAGAGCCATAGTAACAAAAACAGCATGGTATTGGTGTAAAACCCAGCACATGGACTAATGGAATAGATTGAAGGACCCAGAAGCAAACCCATCCATCTGTAGTTATCTGATTCTCAACAAAGGTGCTGAAAATGTACATTGGAGAAAAGACTGTCTCTTCAACAAATGATGCTAGGAAAACTGGATAACCACACGTAGAAGATTAAAACTGGACCCCTATCTCTCACCCTGTACAAAAATCAACTCAAAATGGATCAAAAACCATAACATTAGACCTGAAACTTTGAAACTACTAGAGGATAAGTTGGGAGAAACACTGCAAGATATTTTCACAAGCAATGGGTTCCTGAGCAGGATTCAAGTAGTTCAGAAAACAAAAACAAGAATTGAAAAATGAAATTCCATCAAATTTCAAAGTTTTACAGCAAAGGAAACAGTCTGAGTGGAAGAGACAACTTACAGAATGGAAGAAAATCTTTGCTAGTTATTCATCTGATAGAGGATTAATGGGCAAAATATGTAAAGAACTAAAAAAAAAAATGTAACAAAAGACCAAATAATTTAATCAAAATAGGCAAATGATCTGAACAGACCCTTCTTACAAGAAGTACAAATGGCCAGCAAACATACAAAAAAAAAAAATGCTCAACATCTTTAGCCATCAGAAAAATGCAAATCAAAACTACCCTGAAAATCCATCTCATATCAGCAAGAGTGGCTATTATCCAAAACCAAAAAAATAACAAATGATGGTAAAGACATGGAGAAAAAGGAATCCTTAAATACAGTTGATGGGAATGTGAATCAGTATAATGAAAAACAGTATGGAGGTTCTTCAAAAATCTAAAAATAGAATTACCATATGATTCACATACCAGTCCTGGGTATATATCCAAAGGAAATAAAGTTGTTTTTTTAAAAAAAATGTTTCTAGTTATACATGATGGTAGAATGTATTTTGTCATACATACATGAAGTATAATTTCCCATTCTTGTGGTTGGATATGATGTAGAATTACACTGGTCATATTCATATATGAATACAGGATAGTGATGTCTGACTCATTCTACTGTCTTTCCTTTTCCCATACCCACTCCTCTTCCTTTCATTCCCCATTGTCTAATCCAATGCACTTCTATTCCCACTCCTTCCCTTTGTGTGCTAGCATCCACATATCAGAGAGAACATTTGGCCTTTGGTTTTTTGGATTGACTTATTTTACTTAGCATGATAGTCTCGATTTCTCTCTGTTCATTTTACCAGCAAATGCCATAATTTCATTCTTCTTTATGGCTGAGTAATTAATATTCCATTGCGTATATATGATATATACTATCTTTTCTTTATCCATTCATCTGTTGAAGGGCACCTAGGTTAGTTCCACAGCTTAGTTATTGTGAATTGAGCTGCCATAAACATTGATATAGCTGTATCACTGTAGTATGCTGATTTTAAGTCTATTGGGTATATGCCAAGGAGTGGGATAACTGGATCAAATGGTGGTTCCATTCCAAGTTTTCTGAGGAATCTCTACCTGCTTTCCAGAGTGGTTGCAGTCCCACCAGCAATGTATGAGTGAACCTTTGACCCCACATCCTTGTCAACATTTATTGTTATTTATATTCTTGATAATTGCCATTCTGACTAGAGTGAGATGAAATATCACTGTGGTTTTAATTTGTAAGAAAATGAAGTCTTCATACAAAAAGATACCTATATACCCAGATTTATTTTTGCACTATTCACAATATCAAAGATATTGCTAAAGAGAGCACTCTTAAGTATGCAAAAGAGCACAGAGTTAAGGCTGTTGCATGTCTGCACAACCATTTTGCAATCCCTTGTGCACCCCTCAGGATTGGCTAGGAATGTGGTACTGGCTGGACTTTCTCTGATGGGTGCTGTACATGGGCACAACCTCAGTCAATGATATGTTTGCCCCAACTACAACTGGCACTTTAGCTGGTAGAACTGTTGGCCCTCTTAGCTTGTCTGCTGCCAAAATTGTAACTTCCTCTGCTACTGCTACTGGATATTGGCATCCCCCACCACTCCTCTTTGATGCTGCTCCTCATCCTCACAGCCAACCCCACCTTGGCAAACATCCTTGCTGACTGAGTTGTAATGGACTTGAGAGCAGCCCCAGGCAAGAACAATGTGGTCTCCCACTGTTTGAATCTAAATATTGGTAGTTTTTTTTCCCCAACAGCAAAAAGTTTTATTTAAAGGATAGAAGAGAGAGGAAGGGGAAGAGAAATAGAGAGATAGAGAGAAAAAGAAACACATTCAGAGAGGAGGGAGAGGAGAGGGTCCAGAGCAGGTGCCTGAGGGTAAAGGTCAGTAGTTGGTTTTTTTTTTTCATTAAAAAAATTTTTTTAGTTGTATATGGACATAATACCGTTTACCTATTTATTTTTATGTAGTGGTAAGGATCGAACCCAGTGCCTCACACGTGGTAGGCAAGAGATCTACCATGAGCTACAACCCCAGACCAGGTCATTAGTTTTTTAAGTATAAATGCTTCTCATTTTTTTAATTGATTTTATTTTTTTAAATACACGACAGCAGAATGTATTACAATTCTTATTACACATATAAAGCAGAGTTTTTCATATCTTTGTATAAAGTATGTTCATGCCAATTTATGTCTTTACACATGTACTTGTTTTTTTGCATTCCAATTCTTATTACACATATATACTACAATTTTTCATATCTCTGTTTGCATATAAAGTAGGTTGACACCCAATTCATGTTTTCATACATGTACTTTGGATAATGATATCCATCACATTCCACCATCCTTGCTAATCCCCTGCCTCCTCCCTTTCCCTCACTCCCCTCTTCTCTATCTAGAATTCATCTATTCGTTCCATGCTCCCCCTCCCTACCCAACTATGAGTCAGCCTCCTTATATCAGAAAAAATATTTGGCATTTGTTTTTTTGGGATTGGCTAACTTCACTTATAAATGCTTCTCATTTATTGTATATCTTTGGCTACTTTAGAGTGCTAAAAAAATTTGTTTTGGTTAATTTTGTTGAGGCTTATAGTTGATTTTGGTGGAGATAATTTACTGACATCCTCTCTTAGCCATAAATGGTACTCTTATCTTCTGGCTCCAAGTATTTTACTTAAAGGACTGTGGACTTTAATATATGTGTGGAGGGGAAAATGAATTTGTCTCTGGGGTAGGTTGACAGACTCAGAAAATAAAAATAAAGTTGAATTTGAATTCCAGACAAACAATGAAAAAAGCTTTTTATGTAAGTGTGTTCCAAATATTGCATGGAGAAAACATAAAAAAATTGTTTTTGGAAATCTAAAATTTAAATTTTCTGAATATCATGTTTTATCTGGCCGTTCTGTTTTGAGGAATTTCAAGGTTTATCACAGAGAAAGTAATATTTTAGTTGAAACTTAACAAATAGGCAAGTGGTGTTCAAAGATGAATCACCATACTGTTTGGAAAAACCAGGTCCAGTCCAACCCAATGGAAAGAACCATTTCATTTTATGGAGTCTAGAAATTGGGGACTGGTATCTATAAGACTTCAGGGTTCTTTCTGAAGCCTGAAGCAATGTAGCAATTGTGGACCTAAAGGAACATCATTTTACAGAGAGGCTAAGAATTACATTTAGGTTGAGAAAAAAGAAAACCCCAAATTTCTTTGGAATACTCAGTTTTAAATCTCATCTGGGCTTAGTGAATTCTTTTCTGGGATCCCAGAACAGGAGAGTCCAATAACTACATTCTTATTTGAAGTGGTAGGATTAAATTTCCCACTTTGTGAAGGCCTTGGAGAAGAATTCACATGTTAATTGAATGAATAAATCAATGCATGAAGCAATAAATGAGTTTTTTAAATAGGATAATAGTCTGATTTCTAGTATATTCTAATAAGAATTCTTAACTAGGGTCTATGAATTCCCTTGGAAATGTAAATGGGCTTCAGAGAGACTGGGACCTCCCAAATTATATTTAAAATGTTCTGTATATGGATATACATGAAATTTATCTGATTAGAGTCATGCTATGCAATACTGTACCCAGCAGCTATGTGTGCTATTGAGCACTTGAAATGTGGCTAATTAGAAATGAAATGGACATCAAAATTGAAAAACGGGGTTGGGTATATAGCTCAGTTGGTAAAGTGCTTGTCTCACATGCACAGGGTCCTGGGTTCAATCCCTAGCACCACACAAAAAAATATGTGTGTGTGTGTGTGTGTGTGTGTGTATGAAATAAAAATCTCTTGAATAATATTTAATATTGATTACATGTTAAAATAATAATTTAGGCATATGAAAAATGTTTTAAGGTCAATTTCACGAGCCAAGCTATTAATAATTACTCGGAGTCAGATTGTCTTTAAATGTAAGCATATATTCAATCACAACACTCACCAAACAAAAACAATGCAGAAAGTGTTGGGTGTGCTGGAGCACCCCAACTAGCATTCAGTGCACACACTATAAGCAAATCACAATCCTAGGGCAACCATGAGTCCCAAAATACCTTCGAGGCCGCACGACTTCTCTTAGCTTCTCTTCCATCTACAACTAAAAAAAAAATATTTTTAAAAAGATCAATTTTATTTTAAAAATATGGATTCTAGCAAATCCAGCCTACTATATATGGCTCACATTATATTATCTACGAGACAGCACTGCTGTCTTTGTTTGTACTGCTATAACAAAATATCAAAGACTAGGTAGTTCATAAGTAATATCAATCATTTCTCACAGTTCTTGAGGCTGGAAGTCCAAGATCAAGGTGCTGGCAAGTTTGGTGTCTGCTGAGGGCCCCGTCTTTATTTCCAAGATGGTGCCTCAAATGCTATGCAGTATCCTCACATGGTAGAAGGGTGAAAAGGGCACACATCTCTCTCACATTTTTTTATTAATAATCCCACTCACGATGGCTCCATCCCCATAACTTAAACACTCCCTAAATGTCTTGCCTCTTTAGAGTATCTTATTGGTGATTAACTGTGATCACACAGATTTTAGAGGGGATACCATGGCAACCATGTGCTAGTGGGGTTATCTCTTTCTTGAATATCAGAGGAATATGTGACTCAGTATGCTAAGGAGCTCTTCTAGGTGATTTAAGACTGATATTGGATCAAGCCCCACCACCAGATGTTCATGGAATAGAACCAAATTATCTTGACCAATGGAGTTATTTCACCATGGGAAATTATTATACTTGTCATAATGTTGTTGAAGACATTGCCCATTTATCTATTCATTTGGTAAAAGTGTCAGATACTGTGAAAGGCCTTGGGATACAGTGAATAGAACAGAGAAAAAAGTTTTGATCTCATGGAACTTGTATTCTAGATCATGGGGGTGGGAGGGAGTGAACAAAATAAATATGGTAAATGGTATTTGAACAGATGGTAAGTGCTATGCAGAAATATAAGCCAGAAATAAAAGGGGGTGGTGGCAAGTGCAGGGGTGAGATTGGAGGTTTGCAGCTTGAAGTGGGATTGCAGGGAAGGCTTCACTGAGACACAATGAGCTAAACCTAGTCAGTGAGGAATGGAGTTTAGGGATGGCCGGGGAAGAGACTTTCTGACTGTAGAGGGGGAGCTATCAGGGCCCAGGGCCCTTGACATGCCGTGCCAACAGTAGTTCAAGGTACTCCTCCATAAAAACACACATGAGAATTTTTTTTTAACACTGATGCTGGCTCAGAACTTCTGAAGAATTGGGATGTTTCATCCTCTCTGGTAACACACAGGCATTGCTGAGCTTTTGACTCTTAACTCTCAAGATGCTTAGAAGCAACTTGACAGGCCCTTGTGAACTGTAGACAATGGACTTGCAGTTTCGTCATCACCTGGCTTTGTGTTTCGGCTTTAGTTTTTACTTCCCTAGAATTCCATGCTTTGTCCTGTCATTCCTATTTTGCCATGATTTGTGTGTGTGTGTGTTTTGTAGGAAGCTACCTCACCTGCTTGATAGAAAGAGGCAAGGAGCACTTATAGAGCAGGAGATATCCAGTGAATGGTGGTACATCCACAATTTATCAGTGTTAAGTCACCCATTCCTAGCAAATATCAATCACAGTGGACTACTCACTGTGAAATGAAAAGGAGCGACTGCATATAAAAACATGTCTCCTTTTAGATCTTTGTAACTTAAAAGAGTATGTTTAATTGCAGTCTGGCTTACTCGTTACCTTTGTGCCTTTGTGTTTTAATATTATTGTGAATTTGTTAAAGGTCTTAATCTGATTGTAAATCACAATGTGAAAGCATTCTGCAATGTCACCCTCCACTCCTTATTCCTCCTAATGATGCCTTTCGTAGTGGCAGCATGTAAAATTTGCGAGAGTAGCATTCAACTCCAGGATTTCGGGCTGGCTGTCTCTTTGGATGACAATCAAATTAATGTAATCCAAATTTCTTTTTCCAAAGATGTTTGTGTGTCTTTCTTGGAGACACCAGGGACTCCTTATCACATGCTAACACATGAAAAAAATTTGAATTTGGTGACTTTTTTTTTCTTGGAGGAGTAGAGCAGATGGCTTGCTAAGGAGGAAGGCACATTTGTGACTGTCATTGAACATTTTCTGTGTGGACAGTCTGCATCTCTTTGAGATTAGTTTGTTTCTTTTACTATTGTCATCCATGAATTTTCTTCTCTTCCTTAGTGACTTGAGTATATTTTTGTGGTTGAAAGGAGAAAAAAAAATAATGACAGTTTGGGTTTGCAGAATCTCTGAGGTCATTTGTACCCAAAGAGATAAGAAAGTTTATTAAGTGTGCACCTGCTGAGGTACTAAAGGGAAGTAGAAAGTGTTTGTCCTTCATCTTTATTCATGAAGCCCTTGAGGGTGACGGGAAAGGAGACTGGCGATTAGGAGACCAGGCACTTTCAGACAGTCAGATTGTGCAGACACATTTGGGTTGGCGAGTCCCGGCTGCCTTGTTGATGTGCATTCAGGGCCGTGCCAAGCCGTCTACCTTGGTGTGTGCTGCATTATTAATGCTTTCATAAGGGCACTCATTTGTATGCTGTGGGGGAGGCCAGGTTGGCACAGTCTCATCTCCACCGAACCCTGCCTATTCACTGCTGTGACACCAGGGCTCTCAGAGTGATGCAGAACTGAGCAAGCACAGCTGGAAGACAGCAGATTGTCTGGAACTAGGAAAAACACGCCTTTAGTCAATTTTAAATTAAGAGGCTTTGTTTACGTTTTCTCAGCTCCTCTTACAGAGTTAGTCAAATTTTAGATTCCCTCCAAAATTAAACAAGTGTCAGGAGCAGATGGTGGGTTTATTTTGCTTCATTCAACCTGTTCGAGGAGTATGAACTTGGGAAGAGATCAGTGTGATGCAACTTTTCATGCTAGATTGTCAAAAGAAAGCTGGATGCATGGTTTCCTCAAAGAGAATAATTTAGATGCATGTGGGATGATAACTGGGGTTAGACTGATCCTCTGTGTGGAGTTGGCTTCAGCATCTTGTCCTGAGAAGCTGGGCTGGTGCTGACAGCAGCTAAATATGCAGATAGAAAGACAGATTTGGGCTTGTATGTCTAGCTTATATTCTGCTGGGTTTCATGTACGGGAAAAGATTTAGTAAACCTGGATTTCATGCTAATACAAAATGATTTGGTGGTGTCAATGATCTATGCATTAATGACTCCAACTTTACTTCCATGTTCAAGCCAATTTTGGGTTGTCTTATTGGCTTAACTTTTGTTGTGCGTTCTATAACTGTCACGATTTCACTGGGCCGGGGGCGGGGGGAGGGAGCAAAGAAGACAGAGCTACTTTACTGGAATTTCAAACACATTGAAGATCTTGTTTTATTGCTTCTCATTTGAACTTGCATTTAGGCAAGACTGACATTGTGGGAAAACCTAAATAATTTAGGCAGTTTTACTTCTGATTATGTAGACAGTTCTTTTCTTTTTATAGAAGTAATTGTTTTTCAAATGCTTTGAAAAACAATTAGACATAATCACATTGAAATATTTTCTTTCCTTTGGAGATTCTTATCATCTAAATGAGGCATTTCATTCAGAAACTAATAGTGGTTAAAATAGAGGTAATGATTTTTTAATGGATAATTTGAGTCTCTATTCCCTTCTTTTCGCCCTTTCCCCTTGATAGCATATCATGAGTTTTTAAATTATCCAGATAATTACTTCAATGCTCCACTTAATATTGCATTTGCAGAAACAGCATGTAATACCAGATTTTTAGGTGCATGTTAGAATATTCCAAATCTCATTTTAATCTGTTATTCATGTAAATTGACTGTAGAAGTCAATTTCTAATTAATAATAGAAAAAAAATCCAGATCAATAGATGCCTAGTTAGTTGGTGTTCAGCTCAGACTTTCCTAAAACTTTCCCATTTCTTGCTGAATTGGAAATGGCTGATGTTCTGTATCTTCTCAGCAAGGCTTCAGTCATAAGTTAACTTAATAAGATACCAGATGATTATAAGGCAAGTGTTTGGCCAGATTGCTCAAAGCTTCTCTTAATCTTGTTGTTAGTGTTTCCAGACCTGTGACAAGCATCAAAAATGTAATAGCCAATTTTAAAGAAAGATGTTCATTAATAATAATTAATGAATAAAAAAGAGAATAAGATATTTTAAAGCCTACACCCAGGGAAAAGTTCTCACTGCTTATTGTCATGGATTTGCTGGGAGATGTATGCATTTTTAGAACTTTATAGCATGATAAACTAAAAAGATGCAGGACAAATGGTTGGTGAGGGATTGTGAAATGATCTATGGAAGGACTTGCCTGAATGTATTAATGGAGTAATTTGTCACAGAATGATTATGTATGTTCCTAGTTACAACTAGCTGTGTATTGTCTGCCCTCAGCCTGAAATTATCAAGAGTTGAAAGTGAACTCCTTGTTTTTGTTTTTTTTTAAAGAAAAACTAAAAATGTTCAGAAATAATGATCTAGTTTGTACTTAACTTTTGGGAGAGCCTGTGTTAGCTTTTCATTGCTGTGACAAATATCCGATATAAATCAAATTAAAGGTAGGCAAGGTTTATTTTAGCTCATTATTTCAGATATTTAAGCTCACGGTTGCTTGGCCCTGTTGCTTTGGGTCTATGACAGCACAGTATATCATGGTGGAGGGTGTGGCGGAGGAGGCTGCTCACTTTATGGCAGTGAAAGACAAGAGAGGGCATGGTATTCTATATCCTCCTTAAGGGAATGCCCCCAATGACCTAATTTTCTTTCTATTAGGCCCCACCTCCTATACATTTTTCCATTGCCTAATAGCACCACAGATTGGCAACCAAGCCTTTAGCACATGGACCTTTGATAGACGCTCCAGATCCATGCTATATAAGCAGAGCTCAAGATATAAAATACGGGTGTTTTCTAAGTTTGCCTAATGATGAATCTGGAGTCCATCATTATTAAACATAGTTTGGTATTCAATCCATGAATATAAATATACTATCCTATGTATGACTATAATTTACATTTCATATATTCTAAGTACTTGTCCTAAATAATGGAGTTAACAATAATAGCTACTATTTTCTAAGTTGGTCCCTCTGTGCCCCTGTCTCAAGCATCTCTTGAATTCTGTTAAGATCAGCAGCTGTAGAGGTGTTGATTTTATAGATGAGGAAACCAAGTTTCAAAGTAGTAAGGCACTAGTTCCAGGTCACGGTGCTGGTCAGCACATTTGAACTTGGATCTGTCTGATTCCATTTTGCTGCCTTCTCAGAAACACAACCCATAATTAAAACAAAAACAAAAAACAAAAAATAAAACAAAACAAAATATCACTTTAAATTTGTTTACATGTTTATATGATGATATATAGTTTTACTTTTTTTTATACTCAAAATCTGACTTTTGAACTTTGCCTATCTCCATTTAGGTTTTCCTGATAATGTTGGCCTATGTTGACTAAGTTACTTTTTAGTTGGTGGCAGGGGGTTGAGGGAGAAGCCAAGATACCTCACAGGAGACTGAAAAGACCTAATTATTACAAATATCTAAAAATTCTTAGAAAAGGTGATGAACTGAGTTGTAAATTTTTTTGAAGGAAGGGGGTACTGGAGATTGAACTCCAGGGCACCCAACCACTGAGCCACAGATCCAGCCCTTTTTTGTTCTTATAGGGTCTCACTGAGTCGCTTAGGGCCTTGCTAAATGGCTAAGACTGGCTTTGAACTCATAGTTCTTTTGCCTCAGTCTCTCAAACTGCTGGGATTAAAGGCAATGAATTAAATATGTTGAAATCAAATCATTTTTATACAATTATCAGTTTAAAGGATGACCTATTACTTGAAAAATGAAAGTCTAGGCATTTAAAAGTTCAGTTTAAAAAATGGTGATTATTCAAAATTTATCCTGTAAGTTCTCAACATTCTTCTGTAGTTGGGCAAATCTCAAATGACAGTTGGCAAGTAGGCTTAGCTTTTTCCCTATGGGTCTAGCCAAGTTTATTGGAGAAAGGAGAGGACATATATTATAAAGATATTTATCTTTTCACATTGTTTTTGTATAGATGTCATTTTAGCATTTTAGTTAACTATTTTAAAGTTACTATTGAAAGTTTTAGGAAAGTGAAAAGTGAAAAAATTAAGCATGGATGATGAACATATTTTCATATATTTGTTGATTGATTGTACAACATCTTCTGAGAATTGTCTGTTCAGGTCCTTGGCCCATTCACTGATTGGGTCATTTGTTTTTTTGGTGCTTAGCTTTTTGAGTTCTTTATATAACTCTAGAGATTAGTGCTCTATCTGATGTGTGAGGGGTAAAGATTTGCCCCCAAGATGTAGACTCTCTCTTCACCTCAAAGATTGTTTCTTTTGCTGAGAAGAAACATTTTAGTTTGAGTCCATCCCATTTATTGATTCTTGATTTTAATTCTTGTACCAAAAGAGTTTTATTAAGAAAGTTGGGGCCTAATCCCACTGATGGAAATTAGGGCCTACTTTTTCTTCTATTAGACACAGAGTCTCTGGTTTTATTCCTAAGTCCTTGATCCATTTTGAGTTGAGTTTAGTGCATGGTGAGAGATAGTGGTTTAATTTCATTTTGTTGCATTTGGATTTTCAGTTTGCTCAGCACCATTTGTTGAAGAGGCTATCTTTTTTATAATGCATGTTTTTGGCACCTTTGTCTAAGATAATTGTAATTTTGTGGGTTAGTCTATGTGTCCTCTATTCTGTACCATTGATCTATGAGTCTGTTTTGATGCCAAATACAATGCTGTTTTTGTTACTGTTGCTCTGTAGCATATTTTAAGGTTTGGTATAGTGATGCCACCTGCTTCACTCTTCCTGCTAAGAATTGTTTTAGCTATTCTGGGTCTCTTATTTTAAATGCAAATCAAAACTACTCTCAGATTTCATCTCACTCCAGTCAGAATGGCAGCTATTATGCATACAAACAATAATAAGTGTTTGCAAGGATGTGGGGAAAAAGGTACACTCATACAGTGCTGGTGGGGCTGCAAATTGGTGCAGCTAATATGGAAAGCAGTATGGAGATTTCTTAGAAAATTGGGAATGGAACCACCATTTGCCCCAACTATCCCTCTCCTTGGTCTATACCTAAAGGACTTAAAAACAGCATACTACAGGGACACAGCCATATCAGTGTTTAAAGCAGCACAATTCACAATAGCTAAACTGTGGAACCAACCTAGATGCCCTTCAGTAGATGAACGGATTAAAAAAAATGTGGCATATATACACAATGGAATATTACTTAGCAATAAAAGAGAATAAAATCATGGCATTTGCAGGTAAATGGATGGAGTTAGAGAAGATAATGCTAAGTGAAGTTAGCCAATCCCAAAAAACCAGATACCTAATGTTTTCTCTGATAAGGAGGCTCCTCCTTACATAGTGGGGTAAGGAGGGGGAACATGGGAAGAATAGACGAACTGTAGATAGAGCAGAGGGGTTAGAGGGGAAGGGAAGGAGTATGGGGTTAGAAATGATGGTGGAATGTGATGGACATTACTATCCAAAGTACATGTGTGAATATACTTGGTATACAACCAGAGACATGAAAAATTGTGCACTATATGTGTAATAAGAATTGTAATGCATTCTGCTGTCATATATAAATAAAAATTAATAAAAAAAGAAAATTAAGCATGGATATTTAGAACTTTTGGAGGAGGTTTGGTTTTATTAAATATGATCATTTCTGATGATGAAGATGATGTTAAAATTATAAAGAACAAGAGATCTTTGAATGTTCTCACTAAAGAGGTTCAAGACGAGAGATGGGTTGCTCCTCTCAGCCCAGTAGAGTAGCTATGAGGAAAGGAATGGTGATTTAAGCAATAGAAAAATACATTAACCAATTCAAGGAAAATGTGATTGGTTGTTTCAACAAAGATTGACATAAGGAAGGAAATGGCCCTGTAAAATGGGTCCAGAGTGTGGGAGGCACTGTGGGTATCAGTCTGAATCATGTGTTGATTCCCTAAGGCCATTTATGGAACATCTATCATGTGAAGTTGTTATATTTTAGAAGATATTGGGATAAACCAGTAAGGAAAATGTACAGGTTGTGCCCCCCCCCCACACTGGATATTTCACCTCAAAAGGCTATGTCAGGATAAAAATTGAGAAGCAACTCTATATAGACAACTCTATATTGCTGGGAGCCATCAGCCAAGTAGGTATGACAATCTCCTTGCCAGCTTACTTCCATGCTGTCTGTGGAAGGACTTCTGAAAGGTGACCTTGCTCAAGGACTAGGGCAGTTTAGCATAATAGGAGAGTAGGGTGTTCCCCCTTTAGAATAGGGCGTATCCTGCTGCTGAGTTCCTCTTGAGTGCTTAGGGTCAGACAGTATATTTTGGGAGACAGAAGCCCATGTGGAGTGGATTTGGGCAGAGAGTGGATTTGGGACAGAGTGGATTTGGGCAGAGAACGTGGATTCCCCCAGAGCATGTTTGTAGACGGCCGGTGTGAGTTCAGGAATAAAGAATTGCTGTTTGAATCTACAAGCTGTGTGGAGACTCGTGATTTGTGCCCAGCCAGAGACTGCGGCACTATATAAGATTAAAAAAATGTGACATATATACACAATGGAATATTACTTCCTTCGCATGTGTAAAAATGAAGAATGGAAACATGTGAAGCCCAAACATATATGCAGAGAGAAAGAGGAAGAACCAAAAGGACCTATCTGGACCTTTGGACTCTGTGTCTTAGCTGATGAATATCACCACCTACAAAGTCATGGCTCCTTCTTGTAACTGAGGGACACTCAAGTATAAAGATCTGGCTCCAATTTAGGACTATTGGGAAAGGCCACCCCAGCTCCAGATGAAAACCTCTATTGGTCCTGTATTTAGCTTGACTTCTCCCTCTGCCCAGATCTGCCTCCTCCTCATGTTTCTGTTGTACCAACCCCAAGAGCCCTCCTTGTTCAACACCCCGCCTGCCAATCTCTACCTCACACCTTCTTTCTGGGAAGCCCAACCTGTAACAGCTCCTTGGGTCTATGAATGGCACGGCCTTCTTTTCAGCTGCTGCTCTGCTTCTCTCTGATTTTCTTCTTTCTGCCATGCTTCCTCTTTACTTCTCTTTCCCTTGTCCATTCACTCTTCTTTTTAGTCATGTGCCTTTCTTTCACCAAAATGGAGATATAAAGTAAGCTTATTTTATATATGTGTAGAGTACTGTTTATTGCACTCTATTAATTTTTATTGGTTCTTTTTAGTTGTACATGACAATAGAATCCATATTGATAAAATTATAAAAGCATGAAATATATCTTCTAATTAAGACCCCATTATTGTGGGTGGACTCGGTGGTGGGCTTCACTTAGGTATTTTCGTACATGTACATAGGAAAATTATGTCAGATTCATTCTAGTGTCTTTCCTATTCCTATCCCCTCCCTTCCATTCATTCTCCTTTGTCTAATCTACTAAATTTCTCTTTTTCCTCTCCCCTCTTTATGTGTGGTTTAGCTTCTACATATTACTAAAAATATTTGACCTTTGATTTTTGGGGATTGGCTTATTTTACTTAGAAGGATAGTCTCCAGACCCATCCATTTACTGGAAAATGTTATAGTCATTCTTCTTTATGGCTGAGTAATATTACATTGTATTGCACTCTGTTCTCAAAAAATATTTTTTTCTATTTCTCTTTTCTTTCATATTGTACTCTTCTTCCATTCCTTCTCATTTCTGTCTTGGAAAAATCTGTAGCTCAACATTCATCGTCAAAAACAAACATAAATTTGGCCCAAATAAACTGTTGCATCTCATTTTTGACCTTTAGCTAGGGATGGCTGATGGGATTCATTGACTTCATTGAGGAGGGTATATTCGAACTGAACCCTAAATGACTAAGATCTGATTGTAGGATATTTTGGGTAGACGGAAGAGTGAGTATAGAAATTCAGAGGTGGAAATGAACTTTCATATTGAGGAAGAGAAAGAAATCCCCAGTGGTGGGAGGATAATGAATAGATAGAGGTGTGGAGAAAGTAGGCCTGGTAATATGGAATCTTGGGGGATTTTATTCTATATGATTACAAAGCCATTGGGATGCTTTCAGCTGAGTGTGACAAAGTGGAATTTATACTTTTAGAAGACTGCCCTGGCTGCTGGGCAGAGGCTGGTCTCTAGTGCTGTAAGGCAGAAGCTGGTAGAGTTTGCAGGGACCTCAGTGAATGATGATGGTGGCTTAGATCTTGGTCGTGGAGGATATGGAGCAAATAAGACTTGCTGATGAATTGAAAATTGAGAAATTGAAATGTGTTTTAGATATCTACAGCAGAGCAGCAGGTAGGTTGGATAGTAGTATCATATAATGAGTTGAGAAAGACTGGAAGAAGGCTGGGGGGAGTGTTGATAAAAAAAAAAGAATCCCTTCAGGTTGTATAAAATTTAAAATAAAATTTAAGATATGTCTCACAAGATGTGAAATGGATTTTTTCCTATTGTTTGGGATTTTAGATTAGGTGGGGAGCTGAGGATAGTAGGTAACTATTGCCATCACTTTTTAAAGAGTTGTTTGACCACCCTCACATGAAATGTCCCTAGATGGCCAAGATCAGGTCTGCACCTTGTCCCATCCTATCCAACAGAGAAGGTCATCATGGAAGCTGCAGAAGTAAGATGACGTGACATTTCTTTCCTCCTTCTTTGGAGGTCAGAGTGTGCATTTTTCTCTTCCACAAGCTGAGAAGGCTCAGAAAGAGTAGAGTTGCTTGTTGGGAGGGAAACACTAGCTTGCTCCTTGAACATGACCAAATCGACCTTGCAAGTCCTGAATTCCTTCATTTTCCCAAGTCTTATAGGTTGCAGGGGTGAGAGGAAAGTGCTGCTGGTGCTTGCTGTGTGTTGTGTTTATTGCTCTAGGTTTCTGTACGACTGCATTGTGAGATAGAGCTTCTACTGACCTTAACAAGTTTCAGATTGCATAGGTAAGAGAAATGCAAATGGACAGATTTTCTTACATAAAATTAATATTAAAATCTTAGCTTTGATAATTAAATCCAATGTCCTCATCTTTTATTTATTTATTTATTTGGCACTGGGGATTGAACCCAGGGGCGCTTAACCACTGAGCCATATCCCCAGCCCTTTTTATTTTTTTTAATTTTCAGACAAGGTCTTGCTAAGTTGCTTAGAGCGTCACTAAATTTTTAGAGGCTGGCCTTGACTTTGCAATCTTCCTGATTTAGTTTCCAGAGTTGCTGGGATTACAGGCATATGCCACCATATCCAGCATCTTTTAAGGAAGCTAGCTGAGCGCTCCAAAGGCTAATTGGCTATACTAAGTTACAGCCAAGGTGTGACAATGATGGAAACCCAGAATTTTGCCTCTTAGTGATTGTGGTTTTTTTTTCTTTTTTTTTTTTCTTGCATCAACTATTTGTTGTCACATGAGTGTGAAGGAAACAGAATGGATTTTTACTAGTTTGGGGATTATTTAAGCCAGTTCTTGCAGAAGATGGCCAGGAATGGGAGTAAGAACAGGATTTTTTTGTTTGTTTACCACTTGCTCAGAGATGCTTACCCTTTGCTTCTCTGAAATCTTTAAGTTTGGAAATTCTCTGAGATTGTGGCTTATGTAGAAAAATGCAGTTGAAGTGCTGCCGATCACATTGTGTCTTTCCGTTCCTCCTGACTTTTCTATGCCTTCTCTCCTATACCATCCCTTTTTATTCCCCTTTTGTCTTGTTGGCAGGTTGCAGACCCTCACCGTGTTAAATGCATTCCTCCTGAACTATGCCTTAGCTGCCCCTTGCATAGAAAGAAGAGGGAAATAGCATATGTGTTTCACCTTCACTGTGACATAGTTCCCTTGGCATTGCATTTAATTAGATTATAGTGAATGTCATGCTGTGCGGTGCTGTGTTTTATTAAGGCCAAAATGTGGTTCCATGATAAAACATGCTGTAAGTCCTGCAGTGCGGTGCAACACGAAATTTGTAGCAACACCTGCGTCTGCTACTTCGTAGATGGTAAACACAAAACAAAATGTCTGTGTGAGGGAGAAAAAGGCCAGAGGAGATGCTATTATCCAAGTAAAAATACTCTCAGCTTGAAGCATAAAAGCTAAGTTAATGGTAGAAAATTTTGGCTTTTATAACAGGGTCAGAATGGAGCTTTTCATTGTGGGTTAGCTCTGCATCCTAGTCCAGGCATTGCTGAAGGTCTGAGGTCACTGAAGGATTTGGGTGTTCATTTGGCCCCTCATCCATTGGTTCAACGAGTATTTATAGGTCACCTGCCTTTTACATAGATAGCATTGAGGGGATACAAAGTGTGTGGTCCCTTCCTCAGGGAACTTGTCTTGCTGATATACTTAGGAAACATTATTTTCCTTATTGAAGTAGATTCTGGCTACAAAGATATAGCTTTCAAGAAAGACTCTGATTCAACAAATGATTATTGAACCCTGGCTGACTATAGGGAAAGAATTAGAATGGGTTATTTTATGTTCTACTCAGAACCTTGCTGTTTTTTTTTTTTAATCAACAGTTGCTTTTAATTCTCCTTATTTTTGCATTTTCTTCTTCTACCAAATAGAGGAACTTATTTTCTCACCATAATTTGTAACTGATATGTGCACATTTTAAATCTGAGTTTATCTCATCCCTTGACTCTGTTTTTTCTCCTTCCTTCACAGTCTGTTTGGACCCTCTCAGAGAAATAAGCCAAGAGATAACAAAGTGGCATAGGAGGAAACCACCTGGTAAAAATGTATCCTGCTGGTTGTCCAAGGACACCGTGCTGGTCCTTGGTGTCCATGGAGCATATGCTGATTTTAGGAAGCTCATGCTCAGTCCTGGGCCGAGCCAGCCATTCACAAGCCAGGCTTATTTTGAGTCTGATGCTATTAAGAAGTCTGGGTGAATGTTGATTATTGGTGTGTGTGTGTGTGAGTTCTCAGTCCAGGAGCCAAGTCTAATTAGTCAGGGGACAGGAGGTTAAAAAGCAGCACTGAAAAGAACACAGTGAAGCCACCATTTCAGGTCCTCTCTTTTATCTGAAACCTTGAAACATCAAGAAATGGGATCTTGTTAGAAATGGGATCTTGTTAGAAATGGGACCTTGTTGCTAACTAGCACCTGTCCTGTCAAAAACTTGGGCTGGGGATTTTCCCAGGGAGGCAGGGCTTTGTTCTATTACAGGGCTGGTTCTTCCCTCCTAGAATGTTTTTAGGAGGCAGTTGGTAGCTCTCTTCAGTGGGAATCACAGCAACTAGACAGTTATCATAAGACAGGTTAGTGATGAGATGTGATAGTGGGGTTACTAGGATAACAGTTTGATCTATCCGAGTGGTGAGCCCCATTGAGGTCAACCTTGGTAGCCAAAGAAGAGCAGTCCTGGTATTCATGAGAAGTTCAACCCAGAAGATGATCTATGGCTGTAAAGCAGATACCACTACAAAGAGGAGTTACTGACAGAATATGATAAATAACACAGCTAGATTATACACGAGAAGAGGTTTAAATCTTTCGAAAGCTAATGAATAGATGACAATGATAGCTCAGTCAGTGCTGAGAAATAATGACAAGTTGCTGGATGGTATAATACAGGACTAATTTGTGCACCATTCGGCATATGAGATTAAAAAAAAGTCAAAGAGTCAAGTATATGTAACATTAAATATGAATGATTGAATGAAGAAGGGACAAAGTGAAAGTCAATTTTGTATTGCTATTAAATATGAGCCTGCAGTACCCACAGGCATTTTTTTTTTTAAGTCTCTTGAAGGATCAAAGGGTACCCGCCTCTGAAAGCAAATGTGTGTGTTTTTTAAATGTGAAAAAGAGTCAATGTAAATATATATATTAAAAAACCCCACAACAACTTTAAAAATGAACAGCATATTCAGAAAGAATTGCTAATGTGACTTTTGATTCTGAACACTGGGAACAGTGTGAGTAGTATTGATATTTGGCTCCAGGAATGAGAGGCAGAGAACCAAAGAACAAAGAGCAGCTCTAGTCAGCAATGGACGAGAGTGGAATGGCAGATAATGAGGACAGGAGTGGAGCCAGACACACGGGCCTTAGATCTCCTGGAGGATAAGAGACACGAAAGGGCGCAGTCAGGACAGAGAAATGTGGAATCATGACGTCTTTGATGCGTCTCCTTCATATCAGTCTAGGTATGCTATAAAGCAGACCATGCAAAGTGCTGCCTTTGAGTTCCATTAATGATGATGTGACAGAAGACAAAAGACCTACATCCATATGCAAACCCTTTGAAGAGCGAGATGTCACCAAATCTTTTAGTGTTTATTAAATTGTATGGAATAGAGTACTTGTTAGAGGCAAAGAGGTATTTTTGACCAGTTAGAAATAGACAAACCACTTTGTATTAATTCAGGGAAAATCACTTGTCTGCAAGTAAATGACATGGTGATTAGAGTGGATTTTCTGATTTATGCAAATAAGAGTAGCATCACCCGTGTCTAGATACCTTAGCCTCACTCCAGATGTGTAATTGCTGTCACCTGACAAGAGACATTGATGAATTTTGTCTCACAGGGGTAATCAGAGAAGGTTCTCAGGAAAACAAAAGTTAAAATATAGGGAGATGAGATATTGTTATTGCTATTACTTAAAAAGTAACATTCTTAGCTAATTGACCTTTCCTGTCTCTTGGTTTTAAGTAAACAGTTGGAAGAGTTTTTATTCTATTTTAAGGAGAGAAATAGATAATCAAAAGTAATGATTTTTTTTTTTTTTCTGCATGGGTGATACCTACGCATCTGTGGAACAGTGAATGATGCAATCCTTCACCATTTCCCACCTTCTGAGAGAGGATCTGAGTTCACAGTGCTGCCCTCTGCACCCTCATATTCTTTCTGCAATTAGCATCTCATCTGAGATGCAGATATCTAGAATGGTGGGAAGGTGAGAGAAAATTTTGGCTCAGGGATTACTAGTGCCTCTTTTACTACTCATGATAGCCACTTCGGTCTCATTAAAACAACAAAATAAAACAAAGTCACAACCAGATAAACTATTTGTGTCATTTACGACAGGGAAATCTTTGTCTTTGAAAGAGCTGTTGGCTTGTATTTCCAAGGCTCGCTTCACTGGACTTCCCTGGGGAAGCTAAAAGGTTAGATTCTTAGGAATGGCTGGGACCACAAAGGCAATTTAGTTGCCTTGAGAGAATATGTTGAGACATATATCAGAAACTTTATTTTTCTGCTCATGAATGTATTTATTCTGTCAATTATTTCTTTTTCTAGGTGCTGAGGCTATAGTGTTAAGCAAATCAGATCTATCCCTGGCCTCTTGGAGCTCATTCTAGTTGGGGATGTAAATAATGTAAATAATGCTACTATGTACATGGGGGTATGTAGCTCTCATAATAATGCAGGTGCTCTGAGCCAGGGTACCAGCTTCTGTACACGTGGACTCATGGATTAGGAAAGGCTTGACTTGAGACTGAAGGGTGGAAGGTGAAGAGCATCCAGCTATGAGGATTCTCACAAGTATCACAGTGTGGAAGGAGCAAGCAAGAATTTCTTCAAAGTTTCTAGATAGAACACTCAGAAGAATGGGCTTTGGGTCTCCCTGCTTTATGAAATCCTAGTTCTACTATTTACTAGCTGAGTGATCATGGGTAGTTAGCTTCTATGAGCCTCAATTCCTGAGAAGAAGGTTTAAAAAAAAGCAGTAAAGGATAAAATAACATCATTGGGTTGTTTTGAATTAAATGAGCTATTTCAGGTCAACTATTCTGAATAATAGTTATTTTTACCAGGTGAAATCATTCTAAGTTCTTACAATTTTTAGAGTCAGGAGATTCTTTTGGGGGAAGTTAAAAATTTTATTGAAGTAATAAATACAGGTGGCGAAAGAGTCAGAATTCTATAAGGCTTCTAACAAGAAAAAGTGGGCTCCCCATCTCCACACCTGACATGTTCATTCCCAGGAAGCAATGATTTTTATCCCCATGCTTCTAAATACCATGTCTGTCTTATTAAACTTTTTGAATTTTTAGTTTTAGATGTTAGCTATTGACTTTCTTCTAAATAGGATAGATTTAACTCTGGCATGTCTTGTCTCCAACTCTGCCACATAAATGTTAGATATAATGATTATTTCTAATTATTTCTGAAACACATTTCCCAACTGCTCTAGTGCCTCATAGGAGCAGACAGGAAATCAACAGACATTTGATATGCAAAAACCTCCCTCTTCCTGTTGTATTTTCAGTCTTATAGTTATATGAGTGGAAATAGTGAATCAAGTAGTACACCAAGATTAATTTTTCTTTCTTTCATAATATTTTGTTTATCTTAAAGTTAATAATTATATTTTGTTTATATATTTTCTTTTTTTCTATGTATCAATTGCTAATTTTATCTTAAACCTCCTCAGTTGTGCATAGCTTATCTCAACACATTTAAACACATTTGGCCATCTAATTTCATTAAAAAAAAAGTTTCTGTAGAATTTATTTTGGGTCTGCACTGATCTGTACTGTTTGCTTTTTAGGCCTGGAATATAGCTATATCTTGCATCTTCCTTCTCTGTGGTCTGAGATTGCCCTTCACTTCTCTGTTCTCTGAATTTCCTTTTCCCTTGATTATATTTATTACTCATTCATATTTTGTTCAATATTCCAATAGTTTCCTGAGAAAAGATACATGGAAGAAATTTTAAAAAATATGTTTTAGTTATACAGGGACACAATATTTTATGTGGTGCCTGGGATCAAACCCAGTGCCTCACATGTGCGAAGCAAGCACTCTGACACTAAGCCACAACTCCAGCCCTGGAGTAAATTTAAAAAATTTTTTTGTATCTTTATTCTGCCCTCACATTAGATTGATAATTTGGCTGGGTATAAAGTTTCTGGTTGAAAATATTTTTTTCCCTCAGTATTTTAAAGGCATTGCTTTATTCTTGTTTAGGTCCAAGAGACAATGTTTTATTTATTTATTTTTAATTGAAAGTATTTTTATATTTATTTATTTTTAAAAATTTGTTATTTTTAGATGTACATGATAGTAGAGTGTATTTTGACATATTATATATATATGGAGTATAACTTCCCATTCTTGAGGTTGTACATAATATGGTGTTACACTGGTTGTGTATTCATATATGAACATAAGAAAGTTGTGTCCGATTCATTCTACTGTCTTTCCTATTTGCATCCTCTCTCCCTTCCCTTCATTTCCCTTTGTCCAATCCAATGAACTTCTATTCCCACCCCCTCCTTTTGTGAGTCAGAGTCTGCATATCAGAGAGAACATTTGGCCTTTGGTTTTTTGGATTGGCTTATTCACTTAGCACTATAGTCTCCATTTCTATCCATTTATTTACCAGCAAATGCCATAATTTTATTCTTCTCTATGGTTGAGTAATATTCCATTGTGTATATTCCATCTTTTCTTTATCCATTCATCTGTTTAAGGGCATCTAGATTGGTTCTGTAGCTTAGATATTATAAATTTAGCTGCTATAAACATTGATGTGTCTGTGTCACTATGGTATGCTGATTCTAAGTCCTTTGGGTATATTTCCAGGAGTGGGATAACTGGGTTAAATGGTAGTTCCATTCCAGTGTTTCTGAGGAATTTTCATACTACTTTCCAGAATGGCTGCATCAATTTGCAGTCCCACCAGCAATGTATGAGTGAACCTTTTCCCCCACATCCTCACCAGCACTTATTGTTACTTGTATTGTTGATAATTGCCATTCTGACTGGAGTGAGATGAAATCTTACTGTAGTTTTAATTTGTATTTCCCTAATTGCTAGAGATGTTGAACATTTTTTCATGTATTTGTTTTCTCCCTATTTTTCATCTCTGTTTTATTTATCTTTTTCTGTCATTCTCTCAAAATTATTACACCTATGTTTTGAAAATTTCATTTCTGTTGTCATACTTTTAACTTCTAACATTTCCTTTTGCTTTTGAGTTTTCCTTTTGAAATACAGAATACCTTTCTTGTTTTATGGATACAAGATATTCTTCTTTCTGATGATAAGTTGTAAGTTTTGTTGAAGTTTCCTTCATTCCTATAGCTCCTAAGCTGCTTTTTACAGATGCATTCCTCAGATGTCTACTGATTCTTGGCTATCTGCTCATGTTTAAGTGTGAGGAACTAGGACAGATTAGAAACTATGTTCAAGCAAATGGAGCTTTTCTGCTCTGGTTTTCTCTACAGGGAGATCTGGCTGGACTATTTCCTTGGAAACCCTCTGGATAACAGTTATCAGTGTTATTAGGTCTGTTCCATAGACTAGTCAGATTTCCAAGAAGGATCTTCCTCTATATGAATGAGTGTGTGTGTGTGTGTGTGTGTGTGTGTGTGTGTGTGAGAGAGAGAGAGAGAGAGAGAGAGAGAGATTTACTTTTGTATGTGTACCTGCCCCAGCATTCTGAGAACCAAGTAGAGTAAGAGAGAGTGAAGGTCTGAGGGTCTTAACAATGCTATGTATATATTATGTATATATTCACTTAATTTCTCTTATTTTAGTGCAGTGCCTTCTGCCTCAATTGGGCACATATCTCCCAGTG
Organism: Callospermophilus lateralis; assembly: GCF_048772815.1. NCBI lineage: Eukaryota > Metazoa > Chordata > Mammalia > Rodentia > Sciuridae > Callospermophilus > Callospermophilus lateralis. The sequence continues at coordinate 42,668,073 of NC_135318.1, read as the reverse complement.
CAGAGACCCTTCATTATCTTCTGAAATAAAGTTTTATTCATCATCAAGAGAATAAAACTAGCTCCATTATTCACAATTAGATATGGAGGAAATTGAAATTAAAATATTTTTATCTAAGGGTGATTTTAGTAATGTTTCAATATAACTTATTTTTATTATCATCAGCACCAATAACACATTTTCTGTTGTATGGATTCAATATGTTGAGACTTCATAACAGGCAAGTTCAAATAATATTCTGTATGTTCTTCCTCAATAGTGATTGTTAGTTTTAATAAAACTATAATAGTAGCTTAAAAAGAATAATAATAGTTCATTCTCTCTCTCTCTCTCTCTCTCTCTCTCTCTCTCTCTCTCTCTCTCCCTCTCTCTCTCTCTCTCTCTCTCTCTTTAGCATTGATTGCCCAGTTTGGAGATTATTTAGATTCCTTTATCTCCCCCCCCCCCCTATTGGCTATTGAATGCAGGGCCTTGCATATGGTAGGTAAGCACTCTACCACTGAGCTATATCCCCAGCCCTTTTTACTGTTTATTTTGAGAAAGGGTCTGACTGAGTTGCTAAGACTGGCCTTGATTTCCCTGCCTCAGGCTCAAGAGTAACTGATATTACAGGTATGTATCTGGCTTGAATTTTTGATTTCTATTTCCCTCCTTTAGTATGCTTTGCTTCCATTAAGTTAAAAAGAAAAGCTAGGAAATAGAAAAGATAGGAATAAACTGTCCAGTCAACGTTTTTGGATAAGTTCAACAAACATTTCTCAAATGTGTTAGGCATTTGGGGTTATAAAAATAGGTCATAGTCTTCACTTCGACTAGCTCCATTATTCATAGATACTGAGAAAGTTGAAATTAAAACAGACAAGAATTTTTGATTATCTGTATTTTCCATTTGATCTACCCTTTGTACTCATTTAAAAAAGGTTATTGTAATTTTTTTGTTTTACTTTTTTAGATGATGTTGAGACGTGTGAGGACTAATGTGGTAATTCCTGTGCCCAGACAACTTTCCTTATTGGTTAACAAATGACTGAAATCCACCATTAACATTCATGGCTTTCATTTAAGAATCTAAGCTCTGTTAGAATATACAAACACATAGTCATTGATCCCTCAGATTTTTTTCCTGTCAATAGGTTTATCAGGTTGGAAAAGAAGAGAATCCAAGGCTCTTGGTCATCTGCAAGAGGGGGTCAGGGCATAGTGAAGGGGATTCAGGGAGGACTACATCTGAAAAGGCAGGCCAACAGCTCCAAAAGCAGGTCACCAATTCCTCAATGTTTTAATTTATTCACTTTGGGAGTCTTTAAAAGAAAATGTCACCTATTTTGTTCTTTTCTAGGAAACTAACAATCCTTGAATGGTCTATGTTATAATGCTCAACCAACTAGCATGTTTTATTAACCAGAACATCTTTGTTGCCAACTACTCTGGTAGTTAAGGTCTATGATGGATTATTAGTTCATGCAGGGAGGAGACCACATGTGTCTTTTATTTTATTGTTAATGCCAACACCTGTCCCCTGGGCAGGGGGTTTGGGACCTCAGATGAGGTTGTTGATTGACAGAATGAAGATGTTCTGACATCTTGCTTCATCCCATCCTGCATGTTTTCTCTTGGCTGAATGATTTTTGAGGCTATTTTCCCCACTGAACTCTTAAATATCCCCTGCCCCCCATCCCACCAGACCTGCCAAGTCTTTATTACTTCTTGCAGTTGGAATTGCTGCCTAAAAGCTGAAAATAACTCCATTCAATGTTTTGTGGATTGTGGATACTCAGACCCTGTTACCAGCATTTACTAACATTATCAGGAGCTGGCATGTCAAAGGGTCTAAGGAAGCTTTATAACATTGTGATTGGGAAAGTGAAGAGATTCTGGCTTCTCACTTTTGCAGAGAGCTGTCAGGAAATGGTCCTGTAGAGTAGGTTTGTTGAAGGGCAATAAGTTCAGACAGGATGCCCTTTTAAATAATCATTCTCCCATTATACCTTTTTGTCCATTACAAAAGAATGATTGTACCAGAATGGTTAATATGTAGGCTCCAGGGTCATTCTGCCTGGGTTCAAATTCAAATTTCAATATTTACTAACTGATTTTTGAGAATGTGACCTTAACCTTTCTATACCTCAATTTTCTCATTTCCCTATTTGTAGAATAGGGATAATGATATCCATCTCATAAGGTTACTTAAATGAGTTAATAAAGTTAAATGCTTAAAATATAAGTGCCCAATAGGTGTGAACCATTATCATTATTATCCAGATAATATAATCAAAATGCTCTCAGGAATCCAGGGGATTTGGAGAACCCCTGACCTCCAAATCCCTCTGAATTGCTTCCCACTGGGAAGAAAATAAAGATCTGCTCTTTGTAAACCCTCATTGTCACTAGCTCACTAATTAGGTTTCTAACTCATCATAGCCCAGAGGAGGACAGACAAAATTGGAGTGTGGAAGAAGAAAGTTGTACCTAAAAATATCAAGAAATTTGCTAAAATGCATCGTTGCTATGGAGGCAGCCAAGTGTGAGAAAGCAGAAATGGACGTGGGGCTAGATGGCCTCTGCCCTGGGCAAACCACTTAACCTCTCTTTCTCTCTGATTCCTCACTCGTAAAATGAGAATAATAATATCTCCCTGCCTTGGAACTGATGTTTGTCTTTCCAAAATCCATGTCAAAATCCTAATCCCAAAGTGCGACATTATGTGGAAAAGGGGACTTTGGAAGACAATAGATTTGATTAGGTCATGACAGTGAGGGCCTCATGATGGAATGAATACCTTGTAAAGAAGGGGTGGAGACACAGGATCTTTCTTCATGCACATGCCAAGGAAGTCTCATGTGAGGACATAATGAGAAGATAGCCATCTGTAAATCGGGAAGAGAACCCTCCCCAGACACTGAATTAGGTAGTGCTTTAGTTAGCTTTCTTGCCCCTGTGAACAAAAGACCTGACAAGAAAAATACGAGGAGGAAAAGTTTATTTGGGGGCTCATGGTTTCAAAGGTCTTAGTCCATAGACGGCCAACTCCATTGCTCTGGGCTCCAGGTGAGGCAGAATATCATGGCTGAAGAGTGTGGTGCAGGAAAGCAGCTTAAGACTTGAGCCAGGAAAGGGGGAGGGCAGAGCGCTCCCCTTAGCATGGTCAAAATATAAACCCAAGGGCACACCCCCATCAATCCACCTCCTCCAGACATATCTTTCCTGCCTATAGTTACCACCTAGTTAATCCCTAATGTACTGATTAGGTTAATGCTCTCATAAACCAATCATTTCATTACTAAACTTTCTTGCATTGTTTCACACGTGAGCTTTTGGGAGACATCTAATATCTGAACCATAACAGGTGGAACCTCTATCTTGGATTTCTCAACCCCCAGGGCTGTGCAAGATAGATGCTTATTATTTAATAAAAGTTTTAGGAAATGTTGGTTGTATCCAGTCTATGATATTTTGTCATAGCAGCCCAAACTGACTAATGCACTGCCTCATGAAGCATTTTGAAGACTAATTACACACAAACATGTATGCATTCCTATGTATGTGCACATATGCACTCAGAACTCATATTCATTGAATAGTTAGCATAATGCCTAGCACAGAGCATATATTTAATAAATATTTGCTGTTTGTTTTTTTTTTTTTTAGGTTACACTATCAATACTTGATTTTTCTTCTGAAGTCTGTCTGGCGTAACCTTATAAGAAGGTTCAGTGTATCTGTGCTCCTGAAATCATGAGAATTCAATGTACAGTTAAGGGAAAAACCATGAAGAACACACCAGAACTTTGTGGCTATGGCCTCTGAGGATAGAATTAAAAGAGAAAGAAAAAATGGGTGCCTCATTTGGAGCATTAACCTGGTGGAGTGGCACCTTTGACAAGTTGGAATTTATCTAACTATTGAATTTGGGGTAATCCTGAACATCTGGGAAGAATATAGTAAAAGAATAAATCCTGAAAAGAGAGCTCTTTTCTGAAGAAGTTGTCTGAAGACAATTGAATTCTCTATTGGTCATTTTTCTGGCCTTATCCCGCCCTATTAGCTATTCTCTTAAATTAAAAATCTTCCCTTTGCCAGGTGTGGTAGTGCACACCTGTAATCTCAGCCACTTGGGAATCTAAGGCAAGAAGATCACAAATGTGAGGTCAGGACCACCTAGACCCTGTTTCAAAATTAAAAAATAAATAAATAAAAAGATCTGGGGATGTAGCTCAGAGGTAGAGCACCCCTGAGTTAAAACAACAACAACAACAACAACAACAACAACAACAACATGATCCTTTCCCTTGAATTTGGGACAGTATTATCTTTCAGAATGTCTTTTCTCTATGATGACATATTTTAAGTCTCCTGTGTGAGATGGTCCTTTGCTTATCTCTCAAATATTGATGCTCTTCCAGGATCTGTTGTATTTCTTCCCCTCTACTCATCTGTGGTGGGAAGAGCTATTTATTTAGCTCTCTGGTTGTTTTATGTGCACCCAATCTCTTCTTTGTTCTTAGTAACAGATCCTCAGTTTTAAATGGACACATGTCCACCTTGAAAAAATACATTGTTTCCCAGCCTCCCTTGCAGCCATGTGGTATTTCAAGGAAGATTTTTTTTGTTTGTTTGTTTTCTCTCTACCCGTCATCTTCCTTATGACCTCATGTGAAGATGTGATGGTAAAGCTCTAGAAACACTCCTGGACCCTAAGGTGAACTTGAGGATGGAACGTAGGTTTTAGGGTAGAGGGGCAGAAAGAGAAGGCCCTGTTAGAGAGTTGTCATTTCAGCCTTAGATTCTCTGCCTTCAGACTTCTTTTGTATGGGAGAGAAAAATAAATTCACATCTTGTTAAAGTTTTTGCTATTTTATTCCTTCCTGTTATATTCCAGGCACAGGTGAACTTCAAAGAGCACATAGGCACGAACCACCAGGTGGTTGGTGAGAGGCGGAAGGATTGATGTGTAGAGGCCATACTTTATTTTGTGGGTATCACCCAAGGCTCTGAGATTCTTCTGCAGCTATAGGGACATGACAGAAGCCTGATAATGACTGAGATGAAACTTTCTGCCAGGTCAGGGGCTCAAAGTTAGATTCAACTTGGCATGAAAAAAGGAAATGTTTCTTGAACATATATCTTAGTAGAGTTGGATTCATCTTCCTACATCCATAGATGATCTTCTGTATAAGACATTCTTTAGTCTCCTTTATCCTCCTTAATATAGTGGGGACATTTTTTCCATGTCAACAAATACACATATTTATCACCTCCTTTATTGAGCTCATTGTAGTCTCCCACCCAGATGTACAGCAATATATTCAACCAATGTCCTTTCTTCTTTACCAGTCCTTGCCAGTCAGTATCTCAGAAGGTATATTGGATTCTGGTGGCTGCTGTCCCTTGTGCATATATTGGGTGACTTGTTCTGTATCTGACTCTTCTCTGGTGGCTTTAAGACTAACTTGGTGGCATATCTAGGATTCTTGAGTAGACCGTGGTAGACACTCTCCTGGCCCTTCCTTAGGCTTTGCTAGTCCATGGTGGTACAGGCCCTCTGGAAGGACCCCACCCCTCTTTGTGGAATGTACTGTTGACATCCATGCATATTCTCTTGCTATCCATTCTTTAAAGGCCAGCTCAAATACCATCAACTGCTTCATGTCTTCTCTGACCCACTCTCCCATCTCCCAAATGGAAGCCATCTCTCCTTATAACAGTTTAGCCACTTTCTTATGCTTCCCTTGTGACCTTGCCATTTCCTATCCACCTTTTTAGGTTCATAGCCTACCCTGTCACTCCTCCATAGGTCTTGAGCTCCTGAGTGGAAAGATTGCTACCTGACTCCTTCTGAATCCTGGTGATCAGTGTCTTTTCAGAACCAGGCCTTAGGAGGTATTTGTTGGATAAGGGGCATCCATGTTGATTTTCTTTATGATAATTTACTGTTTATGGTACCCTTGAATCTTGGTATCATTTTGAGACTTGTCATTGTAATAAAACTTCAAGGCCCCAGAGGTAAATTTTGAGTGTCTGAAGACACATCTGCTAGGCTGCAGAAGCAGGTAGCAGGAAAGCTGAGATTTATAAGCAGTTTGGTGGGATGGCCCTGTGTTGTTTTGACCCTTCAAAAAATGATGAGAGCAAGAGCAGCTTTCCCACTGCCTTAGCAGCTGGAGACTGTCTCAGGTTGCTCTTGGTCTGACCTCATCCACCTGTTAGGTGTTTGTTAGCTCCAAAATATCTAATCAGAAATGCAGTGTCTTAAAATGATCAGACAGGCCAGACTGACCCAGGCCAAATCCTTTCAGCCAGCTGACACATTAGGAATCCAGGGCACGAATTTCAGATGTGTTCACTGCCAGGTGGGGCTTCAAAGTGACGGAGAAGAAATAGATTACTTCTTGCTGGGTGGGGATGTCTAGAGAGCTTAACGAGGCCCAGCTATGGGCTTTGCAGTCTGCTGATGGGAGACCTGGTGTGACAGGCAGTTAATGTTTAAGGACAATGAACTGTCAAGCTGTGTGATCACCGCAAGATGGTCTTTTATGGTCTCATTGATGAGTCATCCTCTCTGGGCAATCAATTTTTAGCTTGCTATCCTTGCTCTGCTTTCCCTATGAATAAGTTTATTTATAATCTTCAAATCCTCTGTTCCTACCTGGTCTCTTGTTTTGAACTTTGGCTGGGTACTGGCTGGAAAACTTCAGGCTGTTCAGGTTCGGGTTATGTATTTCAAAGTCAAATCGTCTAGACATCTGTTATAGAAGTCGGTGTGGCTCTGCTGAGCATGTCACTTGGGAGATGAATTTCTTTATGGCTGGCCTGGCATCGTTAATTTTAGTAAAAAGTTTTTGCATTGTAGTTTTATACACTAATAGTCTGGAAGTGTTCCGCATTACTAATCCCCCAGGCCTAGGGAAATGAAAGCTTCTGACAGAGCCTGTGACAAGAAAATATCACCAGCTCCAACACCTGATTACTCATTGATGTTTCCAGTGATTCTGCCAGTGCCTGAGCCATCTGCTCCACCTTGAAGTCTTTTCTCTCTTGATAGGAGAATGTAAATATGCCAATAATGCTGAAGAGCATAACAACAGCAACAACAGTAATGATGATGTTAGTGGCAATGGCCACCATTTATCACACCGATCAGTCACTGAGCTAAGTGCTCTGGGTGCCATCAGTGGTTCCCATCCCTGACTGCATGTTGGAATCACCTGGAGCATTGATAACCAATCACACTGGGGTCTGAACCTCTATCAGTTAAGTCACAATTTTCTTGTTCAACATTATTTCCCAGATTTCCTTTTTGTAAACATTTTGAAAATGACAGATTAATTTCCTATGATTATGAAAGTGATATATACATACATAATAATTGCAGGTTTTATCTTTCAGCAACAAAGAAGCCAAAAAATAAAATAAAAATAATATCTGATTTCACCAACCTGAAAACCTCTATTGACATTTTTAAAATAACTTTATTGAGGTCTAATTAACATGCAATAAACTGTGCGTACTTAAAGTATAAAAATTGTAAAGTTTTGACACTCTATTGACATTTTGGTATGTTTATTCTGATTTGTTTTTCCTCCTTTCTTTCCATTTCCTTTCTCTTCCTCTCCTATATATGCAAACCACTCAAACATGCAATTGGTATTATATAGCATGCATTTTTAAAAAATCTTATTGTCTTTGTTAACATTTATGATGATTATTTTCCTGTATTATTTTATTTTAATAGGTAAGTTTAATTCCTGCACCAGATTCTATTGTATGACTCCCTTGTTTAATTTAACATTCCTTTGTTGTTGGGTAGTTATATAATTTCTACCTTTTTACTATTAGAAATAAAGGTGTCATGAGCTGCTATAAACTATCCTTGCCAGTTTAGACTATTAGTATAGGACTTTGGTCAAGTTGGAAAAAATACTGTGCCTCAGTTTTTTCATCTGCAAATGGGGCTAATGTTAATACCAACCATCTGGGAAGGTCCTTGTGATGAATAAATAAAATATTGCCTTAGCATAGCAAAGTTTAGCACAGCACCAGCATTATATTTTTAATTTTTGACTTTTCTTTTTATTGGTGCAGCATATTTATACATAAGAGTAAGGTTTGTTTTTATATATTTATACATGTATACAACATAACAGTATAATTTGGAACACTCAGCACTTTAAAGTGTTCAACTTACATTAGCTATTGTCATTGTCATTTTTTGTCATTTAGTTATATTTGTATGTATCCTTTCTTCCATAATAAATGGAACCTATTTGATCTCTAAAAACATATATTATGCTTTTTTTTCTCCTTTGGAAGTGACCCCAGTGATAAAAATGTGTCAAAAATCTATGCATATTTTTGAATAAAGTCACTGAATCGATTCATCAGTCAACCAACCAATTCAGCCTTTTAAAATGGATTTTTAACCTCCTTAGGCTCTCACAGCTCCCACCTCCATTTGCTCCTTACCTGTTGTATTCATGACCTCTTAATGCATTCTGTTACAGGGGACCAAGGTCACAGGTGACCCACAGCAGGGGTGCTCAGGAGGTTCCATGACTGTTTCCCCTGAGCATTTAGTTGCCTTAGAAAGACTGAGACTTTCCAGAAGTGGAGGGAACTGGAGATTGGAAGAAAAAAATGTGGAGAATAGGTGATTTTGCTCAAGAGAGATGGAACCTTGGAGAGAAGCAGCAAGTTAAGGTAAGGGAAGAGGGAAAATGTGAGCAGTGGTCAGTCACAGAGTGCTCTGGTCTGAGAGAAGTAGAAATGAAGGGGCAGGAGTGGGATTAGGAGAACTAAAGCTAGATGGTGTGTTTCCCTTTTCATGTACCTTTGTAAGTTAGAGAAGGTTTTCCACAGCTCCACATTATTGTGCAACTTTGGATCTTCTGAAGGTTGGGAGGCATCCCTGAGCAGGTAGCTGCCAGCATTTGCCACTGGATTTGATTGAGGTCTGTGCAACAGACCTGGAATTGGGGTGGGCTCAAGGCAATAGGTATTATCTCTTCCAATATTTTTGTTTCTGTATCTCTGTGGCAGGATAATTAATTTGACTGCTAATTAGTGTTTTTCTTCCTTTTTCCTTTATCGGCAAGTTGCTAGACCCTTAGCAAGCCTCAGAATCAGGTTCAGAAATTTTTGATCATATGGAAAACAGAAGCATCTAGGAATCAATATCTGCTTCTTCTTTTGGAACAGCTTAACAGAAAAAACCATCATCCCTGTTTTTCTTGAAAAGGAAGGGAGACAGGAGAGAAAGATTACCAGAAATTGTGGTCTCATATTCATCCTAGACCCATACTTGGGCTCACAGTACCACCTCGGAAAGTTTCAGGATCTCAGAGGAGATAGCCATGCAGCAAGCCTAGGAAGGTGGACCTGAGACACCAGGAGTCCCAGCCCCAGCAAAGATTCTATGGCCTTCTACATGGCATGGAAGCAAGGGGCCACCATATTTCAAGGGACCACAATGGGCTTGATCAATGAGGATGGTACTGATAGTTACCATGGGCCAATAGTAGTCCCTGCTGGCATTTCCTGGTGCTGACTCTTGTTTCTCCATTTTGGCACATCTTTAGGAAAAGAGGCATTGCCAACCATGTCTGACTGACATCCCCTCTGGTCTGTCTGGCAAGATGAAGATTCACAGAGTTAAAGTTGATTATAACAAATTAGAGAAGTGTGCATTTATTGCAAGTCTAAGTTTTCACACCTACTGAGATTGATTTCTCTCTGCATCTCAAAACTGAAGACAACCTTATCTCTTTTTACATGGAAGCAGATATAAGGGCTGTAAGTTCCACAAGGGCAGGGGATATCCAGCAATGACACCGCTTGTCTCCAGTACGTATTGGTGGAAGAAATGATGAGTGAATAAATAAACAAACTATAAATGGTCATTTTTTTTCTTGATGTGCTCAAGAGGGAAAACTGGGACATACACTGACATCAACGTGATATCATTCTCTACTTCTGGGGCCTGATGATTACTCTCAACTAATTCACCTGACCAAGAACTGGGACATGAACAATACCAGAGGTCAGCAAGTGCTCTCTGAGGTCCCCTTAGTAACAGGCTGCCCTGCACACCACAGAGTTGAAGTCAGGAAAGGCAGACATATTTAATTACATTTCTTCAGGCTCACTGGCTTGTCATTTGGCCTGTTGCCTAATTTCCTTTAGGCTCCTGCAGGTTCTTTCTAGACACACAATCTAGGAGATATGCCTGCTTGGTAAACATCCCCAGGTGGCAGAGAAGGTCACATCCAAGTCCTGAGCCCATCACCAGGGACACGGCTTTTCTTGGACCTGGCACCCCTTGGCTGCACAGAAGCAGCCTTCTGTTTCTTATTGACCCCTCCCATTTTCCACAGTGCATGGAGCATAAAGCCCTGACTCAAGCCATTTTCCCCATTAGCACTACCTGTGCATGAATGCCTCCTTGCATTCCAAATGTCAAACTCTAATGGAATAATAGGCTTTAACCTAGAGCAGACAGCAAGGCTGATCAGGTGTTAAAGAAGGATTATTAATGAAAATGAGAAAAACGGTATATTTAAGACAGAGTGTCAAACGAAGAGAACAGTGGGCTGGGATAATGGTTTCCTGGTGCTGGTGGGAGGCAGCTGCAGAGGCATCACGTCTGCGTCTGCTTCATAACAGACCTGGGGTGCGCTGTCTCAGGGAGGGATGAAGATTGCACCTTTCATCACAGGAGGGCAGCACATTGCCTGAGCATCAGCTCTCCCTGCTTCTCACTGAGTCCCTGAGACAGATGTCACAGAGGGCGGTGGGAGAGACTCTGGCAGGAGGCTGTGTTCTGGAACTACCTCAGTGTGGGGTTGGAAAGCCAGGGTGATGCAAGCTGCTTCAGGACCAGAAAAATCCCAGAAAAGACTTAGAACCTGGAGAGCAGAGTTGAGCAGAGAGAAGCCTCACTTCAGTCCTGAAAGTGAATTCTGTTCATCTGCCACGTCCTTTGCAGGGTGACCTCAGGAAAGGTCCTTAGCTATTCTGGTCCTAGTTTTACACGGACAATACTACCAAGTTCTGCCTCCCTCAGGTGGTTGTGGTACCGTGGTAACAGATGTGAAAAAGCTCTCAAATGGAAAAAATATATTTCACTCAATAAGTATTTATTTAACAACTTGGCAATTTTGCATCCACAACGTGGGAGGCACTGTGTTAACATGCAAAGATAAATATGTAAAAATGGGAAACATGGTTTTTGAATCTAAATGAGTGCATGGTAAAGCAAGCGATGATAAATTTGCAAAGTACAATTTAAGAGCTCTAAAGCTTCAGAGAGGAAGAAGAGCTCATTTCTGGCTTGAGACCTAATAGAAATCTGATTATGGAAACAGGTAGCAGGAAAGCTAGACTAAAGCCTGGGCAGACAGGGTGGAGGCAGCATTCCTGGTGCAGGGAATAGCATGAGAAAGACATAGAATCTGGAAAAGGCCCAGTGGTGTTCAAGGAATGAAGAGTAGTTGTATCTTTGGAGTGAATGGGACATCAGGGGACAGAGAAAGATGAGGCTGGAATCTGAGGAAGCTACAGGACTCAGAGGATCATGAATGCTAGAATGACATGTGGGAACTGTTTTCATAGCCAATGCGGGACTCTTAATTTGGTTGGACCATATAGTGCAGACTGAGCAAGGAAAGATAGGAGGCCCCTATTAGGAGGCTGTTGGAATAGTTCAGAGGTGATATACTAAGGCTGGACTGGGAGGATGACAAGGAAAGAAAAAGGAGGGAAAACAAGAGATAAGAAATGGGAAAAAAGGAAAACCATCAGGTGCCTCATTGGCTCTAAGCATCCAGGGAGGAAAGAAGATTGAGATTAGAAAGGAGAGGGGCTAAGAGTGAGCCTCAAGAGGTAAGGTACATTTGGATGCAGAGGGTTTTTTTGGCCATTCAATGGTGTCTGGCTTTATTCAGTGGGTACATGGAATCCGAGGAGCTTCTAAAAGAGATAATAAAGGGGTTTGATTTGCTGTTTAGGAGTCAGAAAAACTGGTGGCAGAGAGAACTGTCAGAAAACTTTGTTGTTCAGATTGGAAAAAAAAAAAAAGAGGTAGGTTGTGACCCAGGGCAAAAAAAGTTCTTTTTGAGTTAGAGCTTACAGGAGAAGAGGGAGGAGGTGAGGATGACTCAGTTTTCAACGTTACTGGAAGCCAGGAACACGGGCAGAGGGACAGGCTTGTGGAAAACAGTAATTAATGCAGTTTGGACCTGCTGAGTTTGAAGTGCTTTTAGAACATCCAGGTGAAAAAGTTCAGGAGACAGCTGGAAATAAAGACCAAGAAGCTCTTGGGAGACGCAGGGGAGGGAAACTGACAAGAGTCAGCAGCACAGATGTATAAATAGAAGCGCATCTTATAGGTTAAGAGCAGCACCACAGATGGGCTCCAGGCTCAGCCAGCCTTTATGAGGCCTCTTAGTCTACATGGAGGGTGAACAGCCACCACACCTTCCAGTCATTAGAACCCTGCGGGGGGTGTCGGAAGTGAACTTTTGTTACATAAGCGGTAGTCTTGGCAAAGGGCTTGGATGAAGTGGGGTGATTCAGTGGCCCGTTATCACAGTGATATCCTCACATACTGCGTAGAGGAAATTTCTATATTTTTCTTGATCATTTCTTTATTGCTTATGAGTCTTTGGAGGAATAATCTTCCTCCCTACTCTTTGAGCTAAACTCTTTATCTGAATGTATTATCAGGAGAGCCATTTCTTAAAAAAAAACATATATATTCATTGATGCATAGTTATTGTAGATATTTATGGTGTACGCTGACATTTTGATACGTGTATGCAATGTATAATGATCAGATCAGGGTAGTTGGTGTAGCTGTCATCTCAGAAACATGTCATTTCTTTGTGCTGGGAATATTCAAAATCCTCTCTATGAGCTATATAAAAAATGTTCAATTGATTGTTGTCAACCATAGTTACCTTACTGGGCCATATAACATTAGAAGTTATTCCTCCTATCCAACCTCACCCCTGTACACAATAGCAGCCTTCTCTCCCTCTTCCACACCCTTCCCAGTGTCTGGTGGGTTGATTTATCATTCAGAAATGCTTTTAGTATAGGTAACCAACAGATGTTCAACACATAGGGGCTTGTTTTCTTATTTCACAAGGAGTCTGCAGATAGGGGACTGAATTTCTTGGCTTGTGGTTGTCACATGACTTCTAGGCAGCAAGTAATATTGCCCACCTGCATTGTAGGAAAAAAAGGGAGGATACCATCTATTTTTTTTTTTCTTTCTCAGTCAGGGAATCATATGCCTAACCAAGAATTCTGCAGAAGACCTCTTCTTATTTCTTATTGGCCAGAACTGTTGGTTACCCCAGCTGTGTGAGTGTTTGGAAAGTGAATATTTAGTTTTTTTCTATTCTTTCTAGCTGAGCCAGGCAAGAAAAAGGGTCTGGGAATGGACGGTTTGTTTGCCAACCAAGAGTGTCTGCAGCACATTTCACATAATCATGCCACTTTGTCTCAATCACAGCATTAATTGTTATTAAAAACTGCAACTATGAAAATAATAAAGCCTTAAAAATAATCTCTGACCATGGCATCACATTATTTTGCTTTTAAAAGTCTTTTTTCCCCCCCACATTTTTAAACATTCGCAGTCATTCCTTACTACAGAGGAGTTAGAATTCGTGATCTGAGTGCCAGCATATCCTTCAGGGCTTCCCACACTATGGTCACGGTGAGTAGGGACTATAGGAGGGTGGAGTGGCACAGTGCCACCGCCAAGGTTCTTTCCCCTATTACTGTTGTAGTTCTCCCTCCTCTTCCTGTGTAGTGGATAGACTATAGACAGAGATAAAAACAGTTTTATTGACAATAAACAGGTCATAAGGCATTCAGGAAAGTTGCTAAGGAGAAAGGAGGTATTCAGTTGTAAATAAACAAAAACAGTAGTGCAACAAAGCCACACCTCCAACTGTGGCCCAGTCGGACACTGGGTGTCTGGAGATTCTCCTGGTGTCCAGAGTCACCCTGTTGATTAAATTTGACAGTTAGCCAATGCCCCCCCAAAACAAATGCCGAATGTTTTCTCTGATATAAGGAGGTTGACTCAAAGTGGGGTAGGGAGGGGGAGCATGGGAGGAAGATTACTCTAGATAGGGAAGAGGTGGAGGGACAGGGAGGGGGAAGGGAAATAGCAAGGATGGTGGAAGGAGATGGTCATCGTTATACAAAATACATGTATGAAGATGTGCATTTGGTGTCAACATGCCTTGTATACAAACAGAGATATGATAAATTGTGGTGTAAAGGTGTATTAAGAATTGTAATGCAAAAAAAAGAGAGTTCATGTATAATGGCATAATTTGGCATGAACACACTTTATATATAGAGTTATGAAAATTGTGCTGTGAATGGATAATTATGAATGTAATGCATTCCACTATTGTCATGTATGTAAGAAAAAAAATTTGACTTCAATTCCTGATTACAAGTAGTGGGACACCTGCTGTCCTTCTTCACACACTGGGACTTCCTGGGGCAGGAACATATGTTTTTCCTGTCACCTCTCATTCTAGTTTTTTCTCTCTTAAATATTTCAGTTTAGGATTCACTTCACCCAAATGATGATGTATGTGTCAAATAGTATTACGAATCTTATCATTTGGGGCTGGTTATTGCCCTCATACTTTCACCATCTCAAAACATTGTCTTGAGACATTGTCATGTATCTCACTCAGACTTATCTGAGCCCTGGTTTGGTGTAGCAGATAGCCAGGCTGGGGATGGGGTGAAGCAAACACCCCTGACTCTGAAATGAGCACCTCCTGAAATTTTAGACATAGGGCCCTCACCTCCAGTGTGGCTCTGGGGATGATATCCCATCACAGAAATGCAAAATGCTGAAAATAAAATAATAAACATTCCTGTTCTTTATATCGCCAAGCGGTTGCCGTCTCTAGCCACTTTTTTTCCTCTCAGCCCCTCTCTGTGGCTCATTTCTTATTATCTTTTAGGATACTGATTACCACTCTTTCCTCCATTCCTGTTCCCTTTTTTCCTGTTGGCCCAGCCAGGCTATCTCCTCTGACCTTCACCCTGCATGTGAGAGGCCTTTAAGATTTTTGGCTAAACAAGGACCTTGCTCTGCCTAAGAAGAGCTCAGTGCAGTCCCATAATTATGGCCTAGGAATCCGTGGAGAAGTGATTGATCAGTGTATTTGGATGGTGTCTCTGAAGATGATCAAAATCCGGAGGCAGTTGACTACACTTTGAAGGGACCTCTGGCTGGGAAGTGATGTGGTGGGTGGACAGGGCACTGGCCTGGAAGCTGGATAGGCCAGTGTTGTAGAGTTGGCTGAGTGCATGCTTGCAATTTTTTTTTTTGGGGGGGGGGTAGGAGACTACTGGGGATTGAACTCAGGACACTCAACCACTGAGCCACATCCCTAGCCCTATTTTGTATTTTATTTAGAGACAGGATTTCACTGAGTTGCTGAGTGCCTTGCTATTGCTGAGTCTGGCTTTGAACTCACGATCCTCCTGTTTCAGCTTCCTGAGCCACTGGCATTATAGGTGTGTACCACCGCGCCTGGCTTCTTACCATCTTGAGTCTCAATTTATTCATCAGTAAAAAGGTATTGAGCTTATGTGAGATAAGATCTATGATGCTATCTTTTAAACTGTACAGCACTTGAAAGTCTTGTTGTTGATATAACAACAAAAATAAAGACAGGTCCAGAAATGATGGCTGAAGCACATTTCTTGTCTAAGCACAGGTTGTGTGCCAGCGATAGTATGACCTTGATTAAGGTGAGGGTTCCAAAGACATGTTGGGCAGGAAAACAGGATGCCATGTTTTCTGCTGAACAACCCACTGCAGGAAATCACCCGCTTCCCACAGAGCTCCTCTCTCAAGAGCATCAATTAGGAAGGGGCTGAAGTGGCAAGTCCAATTAATGACTAATTGTCAAAAGTGCTAGAAGAATTTCAACCAGGTTCCTAATGATCACTTAAGAGACCATTTGGTGCACGTATGAAGCAGTGAAGCAATCCGAGGAAAATACACAAAAACTTCTTACCTCTTGGGGGGCTCACATTCAAGGGCATTTTGAAAGCATCTCTTGATTGGGAGTCTGCTGAGATGTGGCTGCATAAATAATACTTGGACTCTCTCTGTTTATGTCCTGTCTTGGGATTTTATTTTCAGTGTCAGCAAAAAGAATAGGGTGGACTTCTATGCAGTATTTAGTGCAAGTTTAGCGCCGGGAAAATGTTTGACACTTGGCTCTGTTGGTTCCTTTCTATTTATGAGCAGCTGTCAATCTACTTTAAAATAAATGCTTTGCCTAACTGTAGAATCTCTTCCTTACTGGCTGATTGTGACATGGAAAATTCTAGTCAAAAAAACAAAACAAAACAAAACAAAACAAAAACAACCCAAGGATTTTTCTATCAGAAGTGCCATATTCCAGGAAATTAATTCTAATGAATGGAGCCAGTACATTTGCTAGGAGCTGGGATGGGAATATTCTTTAGAGCTGTACTTTCTAGCATCACTGGGAACCATCTGCACCCTCCTCAGAGAAGCACAGGGGAGTCTCTGCAAGGAGTGGCTTGTTGAAATGAAGAGATGCTTCTATCATTCTAGTTTTAGTTCGGAGGCATCTAATTAGAATGACTGGGAATATCACTTGTGGAATATTAAAAAAAACTACAAATCTCATTTAGTTTATAGAAAAGTGAAATCAACAAAATCCCTAATTAAGGAAAATGAGACATAAAATATTAACCTTCTAGTTGTTTTGATTAAATGTTTCCTTTTCTTTCCTTATCTTTTTTTTGGGGGGGGCGGGGAGAGGGAGTACGGGGGATTAAACTCAGGGACAATCAACCACTGAGTCACATTCCCAGCCCTATTTTGTATTTTGTTAATTTGGAGACAGGATCTCACTGAGTTGCTTAGATCTTCACTTTTGCTGAGGCTGGCTTTGAACTTGTGATCCTCCTGTCTCAGCCACCTGAGTCACTGGGATTACAGATGTGAATGCCTGGTTTAAATGTTTCTTAATAGTGCTATTAAAGAATTATTTAATTTGTTTGTTTCTATTGCTGCAGGATCATCTGTTCTTTCTGTTCTTTGTGAAAAACTTATCATCCTGGTTGCAAAGAAAAGTAGTGGTATTTGCACTAAATACTCTCAAGTTCCAAAGTAGTAAGGTGGCACATTCGTTTTTGTGGTTCAGGACTTAATAAATGAGGTAAATTCCTTTACCATTCATGGGGAATTGAGGTGTAAATTAAAAAAAAAAATCAAAGTATAACAAAAGAGTCAAATGCATTTTCTATGGTGTTTTAATTAGGGATGCTGTGTAACAATGACATTACATTTTCAATAATGGGACTGAATTTTAGGAAACTGGTACCATTTATCAGAAGGTGCTCGAAGCTGTGATTCAGTAAATGCCTACATGAAGGGTAATTATAAATGTGGCTAGAACCAACTCCTGGTGACTTGAGAACATTACATCATTCTTTACTGTAAATGTTGATGTCAGTGTGTTATGATGTCTGTAATTCACCTTAAATGCTTCAGCACAGACTGGATAATATTAAAAATGTTAGTTAGTTTAAGCCACATTTTAGGTGAAACCAGTTGCCCTAATTGGACGTTCATGATCCAGGAGTGTCCAGTTAGCAATTAATCAGAAAAGGCCATACTCGAGACAGGGCTACTGGGAATATCTTTATGTTTATTTTCAATCAACCCTAGAGGCTTTGCTGATTAGTATAATAGATGGTAGGCATGGGATTTAACAGGTAAAATTAATGACTTGTTAATTAGCATCATGGGCCTGGGAAAGACTCTCTTTAGTGAAATTAGTGTTATTCAACAAGTATGAGTCAGTTAAAGTACTTTGGAGACACTTTTCACCCTTTTTCAAAAAAGTATCCAAAACTAACAAGCCATCTTGCCTGAATCTTTTTTTTTTTTGTGATTCTGGGGATTGAATCCAGGGCCTTGTGCATGTGAGGCAAGCACTGTACCACCTGAGCTATATCCCCAGCCCATTGCCTAAACCTTTAGGCGGGTCTTGGTGCCTGGTGCTCTTGTACAGGGATTGGTGGGTTTTTCCTATAAAGAACCAGAGAGTTTTATGCTTTGCTTTGCCAGTCAGATGGCCTCTCTTCCAACTACTCAGTTCTGCTTTGGTTAGGTGGCTGTGAACTTTATTTGCAAACTGTCATGTGGGGGCTCTGATCCAGAAAATAGACTCTGGTTTCGGCAGGTAAAAGGACATTCGAGGCATGGGGGGAATATTGGTCATCCTTTACTTGGAGGAGGCCATAACCATTAGCCAGCTCATGCTCAGCTTCAGCTTCAGCCCCTAATTTTACTCTTCATTTTGTTCCCATTATCCCCATTTTACCCGAGTCTCTTTATATGCAGTTCAAACAAAGAAAGCACACTGCCAACAGGTTACATAAGGGTGGACGCATGCTCACAGTTAATGTTTATGACCTTGAGTCTGTATGCTGAATCAGAGTGTTTCTGGCCTGGATTAACCATAATAGCCCTGGCTACCCACTAAAAACATAACACAGCCTGTGGGAAGTTTTGGAGAGGGAGCCTTCATTTTAGAGCCATTTTGGGCCTGCCCCAACACAAACCCAGGACTGGATTTGGCCTATGGCTGGATGTTTGCCAACCCCTATAGATACTATTTCATATGCTCCAGATGAATATTTTAAGCCATGTCAAACTCTCTAAAATGATGAACTCTTGGGATGTCAGTGAGCATTTGGAGCAAACTGTATGACAATTTTGCAATTACTTGCTGATAAATGTTTGCATGTGTGGTCAAATTTGGTCCCAGACTTTCTCCATTATATGCTAATAGCAGGGAATTACATAATCCTCATATATATAAAAAAGTCTTTGGTTATGCTTATCTAACAACTTCATGGTTTTATAGACCATATTAGCTTAGACCATGACCTTGTTCTCCTTGATCAAGGACAGGATGTTTCTCTTAGGTGATGGCCCATTACTGCAGTGGTTTAGGATTGTGCTGCACATGGTAGGTGCCCAAGGTAAGTGCCGATTTGCTGAACCAGTGAGTGGATTGATTTTTTGGCAATGTAGTTTGCGATGGGCTATTTCCTGGGATCCTGAAGCGCACAGCATTTAACTATCAGTATGAGCATGAGAATTAGGTAGACATATGGATTAAAAATTGTATAAATTTACAGTGTTGATTTTGGTGATGTTAACCCACACATTTATCATCTGATGATAAAAGTCCTGCTTCATATCAGGTTGTGTGAAGTAGGAAAATGAAAAAAAAATATGAGCTTTGTATACAAATTAACTTTATGTCCACGTTATTTATTTTAGTTAGTATGGCTTGGAGTTGAAATTTTAATTTTCAAAGTGAGCTAATCTTCATTGTAGATAACTTCTAGAGATAATTGAGATAATAAGATTAACTGACTGTATTCGGGAGAATGGGGATAACTCCCTCCTTCTTATTTCGTTTTTCTTCTCCTTAGCTTCTAGTGAGAGTTTTCTTGTTCCAATGTTCATTTCATCATTTGAAAATTAAACAATTATTTATTAAGTCCATGTATTGCATTGTGCTAGCTGCCCTGAAGACACGAACCTGAAAAAGATGTCCCTGACCTTAAGGTCAGAGGCAGGACATGAGAGAAGACCTTTTCTTTTGGGGAAAATCATGCCATGCTTCATTTGATCTGGGTGTTTAAGGACAGGTAGGACTGATGGATGGGAAGGGCTTGCTGGCAGAATGGGATGTGAAGAGACAGCAGATGAAAGTTCTCTGTGGGTTCTCATAAAGATAAATAGTCTAAGGTCAGGCTTGGGGGTGGGGGGTCCATTTTCATGTATATCTTGGGGTGATTGTGAAAGAGATGATAAGGAAGCTTGGGTGTTCCGATTACCACTACTCATGAGGATCTCTTTTTTGAAGAAGAGTATCATTGTAGAGAGGCAAGTGCTTGACAGGTGATGTAGCTTACGTGTGGATTTCTGTTGACCATTCTGAGAGGACAAGAACCAGAGCATAAAAATTGCATAAGGTTGAGTGTCACCTGTCGTGGAGAGAAAGCTGTGCCACTAAGGGTACTTAGCACCCCCGCCCCCCAAACCAGGGGTTAGTTTGATAAACCCTGGAAAAAGAATGAGCTGAGATGCTAGTAGATTGCTGAGACCTGGGCTCTGTTCCCTGTGATCCTCTTGTCTCTCACTACTGAGACCATCGAGATGTGGAAAGCTTCCTTGACAGTATTTCTTCCTGTCTAAGAGTCATAATATGCAGACTTCTCAGGTACACTCCAAATCTTATCAGTGGACATTTCAGGTCCACTGATGCAGAGTTCAGGTATACACAATTTAATCTTTGCAATGATACTGGATCAGATCTCCATAACATAAATAAAATAAGCAAATGGTCTGATGGAGCAAAGTCAGGCCCAGCACTAAGGTCATTTTGGTCCCTAGTCTCCTACTTTTTCTACCACACCACTGCTGCCTCAACAACATGATGTGCTCTATCTCAAAGCCAGCTCTGAATGTTTGTAAATCATGGAATATATTTGGCATTCTTTTGGATGAACATATTAGAAGCTCCTTGAGATTATTCCAAAACCAAGAGAGAGTCTTTTCTGCATGTGAGGATGTACACTTGCCACCCAAAAGTTTTCAAGACAGAGGAGATGGTAGGTATTTCAAGTATTCCCTGGCTTCTGTTATAATCACCTTGGGTTTTGGGAAGATTTTGTTCATGTTTCAAACCTTCTTTTCCTGAGGTGCTATTCTGGATGGTCAGGTGATGAGCAAAAAGTTTCAAAAGAAAGAAAGAAAGAATGATACGTTTCAGGTTTGCTCCTTAATGATGTTCAAAAGAAGCTAGAGTAGGTGATTGAAGTGTTCACCTGCGGGCAGGATACTTTTTAATTTCCATTTAAAGTGGGGAGCAAGCCCGTGGGGAGCCAGCCTGACCTCATTTAGCTGGCAAAAGATAGGTATGTGCATAGCTAATAATGAAAGTATCTTATATTTGTAAAGGTTTTTATGCTTTGAAAGTTCTTTGACATACTTTATTATATTTTTGATCCTTCCAATACTCCCAAGAGGAGGCCAGAATTATTATTGCCTCTTTGGGTATAAGGAAAATGAGACATAGAAAAATGCAGCAATATACTCAGTGCCACGAGTAATCCCACAGTCACATTGGCACAATTATAGTTTTAGAGATCACATCTGGTGCTGTTGAAAACAACCACAAGATATGGTGGAAAATTCCATTTTAAGTCAGAATGAAATCACTACAGTACTGGGTATCACTCCCAACTGCACTGGCTTAATTTCCCAATCAGGCAAAACACTTCATCCCTCTGGACCTTCCCATTCTTTCTGTAAAATGAAGATGGCAAAAGAGCCCCACATTTCCTCTAGGTCTTAACACTCTGTGCTTCCTTTGCTGTCCATGGGGACATTTCATCACATGCTTCCTTATGCAACTTTCAGGGAAGGTCAAGTGCATTTTAATTTACTTCCCAGAAATGGCTGGGATAGTTAGAATTTTGTAAGCGTGTCTAAAAACCCTTCAGATGAGTTCCTTCTTCTCAAGAACCAGGTGAGGGAAACTCAAGGAAACAGATGGACCTTATTAGTTGAGTTAACAATGAATGTCAAGTATAACCACACTACGGTGTCATTAAAACACTCTCAAATCGTTCGGTAGAGATGCTTGCAGGAAAAAAATGGAAAGAATGAAGGAAGAAAGAAGTTATAAAATGTGAAACGTGTGTTAGAAAAGAAATGGGCACCTACAAGGTGCAGAGGCAGAGCATTAGAGGTAGGAGATCTTCAGAGTTCCTGATTCTGCCTCTGCACTTTGTGGGCCTGGATCCTATGCTTCAGAGAGGTGAAGTAATTCCCCACAGTTACACAGCCAGCAAGGCAGGGTCAGGGCTGGAATGTGGAGTCAATTTTTAAAGTCTTATTATGTAAGGGCTTTAAAACTGTTATCTCCCAATGTTATAGGATAAACTATGTCCCTTTCCTGTCATTCCTGCCACCCAGTTTATTTGCACTGTTCTCACCCCTGGGAGCTAGGATTGCAGCTTTCTTTGGAGATGGAGCCTTTGCAGAGGTAACCAGGTTAAAGAGAGGTCTTTAGGTGAACTCTGATCCAATATGATTGGTGTCCTTGCAAAAAGAAGTTGGACCCAGACAAGTATATGGGGGAGATCATGATGGACATGTGAACACAGCCATCTGGAAGCCAAGGAGAAACTTCTGGATTGGATCCTTCTCTTATAGCCCTTGGAAGGAACTGACTGCAAACACCTTGATCTCAGACTTCCTGACTCTACAATCCTGTCATTAAGATGATCCAGGTGAAGTCACTACAGTACTGGTGCTTTGTAACAACAGCCCTAATGTTATAATTTAGATAGGAGGTATCCCCCAAAGCTTCATGTCTGAGACAATGCAAGAAGGCTCAGAAGTGAAATGATTGGCCTACAAGAGGCTTAACTTAATCAGTGCATTAATCCCCTGATAGGGATTAACTGGGTGGTAACTGTAGGCAGGTAGGGTGTGGCTGGAGGAGGCGGGGCATTGGGAGGGGTGTACCTTTGGGGTATATATTTTGTGAGCTGAGCCTTGCTCTCTCTGTTTCTTGATGCCATGTTCCCGGTTGCTTTCCTCCACCACACACTTCTGCTGTGATGTTCTGCCTCATCTCAGGCTGGGAGGAATGGAGTCAGCCATCTGTGAACTGAGACCTCTGAAATGGTGAGTCCCAAATAAACTTCTCTTTTTTTACGTTTGTTCTTGTCAGGTCTTATGGTCACAGGAGGCAAAAGTTGACTAAAACATCTAGCAAACCATCTTATTTGGCCTTTACTATTTTCCTCATTTGACAGTTCACTAGGCTGAAATGCTGTGAGCTGCAGGAGTTTTGTCAATTCCAAAGTCAACACATCTTTGCTGTGTAAAGTGGTTCTGTGGGGTTGAAGGGTCAAAAGTCAAATGGGCCTCCCCATACACTATTTTGGTGTAAAATTGTCCATTGAAATCTTCAAAGCATGTAGTGACCACCCAGTTTTCTTTAGAGTTGAACCATATATTTTTTTCCTTCTTTTAAAGGAGAAGGTTTTTCCTCAAGTGTTTTCAACTGTGAGAATTGGTAGGTCGTGGGTATAGGTAGATAAGCCCTTAGCTTTAGCCTTTGGAGAAGTTAAACACTCCAGTGCATCAAGTGGTTTGTTTCTCTTTGAACCCAAATACCTACAGCTGCAACTAGAAATCATATCATCAGTCAAGTGTCAGGTCACAGTTATGCACAGGTTAAGACACTGTGCTTCTTCCCAACATCAGGAAACCCACTGTGAATGGGGTTAAAATGTGAGGCTAGGAGCCCCACTGCAGTGATATTTAGCAGTGTTAAAAGCTTCACAGGCTGAGAAGATGTGCATCTGTGCTTTGCTCGTTCCACTTCTTGGAATGGAATTCTAAAAAATAATTTTTCTGCATGGTGGTACATAGACTCTGATAGTTTGTTTTTCAAATAAATCACTGTTTTGTGGAAAAATTTTGTTGAATCATATTTGGCAGAGAAAGCATATTTAAGTACTCAACTTTTGCTTTGGCCTCTCAAAATCTCTAAACTTCAGCTTCCTTCATTGTGAAATGTGGTAAAATCTGCCATCTGGGGCTGTGATGGGGATGAAATGAGATGTGTCTTAGGAGATTTTGGAAAGTAGAAAGACTTCCACCAAAGTAAGATAGTGGTTTGCAGTCAGACTCTAAATTTACCCAGATAAACATTCATTCCGAAGTCATAGCCAAGGCCCCTCCCTCGGATTTTTCAAGTCCAGAGTAAGTGCATCTGAGTGCGGCACCCCTGCACTCTGTGGAGAAGGGCAGAGTGAATTCAAGGTCTTGATGTTATTAACCAGGATGCTCCTATGTTCACATTGACAAATGGCTTCCTGCTACATCTAAAGGTTCCCACACTACTTGTTTTGGGGTTTCTGGCTCTACGGAGTCAGGCATCACTTGTGCTCACACAGTCCATGATTTGAGGTTAAAAAAAAAAAAAAAAAGCAAGTCGCAGTGTTGCACCCATGGCGTTGAACCCGCCTACTTGCTCTGGTTTCCCTCGTTCTCCTAACAATCTGGGTGGGTTTATGGGAGTCAGGGGAAAAGAACAGAAAACAGTCATGAGATTTGGGGGAGAGTTGATGGGAGGGGGTGGCAGAAGATGCATGTGGAAGTGAGGAGTATGGATTGGAGTTTAAGGTGATGATTGGGATGGTGGCTGGGGACAGGCTTTGCCGGTTTGAATTCCAGTCTCAGTTTTCTCGCCCTAAAATAGGAGTGATGAGCTTGTAATGGTGGAATGAGCTACACTGTAGATCACTGAGGCCCTGGCTTTGCAGATAGCGGGGCTCTGTGCTGCCTGTTTTTATGCTTTTACTGTGGGGGTCTCTGTGTGACCTCTCCCCAGTTAGACCAGCCCCTTGAGGATCTCTTATTTATCTCTCACATGAATATTATTGAGTGACTGAGACCTTAGAGCTATAGAAGCACAGTTGCCCTTCACTGTCTCTTGGCTCTGTCTGTCCCTAATATCATTGAGGAGAATGTGGAAGTACTTTGGAGGGGACTGTTTTGGCCAGAAGTTGGCAGGGGAATGGACAATGGCTTTGTTTTTAAAAATGTTTGGTTTTAGGCGTGGAAGAGATGTGCAGATACAACTGGTTATGAATAGCTCCCTTAGTGACAAACTGCAGCAAGTTTTAAAAGTTAAGGGTCAAAAGAGGCATTGGAGGTTTGTTGTTATTTAGAATGTGTAGCAGGTGTCTGCCCAGAACAAAGTGGCTGAATATAAAATTTGCCTTGGAGTAGCAACATCAAGGATAAGGTCATTTCTTTACAGATATTGAGTGGCTCATTTGTTATCACAGTCCTGTGCTGTCCTACCCGAGCCATTCTGGCTCTGCGTGGCCTCGTGGTTGCCATTTCCCATCTTTTCTCTCCTCCCATGTCAGGGTTGTTGGGGTAGGTGCCAGTCTGCATCCTAAGACAGGGAGTCACAGCAGGCAGGGGCCATTTGTCCTTATATTTCCTCCTTCCACCCCTCTCTTATCCACACGGATGGTGACACTGTAAACCCTGGGCATATGCTCGTTGATTTTAGTTCCTGTCTGCTTTCCTTCTTCCCTTTTTCTCAAAGCCTAACTCACATTTGCATAGCTCTTAGGCTCATGCATCTGAATACATTTTCTACAGTCACAACTACTAGATCAGCTCATGTGCTATTAGGAACAGTAAATAAACATAATTCAGTGGTTTTTATACCCTCAGTGGGTTTAAATTTTCCCAGCTCTGTTTTGAAGCCTTATTGATCTGTAACAGGAAACCTAGGGCTATTATCATAAATCCAGTAGAATAGAGGGTCCTGCAAATCTCTTCAGAGGCAGGATCTTGTACACTGTCACACCAGCGTGGTCATGGGGAAATTGAACTTGGTAGCTAAAGGTTGGGCTGTTTAGTGGGGACAGTCTATTCTTCTGCTGTCACTGCTGGATGATACATTGGGGTCAGTTGTGAGGTTTATGTTCTGTGGATTTCTATACCTATCCCCTTTCTTTTTGGTCATCTTGGATTTAAGAAAAATGGTTTATTGGATTGGAAGGCTGAGGCAGGAGGATCACAAGTTCAAAGTCTGCCTCAGCAACTTAACAAGACTGTCTCAAATTAAAAAAAAGGGCTGAGATGTAGTTCTGTGGTTAAGTACCCCTGGATTAAATCCCTAATATCCCTTCCCCCTCCCCCCAAAAAAGGGTTTATTGGAGGATGTGGTTTGGTTGTTCTTCAGAAGTTATATAATTTAAATTGTTGGTTGCAACAGACTTGGAATGTTGTAGGAAGATCCATACAATTAAAATGTACATTGGGATATGTGTGTGTGTGTGTGTGTGTGTGTGTGTGTAGTATTAGGGATGTATACCAAGGAGTATTTAAGGAAGGTATAGAACCAGGAAGGCTATTTCTTTTCTTTTGGAGGTACAGGGGATTGAACTCAACCACTGAGCCACTTCCCCATCCCTATGTTTTATATTTTATTTAGAGACTGGGTCTTACTGAGTTGCTTAGTGTCTCACTTTTACTGAGGCTGGCTTTGAAGTCATGATCCTTTTGTCTCTGCCACTGGGATTACAGCGCCTGGCAGGAGGGCTATTTCTATGTCCAAGATAAAGACAAAATAATTTACTCTTGTCTCCCAGGAGGGGTAAGTGAAACCTGCATTTCTGCACTTCTGGCTCTGTTTTGGTGGCATAGTAGACATAGCCTACTTCTTTGGCATGTGGTGTCTAGGGGATTACATTGTGGATGTTTACTTTTTCTGCCTTGTGGAGAAAGATCTATCAGGCAGAACTGTGTTGGAACAGTACTTTGTTAGTCAGGTACATTCTTGTACAAAGCAGGGGACTATGTATAGTCAGTGTTTTCTGTCCATGTGTGAATGAATGTAACATTGATAAACACTAAACTCTATGCAAGGTAGCAATGAGAGAGTTTTAACCAAAGTTGAAGGAAGGATTATTATAGAGATAAAAAAATTCATGAAGCAGCATTTCCCAGTGTGAGTTCCATGGAAGACTAATCCAACAGCCTATGGGGATTTGTCTTCCATAGGCAGTTGGAACTGTGTGGTGAATGTGTTTGGGAAATGCTGTGACCATTCCCTTCTTTTAGAAATTCACTATGTAAATTAACTTGTTAAAGGTTCTGAGAAGTCCTGCACTAAAGCCATCTATTTAACTTTGTTTAGCTCAGTGTTTTCCAAGTATAATTTAGTTTGGAATACGTTTCTTTGCATAATATCAATGAATATCCTGAATAATGGTGTTTCTTTCTAACATGTTTTGAAAGTGCTATAGTAAAATACAAGCCTTCCGGCTACTGGGGAGAGAATTATTTTAAATTGTACTAATTCTGGCAAAATTATTTGCTTCCCATCAAAAGCTATAAAATGCCCTATACTCAGTAATGCACAGAAGGTGATAATTTATAGTAGCTCCTCTTCACAGACTGAGCATTAGGGAAGAAATGTATTCCGGGGTTTCTGCAGTGGCACCAAATCTGTGCAGAAGCAAATAGAACAAGAACTAGTTTGATTTGCTATATAAAATCACAGTCTGAACTCTGAGTAGCTGCATGAATAGAATCTGAGGTTTCTCTCTATTCATTAAGCAATTATTTACGAGTTTCCAGCACCATGTTAAGCTCTGAGGATGCAACTCTGAAAAAGGCACAGCCCTCTCTTTCTAGAACTAGTAAGGGAGACCTTAAAGTCTGCAGACCATCGGGATAGCATGTTAGGGAACCACAAAGGAGAATTACTCCATTGAGTCTTGTCCAAAAAAAATTGACAGCCAGGTGGAGGTGGGACAGATTGGGAGGATTGGCAAGAGTGTCCTGGGCAGAGGTAACAGCCTGTGCAATGTCGGGGGGAGAGCAAGTACAGTTAAGTGTGGAGATCTTGGAGATGAGTGGAGCTGGAGCGCCATGTGTTAGATGCTGGATCAGGAAGGGCCCTGACTACCATGCTGAAGGGTGTCTTGTATCTCTGATTAGTATGAGAGACTAGTACAGAAAGGTAAATGGTCTATAGGGGACTGTCTTGGGCACGTGGACAGCTTAGGAACAGGAACTGGATCAGTGGATGATGTAAACAAGACAGACAAATAAGGAAGAAATTGTCCTGGACAAGTGTCTCCCAAACCCACCAGTCTATGGGTTTCACCAAACCCAGGTGAGGAGAATCAGCAATTAGGCCAGAAGCACACTGGAGTCACATTTGAGCATGCGTGTATCTCTTTATGTGTCCATGTTTTTATTTTTATTTTTTTAGCTGATTTTATGTTATTTATCACAGAGTCTGCATTAATGTATTCTCAGCTGATCCTCGTTTGTTCCTGCATTTACTGTACAAGAATTTATTGAGCTTCTGGCAGTGCCAGGTGCTGAGGATTTAATACATGACACAACAATTACAGTCTCTGCCCTACAGTCCAGAGTGGGAGACTGACATTACTCAACTAATCATACTAATAATAAATGCAAGTTTACAACTGTGGTAAGTGCCATGAAGGAGAAACACATGGTGTGAGGAGATCTCAGGCCCAAGGGTCAGGAAAGGCACACATGGTGGGGTGAGCTTTCTGCCAACAGCTGGAGAATGAACAGGAATTAACCAGGCGCAGGGCAGGGGAGAGCAAATTGCAACTGTGGCAGGTGTTGACATGGTGCATTTAGGAGTTGGTGTGCCTTGAGCCCATGGAGCAAAGGGGAACAGAGCCATGGAGATTGGAGACTGGAGAGTGAAGAGGTCCCAGACTCTGCAGAGCCATGCAAATGGGTTAAGGAATCTACTTTTGTTATGAGAGCAATGGAGAGTTTTAAATAAGAGTTCACATCACCAGATTCCCCTTTTGAAAAGACTATGCTGGAAAATAGTCTTTTTTGGAAAATATATTGAAAGGAGCCTGAGTAGACATGGACATGTAGACCTGGCTATCGTGGAATCTACTCTAAAGATGGGGGTGCCTGGGCAAGGGTGGTAGCAGCAGAGGTGGACAGAATTGAAAAAATTCAATAGCCATTTAGGAGATAGGCTTTACAGACAGGTGATGTGTTTGGTATGGAGCAGTAGAAGAAAGAAGTAGTCTCTTAGACTATGTGCAACCCAGGTAGAGAATACTGGATCAGACTGTAGGAGAAGGGCCATGCAATCAGTGTTGGTCACGTGGCTGTGAGGAGAGGAGGGCTCTGGGCTAAGATATAACCTGGGAGAATTGGTATTTAGGGAGTGGCTGATGCTGTGGTGTATGTGAGGAGTCTTATGGAGAAAGACTGAGCTGGGGAAAGTGTGGAGGTGCTCCAGGCCAAGGAGGGTTCAGCCTTCAGAGGAGCCCGAGAGAGACCAGTCAGAATCAGCAGCAAGAGGCATGAAAGACAAAGGAAGAGATTATTTCAAGAAGAAAGACACCATCACCAGTGGTTGCCATGGAAACATCAAGTAACATGGGGAAGAACATAAAAACTGGGTTTTGTAATATGGAGGTGATCGTTGGCTTTCACTTCTAACATGCCTTGTTAGAGAGGGAGGAAGATGCCTGAATGGAATGTCTTTTATAAAGTCGGTAGTAAGGACTCCTCAGTCATGAACTGCAGAGGCAAACAAATTGGATGGATTTGGTAGCTGTGTATAGTCACAGACCTGAGGCTCAGAGAGAGAGAGAGAGAGAGAGAGAGAGAGACATACACACACCAAGGAAACATCATCCTATATGCAATGATATGGAAATATGGAAATATGTCCTTTTCTGTGGCCTCATGGGATAGACATATGCACACACTTGGAATGTGTGTATCTGAAGTTCTCTGAGAATAGGGTCATGTCTACCTTATGTCTATTTCATCTTTGAATATTGAGTGTTCAATAAACAATTGTTGAATTAGCATGCTTAAAATCTCTTGAAATACATTTTAAAAGGCTAAAAATGCTTAACCAAAGTTTTCTTGTGTTGATGCAGTGAGATAGAATTATAAGATCTTATGCCAAAAAACAAAAAACTCCTACTTTTATATTTCTCTTATAGAGAAGCTGAAAAAGAAATAGAAATGCCCCTTTTATCTCCCAGAAGGCCACAACTGATTAGCTTGGGTAGATATTGAGGGCCTTTAAAATTCCTGCTAAGGTTGAACTCCTTGAATGTAATTTATTTTTTGTTTATCCTCTTGGGCAATGAGAGTAAGCATTTGTTTCAAACTTCTATTATCCCCACTTTATTGAACCACTCTGCAAAAACTGAAGCATGATTTGTGGTAATGTTTCATAATAGCCAGTATTAATAAAAACGGGTAAAAAGTTTTGCAGGTTCTTCAAAAGACAAGGCTCTAAATTTTGAGAGAAGAAACGATATTATGGGTTGCAATCCACAAAGTTGCTGAGTTAATCCAGTTCTTTATTGGCTTATCTTTCTGCCATTTGAGGAAGATAATCATGTAAAAATATTGACTATTTCATGCTTAAAGGCTATTTTGATCTTGTGTAGCCATTGAGAGTTTGCTTTGTAGAATGCCATGTAATTTGAAAAGAAGGATCTATATTGTCTCATTCCCTAGAGCAATAGTGTCCCCCCCACCCTCTGCCAGGGCAATAGTTTTCACACTGTGGTCTTGGGATCATCAGCAGCGGCACCACCAGCATCACCACACTTGGGGAATTTATTGGAATGTAAATTCTGTGATTTCACCTGGACCCACAGAATTATGAACTCTGGGTTTGAGTTTTAGTGACCTCTGCAGCACTGCAGCGGGTACGGATGCATACGGATGTTTCAGAGCCACTGTTCTTGGGGGTCTCAGTGTCTCAGAGTGTACACGTGTGGACAATGAAATATTACACCCCAAAATAAACATCAAAAACTCTTGAAGGGAGGAGGGAAGTCAGAACATTTTACCCACATCCTTTTGCACAACTACAGTGGCCTGGGTTCTGCCTACAGAATGGTCAAACCTGTGCCTTAAATCTGACACTCACGGATCTCAAGAATAGTAGTGCTGATGATTTATTCTTTGCTCCCCTAGTTGAGGAACACACAGATGGCCTATTTAAGGTATCATGTAAAGAACAGTTACTACAGCCAGGCTCTGTGCTAATAAGTGCTTTGTTTACTATATCTTTTAAATCGTTAAAACCACCTATGTGTAGACATTTTAATCTTCACATCACATAGGAGGAAACTGAAGCTCAGAAACTACTATGTTTGATGGTCACCATTAGCAAAGGGGCTTTCCCATGAGCATGGCACACATTTACCAAAAGCCATTACTGTGGGATGTTAGGATTTCAACTCATGAATCTGGAGGGGAGGGGGTCACAAAATTCAGTCTAGAGCACTTTCCTTTCTCTCTCATATTCTCTGCTGTGACATTCCACTACAGATCTGAATATATTTTGTTATTTACAAGCAATTTGAAGTTCACAGTATTAATTGTTACTCTGACTTATGCTGTTGGTTTGTATCATAAAGTTTTATTTTTCTCTTTGTTAGTTTGCATATTTTGTGGAAGATGGAGAGATTCGCATTTAGGTGGTTGCATTGTCTTATGGCAGTGTTTTTTAACCTTGGCATTCTTGTTCTTTTGCACCAGATAATTCTTGTGGGGAACTGCCCTGTGTGTTGTAGGATAATCAGCAGCCTCCCTGGTGCCTACTCACTGGATGACAGTAGCAGACCTTCTCTCTGAGTTTTGATAACAAAAAATGTCAGTAGGTATTGCTAAATGTCCCCCACGGAAAGTCCCCCACCGTTTTGGGTATCACTGTTTTTCAAGAACTCCTTCCATCTCTTTTTGCTCTACTTCTGTACTTTCTTGGAACTTTTCTCAGTTTTATGTTTTATTTCTATAATCATGATTCTGTTTATAGTTCTTAGAGAGTTCCTTTAAAAAAAATGTAAAACCAAGTCCTGTTTTCCCAAGAATGAGATGTCTTTCTTTTTCCTTTAGAACATTATTTGTAGTTGTTTACTTATTGTTTTGATTTTTGCCTCTAGTAGATTTGTTTCCTCCAAGTTTTTTTTTTTTTTTTAAATTAATCCCACTGGTTGGTTTTGTTCTTTATGTTAGGTGAATTTTTCTAATGTCTGATCATCTTTAGTTAATAATTCATATTTAACCAAAATGATGATATTCAATATAATAATACTGGTATTCCACAATTCTGATCTTTTCATGTGTATGAGGCATATTTGGTGGTCCTTCGTGTAGGCTAATTAAATAGTACTCCCCCTCCCCCGCCATTTCATTGGGGAATCCCTAATGTCAGTGTCTATGGATATTTTCTGTTGACTTGATTTGTTTCAATTTCTGCTTATAGTTAGCATTTTGGGAGGGGATTCAGGAAAGCGAGCAGAAGTGGAGGGTTGGGTGTCAGAGGTGTGATCTCACCTTGCAGTATGCAGACTTTAGTCTCCGGAATCCATAACTGCTAGCAGCTTGCCTCTTAGTGACAACAGGGGACATGTCAGCACTTTTTAGTAAAGTGCTTCCCAAGCTTTGTGAAGTTCCTCTGACACTAAATCCTTCATGGTTTAAGCTTTTCGGATAGTAAAGCCTTGTACTAGGGTACAGAGGGCTTTCTGGGGTTAGTTGCCCCTTTAAAAAGCTTTGAGCCAATTCTTTTCCATCTTACTCTTTTTTCCCTTCCTTAAAGACACCCAATGCCTACAGTTCTTGAGCATTTGAATATTGCTGTTTGATCCTTCATGTCCCCAAGGGCACTTAGACTCTTCCTGATGTGTTTTCTGGTTTCTAAAACCTGTTGGTTTAATGGTAGAGTATTGAGATAAATTCAAATACATTTATCTCAATGAATTGGTTCCAGAATCCTTGTGTTTTTGTTTAGAGATGAGGTGTCCTCCAAAAGCTCACATGTGAGATGATGCAAGAAGGTTCAGAGTAGAAAT
The DNA here is from genome assembly GCF_048772815.1 of Callospermophilus lateralis. Lineage (NCBI taxonomy): Eukaryota > Metazoa > Chordata > Mammalia > Rodentia > Sciuridae > Callospermophilus > Callospermophilus lateralis. The sequence goes on along the minus strand of NC_135318.1, from coordinate 42,635,511 downwards.
GGTTGGATTGTGAGAGTCTTAACCCAATCAGTGAATTAATCTCTGATGGCATTAATAGAGTGGTAACTAGAGAAAGGTGGGGTGTGGCTGGAGGAAGTGGTTAATTGGGGGCGTGGCTATGGGGTATTTATTTTGTATCTGGAGCTGGAGTCTCTCTGTTTCTTGATCTTAGTAATGTGAGCTGTTTCCCCCTGCCGCACTCTCTGCCATGATGTTCAGACTCATCTCGAGCCCCGAGAAATGGAGCCTGCTTTCTATGGGCTAAGATCTCTGAAACTGTGAGTCCTCAAATCAACTTTTCCTCCTCTAAAATTGTTCTGGTCAGATCTTTTAGTCACAGCAGCAAAAAAGCTGACTAAAACACCTTGCATGTACGGAAGTCCTTGGATGCTCAAATTCATTACATAAAATGCTGTAGTATTTGCATGTCACCTACATACATCTTCCCAGACACTTTAAATCATCTTAGATTACCTAGAAAGCACTATGCAAATAATCATTAATACTGTATTGTTTAGAGAATAATGACAAGAAAAAAGGTCTGTACTTGTTCAGCATGGATGCATTTTTTTAAAACAATTATGAAATCCAAGTATATAGAAAGTTGACTGTACTCAGAAGTATTTTTTGCAAATAAATGAATATATCTAGTCCCTTGTGTTAATTGGAACTCCAACATTATCATAGTTCGTTGTTTTTTTTTTTTTAAATGTCCTTAAACCAGAAGCATCAGCATTATTTTGAAACTTGATAGAAATGCAAATTACTAAACTTTATCCCAGACCTGAATCAGAAAATCTGGGGGTGGGGCCCAGCTATCAGGTTTTATTACCATGATTCCAGGTGATTCTGAGGTACAGTAAAATTCGAGATACACCATCATAAGAGGAAATATAGAAGTTTCTAAAAATCCAGACATCTGTCTAAATTCACTGTTACAAGGTTCAATGTTCTTTTAATCTTTTTCTTTTTTCCCCAACTTCAGGAAAACTGATGTTTCAGACTTTTAGCTTCTATGAGTTCATTTCTAAGATATCTGAGAACTGAAAGGAAATTTTAATTTGAAATATAATATTTAACTTTGCACATTTACTATTTTTTTATTATGTTCATGTTTTTAAAGATAAACATTTTTTTCCCTAATAGGTTGCTCATATATTTAGAATAATTTTTATTTCTCCGTTTTCCTTTTATACTCTGTTGCACCTTAACTTGAATTTAAATGTATTTCAATGACTTGTTTCAACTTTTTTGAATACTTTTTATAGTTATTTCCTCAATACATTATAGAACTCTAATTAAAATTCCTTACTTACTCCTATTTCTTCTCAACTCATTTTCCAAATGTCAATGTCTTCAGCTTTTCTTTCCTCATTTTTAACTACCTATCAAGAATAAATATTGGAGATGATTTTTTTTCCACGTTAGAATACTTGTCATTACTTTTAAAGTTATAGAAGATGGAATGGGATAGACAACCTTTTTCTTACTCATACGTAAGGTTTACCTTTCTTAGTCTTCCAGTGTTAACAATTAGAGGCCACAAATTCAAACAAAGCAGGGTCTCTGGAATCCACAACTGCTAGCAGCTTGCCTGGCTCTTAGTGACAACAGGGGACATGCCAGTCCTCCCCAACACCCAATCATATCTGTCTTGTGACATATAAGGGAAACACTTCTCACAATAAACGGAATGACTTACATTTGTATAATCTGTGATAGTTTTCAAAAATATTACAATTTGCCTCACTCATCCTATGCAGTGAGAGTCAGTTGTTTTTATGTTTTACAGATGAGCAAGTAAGCTAAGTAGCTAACTGGGACAAGTTAATTGTGAAAGTGTGCCGGGATTGCTATAATAAAATGCCACAGATGGGTGGCACAAAGGAAAAACTGATTCACTTATAGTCTGGAGCTGGAAGTCCAAGACCAAGGTGTGGGTGGGTCTGAGGCCTCTCTCCTCTCTCTTTTCTGGCTGCGGCTGCTTTCTTGCCTTCTCACAGGGTTTCTGAAAAATTTCTGTTAAAACCCTCCAGAGTCTGTGTGTCCAAATTTCCTCATCTCATAAAGACTCCAGTTGGATGGATTAGAGTCACCCTCAAGGCCTTACTTGAAGTGAGGCCTGGAACTGAACCTCCCTCAAAGCCCTGAATCTAAACGCAGTCACAGCCTGAGGCACAGAGGCTTATGCTCTAACATGTGGATTTTAGGGGAGGCACGATGCAACAAGTAAGGATAGATTCAGGGAAGAACTGAAGTGCCTCTTCCCTGCTCCTGCAGGTATTGATGGTCTCAGAAGCTTTTGCACTGCTGGGATTCTAAAAGGCAACACCTGGCTGGAGGACTTGGCTGATCTGATCATTCATTGGCTGATCATTAGAAAAAGAGTAAAAGGGGAATCCAGGTCATTGAGCCACGCTATGTGGGGAAACTAAGGTGGGCTTGTGGAGGAATCTCCCAGGATGGGATGCCCAACTGGCTGTCCGGAGAGGGGGCATTCCATTGACTAAATCAAGCTACTAAAGAATTGTCAGCCCCATGGTCAGCTTCGTTGGTTTAGATACTGTGATTTTTAGATCACTGGCAACAGAATAATTGCAGAACTGTCTCTCATGATGCCCAAGAACACAATGAAATATGATTCTCAAGACTTTTGCCTCTTGGCTGTCAAACTGAAGCTATTGATCATAGTCATAAAGTTTCTAGGTTTTCCGTCTCGTATGAAGTCTAGTGATGGACTAGCAATGAAAGTGATGAATAGGCATCAGATACATTTAATTGATATTAAAAATTACCAAAAATCACTGTTTTTTTTTAGGGTAAATGACTGCATGAATTCAAATGGGACAATAAAAGAAAAAGGAAAACCAAAAACAAAACAGAAAGACTAAATGTTAGCATTTCTCAACTCACTCAAAGACACAAATATGTAGTTTGATTCCTCCTGCGATAGTAGAAGCAAATGTGACTCCATTTTGTTTTATGACTTCATCCTGTAAAACAACCCTGCCAAGTAGAAGGGTCATGACTGGAGCAAGATGTTCTTTTCCTTTTGTTATAAAAACCTTTAAGAACACAGAACTACCTAATGGGGTATTGTTTCTGTAACTAGGGTAACGGGGTTCTGTTTCTGTAACTGGGGTGACTGGGCTAACTGTGATTGGTTAGGCTTCCCACCATTTGACTGCACTGTCCCGCTTCTGTAACCTGGCTTGCTTGCATTGGCTAGACCCCTGAATATCCCTTTTTCGGTTTTCAGGCTTATAAGGAGTGCCCTTGCAATTGTTCGGGCTGATCAGGGGAACAGCTTTATGTTCTGGTCAGCTGCCACTGGTGTGCTCAATAAAGGCTTGATTCGATTATACGTGAGTGGTCTGGAAGTCAGTTTATGAAACCCCGGGACGAAGCTTTAACTATAACACTCCCATAGTGAGGAAAAAGCAAGGAATATATACCTTTTCCTCATATTTCTAAGAAAAAAAGAAAGTATTGAACAATTGTTAGATTTTTTTTTTTTACTATTAAATACAAAGAATTAAACCCAGGGATGCTTAACCACTGAGCCACAATCCCAACACTTTTAAAAATATTTTATTTAGAGATAGGGTCTTGCTAACTTGCTTAGGGCCTTGCTCAGTTGCTGAGGCTGGCTTTGAACTCACAATCCTCCTGCCTAAGCCTCCTGATCTGCTGGGATTAAAGATGTGCACCACTCTGCCCACATAGATTTTTTTTAAAAAATATTTATTTTTTAGTTATAGGTGGACACAATATCTTTATTTTTATGTGGTGCTGAGGATTGCTTGCATTTAGGCAAGCACCCTACCTCTGAGCCACAACCCCAGCACCCCCCCCACCTCCCGCAGCATAGATTTTTACTACCTAGAAATATCTGATTATTCTGAGTTAATATACAGGGTTTAGTCTTTTGTTATATAGACCGATGCTCTACCAAAAAAATCACATGTATAATTTAAAATTTTCTATTAGCCTCATTTAAAAAGTAAAAAGCAATAGGTAAAATCAATATCAACTATATATTTACCCCTATATAAGCCAAATATTGTAATTTTAACAGTAATCAATATAAAAACTTGTTGAGGTATTTTTGTTTTTGGTACTAGGGATTGAATCTGGGAGTTCTTTACTACTGGGCCACATTCCCAGTCCTTTTTATTTTTGATTTTGAGACAGGGACTCACCAAGTTACAGAGACTAGCTTCAAACTTGAAATTCTCCTGCCTCAGCCTCCCTAGTCTCTGGGATTACAGGTATGAGCCACCACGCCCTGCTTGCACTCTTTTTCTCATAGGCAGCCTTTGAATCGGATATATATTTTATACTTAGAGCAGATCAGAGCTTGAACTTGGATTTTCCATGTGTGGTGGACTCAATAGCAGCAGTTGGTTATTTGACTGTTATGGGCAGCTCAGCTCTAGAAGAATCATGTATTTCATATGAATGTAAAATAATGTGTTTACAAAACATCTTTCTATGGTCTGGAAATATACTTTGAGATTTTCCCAATATCTCTTTGTAGTTTGCCTAATTACCTTGAAGGGTTTTAGGGATAGAATCTAAAACCATTTTCAGACTCAATTGACATTTCTTTGTGAAAGCCAGGAGAATTACAAGTGTTTGAACAAATGAGTTTGTTTTTCTTTCTGTTTGACACTAGAAACAATAACATTTTGAATTTTAATTTAACATTTGCTCTGTATTTTCTTCCCTTGTGAAAGAAAAACACTGGTATTCTTTGAAGACCTGGGGAATTAGAGCAAGAATAACCACACCGTGTTGGATATGCTTGGGTAATTATAACATTTGCTTTAGTGTATTGGGGTGGAGTGGGATACAGCCTGCCAAAGATTTCCTCCATCCCTATTTGGTGTGGCAGTAGTTGGGTGATTTCCTTGCTTTTAAGAGTGAATAGTAGCAGAGAAATCCACTGGACTTATGGGGATATTTGGGAAGCCACAAGGGATGTCTTCTGAGTGAGTGACAGATTGAATCAGGGTGAGATAGGGCCTTGACACATGCTTTCACAACTGGAAGGTATTTTTTAATTATTGAACAAATACGTAATGCTACTAAGCACTAAAGGTTATACAAGTGCCTTATAAATCTAATTCACTTAATGATAACTTTATGACATGTGTGCTATTATCCCCAGTTGACAGGTGAGAAAGCTGAGACATAGAAGAATAAAGTGACTCCTCTGTGGTGACTAGGAGAGCCAGGAATCAATGTAGGTAGCTGGCTCCACAGCTATGCTCTTAACAGTTCTGCTTCTCTGAGCTGCTCCAACTGCCTTTGAGGGCCTCCTTCCGTCCCTTAACAGGGGGTCATTCTCCTGAAATCCAATGTCATCTTGGCAAAGAGGGTACTGTTCCCCCAGAATAGGAGATTGAGATGGGAAATTTATCAAAAATAAGATAACTTATAACTCAGTGGTACAGAACTTACCTGGCATGCATGAGGTCCTGGGTTCGATCCTAGGTTATCTTCCTACTGGTTATCTGTCTCACAAAGATCCTAATTATACAACAAATACATACATACCTCAGTAATACATACATGTGCCATATTTTTTCTTACATATCTGAGTTACAAATATGAGTTTCTATACTATACAAATATAATTTATTACCATTAGTTATGGTTTAGATATGAGTTGTTCCTTAAAAGCTCATGTGTGAGAAAATGCAAGAAAGTTTTGAGGTAAAATGATGGCTTATAAGAACCTTAACCTAATCAGTACATTAATCCCTGATGAGGATTAACTGGGTGGTAACTGTAGGCAGGTAGGGTGTGGCTGGAGGAGGTAGGTCCCTGGGGTGTGCCTTTGGGGGATATATTATATTCTGGCTGAACAGAGCTCTTTCTCTGCTTCCTGGTGCCATCTCCTGAGCTGTTTTCCTCTGCTATGCCCTTCCATCATGATGTTCTACATCCCCTAGAGCCCAGAGGGATGGAGTTGGTGGCTGTCGATGGACTGAGACCTCTGAAACTGTGAGGCCCCAAATAAACTTTTCCTCCTCTAAAATTGTTTTTGTCAGGTCTTTTGGTCACAGCAATGAAAAAAGCTGACTAAAACACCATCAATGATTGGTCTCTGGGGTCTGTTTTTGTTTATGTAGAGACTCTTCAGTTTTGGGGAATTCTGAAGAATGATGTGTTACTATGATGATAAAAGATAGGACTGAGAGAATCTTCTGGGCTTTGGGCAGAGAAAAAGCCACTCTGTTTTCACCACAATGATTGCCTAAAGTTGAGTGCCAGCTCTCCTTTGCTTCTCCTGTGAGAGGCTAGCGCTAAGTCAGGCAGTGTCTTAAGGAGAAGCTGCCTGCATTAGATTTATTTCTGGAAGAGCTGAGATTGGCTGCAGCTCAGTATGAGTACAAATGTTGGATATGGGCTAGATCAAAAGATCAGGGATGAGAGGCTTAGAAACTTCTGCAACAAGATTGAATGATGCAGAAAGATTTAAATTTTTTTCCCTTCTATGTGAGCTTAAGAGAAATACATGCCACACCACCCACGTATTATTTTTTACTGCAGACATTAGTTGCTTAATAGAGAACATGATCATTCACTTAGCCATTATTTTTGTGTGAGGAGTTGGTTATCTTCCTACTGGTTATCTGTCTCACAAAGATCCTAATTATACAACAAAGAACTTTCTGGTGTTTTCACATCTGTTGGTCTAGAACAAGGGTTGGCAAGCTTTTTCAGTGAAGGGGCAGATAATAAGTATTATAGGTTTTGATGGTTATGTACAGTTTTATGTGTTGCATAATCTTTGTTTTCCTTAATTTATACCTTTAAAATGTAAAACTCTTCCTTTTAGCTCTCTGTGGTGCAATAGTCTATGGACTGGATCTATCCTATACACTGTACTTTCTAAAATTTCTATTGCTACAATACAATAATGAATGTGAGTTTTGATAGGGGGTTTGGTGACAGAAATTTGTGTACCTATGGTGTCTTCTGACTTTAATGTCTATAGTAGTAGGTCAATTGTGTTGCATTTTCAGAAAGTAGTATTTTACTAAAATTGATACAGAGCAATAACTCAGATGGTTATAGACTATCTTCCTATGTTTAATGTGTATGTATATATGCTCATATACATACATATGTGTACACATTTGAATTGATGTATAAAATTGATTTCCTAATCTAGGACCCAATTTTTTCTATACATTGAAACAAAATCTAATTAATTATGGAAAAAATTTTAGTATTTATTATTGGACCTTGGGGTGGCAGTGATAATAAATCATGTCCTTCTCTAGTTTTAATCCAATCAAACAAAGCAATCTAATAGAGATCAAAATGTTGGGTTGCTGCTGGTAGAGCTGATGAGTATAGCTTAGACATGAGCTGCTCATTACTGAACTCTGGAATGAAAGAGAATTGCTCACTAATCTTGGGCTGCTCTGCATTACGGAGTCTCCTCAAACAGGGTAGGATCTTTGCCATCATGTCCCAGATGCCTGTGTCATTGCAGGGAGGCATATCTGGAGGAGAGAAGGTCTGAGCTCAGCACATCCAGAGCCTATCCCCACTCAAAATTCGCTCATCACACCAAGATCGTCAGAAACAGGAGGCAGAGCCTTTCCAACTGGGGCACTAGTTTTATTGTTCAAAGCGGAGACCCCCACAGGGGAGAAACTGGTGCTCATTTGTGAATAAACAAGTAAAATATTTTATATAAAACCAGATGAAGAACAGATTGGCAATTTAGTTTTTTCTTACTCTGAAAAGGTAAATATGGTTTAGTCTATATGTGTTTTGTCCTGGCCAGTGACATTAATGAAAGTTTAATGATTATTATGCTGCTAAAATGCTAGAACTACATCCAAGGGGCCGAATAATAGTATTTGCTTAATTCTCACTCTGTACCACTGTGCTTGGTGGTGGGGAGACAGTGGCAAACACTGCCCAGACATTCAAAGGCTCAAAACTTCTTTGTAACTTCTGTCTGCTTAGAGTTCATTGAGGTCATTGGATGTATAGATGGAAATATTTCTTTTTAGTCAAGTTTCATCTGGAAACTTAAGTCCGTATGGCATTTTGTTCGATTTCCAAATTGTTTTACTTGAAAAGCATTTAAAGTCATGATTGCTTTTATTTTACATTTAATGAATTGATCTTAAAAATTTTTCTTGAAGGAATATGCAACAGCAGTATAGGAAATTGGGTGGGACCAACAGGTCCATTGTCATTAATAGGTACTAAGTAAAAATACAGCCTGTAGCACGTCACTGCTCACTAAGAAGAGAAGACAAGCTGTACCAATTCTCTTTTTGCCCTGTGTCTACTTAATATACAAAAATGTACTGTTTGGGCTTTCCTTTATATATATGGTCAATGAGGAAGAGAATTTTTGAATGGCAAGAAGGCTGTGTAAAAGACCAGGAGCCAGACAGGGATAAGATTTTTCTTATATCACTGAGTAAATAATGAAATGGTGGAATCATAGCCGGGCCTCAGAAGGAATAAGGGCACTTTGGATTTGGGGTCATCTTAGGTAATGCACGGAAGAGTCAGAACTAAATACCCCACATCTGTCATATGAACAAAACACAGGAGCACGGGGGGAATTAGTTTTAGCTAAAGTAATATGATGTCATAAATTCACTTGTGCTCTGGGAATGGTGACCCATGCCTGTAATCCCAACAACTTGGGAGGATGGGGCAGGAGAATTGCAAGTTCAAAGCCAACCTCATCAACTTAGTGAGACCTTAAGCAACTTAGAGAAACCATGTCTCAAAATTAAAAAAAAAAATAGAGTTTGGGAATATGGCTCAATGGTTAAGTGCCCTGGGTTCAATCCCTGGTACAAAAAAAAAAATTCACTTTTGCCTATTTGGTTATGAATCACAATAACTACCCTCAAAATCATTGCTAGCTAAAGTATCCTGCCCAGTTCTCCGAGAGCTGTTTTTCCTCTCTCTCTGTACTTAGTCCTACATCTTTGGAGGATTATTTGCCTTATGACGATTCTCATACTTGTAACAAGACAGCCTGAGAATTTTGAGCTTTTCCTCTTTTCTCTGATACACCAGTGAAATCAATTTACCTTGATTGAGGACTTCTGATTTCACCCCAGGACATAAATGATTCATGGCTGACCATGCTTCCTGAAGTGGATTTTTAACCTTTCTTTACTTAATATATTTATGATAAGGGTCAGAGACACTTCATTCAAAATTAGCAGGTGGTCTAATAGCTTCTGAGAGTGAAAGATTCTTTCTTGCCTTTTAATTTAAGAAAGTTTAAGATAACCCAGGAGTAGAAGTGGGCTGGGAGAACAGAGTAAGCTGAGGCTTGGCAGAAGTGTTACTTGGTTGCCCAGCGGGGACAAAATAATTTAATAGAGAACAGATGATGTAAAATAATAGAGTCCAAAAGATCAATTGATAGGTTCCACTTACCAGGAATGGAGCCCTCCTCCTGGAGACCTACATCCTTTCCTCCCCATCCTAATAGAGAGGGTGAGATGCCATCCAGCTGTCACCTTGAAGTATACCTCTTGGTAATGACTGCAGAATAGTGGGATATTTAAATGCTTTGTGTGGGAACATGTTACTCCTTTCTTTTTGATACGGTGGTTGGGGATGGAGGTCATGTGAGTTATATGCCATTAAAAAGAGAAAGAAATGACATTGCACATGTACTTCCAGTACAGACTCACAAAATGATACAGTTATTTCACAAAGGAGGGCTCAACGCTATAAGCCACAGAAATGAAAATATTATGCATGTTGCTATGTACATATGTGAATATTGCTAGAGTTAGCCCGTAAACTCACTGGAATACTAATTCTGTTTTACGGAATGAAACATTGCCTGATTCTAGAATCGAATGTAAAACCACTAAAGGTCTTTAAAAAAGCCTATAAAATTTCTCCTTAGACAACTGTGTATCCAGTTAATATGATATAGTATATCCATATTTATTGTCTGCAGAAAGATTTTATGAGGAATTTAGTAAGAGAAAAGGTTACCCAATGGATTGTGCATTGTGCTTCTACTTTCCATAAAAGCACATGTTTGTATAAAAGTTTGGAAATATATGCATTAAAATATTAATAGTAATCACGTGTGGGTGGTGGGATCATAAGGAGTTTTATCTTCTTTATTTTTCAATTTTTCTGTAAAGGAGAAAAATTTTATTGTTTTATTTGTGTGATGAGAAATTTAAAAGGAGAAACAATTCCTGGTAGGTTGAATCTACGTCTCATAAATCTGAGGTTCCTTTATTCTACCTGAAGTGTAGAACTTCTGTACTCAACTTTATTGAAATTTCATATCTCGGGTTCACCATTTCCAATGCCTCTGCCTTCTTTAATGACCTGATGGCCAGCGACACTGAGCAGCTGGAGCTTCTCAGTGGTTTCCCAAGGCCCTGATCAGGATTCTTATTCAACCGCTTGTCGTGCCTGTGACAAACTAAATCATGTCTGAAAGGGAGAAGGCATGAGGGATTTTTCCTGTGGATGATCTTTCTACCTCCACCTGTTTAAACATGATGGAGCTCCAGTGTCTCTATTTCCACACAAAGCTTTCCTTCACATTTCTAGAAAACATATATATATATATTTTGTCATAAGGGTATTTTCTTTAAAAAAGAATTATATTCAGGTTGACTAGCTCAGAAATGTAGGTGTCCTTGTCTACTTACAAGCATTAAAATCTGTCCATGTTTTCGAATTTCTTACTGGCACAGCTGTCCTATGAGCAGAAAGTCTAGTACCTTCCACTTGAGTTCACCTATCCTTACCATTCAACCTCTTGCTGCCCAAGAATTCAGGGGCTCCTCCACTCAAAATGAATATCTCCCAAATTAACAAATTGATTACAACTCTGGACAGAGCATGTGGAATGGAGCCATTGTTCTTGGGAGCCACAGGGTATCAGTGTTAAGGCTGGTTCTTGAGGCTTGCAGTGCCTGGTCCCTGCGCTGGACAGTGTGCCCAGCCTTAGTGTTAGCATTACTGGTCTAGTGTTTCCTCACAAGCATGGTTATTGCCTCCCAAAGTACAGGATGTAGTCATATGCTCTTCCTCATCAGTCCCCACTGCCCCAAACCCTTCATGTTTTGTTCTTGAGCCTAAGTCCCCAGCCAGAGTCTCCTGTCTTTTTATGCCACTGTATGTTGATTGGATACTCTTTGGTTTGCTCTACCAGATAAATCTAGCTATAAACCTCAGAAAGCAGGGATGCCACCATATTGATGCTTCTCATCTCCTGCCTCCCAATGCTCTTCTATCCTTAGGAGAGATTACTCAGCAGGAGGCTATTCAGTCTTTGGGCCCTGTGTTGGCTGATTTTCAGTAATGGAAGTTGGGTTCCTGTCATCCCCAGAGGATGGGAGATAAGGGCAATATCTTTCTTGATGGTCACATTTCCAACCTACTTGAGAATGACATTCCCGGCTTATAAGTGATTTACATTGCAAAGGGACAGATAAATAATTTATAATAGCAAATTATTTAAAATATATGTTCTAAGAAAAGAGGAATTAGGGAGTTATGGTCAGGAAGAGGCCTAGCTAAAGTTTAGACAAGCTGAGTGGAAAGTAAGGCCATCTTTATGGGTGGCAGTTTTCATATCACAAAATATGACCAAAAAAGTTTCTAACTTGTGTCTCCCCACACCCACATCCTAATGAGGGTGGCTTTCCCTGTATCTACGGGGGTATGAATGAGTTTTTTATGGCAGGGGCCAACAGACTTCTTCCTTGTGGCAAATTTTGTCATATAATGGACATAGAATAAGGTACTATCCCACATTTGGTAGTAATCTTCCTGGTAAGTGGATAGTTTTCAAACAACACTTTCATATAAAGAGAGTAAAGAAATTACACCTTCTCATGGGAATTCTAGATGACAAGTTGGTTAGTCTGTATTTTCTGGCAGAAAGAAAAAGTTGTTCATTGCAACTTAATAAACAAACTGGAGTTGTTACCAAAAGCTCAGCCCTTGTCCCCGATGCCAATCCAATATCCAAGACACGGTTTTAAAAAAAAAGAAGTTTTTGGCTTTGCTACCAAAGGAGAAACACAGGGGACTTCTGTCCCAGAGGCTGTGATTAGGCTCATTAGGAGAAATGAGGGTTTTAAAAGGGGTGATTCAAAGGCTACATTGCGTGTGTTCTCTCTTGTTAATTTGGAAGATTGCCATTTCTGAGATCTTCTGGTTCCATCCCAAAGTTTGAATTACTTCATTCCTGGGGTGGCTTGTGTGCTCAAGGGCAGATAACTTTGCATAGGATGCGGAAGAAAGGTAATCCTGTTTCCCTGAGATTAGAGAGGGGGAGAGAGGAACAGAAAGAAACATGCTCATTTTTAAAAATAAGTTGCAATGGCAGAGCAGCAAGGGCTATATTCAAAGCATAAAGTGGACCACTGTTATAGAACCAGTGTTCTTTGTATACCTTTAGGTCAGCAACGCAGACTGAGATGTCTTAGCTCTCATCTCAGTGCCATTTTCTATAATGAATTTAAAATGTATTGTAGTATATCTCATTTGTTCTTATTCGATGGTTAAAGGAACGCATCAGGAAGCTTATGAAATTTATTTGGTTGTTAGATTTTTGAGAGGCTTTTAAAAATTCCATATAACTTATTTAAGGTCTCCATGAGGCATTATGTCCAGAATTATTAGCTCTGTTTAGATCAAAACACAATAAAAAAATAACCTCTTTGCAATTAGGAACTTGTTCTGTTGTCTCTGTCTGCCTAGCACGTTAGGTTCTACAAACATGAATGTTCCCAAGCACCTTCATAAGGGACATAGTGTGTTGTTTGTTCTATTCATCACCAGTGAGAAGTAACTTGACATTTCTATTGCTAATAACTCCCTTGCAAAGTATATTGACACTTCAGTCATTTTTGAACCAAATCAACAAATAACAAGTACCTGTTCTGTGAAACTCACCCACGCAGATCTTGCTTGCAAATGATGTAGACTGCTGAGGAGCTAAGATACAGACATGTGGATAGTGGAATAATGATAGACTACTTAAGGAAATGTTCAACATATCAACAGATTTTATCTTGAAGTATGTGGATTTACAAAATGAACTCTGCAGACATTAATTACTTTAGGCAGTGAGGGGATGAGAAGAACATGTAGGAAATGAACCTCATTTCTCCCTAAGCCTGCTTTGTCTTTCTTCCAATCTCTTTTGCTTAGCATATACATCTCAATTTTTTCCCCATGAACATACCACTTCTCTCTTCCTTGCTGTCTTATGTCCATCCTTCATTATAGATAAAAAGATCCATGCTTAATGTTCTAAATTCACCATATGGTACATTCCTGTTTCCATATCAGCTCTCCTCTCTTAGAATGCCTTTAATTCCACGCACCCCTCATCCCTTCCTTTTACCTTGCTGACTTCTCTTAAAACTCATGACCTCTTCTAGGAAGTTTACTTAGAACTCCTTGTCTTTCCTGATTTCCCTAGAGCCCCACTTTTTACATGGTGGGCAAAGCATGGTGGTGGGCAAAGCATGCTGGTGTGGCACTCAGGTTTAAATTTTTGTTCTGCTGTGTTCTGACTTGTGACCCATTTCTTAACATCCCAGAGAAACAGTTTCCTCGTCTTTAAAATGATGTCTGTGATTAATTTTTTAATATGAGAATTACGGATTGTTAGTAATTTTTTTTTATCGCCATGACAAAATACCTGAGAAAATTAACTTAAAAGGAGGAGAGATTTATTTTGGCTTCTGGTTTCAGAGGCCTCAGTCCATGGTCACTTGACTGTTTTTTCTGGATCTGTAGTGAGGCAGAACATCAGGCAGAAAGGAGCGATAGACGAAAGCTCTTCACTTCCTGTGACTGGGAAGCAGAGAGAGGGAGAAGAGGAGGCTGGGAACAAATTATGGCCCCCAAGGGAGCTCTCTCCAACTTGGCTCTACATCCTCAGTTTCCATCATCCCCTAATAGCCCATTAAATTATAAATCCATCAGTGGAATGATCCATTTTAAAGTCAGAACTCTCATGATAACATCACCTTCCACAGGTCCCATCTCTGAGTGCTCCTGCCTTGGGTACTAAGCACATGAACTTTTGGGGAACATTTCAGATTCAAGGATGTGTGCTGTAGGCATGTATATAAAAGAAGACATGGTGTTTTCTTTGCTCACTGGAGCATATTAATGCTTAGAATTGTATCTGCAACATGGTAGGTTGTTTTACAGAGCCTCTAAATAGAAGTTTTAAGATATTTTCCTTTATTCATTCATCTGTTGAAAGGCACATAGGTTGGTTTCATAGCGTAGCTATTGTGAATGAAGCTGCTATAAGCATTGATGTGGCTGCGTCACTATAGTACACTGATTTTAAGTCCTTTGGATATATACCCAGGAGTGGTATAACTGGGTCAAATGGTGGTTCCAGTCCAATGTTTCTGAGGAATGTCCATACTGCTTTCCAGAGTGGTTGCACCAATTTGCAGTCCCACCAGCAACTTATGAGTGAACCCGTTTCCACAAATCCTTGCCAATATTTATTGTTACTTGTTGATAATTGCCATTCTGACTAGAGTGAGATAGAATCTCAGTGTAGTTTTAATTTGCATTTCTCTAGTTGCTAGAGATGTTCTGACTTTATAAATGGATCATTCCACTGATGGATTTATAATTTAATGGGCTCTTTTCATGTATTTGTGGACCAATTGTATTTCTTCTGTGAAGTGTCTGTTCAATTCCTTTGCTCATTTATGGATTGGGTGATTTTTTTTTTTGATGTTAAGTTTTTGAGTTCTTTGTACATCCTGGAGATTAATGCTATCTCTGAGGTGCGAATGGTAAAGATTTTCTCTCATTCTGTAGGCTCTCTGTTCATGTTCTTGATTGTTTCCTTTGCTGTGAAGAAGATTTTTAGTTTGATACTACCCCATTTATTGATTCTTGAATTTTACTTCTTGTTCTTAAGGAGTGTTATTGAGGAAGTCTGTTCCTGAGCTGATATGATGGAGAATTGGGCTTACTTTTTCTTCTAGTATGCGCAGGGTCTCTGGTCTAAGGCCAAGGTCTTTGATTCACTTTGAGTTGAGATTTATGCAAAGTGAGACATAAGGGTTCAATTTCAATCTACTACATATGGATTTCCAGTTTCCCAAGCAACATTTGTTGAAGAGGCTATCTTTTCTCCAATATATGTTTATGGTGCCTTCATCTAGTCTGAGATAACTATATTTATGTGGGTATGTCTATTTTGTTCTATTGGTCTGCAATTCTCGTTTTATGCCAATACCATGCCATTTTTCACCAAATAAATGGATAGAAAAATGTGGTATATATACACAATGGAATATTACTTAGTTATAAAGAAGAATGAAATTATGGTATTTTCTGGTAAATGGGTGGAACTGGAGACTATTACGCTAAGTGAAATAAGCCAGGCCCAAAAAACCAAAGGTCAAATGTTCTCTCTGATATGTGGATATTAACCCATATAAGGGAGGATAAGGAGGGGAAGTATAGGTGTTCATTGGATTAGATATAGGGGAATGAAGGGAAGGGAGAGGAATTGGAAATAGGAAAGACAATAGAATGAATCGTACCGAACTTTCCTATACTTATATATGAATACATAACCAGTATAACTCCACATCATGTTCAACCACAAGAATGGGATCAGAATTGTAATGGGTCACACCCCCTGTATGTATAATATGTCAAAATACACCTTAATGTCATGTATATCTAAAAAAACAAATTAATTTGTTTAATTGATAGTAAGAATTAAACTTTGACATAAGCTACTCTGCCATTAAGAACTAAAAGTCTTTAGAACAGACTGATTTTTCTTGCTTTTATTCTTTAAAACTTTAAAATTTACACATAATAAAGTGAGCCCTAAATTTTGAGTAGTATATAGTTCTATGAGTTCCTTCACACATATATTTTCTTGTTCAGTAATTATTTGGTGAATGAATGAGGCAGTTAGTATTTGGCACAAAGTTCGCTGTCAATATATACTTATATGATTTATAGGACATATACACGGACATATCTATATCAGTACTATAGCTGTAGCTACCTTTCCCTAGAACTCTGTGCATGGATTCTTTTTGGCACCACATCTCTCACTAAATCAGTGCCATTATCAGACTCCATTGGGGAATCCCTCTCTTGGGCCCTGTGCTTTAGTCCTGTTGCACATTGTGGGTTCCACTGACAGACATCTTGTAGGCATTGTTAGAAATGAAAGCTCGTAGGCCTCACCCCAGACCTACTGAAGCCCCCTCTCTGGGGTAAGGCTCAGGAGTTCCAACATGCTCTCCAGCTGGTGTTCATGCACATGAGTTTGTCAAACACTGCTGTAGACAGTTCTGCTCTCTCCTTTTTGTACAAATGCCCTCTTAACGAAGAACCCCAGTCTTTGGACATGCTTCAAACCTAGGCTCTAAACCTGTCTTGAGTCTGCTTTCAAAATATGAGTGGGTCTCTTTTGCAGTTTCATGATGGGACAGGTGTTTGCAGGGGCTGTGGATGGAGCTTGGCCATGCAAGGGTGTCTATACATATGTGTGTGAGGCCCCTCCCCAGGCAGCATGGAGCTGGGGAAGGAAAAGAAGGGAAGTGCAATGTAGTGTGGGTTCTGGTTTTTTTGTTCTGCTACTTCCAAACTTGAATGTGCCTTCTAGGTAATCTTGAAGTTATATTTATTGAGATTGTAGGAGAGAACATGTTTTATAACTGCTAGCTGATTTCTGTTACTTAGATATTCAAATATATGGTATGTGGACCCTTGATAAGGCCCACAAATGTTAAGGTTGAGTTTGTACAGAATTCTAAATGTTAGTTTCCTTTCTTGTGTCTTCTACTTGGTGGGGAATGCCTTGGGGAAAAGGACTGGGTCTCATTTGACCCTTAACATCATTATCTTATGGAGTGTCTGGCACAAGTGACTTAGTAAATGTGCGATGAATGGTCAATGAATGAGTACCTTTAGGAAGGTTGAGGTCATCTGGGAAAACTTTGAGAGGGAGAGGCCAGGCCCATGTGGTTGGTTCTTAGGCAGGGTCAGAGAGAACACGGCACAGATGTAGTGTCCTTGAGCAGGCAATGCTTTCTACTATGGTCACATAAGTTGTTGGAATTAGGGAAAATTTAGAGGGTAGAACTGCCGCAGTCTGGCTGGGCACAATTCAGGAGCCACTTGTCAAAAGAAATGAACTTTATTTTTAGAACACACACACCACGCAACAGGAGCTCTTCAGGAATTCCCTCAGAGCCCAACTGCCACCACCAGCTTCCCACAAGCCTCTCCACCTCCCCGACTCCTCCTGCTCTTAAGGCGGATTGGCTGGGTCGCGTGGGCGGAACCAAAAAAAAGTCCCCCAATCAGCAGCTCCGTGGTCTGAAAGGGTGGGGAAACAGCCCAATGAGCATCTCCGCAGAGGAGCCAATCAGTTGGCAGCTACAAGTTTCCTGGGGCCGCTGTGAGCCAATCATCAGCTGGCAGCTGGAAGTTTGCTGGGACCCCTTTGGCTGTGGCTCTCAACATAGAACATCAGTATGAATTGATTTCTCAGATTCAACAAAACAAAATTATCTTTATAGTACATCCAGGATTGTTCTTGTGGACTAAATGTTTATATGCCCCTAACATTCATATACTGCAGTCCTAATCCCCAATGTGACTGTATTTGGAGATAGGGCTTCTGAAAGAATTAAGGTTAAATGAGGTCATAAGGGTGGGGCCCTGATCTGGTAAGACTGGTGGCCTTATAAAAAGAAACACCAGAGTTCTACTTCCCCTCCCCTTCTCTGAATTCATCTTTAGCATCTCTTTCTCATTCTCTATGTACACCACTGTGTAAGACCATAGTGAGAAGATGGCCATCTGCAAGCTAGGAAGACAGTCCTAACCAGAAACTGAACCCTGCTGGAAGCTCGACTTGGATTTTTCTAGCCTCCAGAATTGTGAGAAGGTATATTTGTGTTGTTTAAACCACACAGTGTATTTTGCTATGCCAGCCCAAGATGACCAATACAGTGAGAAAGAGTATCAAATGCCATAGATTAATTAGATGTAATGAAAACAGCTGTCAAACTAGTCTGAAACCCTGGTTTAGTCCAATTAAGTGTTCAATACAAACTAATTAAATTAGCAGTTCCCAGGTGTTGACTGTATAGACAGTATAAATTATGCATCGAGGCAGGAAGCTCTGTCTATCCTAGGACCTTATTTTGGTGGTTCTTGTTTTATGTGTGACATTTGGTTCTGGTTTTATTATAATGCCTCATGTCAGATATATCAGAGTTGTAGCATAATTGAACAATTGCATGTGGTTATTGAATATTTAAATGAATTTATATTTTTATTTTTTTCTTTCTTTGAAATTCTTCTTTTACTAACAAAGGCCACATCCCACACACATTCTCAGATCTTGCTGGCTCAATATCAGGGAAAGCTGGAAAACAAAAGCTTTACAAATATAAGATGTATTATTAATGCTTGCTACTGTGAAATGTTGATAATAAATAGGAGCTGATGGCATCCACTGCAATTTCTCACTCAATTTTGATGATTGAGAAAGAACATAGATTTCCCAGTAGAGTGAAAACAGGTTGTCTTGGTTTTTGTTCTTCTTGCCAATAGAGGGTTACAGTTCCATTGTCTCTTGCTAGTGTTGGCATAATGCATTTATTTGGACTGCCATTCAGTTGTCATTTCAAAGGGACATCTGGCATTTGGACTGTTCTTGAGTGGCCATTGATTTTTTTTTTTTCCTTCTAACATTTTATCTGATTCTCTTAATAAAGTTGATTGTCTGTAAGATGTGATCAACGAACCAATATTTAAGAACCTACTTTGTGTGCCAGACACTTGGCCAACTTGGGATGAATTTGTGAAGCATTGTGAAGTGTCCTGGCTCACAGAGAACCTAGAGTCCAACTGAGAAATTGGGACGCATGTGCAAAATCACAGTGGTTGGGGGATAGTAGAGGATAGAAAAGGCAGCAGAATACAACAGACACCAGAATGGCAATATGTAAATCAATGGTTGTGCAACTGATGTGATTCTGCAATCTGTATATGGGGTAAAAATGGGAGTTCATATCCCACTTGAATCAAGTGTGAAATATAATATATCAAGAACTATGTAATGTTTTGAACAACCTACAATAAAAATTAATTAAAAAAAATCACAGTGGTTCTCAACAGCCATGTGTGCCAAGTGCCAGTTTCACTGTGCAAAGGAGGCAATCTTTTGGGGATAGAATTTCTTCCAACTGAGAGTTAAGATAGTGTCCAACATCACTACAATGTCTTTTTGAGCATTGGTTTTTAAGGTATTTTGACCCTGGATTAAAAGTATAAAAAGCAATTTATATCACAACCATACTCTTGTGTGTGAGTATGCTTGTGATGTAACTTAAGTTTCACTAAATCATATCCAACCCTTTCGATCTGCTATGCCCTTTGGTTGATTCTGCTCTATTCTATTTATTTTTTAAAATACTTTATTCTATGAAAATATTTTATGAAAAACAATGTTAGTTAAAAACTCAATAAGTTGTTAAATGCCCTACTACTTGGTTAACATTTGGCATTCATGTTCTCCAGAGAGACAGACTAATGACACACACACATGCATTCTATGGATCCTACATATACACACACTAAGGAAATGACTCATATGATTATGGAGGCTGAAAAGCCCTAAGGTCTGTCTTGGGCAAGCTGAAGCCCTGGGAAAACTGATGATATAGTAGCAATCTGAGTCCAGAGGCCTGAGGACCAGGAGAGCTGAGGTATAAGTTCCAGAGTGAGTTTGATTCTGGAGGCAGGAAGACTGATGTCCTAGCTTGAAGACAGGCAGAGTAAGATTTTTTTTTCTTCCCCAGCCTTTTTTTTTTTTTTTTTTTTCCTATTTAGATCTTCAGTGGTTCGAGTCCCATCCACACTGGAAAAGGCCATTATCTTTACTCAGTCTTTGGATTCAACTCTTTATTTCATCCAGAAACTTCTTCACAGATACACATGGAAATAACATTCAACCAGATATCTGGATACCCTTTGGTCCAGTCAAGCTAACACGTGAAATTAACCATCACATACCCACAACCTGAAAGACACTGCCTTAGAATCCTGCAGCTGTTCTCCCTTACGCCACCTGCCCTATAACAGAAGGCTCCTGAAATGACTATTTCTTTTGCGGTGGAATAGCATGGGGTACATTTTGGTATCTGTGTAGTACAGTTAGTCCTTCTATAGCAATTTGAGAACTTCTCTCCCTTCCCCTTCCCACCCCCCAAAAGGTCATGATGGTGGCTATTTGTGAGAAGATATAAGTAAAGGAGAAGAGTGGGACCCTTTGCTGAGCTTTCCATAATCCAATCATTTCATGGCTTTTTAATCAGGTTTGCTTTTTATTCTGAGGGAAGTTGAAAGGGGTGTGTAGAGATGGGTTTGGGATGAGGGAGGAGGATTTTAATATTTCCATACCCTTGAGGGATTATCTTTCTCATAGAAGATTAAAGTGATTATTCTTATAGTAACTTGAATATTAATATCTTCAGGAAAGTTCTTTCTGGACAAATTTATCTGATGGTAGCTGCTCCTTAGGCTATCACCAGGTACTTTGCCGGAGTAATGTTTCATTAAATGTTATCATTTGTTCATTCACTTAAACATTCACAGAGGATCTTCTATATTCCAGGACTCCTGCTTTTTTTTTTCTCTCCCCTGGGATATTGTGACTTGATACCTGAAAGCTTCAGAGTTTTCTTGGGAAAAGATAAAAATATAAAAACATTCCGTGGAAGTGCTTGGAATTTAATACAGGGGGCTGTGGGACATAAAAGATGCAATTCCCAACTTCCTGTGGAAGTAAGATTAGTTTCATGGAGATAGTAATGCTAGGAAAGTGCTTGGCATAGAAGCTGAACTTCCATGGGGTGGGGGAAGGAGAGGTGAAACATCATAGATAGATACATACAGATATGTATCTATATCTATCTATATATTATACACAGTGCAAGAAGGTGCAAGAAGCTTACTATAGGGGAGGAGAGAGAAGAGACTGGAAAAATGTACAGAGGTGGGATGATTTAGGAGCTTTATGCCATACTGAGGGATTTGGGCTTTATCTATAGAAGATTTTATTAGGGTTCCCCAGAGAAACAGAATCAATAGAAATATACATAGATAATATACATAGATAATAAATATACATAGATAATAAATCTTTTTATCATACATACATAAAAATATTTTTTAGTTGGGATTGGTTCATGTATTATGAAAATTGAGAAGACTCATGATCTGCTGTCTGCAGGCTGGAGGTCCAGAGAAGATGATGATGTATCCAGTTCAAACCTGAAGACCCAAGAACTGGAGGTGCTGATGTCTGAGGGCAGGGAATGATGGATGTCTCAGTTGCAGCAGGAGGCAATTTGCTATTCCTCTGCTTTTTTGTTCTATCTGAACTGGGTGCCGCCTACCTTCATTGGTGATTGAGGGTGATCTTCTTTACTCAGTTTACTGACTTAAATGCTAATATTTTCTGGAAATGCTCTCACAGATCCACCCAGAAATAATGTTTTGCCACTATTTGGGCACACTCTAGCCCAGTAAATTGACATACAAAGTAATTATCACTTGCATTTAAGAACTATTAGAAGAAAATTAATATGATTAGAATTCACATTTTGGAAAGATTATAGTTACTCCACAAATACTGTGAGGATTTGTAGTGGTACCCAAAGTTCTCATTGACAGACCACACACTTTTAGAGAAGGGAAAGGAGATGTGGAGTGTAGATCACTGTTTCTGAAAGTTTGGTGTGAGTTGGGATCACCTGAAGGACTTGTTAAAACATGGTTTGGACATGAGGTGTCCCCCAAAGCTCCCATGTTAATGCAGGAATATTCACAGGTGTAAAGATTGGATTGTGAGAGCTGTAATCTAGTCAGTTCATCCTAGTTAGAATGGACTAACTGGTGTAGGTAGGTGGAGAATGGCTGGAGAAGGTGGGTCATGTGGGACATGCCCTGGAAAGGATCATTTTCCCTGAAGCCACTGTCCCTTTTTCTGTTTCTCTGCTTCCTGGTGACCATAAGTTGAGAGGTGCCACTCTGCCATGCTCTTCTGCCATGATATTCTGCCTCATCTTGGGCCAAGAGTCATTGGCCATGAGCTGAACCTCTGAAACTATTATCCCAAAATAGACTTTTTCTCCTCTAAGTCGTTCTTGTTGGGTATTTTAATAACAGCAGTGAAAAGCTGACTAACACACAGGTTGCTGGCGTCTACTCCCAGAGTTTCTGGATTAGTAGGTTTGGAGCAGGGCCTTAGAATTTGCATTTCTAGCAAATTCCCAGGTGATGCTGATGTTTCTAATTCAGGAACCTCATTTTGCTTATCTATCTATCATCTATTTATGTGGTGCTGGGGATTGAACTGAGGGCCTTGTGAATGCGAGGCAAGCACTCTACCAACTGAGCTATATCCCCAGCCCTCACTTTGCTTATTGAGTGCTGTGGTAGGAAGGATAATAGCCTTCAACAATGTTCATGTCCTATTCCCAAGAGCCTGTTAATGTTATTTTATATGGCAAAAGGCAATTGAGGTTTCAGATGGAATTAATTTATAAATATTTTATTTAGTAATTCAGTAAGTTAAGGGTGTTAAAGAGCTATAACTAGGAAGATTATTCAGACAGGCCTGATATCATCACAGGGTCCTTAAAATTAGAAGAAGGAGGGGGAAGAGGAGAATTGGAGGGCTATGGGACCACTGAATGATACATCACTGGCTTTAAAGATGAAGGGATGGGAACCACAAACTCAGGATGCATGTAGTGTCCTGTGCGAGGAAGTGGGCCATGAACTTGGGATGCAAGTAGAGTCCAGATGCTGGAAAAGGAAAGAAAATGGGTCCTTTCTGGAGAAAGGAATACATGTCTCCTGACACTTTGACAGTAGTTCACTAGGACAAATTTCAGGTCCTAATAAAACTGCAAGAAAATAAAGTTGTGTTATAAACATTGTTTGTGATAATTTGTTATAGCCGCAGAAGGAAATTCATACAGATTGCTTCCAGGTACTGCAATAGGTACTGGGAGTACAGAGGTGAAAACCAACTTGGCCAACTTCCATATTTTTTTGGACCTGCTTCCAACTTGGGACCAACTAGAGAAAGCCAAATATGCTTCCCAAGCCAATCACATAAATGCCTTGCTTCCTGCTTCCCCATGTCAGCATCCTCAACGAAAAGATATCCAAAACCCTGGCTCCCATTTTCTTACTAGAAAGCTTTTTCATTCTCCTGCCTGCCAATCACAAGTATGGTGACTGACTCCCTTGCTATAGCAAGCACTGAATAAATATCCACTGTTTGTTCTCATTTGAGTGACATTTGTTTATTTCCACAAGAGATAGTATTCTCCTCCCAGTTCCTCTTTTCTTACTGATTATTCTAAGGCAGTGGTTCTTTTTCTCTTTGTGTTACTAGGGGTTAAGTCCAGGAGTGCTTTGCTACTGAGCTTCATCCCCAGATCCCTCTTTTCTTTAATTTTTAATTTTGAGACAGGGTTTCACTGAATAGCTTGGGCTGCTCTTGAATCGGCAATCCTCCTGCCTCAACCTCCTGAGTCATTGGAATTACAGGTGTGTGCCACCATGCCCAGCAAATGCAGTGGGACATTTGGCAATACCTGGAGACAATTTTGGTTACCATGGTGAGGGAATGGTGTTGGCATTGAGTGAGTAGAGGCAAGGTTTCTTGCTAAACATCCCAAAATGTACAAAACAGTCTCCATCATCAAAAAGAATGTTCTGAACCAAAATGCCATTAGTGCTGAGGTCGAGCAACTTTATCCTAATTATAGAGATTTCTGGCTCCTGTACAGGGAAGAGTGGTGTGTGTGTGTGTGTGTGTGTGTGTGTGTGTGTGTGTGTATGTAAGGAGGTTTTTTACCTTGGTAGGATAAATACTAAAACGAGACAAAGGCAACCAGCAATCTATCTACATTGACACTGACTAGGCTCTGTCTTGTAGCAGACAGCCCTTGTTTCTGTTTCCAAAACAGGATATGACCTCTCTTTCCCTGAATAAACAGTAAAGCTTAGCATTTTATTTTGTTCCTCTACCTATTAAGTCTAGCAATTTATAGCATATGTAAAGAAATGCCAATATACTGTATCTATCTTTACATACATGTGTGAGATGACTCTTACATGAAATCTCCATTTATGTAATATAGAAACGATCTTACTTCATAGTTAGATTGTGCACCAGCATGTGTGCTTGCACACCCCCACACAAATTGGCTTTTAGCTGGTTCAATGTACAAAACAACTTCCCCAATTCTCTCTCTCTACCCTTGCCCCAGTCAAATGGGGCTATGTTTTAGTTTGAGCTTTGTGTATGGGAGACACTGTCATCTCTGGATCTTCCAAGCTG
Source organism: Callospermophilus lateralis (assembly GCF_048772815.1). NCBI lineage: Eukaryota > Metazoa > Chordata > Mammalia > Rodentia > Sciuridae > Callospermophilus > Callospermophilus lateralis. The sequence continues at coordinate 42,611,063 of NC_135318.1, read as the reverse complement.
ATTTGAAATGCAAGCTGTCGAAACCCACACATTCTCATGCATTTAAAACAGAGCTGTAGTTTGAGATTTCTTTCATAGATCGACCTCTAGTGTTTCCGATTGACAAGCTCAGGAAGAAAGAGGAGAGGTAAGGTGTTAACTGGGGAGAGAAGCATTCTCAATTCTTTTGCTCTGACATTTTGCAAGCTCACAGGTTAATTAATCAATTTCATTAAAAAAGAGTGTGTTGCCATGGTATCATGAGGCATAGGAATGCTACCATATTAGAATTTCAGGATATTTTTAATCATTATATACCTTCTTCCATTTTTTTTTTTTGAACTGGAAAAGTCCTTAAAATTTCTTTCTTTCCTTTTATTTAAAATGTGGTTTTCTGAGATTGAGGCACTAATTGAAACCGAGCTGCTTCTCTTCTTTGAGAAGAAATAAGATCATGTTTGGAGCTCTGGTTTGGTGCAGTATTTGATTAAAAGATCCATGGAGGTCATTGTACCAGCCTGCCTTCAATGCATGTGTTCTACACAAGAAACCACTAATTTATCACCAGAGGTATGACCCAGGAGGAGTTTTATCTATAATGTATGTAACAAATGCTTGCAAGGTTTCAAAATATTTCCAGGAACATATTCAGTCTAGCATTTTCTTTCCCTATAACATCCCAGAAATATTTACTGTTGATAAAATAGGTGACATTTTGTCCTAGATGATATTTTTCTAAAAGTGTCAAGAGAATTTAAAATGTCCAGTTTCATTTAAGGAATGAACCTGTTAACTATTTGAAGTAACAAGCAAACCTCAGATCATATAAAGAGCCCCTTTCTGATATGTTTTCTGAATCCTAGTTGTTAAAAATGTGGAAAAAGAAGGTGCAATGTAGTTTCTGAATTAGGTCAGAATGAAATCTTTTTAAATTTTTTTTTTTTATAAGAGTAGACCAGGAATAACAATAATAGAAGCAAGGCAGACAGAAACACTCTCCTGCATCTTTTGAAGGATGTGAAAATGTGTGCAGAAAAGCTTTCTTTTCTTTCTTTTTTTTTTTTTTTTTGATTTACTATAAAGTGTCTATGCTTAGTAGAATTTGGAATCCTATTAAAAAAGGAAAAATGAATACATGGGCCATATAAATGTGTGTCTGCCTTTTATAAGGGGCTAGTATGTTCTCCTCTGTGCCTCATTTATGCATTGTTATTAATGTCTAATCTGTGGCTTAAATCGTAGTGTTCATTTATAAGATATGCCTGCTCATAAGATGTGTATTGGGGAAGCTGACATCTCGGGTTTTTCATGTAGCTCAGCACTGTTAAGTATTGGTTCTGGAAAAGCCGGTGTTTTCAAGGACAAAGGTAGTTTCTCAGCAATGCTATCTGTAAAGAACATCTCAGAAATTGAGGGTCTTTCAGTGCAGCACCCTTATACACCACCAGTAGGAATTCTCATTTCCATTTGCAGACTGGCTGTGGAGCTGCTTTGTGACCTATTCTGGCCACTCAATTTCATGAGGGCTCTGTCCTCCTAAGTTTCCACATGAGAATAACAATTAGAATTGCATGGAAGCATGGCTCTGGACAGCCAGTCTACATGAGTGAGAATTCAGCTCTGCAGCATAAAAAGTGCCCTGTTTTCAGCTATCTCCTGTATTTGAAAAAAATCATACATTGCAAAAAGTACTGAAAAATTGTCAACGAATAGGTTGGTGGCATATTGGTAAGTTTGATTGCTGTGGCTAGGAGTTTTTGAATTATAATGAAAGTATTGTTGTAATTTAGACTTTGGCTAGAACCGTTGATCCAGGTAAACTCTGTCTGGTGTTGCATTTTTGTCATAAAACTTGTGTCCTTCAGCTGCAATTGCACAATACCAACTTAAGGCTCTCTGTAATCTAACAATAGTCACTCAACTAGTATTGAGAGCCCCTTAAGAGTTAGTGCTCTAGCTAGGAGTTGGAGATACTATTAAAAATAAGATTAAGTTTCTGTGTTCAGGATTAAAAGCTTAGAATCTACTGGATGGAAGGACATAGACAAGACAAGAGGTAATCAAAGTATGGTATTTATACAGGTAGCCTCTTTTCACTTTGGTTTGGAATGAGGGCTTACTGCAAATCTATTGCAATCTGCCAGGAAGTTCTCCTAGGAGATGAACATTTAGTTCCTGTCTTAGTCCATTCAGATTGCTATAATAAAATATAAATTAGGTAGTTTATAGATTACCCAGAAATTTATTTCTTAGTTTTAGAGGCTAGGAAGTCTAAGATCAGGGGCATGGCAGATTCAGTGTCTGATAAGGACCCGATTCCTGGTTTATAGATGGTCGTCTGTAAAACATTGTCTCTATATCTTTAGATGATAATAGGTCGTCTCCCTATCATCTCACATGGAGGAAGGAGAGAGCAGTCTCTTTGGGGTCTCTTTTTTAAGGGCACTAATCCCATGAATCAGGGCTTCACTCTTATGACCTCCCACAAACTCCGTCTCCAAATGCTCTTACATTGGGGATAAGGTTTCAACATATGAAATTTGAAGCAGGGAACAAATAGATTCAGCCTATAGTAGTTCCTTTTCCAGTTGCTTTAGGAACACATAGGAGGGATGGTTTATCATAGCATGGGGGAGTCCATATCCAGATAAACCAATATCTATGCTATATTCTAAAGGGCAGGTTGATATCAGTAATAAAGGTACTGAAGCTTCAAGGAGAAGGGACGTTAGGGACAAAGATGGAGGGAGACAATCTGGGAGATGGGTGGCTTGTTTGTGGGAGCTGTGCTCAGATTGTGCATTTGCTGTAATGGAAATGTGACATGAGGTTGAGAATCATTTGTTTATTGATTTACCTAGGCAGGGATTCTCCCTGGAGTGTCTCAAATGCATGTGACATGCATGAACACTGAACTTGCATCAGTACACTAAAAGATGCAGAGCATTACACATGGCGGGATGAGTTCCTAATTATTGTGGACTGGGATAGAACCAAGAGAGCTGTTTGTTCCGGAAGGTAGGAAGCCTGGTGGGGGTTTATGAGGTTGGCTGGCTGGCTGGCTCTGAAGCCAGATTTAGCTGTGGCTAAATGACCTTCCACAGAAGTCATGCACAGTCATTTATTCTATCTCCCAACATAAGATCTATGTCTGTTAAACAGAGTCACACGATCCCAGTTCTACTGCTCATTTTAAAAAAAAATTAGGGGTTGTTAGCTAAAGTTGTATTAGATGACCCTTAAATATACCACAAGGTCAGCTTTCATCCTACTTTGGAAGAAGATATATGTGAGAATGTTGATGAGGGCTCAGGGAGCCAGGGAGAATGACAGAACGGTTTACCTTCATTTTCATAGTTCTATTCAGAGAAGGCAGTGATTTTTTTTTCCCTTGACAATTACATTTTACTTTCCCATAAAGAAAAATGGTGCCAAATCTGGGTGTCATAATGTCTCCCCCTTATATTTTGTGTATGCCATTTACCACATTTATGAGCCCCTGGGCATTTTGCCAGGAGTCAATAGGGTGATCTTTGGTCAGTAGTCAGCATTTTCTGGGTACAGAGTCCCATAATGGGAGTGTTGATAGGGACAGGGGAGTCAGTGTTGCCAAGAGGGCCGGGTGCTGTCCCCCTGGGAGAGGCAGCAAGGCTGAATGAGACAGCACTAGAGCATTTATTTGATTGGCTGCCATGAAATCTGTATAATTCAGTTCTCTTCTCCTCTTGGTAAGATCAAGCCACTAATGTTTAACTTATGCTCTTTATAGAGCATTATAAATTCCAATGGAATGATGATTTAAACCTGAAAAAAAAAAGGTCAATAGAAATTAGCATAAGCAGGTATTTACACCTCAGTCATGTCTTGGTCCTTTTGGGCTGTAGTAACAAATCACAAAAGTACTATAGACTGGGTGGCTTATTGTTCAACCCCAGGGCTGCAAAGTCCCTAAGAATATTCTTTATCAATCCCCAAGAGTGCACTTGAGGACTTAGTGGAGAGGTTTTGGACATTTTATTACTTATTCCTTGGTGGTGGCAGGCCAGGATAGAATGGAGGGCCATGCTTTACTTACCAGCAGGGGGAACATGTAGGATAGGTCACATGACCACTGTGCAGGTGGCTTTATTAAAATGTTTTGTGAATGTATTCCTTTACTTTAAAACCAAGATCATTCTCTTCAGATCCTCTCCCAAGGACTAGAGATAAGGGGAGTGGCCAGCTCTCCCTCTCCATTTCCCTCCTTACCACATTCTTTTAAAGACCTTATTATAAGTTTCACAGTCACTGATTCATTTTTAACCAACACTTATAAACAACGGACATTTATTTCCCACAGTTCTGGAGGCTGGTAAGCAGAGCAGCCCAATTCATGATGGCGTGCAGGAAGAGAAGGGGAGAGGGGGAGAGAAGGAGAAGAAAAGGGCTGAGGACAAGATCTACCCTTGCAGGCACATCCCTGTGACCTACTTCCTTCAAACAGGCCCCACCTCCTACAGTTTCCATCACTTCCCAATAATGCCATCAAATTCCTAATCCACCAATGAGATCATAACTCTTATGATTCGGTTATTTCCTATAAGCTCCCCCTCTGAACATTGTTACCTTGGGGACCAGTCCTTCAACTCGTGAGCCTTTGGGGGACTCTCAAATCCAAACTATACCAGGTACTGATCCCACTCAAGTGCTCTGCCCTCACGATCTAATCACCCCTGGAGGCCTCACCTCCTAACACCATAACCTCAAGGGTTTGTAACATGAATTCTGGAGGGATATAAACATTAAGACCATAGCAATCATGGGTATGATGGCGCATGTCTGTAATCCCAGCGGCTCATGAGTTCAAAGTCAGACTCGGCAAAAGTGAGGTGCTAAGCAACTCAGTGAGACCCTGTCTCTACATAAAATACAAAAAAGGGCTGGGGACATGGCTCAGTGGTTGAACTTCTCTGGATTCACTCCCAGTACCAAAACCAAAATAACCGATCATAGCAGTTACATTACATTGTGGCTCAAAAGGTCACATATTTAAATAATTTAACAATAATTTTTTTTTAGACAATTGAATATAAGAGACTTTAAATCAAGCATTTAAAAATTACTACCCTTGAATTAAAAATCTTTCAAAATGTGTGACGCTTTTCATGGCTGTTAAAACTGTGTGACACTCTGTATGCTAGTCTGTGGAGTTCCATTTTATTTTTTTTATTTTTTAACTTTTTAAAAATTTCTTACATGACAATAGTGGAATGCATTACAATCATAATTATCCATTCACAACACCATTTTTCATAACTCTGTATATAAAGTATGTTCACTCCTCCATTGTATTTTTTTTAAATTAAGGGCCATATAATAAATAGTTTTATGCCTTGTGGTAAATACAATCTCTGTCACCACTACTGAACTTTGCTGTTTGAGCATAAAAGCAGCCATGGACAATTTGTTAACTAATGAGTGGCTGTGTTCTAATAAAATTTTACTTACATAGATCAGAATAGAGCTGAATTTGTCTCATGGGCTATATGAGGGTTGCCAGCTCTTGTTTTAGCCTAATTTCAAAGGAGTAGGAAATGCAAACCAACGATTTTTCCCAGAAGGTACTGAACTGGAGTATTTACAGAAGTTTAGTAGCTCCAGTACAATCATTAGATAGATAATTAGTTGTGTTTAACCAGGTTTGGAGTTTCCAGAGGTGAGTTAATTGTATAGAGTATAGTGGGTGAGGGGCAGGTGTTTTTAAGAAAATGATTATTTATACCCTCAGCTAGGTTAAAAAAAAAAAAAAGCTGGTTTTAGTGAAGTCAAGAAATCTTCAATCCCAGTGGCTTGGGAGGCTGAAATAGGAGAATCACAAGTTCAAAGCCATTCTCAACAGAAGCAAGGTGCTTAGCAACTCAATGAGACCCTGTCTCTAAATAAAATACAAAGTGAGACTGGGGATGTGGCTCAGTGGTTGAGTGCCCCTGAGTTCAATTCCCCCCCCCCCCCCGCATAAAAAGAAATCTTCACATGGAATAATAGTTTGAATATTGATAGTAATAATAATTTAAGAGCAATAATAGTTTGAGCCAGAAGGATAATTGATGTTGGTCAGCAAGTGGGACACTTGAAAATTTTAGAGGTGGTCCAGCTGTTTTTAAAGAATCAGAGGTAGAGGGGAGATGGAGGGAAAAAAAAAAAGAGGTAAAATAGTCAAATGATAAGTCAAGATACTGAATGATTCATTCAGAATGGCGGATATTGAAGTCACCAAGAATGAATGGTGATATGTGAAATAGAGGGAATGGCAGTACACTGGGTCCTAGATTCATTGACAAATAAAGGAGAGTTCTCGGAAGGTCTGTAGGAGTAGAAACTTCAAGTGTTTTTTTGTTTTGTTTTATTATTTTGGTTGAATGCAATTTAATCTCATCTCATGCATCTTGAAGCCATGGGGGAAGAGTTGCTATGTAACTGCTTTGGGAATTTATTTTTAATTTTTTAAATCAAAACCATTTACATAATGCATAAAAACTATAAAAATTTATGGGGTATCATGTGATGTTTTCATGTGTGTGTATGTTACATAACGTTTAAATCAGGATGCACAAATCTAGCTCCTTAAACAATTAAAACATTCAAAATCTTCCAGTTTTTCTAAAAAAAAGATACAGTACATTATCATTCATATTTCATAGTCACCCTATTGTGCAGTAGAACACTAGAACTTCCTTTTCTCACCTAACTGAATACCTATTGACCACCCTTTCCCCATTTCTCCCTCCCACCTGTTCTCTCCAGCCTCTGGTAGCCACTCAACTTCTTTTACTCTCAACTTCTGTGATATCAACTTCTTTATATTTTACATATGAGTGAGACCATGTAGTATTTGTCTTTCTGTGTCTGCTCATCCACTTAACATGACCATCTCTAGTCTTATTTATCCTGTTGCAAAAGACAGGCTTTCCTTCTTTTCTTTGTCTTAATACTATAAAAGTGAATATGTGTGCATTTTATTTACTTGTTCCTCAGTTGATGGACATCTCCATCGTTTCCATTCTTGGCCATTGTGAATTGTGCTTCAGTGAACTGGGAGTGCAGATGTCTCTTTGACATACTGATTTCATTTCCTTCAGATACATACCCAGGAGTGGGTTGCTAGATCTTATGGTAGTTCTATTTTTAATTATTTGAGGATCCTCCACAGTAATCATACTAGTTGACACCAACAGGGAACCAGGCATCCCTTTTCTCCACATGTCTGTCAAACATGCTATCTTGTCTTTTTGATGACAGCCATTCCACATGAAGCGAGTGATATCTCATTGTTGTTTTGATTTGCATTTCCTCGTTGATTAGTGATGTTGTGTAATGTTGTGTATGTTTTCATTGACCTCTTGGCCATTTGTGTATCTTCTTTTGAAAAAATGTCTATTTAGATATTCTGATCATTTTTTTAACTGGGTTATTTATTTTTGTTTTAATTCTTTATATGTTCTGGTAATTAGCCCCTTGTCAAATGTATAGTTCACAAATATTTTCTCCCATTCTGTAGGTTGTCTCTTCATTCTGTTGATGGCTTCTTTTGCTGTGCAGAAACTTTTTACTTTTTTATTTTCTTGTTGCTAGGGATCAAAATTGGGACCTTGAACATGCTAGGCAAGTGCTCTACCACTAAGTGACTTCACCAGCCCTATGCAGGAGCTTATTAGTCTATTTTTATTCTTGTTTTCTGTGCTTTGGGGGGGGTCTTTAAAAAAAATCCTTGCCAATTCCAATGGTCTGAAGCATTTCTCCTTCAGTAAGTATGTTTTCTTCTAGTAGTTCCCAAATATCCACTCTTACATTTGGGTCTTTGATTGTTTGAAGTGGGTTTCTGTGTATGGTGAGAGATAGGCATACAGGGTCATTCTTTTGCAGCACCATTTATTGAAAAGGCTGTCCTTTCTCCAATTCATGTTCTTAGCATTTTTGTTGAAGATTAGTTGTGTTGGAGTTTTTGAAAGAAGGATTGCAAACATTGGCTAGATATTCATCAATCCTATGGCTGCTTCTTCCTGGGCAAACAGGCTGTATTTCTTGGGCTTTGTAATAGTGTGACCATATGATCAGTTCTAGCCAATAGAGTGGAGATGGCAGCAATGCAATACTCAGCAATTCCATAACTATCCCGTAAAAATCTTCCATGTGACTACTCCATTCCCTCTCTTCCCTTCTCTTCTGGGTGGATGCAGAGTTTGCTTCAGGACTCCCAGGCCTTGGGGGAATGATGGGTTACTAATGGGAGGATCCTGGGTCCCTAACTAGCTTTTGCTCTTGATCACCAGATTGGATTTCACATGAGAAAGAAAGAAACTTTCATTGCATCAATCAGCATTAATTTCTTTCATTTTTTTCTTAACTTTTTAATTGATGCATTATTATTATATTAACAGTTGAATTCATTGTGACATATGGGTACATGCACATGATGTAATTGGTAAATTTTATTCTCTAGTACTTTCCCTTCTTCTACTCTATTGAGATCCCCCTTTGTTTTCCTTATGAGCATTACTTTCTAATACATGTACCTAACTTTAGGCTCTGACGTACATGGAATATGAGAGAAAAGAACTTAAAACCCAAACCAAGCCAAAACATTTAGAGGGATGCAGGGATCATCAAGGGACAACTAGATGCCTGATTGTGATGATAACAGGCAATCAAAACTGTCAACAATGGCAGTGGCAGTGACAACAGTATCACTTCTCTGGCCTCTGTAGGTTGTAGTCTTTGAGACTCCGTTTTGGTTACTGGGAGCACAGAGATCATTCTGGCTGGTTGGGGTAGCCACACGGTGGTGATGACTCTATTGAACTCTGCCTGTCACTACCGAGACCTTTCCCACATGGATTGCTGTTGTCCACTGTCACTTGGCTTTGCTATGATTTTCTGATCCCATATACATAGCCATTTGGGACTTACCTGCTCCCTCAGTTTCCTTAGAGGTCATGTGAGATTTGGGAGTCTCATCAGCCTCATCATTTCCTTAAGCCTAGTTTCCCCAGTTGAAGTATATGAACACTAACAAACCATGCCTCAAAAGGGCTGGTGTGAGGATTAAACAAAATAATTCAGATGACTAAGCCAGTTAGCATTTAAGGTCTACCATGTTGTAAGCCCTCAATAAATGTTAAGTCTTATTATATTGTTACTGCTTGATTTATTCAGTAATCTGATTCATCCAACCCAAAGAAAGGAAGTTATTTAGAGCACTCATTCTCAAAGTGCCATCCCCAGACCAGTAGATCAGTGTGGAAATGTTTGACTAGAATCTCTGGAGATGGGACTCAGCAAGTGGTATTTTAAAAAGTCCCCCAGGTCATTTTGAGGCACGATAAAGATTGAGAACCAATGCTTTTGAGCAGCTAAGGCATTCCTCTAGCATCTCTTTACCCATTTTAACAATGTTTTATTCTGTTTTATTTTTTTTTTTTCATTCTGAAAAAAAATTCTTAAGAGTTAATTTAGAGCCAGTGTGGTGGTGCACACCTATAATCCTAGCAGTTTGGGAGGCTGAGGCAGGAGTATTGCAAATTTGAGGCCAACCTCAGCAACTTAGCGAGACCCTCTCTCAAAATTAAACAAACAAACAAAAAAAGGGTGGGGGGAGGGCTGGAGATATAGTTCAGGGGTAGAGTACCTCTGGGTTCTATGGTTCTATGCCTAGAATCCCCTTCCCCCTCAAAAGTCAATTTCACTTAAAAAATTGAGAATAAAAGCAGAGAAAGTTCCCCAAGCCATTAAACATTGTTGTCTTCAACTGCCAGCAAGAGAGTGTCAGCGTGTCAGAGAGACCGTGACCCTGGGATCCAACCCTGGATACTTCTGCTACAAACTGACCCCTGTGGTTTGCCTTGCTTTCACCAAGACTACAGAATATATTTAACAGGCCAGTGACCTTGCAGTCTAAATGCCTCCACTGACAGGGTGCTGGCAGGTTTACAGCTCTAACCTCTTACTGCAAAAGACCAGTCAGATTGAATCTTTTTGCTATTGGGAATGGAGGTGTTGGTTTAAAAAGCGGCTCCGCTCTGCAGCCATCTTCTCTCTAATTTCTTGGTAGATGGCTCAGAGTCTGGGCTCAGATCCAGAATGGCTTGTCTGTGACTTCTTTGGGTTGATGCTCCATTTGTGCTTTCTGATGTGGCTGTCCTTTACCATTGGGCTTGATTAGCTCCTAAAGCCTTTATAAGAGAAGTGAAAGGAGCCACAGATATGTCCTGGCCATTCTGACTCTTATTGGTCCTATCATCCTGTTTCTTTCCACTTTTCTTCCTCTTTGTGTGCCTTGTTGACTATTAGAGTTTGGAAGGAAGGAAGGTCTTCTGGCCTGACCTCTTGCCCAGGGAAGAGGGAGCTGATTGATGTCCTCTCACCCAAGGCCATCCTGATGCTCTCAATTCCAAGGTGGCAAGGCTGTCTTCCCAATATCTCCCCTCTCCAGTCTTTCTAAATGGATTTTTCTTTCACCCATATTATGTTGGTATAGATAGTCCTCTTTGGGAATGGGGCTCATCTTGGTGAATAATGGCTTTTCTTCTATAAGAGAGAGAATGACAATTTTCAGTCTATGGATGATGGTGGAAGCGAGAATTTGTATCCTCAGAACTGCGTGGCCATTCTCTGGGGTAAGATAGTGGATATTATGAGTCCTGTATTTGGGTTTCATATAAACTTATTCTTTAGAGATGGGTTACTTTCCTTTCCTAAAGTTATAGTTAATTCAGGAGAGGTGACTTGATTTCTGGGGAGGACTGGGAGCTCCAGCAAATTTTCTGACATCCAGTGGCATTGGGTGGGGGTGTCAGGCTGCAGGCCTAGACTCCAAGGCCAGCCAGCTGTCAAACACTCCTAATTAGCATATTTGAATACCAGCCCCAGCTTTCAAAGATGGCCATTAGAGCCAGCTCTGGAACCCTCTCTAATTTCCTTTTCTCGAGTCCCTTGTCTTTTCCCTGTGCTCTCTGCCTGCTCATCGTTCATGATTATTTCATTCGGTTTTAACAGATTGCTGGAAAGCTTCAAGGCAGAGCAGTTTCAAAATCAAAGTGCACTTCTAGTGAATGGGTTTGTCTAAAGACCAAAGGATCCCAGCGAGGTGGTATGCGCCTATAATCCCAGTGCCTCTGGAGGCTGAGGCAGGAGGACGGTGAGTTCAAAGCCAGCCTCAGTAACTTAGCAAGGCCCTAAGCAACTCAGTGAGACCCTATCTCAAAATAAAATAGAAAAAAGGGCTGAGGATGTGGCTCCATGGTTAAGTGCCCCTGGGTTCAATCTTCTGTACCAAATTAAAAAAAAAAAATCCAAAAGAATTAAACTCTAATGATAAAATTGCAGGCAAAATGTTTAAAATTTTTCCAAGACAGGTTCAGGTATGTGTGCTAGATTGGCGGTCTCCAGCATCCCCTGTCATTCATCTCCTGTAATAGCAGACTGCCCGTCTGACCAGGGACCACTCTGACTCCTGTGTGGAGCAGAATTCAGGTACACATTTTTATCTGCTTTTTTAGAACATCAAACTCATGATAAAATACACAGTCTGTGTCAGGTTCTGGTATGTGTGAATGAGTTAAAAATACCTTGGGTATTGACTGGTGAATGTTAGAAATCAAAACTATTTAAAGATAAAGAAAAAAGAGAAAGATGGATACAGTAAGTTGGGGCAAGAGAGAATAGATGTAAGAAGTTGATTTAAGAAGTCCAGTCAAGGGGCTGGGGATGTGGCTCAAGTGGTAGCGGGCTCGCCTGGCATGTGTGCGGCCTGGGTTCGATCCTCAGCAACACATACAAACAAAGATGTTGTGTCTGCCGAAAACTAAAAAATATTTTAAAATTCTCATTCATTCTCTCTCTCTCTCTCTCTCAAAAAAAGAAGTCCAGTCAAACATTGCCTACCTATAGGGCATGTTCTCAGAAATGAGTCACAAGGTAATTTCACCATGCGAACATTGAGTGTACTTACACAAACTATCATGCCTACAGTGTCATTATGTGATGATCTAATTTTATGATACTACTGTTGTATATGCAGTCCATCATTGATGGAAACATCATTATAAGACATATTACAGACTGTTTTTTTTTTGTGTGTGTGCCAAAGAAGAATGTGTACGATATCATTCCATCTATATAAATTATAGAAGGTGCAAATTAATCTGTTGACCAGAGGCACATTTCATATTTACATAGAAAGGGGACAAGGAGAAAAGTGGAGATTATAGAGAGGCCTGAGGACACTTGGGGATGATGGATATGTTCATACATTAATTGTGATGGTTTCATGATTTTTAGAGAGTTAAACCTTTAAAAAGCTGTTTTTTGTTTTTTTTTTTTTTAAAGCTCTCTTTATTCTGGGGTTGAATTCTGGTAAAGAATGTTTGTTCAAATAACAACCATATCCCTATGGGGGCTATTTCTTTATTCTCCAGGCACTACTAGGTAGGTGACAGATGAAAAAAAAAAAGTGAGATGCAACTCTAGTGGGGTTAGTATCCTCATTCCCTTCTCTCCTCTTTCCTCTTCCCTCCCCAAAGTCAATAGAATGTGAAAGGCTACATCTGCTCCCGCAAAAGCTATTTTGCAGTGCAATTAAGCATTCCTCACCTTAGCTCCCCAGGAAGCTGGAGACTTGTGTGATCACTGGCATAATGGATGGTGCCCAACATCCTGGCCCAGGTGTGTGGAGGCTGTGTACAGATCCATGTGGGCAGGAAGACGCTGCTTCCTGGCATACAACACGAGGCTGCCTGTCCCTCCTTGGGCCTCTTCAGAACTCAGAGCAGCTGCTACCCTCTAGGTGACCGGCAAGTCCTGCCATCATTCACCTGCTCAGGCCAGCTGACAAATGGAGCTGGTGCATTGCAGCCTGAATAAATAGTTCTGCAGCCCATCTCTGGCTCCAGGCCGTGGGAAGAGAAGCACGCTCTCTGTGGCTTGACGGGCTTCTTTGAGGCTGGTGAGAAAACTGTTTAGGATTCGTATCCAAACTCCTTCCAGCTTTTCAGAAAGCTTGAATGGCTGCTAGACATTTTCTCTAATACATGGTATCCATTTCCCAGTGTGGATATAAGAATTAACCAGTGCATTCTAATCCCCCTGGCACATAATTATTTAGTTTCTGTCACTTTGGTTATTAAAAAGTGCATCTGTTAATAATCTATAGGAATACTTAAGCATAATATCAGCAATAATAGGTAGTAATAAGTAGTATTTTAGTTAGTTTAGTTTGACCAGTCTGTGGCATTTTAGAATGAATCATTAATAAAATAGCCACACTATTATAATTTTGGACATGGAGTCCACATTGAACATTTTGAAACTACTATGTTCTCCTCTGACTGGTTTGTCTGAACATTATTCCATCAGAGATCTCAATTTGTTTGCTAATGAATACCTCTATAAGAGGAAAAATTATATAGACTAACTTTCTTTGTAGCCTTCCAGCTTAATTGTACAACTGTATTGTTGCAAATGGACTGAAACAGCCTATTTTGTTTTTTCTCTCTCCATAACCAGCTCTGAATAGATGAGCAGAAATAGCTCTCTTCATGTCAGAAACGTTAATTAAACCATTCTGAAAATAAGCATGTGCAGTATTGGCAGGACTGTAATTTAATCACATTTCTTGATCAACTATCTTGGTGCTTCCTTACAGGGCTGGAGGTTAGGATTTGCTGTGCCCCCCACAGGAGGGGAATGTCTTGGGGATTTGGAAGATGGTGATACTGAATCTTTTGAACTCCCCCAGTAAAATGAAATCAAGGCTAGAGGAAGGCATATGGCTTATGAAATGTCTTAAGAGTCACTCATGTGAACAGGTCACTATTTACATACATATCTCATAATTTTTTATTGTATTCAATAACAATTTATAGAACTCATGTATTTGACGAGGATGCTCTAAGCATTTACAGATACCTGTTCTTTTTTTAAAAAAATATTTTGTTTTAGTTGTAGTTGGACACAATACCTTTATTTTATTTTTATGTGGTACTGAGGATTGAACCCAGTGCCCCACCCATGCTAGGCGAGTGCTCTGCCGCTGAGCCACAACCCCAGACCTGATACCTGCTTTTTTAATCCTTACAATAATTATATAAAATAGATCCTCCCATTAATCTCATTTATATATGAGAAAAGTTAAGTAACTTTCTCAGCCTGGTTTGAACTCCAAAACCAGGCTCCAAAGTCAGGTTCATCAATACTTTTTCATCAGAATCAGGAGTGCATATTTGAAAGGAGCCAGATTTCTCCTTCTGCCTCCAGCCTTCCAAATAAATCTCTCCAGTGTAATGGTCTGATCTCAAGTGACTGGCCATTCATGTGTTGTTCTTCAAATTACCTGTGACATTCAGTTGTTCTGTATTTTCACCCAGAATTGATGGAAGATCCTACCTTCCTGGCTTGCTTTTTAAAACAAAACACAAAACAAAACAAAACAAACAAACAAAAACTGATCCTACACTTCTCGATTACTCTTGGGCTTCTTTGCCCTTTTCTTCCATACTCACCAGCAGCCACTTCTTCTGACATGTTATAATAGGGCCCTCTCACAAGTCATTAACATGGAAGAATAGGAGCTCAGATAGAAAAAGAAGCATATGAAAGCTACATTAAAAGATTATTTGGGTTTTGATTTCTTGGTGGTCATTCTGAATCAACCTATCAGGACCACACCCCAAAACACACACTTCCCCTTCTAAAGAGGGAGAGAGAGAGTGTGTGTATTTTCATCTCTGTGTAGGTTGGGTGTTAAATGTAGCTCTGAGAGTTTTCATTTTTCAACTGGGGGAGATGATGAGACCTACCTGGTGGGATCAATACTCTCATTAGAAAAATAATCAATTTCAAAGAATTTGTAATATGATGTTAACATCAAATACATTGAAAAGCAAGGGAGAAAAAGTTTTCCAATAGAATGGCATTTAATTAGGTTATAAACTGTCCTTCGGTCATGTCAACACTAGCTCACAGGAGTGATTCCACAATAAAATTATTTTTCTTGTTAGGTGTACATTTATAAAGATCTGAATGCTCACAAGCTTATTGAATTACAGAGGTCCCTTTGCTCTTCTGTTCGCTGTGCAAATGTGTAATTACTTCAAAGCAGAATGTGGGTTACAAAACCATCTAATCCACTTTTTGTTGGTAGTGATTCATTTACGTGGCTCTGAAAGCCTGGGATATTGGTCATTCATCTTTTTCCCCCTTGTCTTTTATCCATCTGTGGTTATTTCACAAGTTTGGTTTAGCCACTTCCTTAAACATCTTTAAAATAAATACTGTGATGGGTCACTTACAAGGAAATCTAAATTTCTGTAAGAGATTTTAGCTATTAAAAGCCCTACCTTTAAATAACTATTGATCAGTATGTCTTTTAAAAAGGTTAGAGAAGGTCTGGCAGCATTGAATTAATTTGCTCACTTATCTTTACTTAAGAATAATGGGAGGAAAAAACCCAAACCAGAAATGGTATCAGCTTGGGACTGTGGTTGAGTCCTGAAAGCACAACCTCGTACTAACCTTTGGCAAGAGGTGTGGGGGCCAGCTGAACGACAACAAATATATTCTTTGTGCTGCTGAGGATTTTAGGTCACACCAGAATTCTGATACCTACCCTGTTTTCTTCAGCTCTGGAAATCTCTAGGCTAGAAATTCCCCTGGTCCCCATGGCTATGGCCAGTTTCCTGTGTCTACTGATTGTGTCTTGAGCTAACAGGAATCAATATGGTAGAAGATCCTGATACCATATGGAGTTTCTCTCTCAAGTAATTTGCTTTTACTTAGAACTTTTATGACTATCATAATTCTGTCCTGATGGCATCTTTTAATGATGGTTTTAAGTAACTTCTTGCACAATGGGGTCTTTTATTTCTCCGGCTTTCCATATATTTAGGGCATATGTTTGGAGGTGGCATTGGTATGGCCTTACTGTTATCAAAATCTCTCCATATTTGTTGGTAAACAGCCACTGTCTTGAGCTTGTGTCCCATTGCTCACTGGTCATCCTGGTCCCACACCAGCAACTTCCCCCCTGTCTACCTCCCAGAACTAACCAACAGGAGCCAGAACAAGATGTCCCCCAAACCCAGCTCAGGTGCTGGGATCAACACCCTTCCTGACTCTTTGCTGTCCTGTGCCATTCTGGGTGTCAACTGTTGTCATTATTTAAATTTTAAATTTTAATTTGTTATATATGACAACAGAATGCATTACAATTCATATTACACATATAGAGCACAATTTTTCATATCTCTGGTTGTACACGGTGTCAACTGTTTTTGAATTTCAACCTGCGTATAGGAAACTAACAACAGGTGGGATTGGCTTCGGGCTGAGCCAATCAGCAACCAGTGAAGATGAACACAAGATTTTTGCAGACCAAACCATAGTGTAAGTTATAAGACTTTGCTGTATTCTAAGAAATAATGTTAGAGGAACATCAGACTTCATAGTGATCTTCTGGAAGGAGGAATTAACTATGAAACATCTGTTTAAAAGAGATGAGGCTGCCTCCAGCCTACTATTCTCAATTGTCATGTCAGTTTTTATTCCCTCTTACTCTGTGGAAGTTGTGATGGTTATATCCTGAATATAGAATATGATCAAGCACTAGCTTTGTCTTAATAAAGTGGCTCTTGCTGATGTGTGTAGGTAGCTGGTGACTCAGAATCAGGCCTTGTCTTGGTCACAAAATGTAGGTCAAATTCAGGGCAGGTTGGAAGCTTTCATACAGGACTTATGTATGTCAGGTATACAGATTACCTAAAATGAAGTTATACATATATCTACAAAGGCCTGGGTACAGTACAATGTAATACTCATCTGAGTATTCTTAATGTATGGCAGACTCATTTTAATTTGGACACTTCTAAGAATGGATGTTTTTATTAGCTTGCTGGCTATTTGGGCAAAGTTGAGATTCAAGTCAATGATTCAAATAACATATAACATTTAAGTCGGCTACTTTTACTGCATTTCCACATTCTCTCATTTGGTCTTTCCAAAAACATTGTGAAGACTCATTGTGAACTTTACTGTCAGAATGAAGCTCAGAAAGGCATCCCTTTTCATAGCAGATGTCTCAGAGAACTTGCTATGTGTGCATTTCTCTGTGTTTCAGAATGTGGATGTCATATCTTAGAAAACCTGATGCTCTTAGAAAATTTCTGTTTTAATGCCTAATATACCATTTGTATTTTTCTTTGATAGAGGATATATAAGCTTTACAAAAAAGCAGAAATATTTAATAAAGTGGTTTGTGGAAATGGATATTGTGTGGGATTAGGAAAAGAAGAATAGATAGATTCAAGACATGAAGGGTATTGAGGTCATGAGGCTGCCCTCTGTAGGTCAAAAGAAGTTCCTTGGTTTCTATTTGTATTTTTAGGTTGAATATTTAAGAGTAGGCAAATTGAGATTTGAAAATATTTGTCAAATGAGCGGGCATTATTTCCAGGTCTTTTAAAAAATTCTAATTTGTTATGTATGACAGCAGAATGCATAACAATTCATATAACACATATAGAGCACAATTTTTCATATCTCTGGTTGTACACAAAGTAGAGTCACACCATTTGTGTCTTCATACATGTACTTAGGGTAACTGTCCATCTCATTCCACCATCTTTCCTACCTCCATCCCCCCTCCCTTCCCCTCCCTCACCTTTGCTCCATCTAGAGTTCATCTAATCCACCCATGCTCCCCCCAAACTCCCACACCCCCACACCCCATTATGAATCAGCATCCTTATATAAGAGAAAACAATTGGCACTTGTTTTTATGGGGGATTGGCTAACTTCACTTAGCATTATATTCTCCAACTCCATCCATTTATCTGCAAATGCCATGATTTCATTCTCTTTTAATGCTGAATAGTATTCCATTGTGTTTATATACCACATTTTTGTTATCCATTCATCAACTGAAGAACATCTAGGTTGGTTCCACAGTTTAAGTATTGTAAATTGTGCTGCTGTAGTGTAGCTGAGTATGCTGTTTTTAAGTCCTTTGGGTATAGACTGAGGAGTGGGATAGCTGGATCAAATGGTGGTTTCCATTCCCAGTTTTCCAAGGAATTTCCATATTGCTTTCCAGATTGGCTGCACCAATTTGCAGTCCCACCAGCAATGTATGAGTGTGCCTTTCCCCCCACATCCTTGCCAACACTTACTGTTATTTGTATTCTTAATAGCTGCCATTCTGACTGGAGTTAGATGAAATCTTAGAGTAGTTTTGATTTATTGCCAGGTCTTTTACATGCAACTTCTTATCCATTCCTTGAAATGATGCCACAAGAATGATGTTAACCACATTTTATCAATGAATTATCTGACATTTTGTGATATTATGAAAAATCGCCTAGCCAGAATCAGAGATTTGAGCATACTCTTGCACTTCTGTGGAACAAAGTGTGGAACATTCACTTTTATGAATATGAAATACTAAGAGCCAGTCTTGACTGGAAACCTGCTCTCCTTTTTAGTTTCCAACTTAGTTTAGCACTGAGAAGGTGAATATTGAATTTTTAAATATTACAGTTGATTTCATTGAAGTCAACAAGGAGCTATAATGCTTATAGTATCACATTTTAAGGTATCTTATGCTGTGAATATGGTGTCAAAATTTCTTATGACAGAAAGAGAAACTTTAAGCAGTTGGAAAATAATTGAAACTATGATTAAGAAGAGAACTCTGTTGCTGCGACAGTATGTTGAATACAAATACTCTTATATGTTAAATTCTTCATTTATAAATAAATTATAAATATTACAAGTGTCTGATACACAACTAAGGTTTTTGTTATTAAATGCATGCTGGTCCAAGCTCCTAGGAAACGTCATTTATTGCATTGACTGCATGTCAGCAGCTGCTTTTTTGCAAACCACAGATTCTGACAGGAACCATCAAGCAGTGCTAATTCAGAGGTCAGCTACTGCAAGGTGATTCATTAGCTCCTTAATCATACAAATATGGCCAAAGCCACACTCCCTTGGTGTAGATAATGGAGACAGCAAACAAGTTCTGCATGCACCAGTGTGCTGACTTTTGAAAGCAATCTATCCTTATAGGGCGAGTCTCCTCTTCTTTTTTCTGAGGTGATGATCACCCTATAACCCCAACCCTCCCTACCCGCTAAGATAGCAGCTCTGCTAAATATCGCTTTTATTCTGGTTGCTCAAGGGTTTGTTGTAGGCATTAGAAAGCATCAGATCTGTCTTACAAATTATTTAAATAAAATCTGAAAAGTGATTTGGCCAGCAGAGTTTGCATAGACCTTGCCTGCATTTCCACTTAATGCAGCTCTCACAGTTAACCATCTGTCTCATTGGCCAGGAGAGCAGAACATTCACACTGTTTCTCTCTCTTGTTTCTTTTTTAATTTAAAAATACGAATTGTATTTACAATTTTATTTTGGTAAGAACGCTTCCCATGAGATCTACCCTTTTAATTGTGTAAATGTATTATTGCTAACTATAGGCACAATGTCTGTACAAAAGATCTCTGGCATTTGTCATCTGGTGTAACTGAAATTTCATACTCACTGATTAGTGAATCCCTGAATCCCTCTCTCACCTAGCCCCTGGAAACAGCTATGCTATTCTTTGCTTCTGTGAGTTTGATTACTTTAGATACCTTATATAAGTTTATTGGCTTATTTTACTTAACAAAAAGCACAATTAAAAATTGGCTAAGCACTTGAATAGATATTTCTCCAAAGAAAACATAAGTGGCCAGTGAGTACATGAGAATTCACTAATGACCAGGGAAATGCAAATTAAAAACACAATGAAATATAACCTCATACTTGCTAGGATGGCTGTTTTAAATTTAAAAAAATAAAAGAAAAGGTTAAGTGTTGGTGAGGATGTGAAATAAAGGAAATTTTTGTTAGGAATGTGAAGTGGTACAGATGCTATGGAAAACAATATGAAGGTTCCTAAAAAAATTAAAATTAAAACTACCATTTGGTCTAGTAAACCTCATTCTGGTTATTTATTCAAAATATTTGAAATCAATACTCTAAGAGATACCAGCCCCCATTCATGATAGCACTATTTGCAGTAGCCAAAATGTGGAACCAACCTAAATGTCCATCGACAGATGAATGGATAAAAAATAATTTGGTATATAAACAAAATGAAATATTGTACAGTCAGAAAAAAGAACGAGATTTTGTCAAATAGGACAACATGGATGAATCTTGAAGGCATTGTGCTAAGTGAATTAACACACTATTTTTTTTAGAATTATAGATCCACTATGATTAGGGACCACAGAACCACAGTATTCTGTTGCTATGTGTCCATTGAGATGTATCCTTCCATCCATATCCAAAGAGTGAAGTGGATCCCACTCTCTGTTCTAACTTATCCCAAGGAATTGCTTCTTTCTTACTAAAAATACTTAAAAAAATTTGAGAATTGTTAGCACTTCTACAGAGCATTTCCTCAGTGGTTTTCTGCACAAACAGCTTCTGTACATTTACATTTCCTATTCTTATCTCTGAGTTTTTTTTTTTTAACTTCCTTTGTTGGACTCAGAATTCTTGAGAAGAGTTGGAAAGCTTTCAGAGTGTCAGGATTAAGAGAAACCAGAGAGCAGTGATATAGCTCTCCCTTCTCCAAATAAGTGTTTGCTACATCAACACATCTGCTGTATGACTGGGGCTAAGCAGAGAGTTGTGCTCAGAAGTGAATGTAACAGGAGTGTCATAGAATTGGCAGTATCTTCATCAGCAACATTGCTAAGGCTTGAGCATATATGTTATGAGAGTCTTCCTCCCACAAAAGCATTCAGAATTATCTTCTGAACTCTGTATAGAATAAAACAAGAGAGGCCACATGTTTTCCACTTCCTTGAGTTCCACTGCCCGATTTTAGTGGCTCTGTAGGTTGAGGGTTGCTGTATTTCTAGAACATGGAAGCATAATTTGAAAGGAGTGTCTATCCAAAAGGAGTTATAAAAGTAAAAGGTAGAAGTTCAACACTCATTTTTACATGAGACAAACCAACTGTCTTGTTTTCATGCGAAAACCAAGGGAGTAAACAGGGAAGTTTTGTTTTGCTTAGGATTATCTTTGATGGTTTAATGAGTCTTCACAAAATTTCAGGTGCATTCCCAATTCTCAGCTCTGCCCATAACTGCATATTTTAATTACTCTGGAGCATAGAAGGAGATTTTGTTAATCCTTAGCTGTAACATGCTTGAGTGATTTGAATACTTCAGACCCCCAGCCAGTGGTATGTGTATTCGATATTGAGGCTATATTAACTATGCAAGAGGCCAAATGAGGACCTGTGAGAATGGTTTTCAAAATGTGGTCTCAGCATAAGGGATGCATTGTTAGTCAAAACAACTCTACAAATGTCCAATGGAATCTACAACCTCCTATAACCTCAAGCCAAATACTCATGGATAAGCCTCTCAGGATGAAACCATCACTTCTAATATGTTTTGGCATATATTTTTTATAAGTTTATTAAAAAATTTAAAAAGACTGAAATAAATTTGCTATAGAGTAGAGATGTCCTTCACCCAGGTGTTTTATTTGTAAAAGATCGATTTATATCATGAATCCAAATAAAAACTGTTTCTTGGGATTCCAATTTCCTGAATTGGGTTATGGTGACCCCCCCCTCCCCTGCTTTTATCCCAGTTGTAATTTTTGCTTGAGTTTGGTAGGCAATGCATATTAGTAGGGGATGAAGAAGAGATTGATTTGCCAGATTGCTTAGAAACTTGCATGCTGAGCAGTCCTACGTGCCTGTTGGTGCTGTTTTCTGTTATGGTTTGCCTGGGAACTAGCTCTCAATTCTGAGTTTGCTGTGGCAGCTGAAAACATTTTTGGAAGTCTCTTTTCAGAAATAGTACCAAAGGTTAGTTTATTTTTAATTTCTTTTTTTAAAATTTCTTTTTGGTAACTCCTTTTTGAAAATGAATTTTATTTACCTTACTTACAAAATTTTATTTCAAATGATGTTTGGCTATTTCAAAAAGAGCCACTTGGAACATAAAAAGGATGTTAAGGAAATAACATAAAAAGGAAACTGAGGAAATCTAAATAAACTATGGACTTTAGTTAACACTAATGTTTGGTATACTAATTGTAACCCATGTATCATGCAAATTTAAGGTGTTTATAGAAGAAATGAGATATGAAGTATTTAGAAACCCTATTTTTGTAATAATTCTATCATTATAAAATGATTCCATAATGAATAGTCTTTATAAAAGGACAAATCTCATGTTCAGGACATGTTGCCTATTTCTGATACCCCTCATTGAATGAAAAAGGAGGAAACAAGAAATAAAGCAACAGTCCGAGTATTATGCTTAGGGTTTTATGTAAATATTCTCATTTAATTATCACAATAGCCCTATAGCAGTAGTTATCATTTTGATTTTTACAGAAGAAAGAAAAAAAAAGATACTCAAAGATTAAATGACTTGGCTAAGGAAAAATAGCTATCTGTGGTAAATATTAGGATTCAGATCCATTTTCTTCTGGGCCTAAATTCTCTATACATATTATCATTTATTCCATAAAAATATTTTGTAGGCTTTAAAACAAATTGCCAAAGTAAAGTTTCCAAAGCAGTATCAAGTTCAAATTGCCAAAACACAGCTACTTTCAACAGGGCAACACTGATCTGGATATAAAATTCCTGTATTTATCTTTGAAATTAGTCATACTCTTTTATAATTATTCTTATTAATTTTCTGGTAAAGTCCTTAATGGTGACAGCTCTTTCATATTTGAAGGAAATATTTTGTTTTCAGGAACAGTGGCTCTCTTGGACCATGTTCTTTTTGTCACTGGGCCAAAGCATCCATTTGGTAGAAAGGCCAAAGGGGTAGAAATCAGGTTAATTCTTGGAAATGTGGGGCTCAAATGAATGCTCTCTGTTAATGGAAGATCCAGAACTTCTGCCAACATCTTGGTTTCTTCAGCGGCCACAGTGACCATGGAGTAATAGAGGACCTGTTGGTGATAATGACCTGAAGGAAGTAAGTTTTCAGGCCTGTGGTGGAGGCCTGTTGTAGACTCCCCATACTGACTGCAGGCAGCTGACCAATGAGTCAAGTCCCTCCTCAGGAGTCACCCTCTGACAGAGTTTTGTTCTGTTGGGCTGCCTGCATCCATTGGCTGACTGATGTGGGGCTTACAAAGCCCTAGTGCCCTTGCCTAAGTGCAGGGCCTTTCTGAAGGAGCGACCAGCTCCAGAGCCCCCCCGCCGTCACCTGAAATCTCTGACCTTCCTGGTTTGTCTTTTGCTCAATTTCTACTTCCTTCACTCTAAGTTGATCCAAGGATGCTCCTCAGTAAACCATCTGTATCCAAATCTCAGAGCTGCTTGCCAGAGGAGAACAGTCTATGACAACTTCTCAATGCACTACTGTCTTCTCTCTTCACGGGAAGAATCCAGTATGTTCCAAATACTCTTCAATGTGTATACATCACTTTTTCCAGGAAGTCTTTTCTAACTGGGTTAGTGTCCCCTGTAGGAGTTCCTTCAGCCTCAGGTATTTGCCTGCTATAGCATTTATGCCACCAACATGTAATTTCTTTTCTCCCATAAATCCCCCACAAATGTGATCTCTTTGAGGACTGGAACTGTGTCTTGAACATTTCTTCATCCTGAATGCCTGCCTTGGTGCCTTGATTGCAGTAGGAACCCAGAAAACATTTGTGGAATGAATTGTATTTAAATGTGATAAATTAGTCAAGCCCCTTTTAAAATATTATATGTATGTTGGGTTTGCTCCAAAGTTTGTCGTGCAATCCTAAGTTTGATAGGGTTATTCTGAAAACTTTATTTCTTGATTGTCAACACCAGTTGACTTTAAAAAACTGGGCAAAGAGTTGGAAGGACTAAAATCATGGAAGAAAGAAATTCTGAAAGAAACAAATTCATCCTAAAGAAAGAAATCTAGAAAGAAATCCTGGAAACGGAGATTTGCCTCCAGAGCAAAGATATTAATTTTTAATTGATTGTGAAATAGAGATATAAATACTATAGAAATTGATCTAGAAGCTACAATGATTTCTTCCAACCAAAGAGTCACTAATTACAACTGGAGGAAATTTTATTGTGATCTCAATAATATAACTTTTTTTTTTTATGGATAATGGAATTGTCACATAGCACTTAGGGCTTACACTAAGCCAAGGCACAATAGGCCTCTGGCTCACCATACTATTCGTACTATTCGTACCTCTTTCCTCTGATTCTCCATTGCCTGTTTTGTCTGTGCCATCTATTAAGTGTTGGTCATGTATGGGTCTTGAGTACCTGGCCATTGGCACCTTGAACTAAGGACATACTAGAACACATAGACATACTAACCAGAAAAATCTCGGTGACTTCTCATTTTGAAACAAAGCCTTTGTGAAGATGTGGATTTCTCAGGCTCACAGAGACTTAATTTCTGGGCCCTCTATCATGGGCTGCCTATCATGAACAATGGCCTTTAATCAATACCTAATATTGTTTCTCACTCCCTAAAGCCTGTGATGGATGTTTTCTCTTGCCTTCTCTTACTCTTCATTTATTTAAAGTCCCAATTTGGTGTACTGCTTTGCTTAGTGGTCTATATTTTATAGTGTTTTTCATATTACGATAACCTTACAACTCAAGTGGAAGAGGAGAATTTATAATGATGGAATGTATTTGTGTAATTACTGGCTGCTGAAATTTTCACCTTGTTTGAGAGGCAGGTAGATCTAGTTAACATTGTAAATCTCCTTTGACCCTGGAGGAGTTTTAAATCTCCCTTCAATCTCCTTCATATAAGCAATGCTCTCCTCATTACTAAAATAACCTAGGAACTAATAAAGAGAAGAAAGTTGTTTGGCTTGTGTCTTATTTAACACAGTCAATTTTCTTACTACTTTTCATATCCACACAACTTTATATTCAATCCCATAACTACCTTTCTCTGTGTTGAATGCTAGTAATTCCATTTTGCTGATGTTTAACTCTTCACACGTCTTCTCTTCTTAGTTAGAATAAATGCTCCCCGAGAGAAAGATTCCTGTCTTGTATATTTTTAATCTTTTAAAATGCTCATATTTGCATATAACATGCATAAATGCTTTGCATATAACATGCTAGGCTAAATATATATTTATTATATCAGCATTCACTCTACTTCCTTTTTATGTGCATAAAGGACTAGAGAAGGCTAAGAGCTATGTTTCTTGTACTCCTTTTTAGCTTGGGTGGTGATGTGATATATTTTCATCCAGAAAGATGTATGCATGGGATTGCAAGAGAGGCAATTTTGTATGCATGGGATTGCAAGAAAGACAAGTCTTTCTAGAGATGTCAGCTTGCAAGCCAGCTCCTAGGGATGAAGGTATTTTCAGCATCCAGGGGCCATGTGACACTCTCAGGCAACCAACTTGTAGGTGTGGGGCCACAGATGATCATAGTAATTCAAAAACCTCTGAGCCATAATGAAGGGAGCATGACTTTAAAACAAAACAATCCAGTCAGTGGCAACTCCCTGATTTTTAAAATTTCTCTAGCCTTTCAATGATTTTTAAAATACCCAGTTTCTTATTAAACCTGTTCTTATTGAAATGCTTAAAGTATTTTCTGTTTTGAACCTTGACTGATACTTTAGCTGCCCACATCATTTGCTGATGAAGTAAATATACTTCATGCCCCTACAAGATTATGCAAAAAAAAAAATGTGCATTATAGTTTTGCTTGTTTTTATGTTTCCAATTTCAATGGACTACCAAGGCTTTAAAAATGTGAAGGACTCATCTATACAGTATTCCTTTAGCCACTTTGGCTCAGTGAGTCCCTGGATACTGTAAAAAAGCACAAACATCGAGTTGGTCAGTAACAAAGAATTACAGTAAATAAGATACCATAGACTCTAGAATTTTGAGTTAAACTATGAATATTTATTGTTAGCTGAACCTTTTCAACAGGATCTGAAATTATTTACTCAACATCCCAGTTTAACAATGAACAATTCAATTTTATTTAAACCTGCTAAGTCTCCCCCGAGTGCTTTTGATCTTATGGCACAAATCCACACATTCTAAGGTTGAGTATTGTGGATTATTTAATTTTCTGAATGTAATTTTAGGGAAATTATATCTTTTACAAATAGCTGACTTATCATGGGAAGAACTCAAAACACATTGAGAGATGATTAATGAAGCATGAACCATAAATCCTTTGGTGTCCCCAAATCTCACTCTCGATTGTGGAGGCAGGAAGACATCCCAGTAGTCTTGGTTCTAGTCCACTGTACTGTCTGCTAAGCTGCCTTGTGTTGTTGGCCTTTTGGATCTGTCAGTACTTGAATCCCTTTTATTTGCACTTTCTGTCGTTCTTTCTCATGCACATCTTCCCTGCTGGTCTGTAAATGAGGACTCCATCCATTTGCTTGGCAATCTTAGCTTTCCTGAGTATAATGGCTGCTAATGTTAACAAGGTTCTTTCCTATCTACAAATATCTTTCACAAATCTTAATTATCTCAGTCTCACAACCTTGAGAGGTAAGTAAGGTAAGCAGACAGCATATTATCCTCATTTTACAGACAAATATCCAGGATCAGTCATTATGAAGAACAGTATGGCGGTTCCTCAAAAAACTAAAAATAGAACCAGCATATGTTCCAGCTATCCCATTTCTGGGTACAGATACAGACACAGATGTTTTTTAAATGAAGGATAGAATCATTTTCGAGTTTTAAAAAAACGACTTCTCTATTGTTAATTATATTCTATGAAAATAGTTATTACAAAGTTGAACCATTGTGTCTACAAATTAAAGGTCAATAATATTAAAATGCCTAAGATTCAAGATGGTCTGTGGTAATGGGTGATCCACAGGAGGACCTTTATTTTCTACTTTTGCAAATTAACATGTTTTATGAATAGGAGGTGTAAACAAGTTACTTCCCAGGAGGACTTTTGAACTTCTACCCGTATTTACAATCTAGATTTTGAACCCATGACAAAGGGATTATCCTGGTCTCTGGTTTCTTGACTATTCTGGCCTACTGGCTGTTAATTTTTCAAGGACAAAGAGACTATGACTTATTTATTTGCAAATCAGGTGCAAAGTGTCAAGAACAGACAAATGTCTACTACACTGGTGCTTCTTAGCTCAAAGTTCCTCTGAATTCATTATATTTTTGGGGGTGGTGGTGGTTTCTGGGGATTGAACCCAGGCTTATGCTAGGCATGTGCTCTACCACTGAGCTACACCCAGCCATAATTCACTATCTTTTAAGATACTTCATCAAATGCTTAACCTCAAATGCTAATGTGTATCTCCAGCCTTTCATTTGGAATTCTCTTTTAGTATAAAAGCAATCAATTTTTCCCTGGCATGATGGCTCTTTATAAAAGCTTGCTGTTTATCAAGTCTGCTCCCATTATTCTCTCTCCTTACACATTTAATTCACTCTTCTACTTTATTTTCCTTTTGTTAGCTGCTATTGGTAAATCACAAAGTACAGGCAGAATGCCAGTGGAACATTTTCCTCTTCTGTTCTAGACACGTGCTCTTTAGCCAGAACATTTTTTTTAATGTTAAATTGAGAGGAATAGATGAAACACTGAGTCATTCTCCAGGACTCTGGGAAAACCTGGTCCTGTGGCAAGCACTTGGCTTTCTTACTGGTTCTACCTGTGTTTGTACTGGGCTATCTCATTAGACACAGGATTCAGGGTCCTGACTACGCTGGCTGGCTCTTCCATTCAACTGGAATGTCTGATAGCGCTGAGGATTTTCAGGGAACAAGAAAACCTGAGGCTGATGCTCTCATGCTTCCTGTTGTCATTACACTTTCACATGTTCCCTTCCTTTTCAAAGGAAAAAAAAAAGCCTTGTATTTTTGAGGAGTTCAATTCAGAGTAGATTCTTTTTTGGTATCTTAAGTTCTGAGTATTTTTTTTTTTTTTTTTTAATTATCTCCTACTGTTCACATTGTCCTAAAAAGTCTAAGAGGAACAGACTTGGCATCTATTTGCTTGTCTTTTTCTTGAGAAATTCCCAGAAGATTCTTTTCTCAGAAATAGAGGCTTCATTTGTGCCTACTCCTTGTTACTAATGCTTAACGAGAGAGTTGGCAACACTAAAGCAAACAGCTACTAGCAATGACATTTGGGTCATCAGTGGTTTGTAGATGTTGAGAATGCACTATCTCAAAATGGGACTGAGTGGAAAAGCCAAATTCAAATTGATAAGGGGACCCTACATGTGCTTCATTTAACTTCAGACAGATTTTTGACGACTTGTGTCGTATGCAAATGTGTACAACAATGCTTGAAATTGGATTTCCATTTCCCTTAATTAGATTAGTGCAAGACCTGCATAATAATCAACAGTTAGTAGTCTTGCTACTACAGGAGTTCAGAATTTCAAAATGATGGCTGGTTTGAAGTTTGGTCTGACCCAGGGAAATGGCCAGTTGGCTGATTTGGGGTGTAGCTAGAATTGGTTTTACTGGTTGTGGTTCAAGTAAAACACCTCAATTTTCTTTCATTCAGATCGATGGACATAAAAATAGAAACGTTTTTAAAATTTTGAAGAAATACTTAAGAAAAAAACCTTTTTTAATCAAAGATTGTGCTCTAAAAAAATAAATAAATAAATTCAAGTATTATTTTTTTTCTCCTGAGTTTTTAAGAAAATGGGTAATGAAACCTCACTGCGTGTTTTCTCTCCAACATGAATAATAGGAATTTGAAATCCATTATAATTACAATTAGGGTGTTTTCTCTCCAGGTTTTAGATATATACAGTGTGTGGTCTGCAAAGAGAACAGCTTTACATAATTACAAAAGACAAGGAAGATTGGTTTCAGAAAAGCCAATGGTGGAACAGACGATTACACATAAAATTCTGGGCAAGAAGAAAATGACAATACAGAGAGAGAGTGCGCGCTCAAGAGAGCGATACTAAGAACCCATTCAGAAATCAAGAAAACCCAAATAGCATTTATTCAAGCAGACAGCAGCTCTGCAGTGTTCTATTAAGCAAAAGGAAGGCAGATGTTCCATCTTGTCCCTGTTGGGAGGTTTTCATTTGTAGCTGGTGATGTTTTTAAATAAGACTTTCTAAGTACTGCTTTCCAAAAGGAAAGAAAATTTCATGACAGGCTAGAGGAGTTTAGGCCACTCTGGTAGCTCTCAGATGTGCAGTTCAAACTTTGACTTAGAGGAAACATGTAGAGATGGAAAAAGTTCAAGACCTCAGTTAAGGACTCTGTGACGTCCCTGCCATGAAGTAGGCTTTGTACCTTTTCAAGACTAAGTTTGTTCATTTGTTAAGCAGGATTATGGTAACATACTGTGAAATTGGTATACCTCTTAACTTTACAGATTTTTTTTTAATCTGTAAAATGAGATTATTTTATGGCTCTAGAGAATATCTAAATAAAGGAACTTCATTTTTTTTTTTGATGTAAGTTTTAATTACTTCTCATATTCTGGCTCTGCTTTTTGTCTTTCATTTTTCTTGGTGTGTTAGTGATGATGAAATAAGACCAAGTATAGGTAATTATTTTAAAAGGTATAAAGGGCTACCTAGAAATCCAGGTGGCACTCATTGTTAGTCAACATCAGATCTCGGAACAAATCCAAATTTTTGCTCAAAACATCTATAAATCATCCATTTAGTCTGAGGCATAATCCTGGGGCCAATTTTGTTAGCCCCAAATAAGTATCTGTGGAGATAGAATTTGAATTCAGATTAGTCCAATCAGGGTCCATAGTACTCATGACAGTTTATAAATGTGTAAATGGAATGTCCAATAATTAAACAGCAGGGGAAGGTGAGGATGAAGTAATTTAACCTTTTATTTCAGGTTCTTTACCCTCAATGGGGTAAATCTTAGACCTTCTTCCTTACTCTTCATAATAGGTGTTTATAACATCAATGAAGAAGTGCGCTGAAGCATTTGTTTTTACCAAGGAGTCTTAGGGGTTATAGCCTCAGTAATTATTTGATTAGGCAAAATATATATTTCCCTTATCTGTTATATGAGACCTGTGCAACTAGAGTTTTAACAATGCTGGAAGTATAAATGTGGTTTTGAAAATCTGTAAATGGCTGAGTTTGCCTTAAATTCTATATTCTAAATTATTAGTAATCTCAAAAAATCCCAAGAAGATAAGAATCTGTAAAAAGATCAGCTTTATTATTAAAGATGAAATGTTTATAATGAGCTATGAATTGTGGTGGTGGTGGTGGTAGTGGTAGTGTTGGGTGTTTGTATTTAACTGAGAAGAGGTAAGTGCAATGCTATGGGCAGGACCTTGTTGGTAACACGTCTGCAGTGCCATCTTTTCTGAGTCAGACTGGAGGCAGAGTTTAAACTCCCATGGAAGCTGGCCACAGAATGAGGTCAACATTTGCTAGGACCACGTGAGTTAGATTCAGGTCTATCCTCAGGATCCATGGGTACTGTGTGTCTAAAAGGGAGAATGACCTGATGCTGTGTTAGAGACTGGATGTAGAATGGAAAGAAGTGGAAGGAACCTAGGATGTATCAAAGGTTTCCAACTTGGGTCCCTGGGAATGCGGGAACAGGAAGAGAAGCAGACTTGGCAGGGAAAAGTTTTTATATTGGGACATATTGTTTGTGAGAGAGAAGGCACGGAGCTAAGGATGACAATAGCCTCTCACAACAGTATTCCTCAAGGGTGGATGTCTGAACTTGATGTGAAGAGTTGGGATTTATTAGCTTCATGTCGAGGGAGTCACTTATGGGAGGAGAAGGACATTGGAATAGAATAGTCATGAGATTATTTTATCATTAGATTTTAAACAGAGGCAGGTACAGAAAGAAGAGGAGGAAAAGGCACTAGAAAATGAATTGGGGTGCAGTTCTGGCCAACACAAGTTCATACTCCTGCTTCAGGGTGTTGGTCATGCTCTCTGCTGGAATAGCTCTTCCCCTATCAAGTGGATGGGTCATTATTATTACATCACCCTTTGCAGAACTTGGCTGATATGGCACCCTCTCGGTGAAGCCTTCAGTGACTGCCCCACATAAAACTGCAATCTCCCCTACGTTCAGCATTCTCTATCCCCCCTGCCCTGCATTATTTTTTCCTAAGGTACTTTTCACCTTCTGCCATACTATAAATTTTGCTTAATGGTTGTTTATTGTTGCTCTTTATCCATTAGAATTGCAGGCTCCATGAGAGTATGGATCATTTTATTTCTGTACTCTTTGAGATTGCCTGACACACAGTAGGAGTTCCAAAAATACTTGTTGAGAGGATGAATAGGCTCACAGAGACCTAAGGACACAGATCTCTTGTGATCATTAGCCTTGAAAATGCAGGAGGACCCATTTTTGGTGAGAGTAAGGAAAAGATGATGAGCTAAAACTCGATAGCAGGGAAACTGCAGCCATGTTTTGTGACTAGAAAATGTTTAAAGAAGACAAATGGTAAAGCAATTTGTCTTCCAGAGAGGATAATTTAGAATATTAATGGGGCTGCTGATAAGTTAGTCAAGAAAATTAAGGATGCACTTGCAGGTGTTTGTGCAGGTGGAGATTGATGACAAGAAAGCTGGTTTGGAGGGACAGTGGCCTGTCAGGACAACAGGCAGACTCTGGCTCAGTTCAGCTGGGCATAATGATCTCTCATGTGTACACAAGGTTGTTGTAAATGGGGGGGTCAAGCCAGCCTGGCTTCTTAAAGTACTCTGCTGAAATGTCCAACTCAAAGTTAAGGATTCGACCAGAGATACTACCTGAGTGGAGAAAATGAAAAGAATAAGTATTTTAGATTCATTTGAAATTAAATAGTTTTATGGGAAAAAATATTCAGAACCATGGAACTAAAATTCAGAAAAAATTTAAGGATAAATAGAAATATATTAAAAATTCAGTTTAACTTAAAAATCATGACTGCTGAATTTTAAAAGGATACAAACTAGTTGTGGGCAAACCTTTTAAGGATCCCTCTGAGATCCTCAAGGGCTCATGGACTTCCTAATAGTGCAACTTTCCACATTGAGAAGTTCCCTGGGTTTTTCTAGCACTTGAACTGAAATGACATTATGAGGTCTGGGGAAAAGCCTGCAATCTTGGCATGAAGTATAAGAGATAGATGCTCGGTTTAATTACATTCTGTTCAAATGATGAGTGGACCAACATAATGTGTATTTAAAGTTTATATTCTATCACATTGGTAAAGCTATATTGTTATGTCGTGTGCATGTTTGAATATGTAACAAGAAGTCCCACCATTATGCACAATGATAATTCACCAATAAAAAATGTGGAAAAATAGTTATATTATAAAACTCAAATGACTGCCTACTGTTTACATATATTAACAACCTTTTATGGAAGGAGAGTTTAGATGAATGTACATTCTCAAAAGTGGTAATACCTGCTTTATCTTTTCAAGGGCTGATCATGTTCAGGGAGCCTTGATTTTTGAATCTAATCAATACAAGTCTGGATAGTGGCACTGATGCAGGGCTGGGCTGGTCTTAGCTAGAGGAGGCATTCCACTCTTTTCTTCTGCTGTCTAATGCCATTCAGGGCTCTTTAGTTACAAGCAACAGACATCAGTTCTGGCTAATTTACATCAAAAAGGAATTTCTTGAATGGTATGGGGTGAACAAACTGGCTTGGAGAGAAGACCTAGTGTCAGTCTTAGAACAGATAGGAGCCAGGCAGCTCTGGAAGCTCTTGGTGGCAGAAATGTCTGCCTGTGTCTTGCCCAGGCTGAGCTCTCAAATCAACTTCTTCCAGCTATTCTCAGTATTTGCAGTAGTATTTGCATAGATCATGGTTCACATTCTAGGAGGGGAATATGTTTTGTACGGTTTGGCTAAGGGAAGACAGGGCTTTTGCTTAACATTTACTCATTACCTGATCCAACAGGGAAGAGGTAACTCTCTGTAATGAAACCACAGAAGGTGAAATAGATGTTGGCAGTGAAACCAAGGTCTAAAACTGCTGTGGATTAAGAGAGCCCCACAGTTAAAGCTTTCCCCTTTAGGTGGCCACAGTAGTCTAAATTTTATGCTTCACATTTTCTCTTGGACACATCTAGTTCCTTGATGCTTTCTTAGGTAGATTATGAGAGTGTCAGTAGATTAGTTGACTCTTTTTTTGGTGTGTTCTATGAGGAGATTATGGGGGTTTCTAGCTAATTTACAGGTGAACAAAAATAGGGTTTAGAGTAAAAGGATTTAGGCAGGAAGCTATTAAACAGTGACCTAGAGCTCCTGCTTCCTATAATGTTAATGATGTCATTTTACCTCTCAGGAGGAGTCTGTCTTCAGCTTGATCCACTTTCAGGAAGTCTTTCTACCATAAGGATTTATTTCTGCTAGGTATTGCTATAGGAGTACTATATAACAGAAAGCTCCCAGTCTTAGTGGCATGCAACATTTATTTCTACTCAATGATCTGAGGTCTAGTGGTTCTGATGGGCTCCACTGTGCTCAATTGGGTTTAGCTGGGACTGAATGAGCTCAGCTCTGGGCTGCTGTTTGTTTTAGACTTGGTCTAAAAATGATCTTATTCTGGAACCAGTGGCTCCCCAAGATATGCTGTTCTTACGGTAGGTATAGAAGTGCAAGGGATACAGAGGTGCCAGACTCTTAAATTCTTAGCATGGAACACACATGTGTTATTTCTAACCACGTTCCACTGGCCAAAGCTAGTCTGGTGACCAGTGTCAGGGAAGCCATGGCAAGGGTAGAAACAAAAGAACAATTTGTCAGCAACCAGTACTGTCTTCCACAGGCTTTAAGTAATTTTCTTTTTATCTTCAGTCGAGCTGCATATGAATGGCCACAGAAAGTAGGCAGCTGAATGTTCTAGTTAGAAAAAGAATAGAAAGCACACAGGCAGAGATTACTGATGGAATGAGAAGGAAGAAAATCTTTACATGGAAATCCATCCATTTAAATTTTGGTTTGTAAATACGCTGAGTGTCAAAGTAAGGATTCAGGACCCAGCAATATGAAAACAGAAGCACAAAGGGAATAATCTATACATGATAGAAGACTTGAATATCATGGTGCAAACTTGAGCATCCAGATCAGACCCTGAGAGAAGAGCCTCTATTCTCTTGGCATACTGGTTAGATTTTAATCACATGCAGTGAGAAGGAACTGGAGATTCATTTGAGGACCAACTGTTTACATATATGGTTTGCACATAAACCTATATAGTGAAATTCTTGATTAAGAGAAGACTCTGCAAAAATCTTTGACACAAAACTATGCCTATGTGACAGTACCTACTACAGTATTTTCCAAACATAGTATGCATATATTTTTTTTTTCTGGAGTGGCTCATGAATATTTTGCAATGAAAGATTTGGTTATCTTTATTATGCCCTTGGTTGTAGATACCAGAGCTGGGTTGGCAGCACCTAATTATTAAGGTCAAAATGCTGATGCTTGGGCTGGGATTGTGGCTTAGTGGTAGAGTGCTTGCCAAGCATGCGTGACGCACTGGGTTCGATCCTTGGTACCACATAAAAATAAAATAAATGTTATTGGGTCCACCTATGATTAAAAAATATTTTTCTAAAAAAGTTTATGCCCAAAAGTATGCAAAACCAGGGAAGCAAGCTAGATTTTTTTACAGAGTGCCATATGTGTCTCTGTGTGTTTATGAATATGGAACATTTTATTCTTTTATATTCCCCTAAAGTCTGCACACTCCAAATAAAGCAATTTATTTAAAATATAAAGTTACTAAGCAATGCATATAGCTATAGAACTAAATATTTGAGCACAAATAATGGAAAGGCAGGTCCGAAACAATATTATGATTACCCCTACAATGACCTCCAAGTTGACCAGCACTGTATTGTGTAGGTAGAATACAAGATGGTAAGGTACTAGAAAAATTCATCCAAAACATACTTTTTGAGCATGTTTTAAACACTGGCTGGTCTCACAATTTAATCTCAGTCACAGAACATAGGATGCTGTCTGAAGTTTATTTTTCTCTTAGGATCCTATGTCACCTCTTCTTTCTTAATGTGCAATCTCCCTGGAACATCATTTGTCTCACCCTATAAAATGGAAACAATAACAACAGAATCATTAATAGTAATAATAACAGTAGTACAGAATAATAACACTGCTACATGTGTTTCTCTAAAGACAAGAGGTTTTGTAAGAGAAAAGAGCCTTATCATTGGTAGCATGTTGCATATTGCCATTTATGTATAAAGAAATAACTTGGGCATCATTCAGTTTTAGGGTAAACAAAACTGGGGCAAACCAAACATTTCAACAATTGAATACATGTAGAAATGTGGAGTAACATTTTATGATGCATTGGTTTCCTGGGGCTGTCATAATAAATTAACACAAAACTGGTGGCTGAAAATAACATAAATTTATTCTTACACAGTTCTGGAAACTTGATGTGCAAAGCCAAGACTTTGGCAGGGTCATGCTTTCTCTGAATGCCCTAGGGAAGAATCTTCCTTTGCCTTTTCGGAGCTTATAATGTTTCCTGGCAATCTTGAGGGTTCCTTAGCTTGTAGCTCCATCATCTTATCTCTGTCCTCCTCCCTTCTTCCAAATCTGTGTATGTTTCCAAATCTCCTTTCCTTATGAGGACATCAATTATTAGATTTAAGCTCCAATCTAACTCAATTTGACTTCGTCTTAACTTGATTATATCTACAAAGACCCTATTTTCAAAGAAGGTCACGTTCACATATGTCAAGGGTTAGGACTTAAGCATATCTTTTTGAAGATATAATTCAACCTGCTCCAGATGCATATCAGAGTGATCAAATGACAATCTCATTAGTTGACAAGATGTTATCAATGGATCAGCAACAAACTGAAGTTGATCCCTGCTTATTCTTTTTGAATGGAGAATTAGAAAAGTTCCTAAACATTGAAAAATGCTACAGACCAGGTTTAAAAGAACAAGACAAATTGTTTGTAAGAGGTTATCACTCTTCATTGTTTTCAGATAATAATTGAAAATTTCAACCTGTTACAGATAAACATTAGGTCCAGGGGCAATAAACTTATTGAAAGAGAAATTCAAATAATCATGCAGCATACTAATCAAGAGTGGGATTAGTGTATAAAATCCTTGAAAATGATCAGGTTAGAACATTTCTCCTCTTTAAAAAAGAAACTGATTAGGATAAAGGTGTTCCAGCAAGAGAAGAGATTATAAATATGAAATAGTATTGTTATCATGTGTTTTATGAATTGACAAGGTTTTAAAGCATGTGATATTTAGACCTATAAGTCTAAGGAAATAGACCTGTTTGAGATAGTATCTCTCATAGGTTGAAATGCTACCATGGTTTGACCTAACTCAGTGAAAATGCATACGTGCTTTTTACACCTCTATTTTACAGAGGTGGTCATTTTTCAGCTAGTTTATAGGTGGTTTTATTCTCTATCTGAATTAACAATGAAGTGTTTTAAGTAAACTAAAGGAGATTATTTCAGAACTTTAGTCTGTAGAACGACTACCATTTTATCACCTAGTTTTGGTCCATAGGAAGATGGTATTTCAAATACACCGTAGGGTAGACAGAGATCTTGTTTTGTAAAACTAATCTTTGTATGCTCTATATTTATAGAATGAAAAACACTGACTAAGTTAATGTTGCATTTGTACAATGAGTTGTTAGAAATTTAGGGTTTAATGGATAGGTGTTAGCTTGGCAGCCAGGTCCTTTAGGGGTTTACTTTGGTTGCTGTAATGGTTAAATTGGATATTAACTTGACTAGATTATGGAGCCCGGTTGTCCTTGGTAAGTCAGTATGTTGTTTCACTATATGGAAGAGGTGATGAACATCTACAACCAGTTGACTTTGTATAAGAGATTACCCTCCAAATGTGAGATGCATCCAATCAGTTGAAAGTTTTAGAGCCCAAACTGAAGTTTCCCGAAGAAGGACTTCTGCCTCAACACAGTAACAAAGAAATACTACCTGTGTTTTCAGCTTCTGGCCTGCTCTACAAATTTTTAGACTTGCCATAGATAGCTTATTGGTTCTGAGTCTCTGGAGAATCCTGAATCACACAGTTGCTTTAGACAGCATTTGAACGTCTTCAACCTTAAAGTTCAGAGAGATTTCTAAAAATATGGTGGGGTTAAAAATGTTGCAACATCTACTCTGACCCCAATTCTGCTGTAGGGGAGTGTATGGAAGGCTGAATTCCCAGGTAGGAGCAAGTTTATTGGAGGCTACTTTTTTTTAATATAAAAATAGTAATTGCTTATCATACCTCTTTTTTATATTTACATATTAGCTAGAGATAAAGTTATTACTCGTCAAGAATATTGCAGAAGGAATCATCTTTTTATTGGACAGAAGAAATTGAAATCAGTAGCCAAAAAAGAAAAACAATTTCCTTCAATCTCTAAAATTCTGTTATCCCATGATTATTTTCAAAGCTTTCAAGGAGTACATGGTAATTTGTAATCCTAGGATAAATCCATTGTACAGTGACAATTACTTCTCCTCTCCAGGGTTACAGGAAATCCTTTTTTAAAATTAATTTTTAAAAATTTATATATGACAGCAGAATGCGTTGCAATTCTTATTACACATATAGAGCACAGTTTTTCATATCTCTGGTTGTATACCAAGTATATGCACACCAATTTGTGTCTTCATACATGTTTTTGGATAATAATGACAATCACATTCCACCGTCATTAATAACCCCATGCCCCCTCCCTTCCCTCCCACCCCTCTGCCCTATCTAGAGTTCGTCTATTCCTCCCATGGTCCCTCTCCCTATCCCACTATGAATCAGCCTCCTTATATCAGAGAAAACATTCGGCATCTGGTTTAATCTTGAAGGACATTGCCATTTCTACACTCTTGGCTTAGGGTTTTCTCTTCCATGATTATTTAAGGGGTTGCTTAACATAAGGTTTAATAATGGTTAAAAAAAATCCCATACTCTAGTATATGATTACACAAAAAATATACATACGTGCATATTATTCATATATAGATGCAAATACTGAAGGGTTATGGAAAATAATATTCCTACAAGATAGCCCCTAGTGGAAAAAAAATGGAAAGGCCATGTGGCTCTGGAGGAGGGAGGGAAATTAGCCAAACAAACATCTCCCAGTAAGTCCTCTTTCAGGAACAATGGGCCCTGAAGGAACCAGGCAAGATGAACAGAAAGCCGGGCCCTGGATTTTTACCCTTTCTCAAGGTTGATGGTCCTGGAAGGATAAAAGCAAATGGTGATGCTCTGGGAATCAGAGAATCCCAGGGGAAAAAGAAAAAAAGCAATATACGGTGGGCTGTGGCTGTGGCTCAGTGGTAGAGTGCTCGCCTAGCATGCATGAGGCACTGGTTTGATCCTCAGCACCACATAAATGTAAAATAAAGATATTATGTCCGATTAAAAATAAAAAATATATATAACAAGCAATGGGTGAGATTTGAGTAACTATCCCTTAGAATCTGAGCTCCTATTTTTCCTGGTAACAATGAGTTTCAAACTTCTTACAACTGCCTTCCTGAGTTAAAATTTTAACCTGCACAACTAGTTCCCTGACTGTCCAATTGGCACATCCACAGTTTCCAACAATTAATTTACCCTCATTGCAAACTATAAAACTCAGACTCCTCCTGTAACCTGTGGACCATTTTTTGTACCCAGAAAATAAGCCCCTCCAGTGCCCAGTTGATTGACTCTGCTGTGGAATAATGGAAAGCTTGCTGATGTGTTTGAGGTTTGCTTCCATCTCGGTTATTTGTGTTTTCATAATGGTGCCAAAACGGTGTTGGTTATTTTTGCTTACAAATATGATCAAACTGTATAATAAACTACAAAAATGGCATTTTGTGATGGTGATGTCTATATTCTCACTATGTAATCATGTTACTGATGAGGCCCCACCAGGTGGGCATTGTCTCTCTTCTACTTTGTTCAGTCTGTTAGGTTTCATCATCTTGGTTCTGTATGTGGACAGGCAGCTGCTCGATTCCCATGGGCTTCCGCAGCGCAGCATTTATTGTCTGTATTCCCCAGGTTACTTCCTTACACGTTAAGTTTCTTACATGAAACATAATCATCAACTTCTCTGTTTACGGTTTCCTAGGTAACACCAGGTGTATTTTTCTCTAGCTATCTCTGGCATTCATTGCTTTACTCAGAGGTTTTTCCTGAATGCCTATGCTGGTTACTATGTAAGGTAATGAACAAATAAAATAGATGTCGTATTAGTTTGCTGGGACTGCCTTAACAAAATATCACAAATCAGGTGGCTTAACCAACAGAAATTAACTGTATTGCAGTTCTGAAGGCTGGAAATTCAAGATCAAGGTGCCAGCAGTTTGGTTTCTCCTGAGGCCTCTTCACCTGGCAAATGGTCAACTTCCCGCGGCACTGTGTCTGTCCTCACATGGCCTTTCCTCTGCCTGTGTGCTTCTGCTGTCTTCTTGGAAAGACACCAGTATTTTGGAATTAAGGCTCCAGCTTTGTGACCTCATTTAACCATAATTACCTCTTTACTCTAAATACAGTTCCATGGGGATGTGTGGAGTAAAGGTTTCAACATACAAATTTTGAAGGACAAAATTTTGTCTGAAATACGTGTAGTCCTTGTACTTGCCATGTTCACAATTCCTGAGCAATAAAGGCCTTCAAACTGATGGCATGTTGACCTTCAATATGCCCTCTTCTGAAAGCCTGTGAATCGTTTAGGAAATGATCTACCTAGGAATTAAGCCTTTTATTTACTTTGCTAGAGGACTGAGATGGGGAAACTGTTCCTCACCCAAATACTTTCTGTGTGACACTAATAAGATTCCTCTTGAACTCATACAACTCACTAGCAAACAGCTACAAAACATCCAAGTATCCTAATTAAAAAATGGGCAAAGAATGTGGATGGATATATTTCCAATGACATAAAAAGCTCAACAGGTACATGCAAAAATACTCAATATCATTAATAATCAGGGGAATGCAAATCGGAACCAAAATGAGACATCAGCTCATCTGTTAAGGTGGATGTTATCAAAAAGAAAGAGACATGTTGGAGGGGATGTGGGGGAACGGGAACCCTTTCTAAACTGTTGATGGGAATATAAATTATATAGCTATATGGAAAGCAGTATGGCGGTTCCTCAGAAATTCAAAAATAGAGCTTTTAATGAGCAACCTAGTTGCCCTTCAAGTGATGAATTGATAAAGAAAATGTGGTACATATACACAATGACATATTACTCAGCCATAAAGAAAAATGAAATCGTGGCATTTGTTGGTAAAGAGAGGTTATTGGAGGCTATCATGATAAGTGAAATAAACCAATACCAAAAAACCAAAGGTCAAATGTTCTCTCTGATATGCAAATGCCGATTCACAATAGGTGGGGTAGGGGGTAGGTGGAGGGGTGGGGGGAGAATGGAAGTTCACTGGATGGGACATGAAGGAATGGGGGGAAGGGAGGAGGATAGGAATGGGAAAAGACATTAGAATGAACTGGACATAACTTTCCTATATAAATGGAATATATAGGAATACATGACCAGTGTAACTCCTCATCATGTACAACCACAATAATGGGAAGTTATATGTATGTATGTCTGTCAAAACACATTCTAATGTCATATGTAACTACAAAGAACAAATTAAAAAAGAAAAAATTCTCAGTAGGAAAAAAAAAATAGAGCCATTATATGATCCAGTAAGTCCACTTGTGGATGTATACCTAAAGAAAATGAAACCAACGTGTTGAAGAGATATTTTCACTTCCATAGATATTGTGGCATTTTTTTGCAATAGCCACATATGGAAACAACCTAATTTTCCATTGACTGATGAGCAGATAAAGAAAATATGGTATAGATGCAGTGGAGTGTACAAAAATAGAAGTCCTACCATTTGCAATGTCGTGGATGAACCTGGAGAATACGATTCCAAGTGAAATAAGCCAGGCATGAAAAGACGGATAACGCATGATCTCACTATGTGTGGAATTTTTAAAAATGGAACTCATTGAAGCAGAGAGTAGAGTGGAGGATTAACAGGGATGAGGGAAGAGGAAAGTGGAATACAAATGGCTGATCAAAAGATGTACATTTTCAATTACAAAATGAATCAATTCTGGTTACATAATTATGATGTAAATCTGTTTCTATAGCTGTGTCAAAGTGAAAAGAATAGTCAGAAAACTAAGTTGTAGTTTTAGCAATGTTGCCGACTTTGGGAGGTCACGGAACTTGTCTGGGCTACAGTTTCCTTATCTGTAAATGAGGTCTGCTCCTAAGTGATCTTTACAATTCTGTTCAGTCTCAACATTCTTTGTTCTCAAGCCTACCAAGTTTGCCTGTACCAAGTGGTTTCTTTTGTTTTCCCATTTCAATCCGATCAGACTACCATTTTCATTCTGTCATTTGCCAACTCAAAATCCCAGAGTAATTTCCAGTTGCCTATAAGATAAAAGCCAAACATGCCTTGGCTTTTAGTGACTTTCCCTCATCTGGCCCCAATTATATCCCCCTCTTTATGTTGTATTCTACTATAGACACCCTAGCTATGGCTGGAATGAGGTATTCATTTATGAAATCTTTTTTTTTTAAACATTTTTAATGGTTCTTTTTAGTTACATGACAGTAGAATCCATTTTTATATAATTATACAAGCATAGAATATCTTAGTCTAATTAGGACTCCATTCTTGTAGATGTATACAATGGTAAAATTCCCTGTGGTGTATTCACATATATACATAGGAAAATTGTGCCAGATTCATTTCACTCTCTTTCTTATTTCCCCTCCCTTACCTTCATTCTGCTTTGTCTAATCTGATGAACTTCTATTCTTCCCCTTCCCCTGTTATTGTGGGTTAGCATCCGTATATTAATGAGAACATTCAACCTTTGTTTTTGGGGGATTGGCTTATTTTACTTAGCATGATAGTCTTCAGTTCCATCCGTTTACTGGAAGATGTCATAAAATCATTCTTAATGGCTGAATAATATTCTGTTATGTATATATACCACATTTTCTTTATCTGTTTATTTGTTGAAGGGCACTTAGATTGGTTCCATAGCTTAACTATTGTGAATTGAGCAGCTATAAACACTGATGTGGCCATGTCACTATAGTATGCTGATTTTAAATCCTTTGGGTATATGCCAAGGAGTGGGATAACTGAGTCAAATGGTGGTTCTATTCCAAGTTTTCTGAGGATTGCCCATATGGCTTTCCAGAGTGGTTGCACTAATTTGCAGTTCCACTAGCAATGTATGATTGTACCTTTTTCCCCACATCGCCAATATATATTGTTGCTTATATTCTTGATAGTTGCCATTCTGACTGAAGTGGGATAAAATCTCAGCTTAGTTTTGGTTTGCATTTCTCTAATTTCTAGAGATTTTGAAAATTTTTTCATATATTTGTTGACCATTCATATTTTTTCTTTTCAGAAGTGTCTGTTCAGTTCCTTTGCCCATTCACTGATTGGTTGTTTTTTTGGTATATTTTTTTGATGATATTTCTTTCTCATCTAGCTCAGTCATACAATACTTTAGTATTTTAAAAATTTGTTCTAGTTAGTTATACATGATAGCAGAATGCATTTCTATTCATTATACACAAATGGAGCACAATTTTTCATTTCTCTGATTGTGCATGATGTAGAGTTGCATCACATGTGCAGTCAGACATGTACCTAGGGTAATGGTGTTC
This sequence comes from Callospermophilus lateralis, assembly GCF_048772815.1. NCBI lineage: Eukaryota > Metazoa > Chordata > Mammalia > Rodentia > Sciuridae > Callospermophilus > Callospermophilus lateralis. Next base: position 42,568,374 of record NC_135318.1, on the reverse strand, counting down.
ATCTCATTCCACCAGCATTCCTACCCTTTGCCCAATGAAAATTCCTCCATTCCCTCTGCCCATTATGTATCAGGATTCACTTATCAGAACATTTGGCCTGTGGATTTTTGGGATTGTGATATTCTCCAACTCCATCCATTTATCTGCAAATGCCATAATTTTATTCTCTTTTAATGATGAGTAATATTCCATTGTGTATATGTATCACAGTTTCTTTATCCATTCATCTGTTGAGAGGTTTAATTTTTTGAATTCTTTGTATATCCTGGAAATTAATGCCCTATCTGAGGCACAGGTGGCAATGATTTTCTCCCATTCGGTCGGTTCTTTCTTCATGCTCTTGATTGTTTGAATGAAGAAGCTTTTTAGTTTAATGTGATCCCATTTACTGACTCCTTTTTTTTTTTTTTTTTTTTAGAAATGTTAAAAAGAATCACATTTCGAGTTTGGTCAAAACTCTATTGTAAGTGTGTCTTATATCTCACCGGGGATATAGCTTTATTATTTCTTTCCTTCTACATACTTTGGATTTACTCTGTCCTTCTATCTTCTTAAGATTGACAACCAGATCATTAACATTCTGTCTCCCTCCCCTGCTTTCTCTCCTCCTCCCTCCCTTCCTATCCTCCCCACTTTCTTTCTTAGAAGGGAACCCAAACCCTTGCACATGTAGATAAGCACTCTACCACTAAGCTACATCCCCATGCCCAGTCTTTTCTTTTTTAAAAATATAAGCATTTGAAGCTATAAAATATCCTTTAAGTAATTTCTTTAGTTCCTTCCCACAGGTTTTGATAAATGGTGTTTTCATTGAGTTCTAAACATTTCCTATTTTCAGAATTATTTCTCCTTTGAGAGTAAGTCTTAAAAACTATCTGCAGTTTCTTTTACGATAATTAAAAATACATTTAAGAGTCTCTGAGTATGTTTGTGTTTAAGTTATCTTCTACGTGTTCTCACTTTTTTTCATTGTGGTCTGTATTAGGTGAATTCTTTGAAAAGAAACTTTTTTGGGTGGGTACCAGGAATTGAACTCAGGAGTATGTGACCACTGAGCTACATCCCCAGCCCTATTTTGTATTTTATTTAGAGATAGGGTCTCACTAAGTTGCTTAGTACCTCACTTTTCTATTTTCTTTTTTACCTTTATTTTTTTTTATTGTTGGTTGTTCAAAACATTACATAGTTCTTGACGTATCATATTTCACACTTTGATTCAAGTGGGTTATGAACTCCCATTTTTACCCCATATACAGTTTGCAGCATCACATCGGTTACACATCCACTGATTTACATATTGCCATACTAGTGTCTGTTGTATTCTGCTGCCTTTCCTATCCTCTACTATTCCCCCTTCCCTTCCCTCCCCTCCCCTCTCCTCTTCTCTCCCTACCCCATCTACTGTAATTCATTTCTCCCCCTTGTTTTTTTTTCCCTTTTCCCTCACTTCTTCTTGTATGTAATTTTGTATAACCATGAGGGTCTCCTTCCATTTCCATGCAATTTCCCTTCCCTCTCCCTTTCCCTCCCACCTCTCATCACTGTTTAATGTTGATCTTCTTCTCATGCTCTTCCTCCCTACTCTGTTCTTAGTTACTCTCCTTATATCAAAGAAGGCATTTGGCATTTGTTTTTTAGGGATTGGCTAGCTTCACTTAGCATAATCTGCTCTAATGCCATCCATTTTCCTGCAAATTCTATGATTTTGTCATTTTTTAATGCAGAGTAATACTCCATTGTGTATAAATGCCACATATTTTTTTATCCATTCATCTATTGAAGGGCATCTAGGTTGGTTCCACAGTCTTGCTATTGTGAATTGTGCTGCTATGAACATTGATGTTGCAGTGTCCCTGTAGTATGGTCTTTTTAGGTCTTTAGGGAATAGACCGAGAAGGGGAATAGCTGGGTCAAAAGGTGGTTCCATTCCCAGCTTTCCAAGAAATCTCCATACTGCTTTCCAAATTGGCCGCACCAATTTGCAGTCCCACCAGCAATGTACAAGTGTACCCTTTTCCCCACATCCTCGCCAGCACTTGTTGTTGTTTGACTTCCTAATGGCTGCCAATCTTACTGGAGTGAGATGGTATCTTAGGGTGGTTTTGATTTGCATTTCTATGACTGCTAGGGATGGTGAGCATTTTTTCATGTACTTGTTGATTGATTGTATGTCCTCCTCTGAGAAGTGTCTGTTCAGGTCCTTGGCCCATTTGTTGATTGGGTTTTTTTGTTATCTTATTGTTTAATTTTTTGAGTTCTTTGTATACTCTGGATATTAGGGCTCTGTCTGAAGTGTGAGGAGTAAAGATTTGTTCCCAGGATGTAGGCTCCCCATTTACCTCTCTTATTGTTTCTTTTGCTGAGAAAAAACTTTTTAGTTTGAGTAAGTCCCATTTGTTGATTCTTGTTATTAACTCTTGTGCTATGGGTGTCCTATTGAGGAATTTGGAGCCCGACCCCACAGTATGTAGATCAAAGCCAACTTTTTCTTCTATCAGATGCCGTGTCTTTGATTTGATATCAAGCTCCTTGATCCATTTTGAGTTAACTTTGATGCATGTTGAGAGAAAGGGATTCAGTTTCATTTTGTTGCATATGGATTTCCAGTTTCCCCAGCACCATTTGTTGTACATGCTATCCTTCCTCCATTGCATGCTTTTAGCCCCTTTATCAAATATAAGATAGTTGTAATTTTGTGGATTGGTTTCTGTGTCCTCTATTCTGTACCATTGGTCCACCCGCCTGTTTTGGTACCAGTACCATGCTGTTTTTGTTACTATTGCTCTGTAGTATAGTTTGAAGTCTGGTATCGCTATACCGCCTGATTCACACTTCCTGCTTAGAGTTGTTTTTGCTATTCTGGGTCTTTTATTTTTCCATATGAATTTCATGATTGCTTTATCTGTTTCTACAAGAAATGCTGTTGGGATTTTGATTGGCATTGCATTAAACCTATAGAGAACTTTTGGTAATATCACCATTTTGTTGATGTTGGTTCTGCCTATCCATGAACAGGGTATATTTTTCCATCTTCTAAGATCTTCTTCTATTTCTCTCTTTAGGGTTCTGTAGTTTTCATTGTATAAGTCTTTCACCTCTTTTGTTAGGTTGATTCCCAAGAATTTAATTTTTTTTGAGGATATTGTGAATGGAGTGGTTGTCCTCATTTCCATTTCAGAGGATTTTTTGCTGATATACAGGAATGCCTTTGATTAATGCGTGTTGATTTTATATCCTGCCACTTTGCTGAATTCATTTATTAGCTCTAATAGTTTCTTTGTAGACCCTTTTGGGTCTGCTAGGTATAGAATCATGTCATCTGCAAATAGTGATAATTTAAGTTCTTCTTTTCCTTTTTTTATGCCTTTAATTTCTTTCGTCTGTCTAATTGCTCTGGCCAGTGTTTCGAGAACTATGTTGAAAAGAAGTGGTGAGAGAGGGCATCCCTGTCTTGTTTCAGTTTTTAGAGGGAATGCCTTCAATTTTTCTACGCTCAGAATGTTGCTAGCCTGAGGCTTAGAATAGATAGCTTTTACAATATTGAGGTATGTATTCCTGTTATCCTTAGTTTTTTTAGAGTTTTGAACATGAAGGGATGCTGTACTTTGTCGAATGCTTTTTCTGCATCTATCGAGATGATCATATGGTTCTTATCTTTAAGTCTATTGATGTGGTGAATAACATTTATTGGTTTTCGTATATTGAACCAGCCTTGCATCCCAGGGATGAATCCTACTTGATCATGGTGCACAATTTTTTGGATATGTTTTTGTATCCAATTCGCCAGAATTTTATTGAGGATTTTTGCATCTAGATTCATTAGATATATTGGTCTGTAGTTTTCTTTCTTTGAAGTGTCTTTGTCTGGTTTAGGAATGAGGGTGATGTTGGCCTCGTAGAATGAATTTGGAAGTTCTCCCTCTTTCTCTATTTCCTGGAATAGCTGGAAAAGTATTGGTATTAGTTCTTCTTTAATGGTTTTGTAAAACTCCGCTGTATACCCATCTGGTCCTGGGCTTTTCTTAGTTGGTAGTCTTTTGATGGCTTCTTCTATTTCCTCACTTGATATTGGTCTGTTTAGGTTGTCTATATCCTCCTGACTCAATCTTGTTAGATCGTATGACTTAAGAAATGTATTGATGCCTTCACTAACTTCTATTTTATTGGAGTATAAGGATTCAAAATAATTTCTGATAATCTTCTGTATTTCTGAAGTGTCTGTTGTGATATTGCCTTTTTCATCCCGTGTGCTAGTAATTTGAGTTCTCTCTCTTCTTCTCTTCGTTAGCATGGCTAAGGGTCTGTCGATCTTATTTATTTTTTCAAAGAACCAACTTTTAGTTTTGTCAATTTTTTCAATTGTTTCTTTTGTTTCGATTTAATTAATTTCAGCTCTGATTTTAATTATTTATTGCCTTCTACTTCTTTTGCTGTTGATTTGCTCTTCTTTTTCTAGGATTTTGAGATGAAGTGTGAGATCATTTATTTGTTGTTTTTTTCTTTTTTTAAGGAATGAACTCCAGTCAATGAATTTTCCTCTTAGAACTGCTTTCTAAGAGGAACTGCTTTCATTGTGTCCCATAGATTCCAATATGTTGTGTCTGTGTTTTCATTTATCTCTAAGAATTTTTTAGTTTCCTCCTTGATGTCTTCTATAACCCATTGATCATTCAGTAACCTATTGTTCATTCTCCAAGTGATGCATGATTTTTCCTTCCTTCTTTTATTATTGATTTCCAGTTTCATTCCATTATGATCAGATAAGATGCATGGTATTATCTCCACTCCTTTATAATATCTAAGAGTTGCCCTGTGACATAATATATGATCTATTTTTGAGAAGGATCCATGTGCTGCTGAGAAAAATGTGTAACTGCTTGATGTTGGATGGTATATTCTATATATGTCAATTAAGTCTAGGTTATTAATTGTGTTATTGAGTTCTATAGTTTCCTTATTCAACTTTTGTTTGGAAGACCTGTCCAGTGGTGAGAGAGGTGTGTTAAAGTCTCCCATAATTATTGTATGGTGGTCTATTAGACTCTTGAACTTAAGAAAAGTTTGTTTGATGAACATAGCTGCACCATTGTTTGGAGCCTATATATTTATGATTGTTATGTCTTGTTGGTGTATGGTTCCCTTGAGCAGTATGTAGTGTCCCTCTTTATCCATTTTGATTAACTTTGGCTTGAAATCTATTTTATTTGATATGAGTATGGACATTCCTGCTTGTTTCCGAAGTCCATATGAGTGATATGATTTTTCCCAACATTTCACCTTCAGTCTATGTATGTCTTTTCCTATCAAATACGTCTCCTGTAGGCAGCATATTGTTGGATGTTTTTTTTTTTGATCCATTTTACAAGCCTGTGTCTCTTAATTGGTGAGTTTAAGCCATTAACATTTAGGGTTATTATTGAGATATGGATTGTTCTTCCAGCCATATTTGTTTATTTATGTTACTTAACATGGTTTGTTTTTCCTCTTTGATTATTTTTCTCTTTACTGTACTATCTTCCACTGTTGGTTTTCATTGTTATTTTCCATTTCCTCTTCCTGTAATGTTTTGCCGAGGATGTTTTGAAGACATGGTTTTCTAGCTGCAAATTCTTTTAACTTTTGTTTATCGTGAAAGGTTTTAATTTCCTCTTCCATCCTGAAGCTTAATTTCACTGGATACACAATTCTTGGTTGGAACCCATTTTCTTTCAGCATTTGAAATATGTTGTTCCAAGATCTTCTAGCTTTCAGAGTCTGTGTTGAAAGATCAGCTGTTATCCTGATTGGTTTACCCCTAAATGTAATCTGCTTCCTTTCTCTTGAAGCTTTTAAAATTCTCTCCTTATTCTGTATGTTGGGCATCTTCATTATAATGTGTCTAGGTGTGGATCTCTTATGATTTCGCACATTCGGCGTCCTGTAGGCTTCTAGAATTTGGGATTCTGTCTCATTCTTCAAGTCTGGGAAGTTTTCTCGTATTATTTCATTGAACAGATTGCTCATTACTTTGGTTTGGACTTCTATACCTTCCTGTATCCCAATGACTCTTAAGTTTGGTCTCTGTATGTTATCCCAAATTTCTTGGATGTTCTGCTCATGGTTTCTTAACAGTCTCGCTGAGCTGTCTATGTTCTTTTCAAGTTGAAATACTTTGTCTTCATTGTCTGATGTTCTATCTTCTAAGTGTTCTACTCTGCTGGTAGTATTCTCATTTGAGTTTTTAAGTTGGTTTATTGCTTCCTGCATTTCTAGGATTTCTGTTTGTTTTTTATAACCTCTATCTCCCTATATAGTTGATCTTTTGCTTCTTGGATTTGTTTATGTAATTCATTGTCGAAGTGATCTTTCATTGTCTAATGTCTTCCTTGAGACTCCAGATCATCTGAAGCATGTATATCCTGAATTCTTTATCTGACATTCCATCTGCTACAGCTATTACCTCTTCTAAAGTTGAGTTGACCTGCATTGCTTGTGGTTCTTTCTTTCCTTGTCTTTTCAAACTGCTCGAGTTTCTTTCTACTTGGTGAAACTGTTGTGTTATTGAATTTCCCCCTATATATTTATATTGCTCTTGTATAGTTGCAAAGTCTCCCTTGCAGGGGTGGGTGGCGGCTGTGCTCCTTCTCCAATTGGGGTGATCTGTCTATCTCGCTGGTGGGCCGCTGAGCCCCTTCTCCAGGTCACGTGGTCTGCCTACCTTGAGGGCAACGGCTGGGGCCCTCCTCCAATAGGGAAAATTTGTCTACCATGCTGGCAGGCCGCTGGGCCTGTTCTCCAGGTTGCATTCTGCCTACCTTGCAGGTACAGGCGGTGGCTGTGCCCCTCCTCCAATTGGGGTGATCTTTCAACTAGGCCAGCGTGCGGCCGGGCCCGTTCTCTGGGACGCTTGGTCTGCCTACCTTGTGGGCGGCAGCTGGGCCCTTCCTCCAATTGGGGTGATGTGTCTACCACACTGGCAGGCCTCTGGGCCTGTTCTCCCGGTAGGTCGCAGGTCTGCCTACCTTGCAGGTGCGGGTGGCAGCTCTGCTCTGCCCCTCCTCCAATTGGGGCGATGTGTCTACCATGCCTGCAGGCTGCTGGGCCTTCTCCGCTGGTCCCCATTTACTTATTCTTGATTTTGCTTCTTGTACTTGAGGATTTTGTTAAGAAAGTCAGTTCCTGAGCAGACATTTTGGAGTATTGGGCCTACATTATCTTTTAGCAGGTGCAGGATTTCTGGTCTAATTCCTAGGTCCTTGATCCACTTTGAGTGGAATTTTATGCAGGATAAGAATTAGGGGTTAAATTTTATTCTACTACATATGGATTTCTAGTTTTCCAAGCACTATTTGTTGAAGAGACTATCTAACATTCACGATACCTTGACTTTCTTCTATGGGCTGTTCAATCTTCACTCCCATCCTGATTTTCATCCATAAATTCCCTCTGCTTATGTAATCTGCTAGAGTCCAACTTATCTTTCATCCTTACAACTTAGATGTTAGTATAACAGATTTGGATTCATAAAGACTAAGAGTGAAATTCTTCATTATAGATATAATTTTTTTTCTTAGGCATATTTAAATTCCTTGGCTTTATATTAAAAATATTATGACCTTATTTACTATATTTTGCTTATAGGTTATCATATTAGTTAATATAATGCATGTCAGGTCCTAAACGCAGTCTCTGGCCATAGCAAGTTTGGTCATAGAAAGTTTTCAAAAAGTACTATTTACTTTTTTCTAGCCTGTTAATTTTTTTACATTAAACTACTCTGACATGTTGTTTATTGGTTCCACTCATTTAATATATTTTTTTGCCTTTCGTTGTTCGTTGACTATTCTTTCTTTTGCATAGATCTTGTCATGCTCTAGATGACTCATTTACTGAGGTTAGGGACCATGTATTTTCCTTTATATTTCTCTCATCACCTAGAATAGTGATTTGTAACACACCAATTATCTGCCCTTCTCTAAACTCATCATTCATGTTCATGCCATGGTGATTATGTGCTTTTTCTTTGGCTCTGTCTTTTATTCTCAACCTATCATTTTTTTAAAGAATCTCAGCACTGGGGTTTTTCAATGATTTATTCAATAGATATTTATTAAGAATCTGCAACATACTAGGCATGGTGCTCTGCTCTGGGGATTCATTGATGAAATAAAACCAACATGTTTTCCAACTTGTGGAACCTATATCCTAGTAGGGGAAAACTAATGGTTGTCACATTTTCACATAAACAAATGCATATGTTTCCATCAAAACTTGATATATTATCAAAAACTCATAGATTGTTATGTGACATAATGAGCAAGCATAATAGGGAAATTTGACAGGGATATTTGATATCTAAAGAATGAGTAAAAATCATTTGGATGAAGAGACAATGGAGGAGCATGGTATAGGAGGGAACATGGTGGGTATGATGAAAGGCAGACCTACGTTCTTAATTTAGGGAGTGAACCTAGGGATGGACCAGGCTGGGAGTCTGGCAATGATGGGTAGATCCACCCTTTTGATCATCTGCTGTACATGTTATCATCTGAATTATCATCTAAAATTTTTTCATGCTTTTAAAATTTTGTCTTAGAATAGGTACCTATTTGGGGAATGTCTTTCAGAAGAGCCACAGATTTTGGGGTTCTTTGTTACTTCGTGAAAGATAATTGATACAAGGTTTTTGTGGGCTGGGTGTGAAGGTTTTGTTAATATATGTCCCTCTAAAAGAACAAAACAAAACAAAACAAAAGTGGTCTTCTAATTTGTTCACTTCTGAGTTCCATGTACAGGTCAACAAGGTCACAAAAATTCTGAATCAATAGTTTTAAAACGGTGTTCTTTTATTTATTAGTTCATTTGGTCTTCTCCTCCCTTCCTTTCACAATGATGGTGATAATCTTGGGATTGTCTGAAATAATGAATTTGAAGGTGAAAGAAAAACCCTTAACATCACCTTTGCTGGGTTTACAATGTCTGTATGTGGGCATAAATGTAATATCCTGCTGAAGTATTTACTGCCCAGCCACCTCGTGTCCCCAGTTCTCTGCTTCCAAAGGAGGTACTGAAGCTGTAGACTTTTTCAACAGCAACATTCTAAATCACAGGACTCCTAATAAATCTTTATTTCAGGCTATAGGCATCAGGTGCCTCCTTTAGCAAAGTTGAATTGCCTTCCACCTCTGCTTGCAGACTGGCTAGCACGGGTCTGAGTTTAACCTTTTCACATAGTGCATTGCTGAAGGTGGCAACAACAATCACCAGCATCCTCATTCTTTCCTCTCATGTCCCTTAATGTCATATCTTCTTGGGCATGTGATCTGTTTCAAGGTGAACATGTTTCTGTTTGGTCAAGAATTTTGATGGACCAAATCTGTATCTTATGAAATGAAAGTAGCTAATTATACTTCCATCATGCAATGTCTAAAGAATTTTCACCTATGCCACCACAACAATAAGTCACTACCTAGTGTTCTCTAGGTAGTGCTATCATTTGCAGCGCTCACTTCTGGGTATCTTCATTCCAAATCCCTTTTGATTTAAATTCAACTAGGAGTAACAGGTAAATCAAAGTAACTGTGGATTATAGAAGATAAATGTATATTTCTGTATGATATGGAGGACTCCAGGGGAAGGTAATGTAGTTGTTGTATGGTAGTTTCAGGATTCAACTCTTTCTCTCTTCATTCTCTGATATTCTTAACTTACTGCCTCATGATCCAAGATAGCTGCTTGGACTCTTGTCACCACATCCACTTTCTAGTCAGTTGTAAGAAAAAGAGAAAGAAGAACATGCCTTTTTTCCTTTAAGTATATTATTAGAATTTGTACAACACAACTTGTATTCATACCAGCAATGCCAGTAATTACTCACCTGGCTATACTAACCTGGGAGGACAGATGAAAAACGTCTTCATTTTGGGTTGTCATGTATTCAGAGTAGTTACTATTTTCATCTTCTTTAAAATTCCTTAACTATGCTTTATATATCTTTACATAGTTTTCTCATGGATTTAAAATTTTAAGTGAAACTGTGCTATGTGAGAGAAATATTAGTAGGACTTAATCAGGAAAAAACTCATTTTTGAATAATAAAACTGAGAAAATTCAGGCTTGTCTGTGTCCTTGGGATTTGAACTTCACTCATCCCTGGTGAATAAACCTTTCCTACCCACCGTCCTCGTTAACCATTCTGACAGCCAGGGCTGATCCTCCCAGAAGGACTTATTATTTGTATTTTGGGGAGGCAATTAGAAGTTTATAGTAACATTTAAATTTGATAAGAACCCCAGTAGAGCAATGCCAAAGCTCTTTTCTGCATCTCATCTCAGTAATTTGACCAAAGATACCCCCGCTCCCACCAGTTTAACAAACATAGATTTTTCTTCTAGAATAAGATTTGACAACTTGCTCAAATGAAAACTTCTTTTTGTTTATGAACGACAAATTGATAAGAGATAATGACACTGTACTTAAGGGAAAGATTAATAAGGTATTTCAATGGTAAAAGCTCACTGTATTCATTCACTCATTCATTCACTCATCCAAAAATATTCGTTTAGTGCTTATGTGACAAAACCAGCACTAGCCGTGGTGGATATTGTCATGTGCAAAACAGCCACGGTAGTGACCGTGTTTGGCTGAATAATGACCCACAAGGACATCCAAATTCTAGTCCATGGAACCTGTGAGTATGTTCCTTTTTGTGGTAAAAGAGACTTTTACCAAATGCAGTGGAGATAAGGATCTTGAGCCTGAGAGATTGTTCTGGATTATCCAAGAGAGCACTAAATGTAATCACATGTCCTAAGTATTGGATATGGAAAATGAAAAAAAACCCCAAATAGTGAGGCCTGGGAGAAAGAAAGAAAAGAAAGCTATACAATGATGACTTTCTTATCTCCCAAGATAAACCCTTCCCAGACACTGGCCACAGGCTGGGAGAAAAAATGTCTCATCCAATTCAGGAGTGATAGTCTCTAGGAAACTCTAATCTCTTTCAAGACAACTGCTCTCCAGGTGCTGGCCGGTGATCCCCCAGCTCAAGGTCTCATATTCCTAAGTTCCCAGGCTGACAGGCTTTAGTACATCACCCACAACCTGTCAAGCCCAGTCCCCTTCTTGGTTTAGTGGCTCATTTTTCACCAGGAAAGTGGGTCCGTTCCCGTAGGTGTAAGTCCTGTTCCTGAATAAAGGCTGAAGTGGTCTGTGAAGTTTGCATCTGGCCTGGTCTCTTTGTTGTGGTGCTAAGAAGGAGGTCATGTGGTGAAGTGAGAGACAGAGGGTGATGGGATGCAGAGCCAGGAGCCAAGGAAAGGGGCACCTGCCAGGAATAAGAGAATAGTGGTGAAAAGCCCTTTTCTTCCCAGAGCCCCCAGGGCAAGCGTGACCTCACCCATATTTTTGATTTCAGCCCAGCCAGTGAAACTGATGGCCAGCTTCCGGCCTTGAGAAGTTTGAGAAAATAAATTTCTGCTGGTATAAGCCACTAAGTGTGTGATAATTTATGACAGCAGCCACAGGGAAGGAAAACATTGCTCTTTATAGAGTTTTATTGTCTAGTGGGTTAAAAGGCCACTGGGATGAAGAATGTGCCGGCATCAAATCAGAAACTTGAAAGAGCAGAGTGGGTTGGTCTGGAAGAGTGGGGAAGGCAAAGTCAGGGGTACTGGGTCAGTTAGTCTTCTGAGTGGAGAGGGCTTTAATGGGGACCCCCGTTGTGGCAAGAGATGAGGCTGCTAGAGGAAGAAGCACAAGTCATTCTGATTCTGATAACTCATCACTCTTCTCAGGACCCATTCTTCGGCTTTCAAGATTTGAATGTTTTATCTTATTCATTTGTTTATTTATCTATCTGATTCTTTTGCTTCTTTCCTAAGCAATACTTCAGGTGTAGGATTTGGTTTTACATGTCAGCGCTCTTGCAGATTTTTTTCTCTTCCTCTCCCCTGACCTCTAGTTATATGTTTCTATCTACCTACTCGATGTTTCTACTTGTATGATAACAAGAATCTAAAATTTGTCATCCCAAAACTGAGCCCCAGTGTTCTTATATTAAGCCTCTTCAGGGTCCATAAATGACAACTCTTTTTCAACATTGTTCAACTCGGACACCTTGGTGTTGTCTTTGACTCCTGTTTTTTCTCGTGCTGTGCAGTAGGAAATGCTGAATGGGAAACAAATCCAACATCTGATCTCTTCTTGTTATCTATACTGCAATTCCATTTTCCAAGCCACCATTACTGCTCCTCTATGTTGTTGTAGCCACTTCTCAGTTGACGAGTCCCCCTGATGCCACGCTGCCTTGTGATTATTCCCAACACAATAAACAGGATGATCCTGGTAACATGTATCACTTAATGCTTTCCAGTGGTTCCCTTTTTTGCCGAGGGCAGAAGCTGGTGGCCTGTCAGGCTCTTCAAGATCCATACCCTGCATGGAGACATGACTTGCTGATGTACTGCTCTCCCTCTGGTCATTCTACTCAGCCAGGTTGGCCTCTTTCATGTCTTCTGAAGGTGCCAGGGCCTGTGGCTCCTCTCTCTGTCGTCATCTTCTCCCAGAGGAGCATGTGGCTGGTTTCCTCATCATCAAGTCTAGACTTAACCATCACTCTTAGCAAGGCCTTTTGTGATCACCGTGTTAAACACTGCACTTTCCCAACTATCTTCCACTCTAGTACTTTCTTTCCATTTTATTTTTATCCATAGCACACATTACATATTAGTACTACATAATTTCTTCTTCTTTTTTTCATTATTGAAAAGTCTTTCCCTCCCCCTTGGAAAGTAAGTTCTACAAAGGAAGAAATTTTATTTATTTTGTTCATTAATTTATTCTTAGTACCTAAAACATTTCCTGACATATCAGAAGTGCTTAATAAGTGGTACTTGGGTGAATGAGTGAGTGAATGCTGGGTTATGACAGTTTTATTTGAAGATATTTCTGTGCTTCTCAGTCAGGTTCAGAAGCTCATTTGACATTTACAACATTTTCAGAGCCATTGGATCTGGTATCCTGCTGCATTTCAGACAGGAGGGGCTGCACGCTGAGAAGTGTGGCTGTAAGTAGGGAACATCAGCATATCTGAATATCTACTGGAAGAATAAACTTGTGTCATTCTTATTTAAGATAATTACATTTAAAAACCCCTCTGCCCCCGATTTTAGAGCTTCCAGGATGGCATACTAAGATATTGGTCCCCTCAGCTCTGAAGGCTGGGGTAACTGGAATACCAAGGCAGCTGTCTTTGGAAGGAGTGGTCTTATCTGGGGTGTCTCAGAGGATGGCCAAGGCAGAATGTCTGGCACCATGAATTCCCCATGTGTGCTGTGGATAGGAAGGACTTCTGGTACTCATCTGGCCTAGCTTCTACACTGGGGTGTGCCTACCATCTCCACATCTCCTTCAGTAGCCTGCTGTAGAGCATTCTGCTGCTAGCCAGGCATAAGAAGTCTGGGTACTGCTAGGTACCTTAAGGATGTGGCCAAGCGTGCAAGTTAAGGAGGTGCCAATGGGGATGGGGAGACTGGATGGATTCCTGTGACCCCACCTTCAGAGAGGAATCAAACTCTTGTCAAATACTTTCAGTCCCTTCTCCGTAAACAGGTCCTTTAGTTAATACTCAAACTAGAACAAGTGTTTTGTTTTACTAATATATGTGTTCTACAAATCAGGGCTTCATCATTAATTTGAAATACTTGATATAAAAAGTTCAATTGCATTTAAAAATCTCTTCATGTTACTATAAGAAATTGCACCGTTACTTTTGTAAATGGAAGAGCTCTTAAATTCTTTAAGTATAATTTCAACTGTTGTAAATTTTTGAATGGTTGCATAAAAGGGCTTTAATTCTTCTTTTTTTAATAATCACCTAGTAGTAAGAACAAAGTTTCTCATTGATGATACCCATCAAGAATTTATAGAGATCATCATTAAAATGTCTGGAATAGAAGTTAAATAAAATCATTTCAACTCAAACCATGCATGTAACTTTTTATAACAAGTTTTTGATGGTTAAAATGGCTTCATTAAAAAGGTTTAAAGACTTTAATTGGAAATTTTTAGAGATTCTGTATTTAATAGCTTCCCTAATTCCTTTCATATTATTTTTTGTTTTAATTACTGTAAGGAAATGGTAATGACTTTTTAACCAGTTTCCATGTGAAGGTCTCTCAGTGTCTTCCAGTTTACTTCAGGGTGTTATACAAATGTCATTTTTTTTTGTTCTTTAAAAAATAGACATAAAATACACATAACATAAAATTTACCACCTTGGGCATTTTAATCATATAGTTTAGTATTGTTAAGTACATATATATTGATGGGCAACCAATATTCAGAATTCTTTTCATCCTGTGAAACTAAAAGTCTATACCCATTAAATTGCTGCTCATCATTCTTTCCTTTCAGCTTTGACATCCCTCTGGTCATAAGCAGCATGAGCAAATACTACTGAGGACAAGTTACAGAAGACAATTACCAAAATCATTCAAAAAAATTTGGGTTAAGAAATTAAACATACTAAAATATATTTGGTTAGAGTTTTTTCCTAAATAAAAGGAAGAGCTACAAAATGATGACTGAGAATAGTTTTTTTAAATTAAATTATTTATTCTAATTTGTTATACATGATGGAAGAATGCAATTTATTTCATATTACACATATTGAACACAATTTTTTCAAGTCACTGTACACAAAGTATTTTCACAACATTCATGTCTTCATACATGTTACATGTACTTGGTGTAATGACATCTAACTCATTCCACCATCATTCCTACCCTCTTGCCCCCTCCCTTCCCTTCACTCCCCTTTGCCCTATCTAAAGTTCCTCCATTCCTCCCATTCCTCCCTCTCCCCAGCATTGCCATTATGAGTCAGCATCCTGATATCAAAGAAAACATTCGGCCTTTGGATTTTTGGGATTGGCTTACTTCACTTAACATGATATTCTCCAACTCCATCCATTTACCTGAAAATACCATGATTTTATTCTCTTTTAATGCTGAGTAATGTTCCATTGTGTTTTCCTATCCATTCATCTACTGAAAGGCATTTGTGTGTGCTGGTTCTACAATTATCTATTGTGAATTGTGCTGCTATAAATTTTGATATGGCTGTGTCCCTGTAGTATGCTGTTTTTAAGTCCTTTGGATATAAATTGAGGAGTGAGATAGCTGGGTCAAATGGTGGTTCCATTCCCAGCTTTCCAAGGAATCTCCATACTGCTTTCCACATTGGCTGCACCAATTTGCAGTTCCACCAGCAATAAATGAGTGTGCCTTTTTCCCTGCATCCTCACTCACCCTTACTGTTTTTGTATTCTTAATAGCTGCCATTCTGACTGGAGTGAGATGAAATTTTAAAAGTGGTTTTGATTTGAATTTCTCTAATTGCTATAGATGTTGAACACTTTTTCATATATTTGTTGATTGATTGTATGTCTTCTTCTGAGAAGTGTCTGTTCAGTTCCTTGGCTCATTTATTGACTGGGTTTTTTTGGTATTAAGGTTTTTGAGTGCTTCATATATCCTAGAGATTAGTGCTCTGATGTACTTGTAGTAAAGATTTGCTCCCATTCTGTAGGCTCTTTATTCACCTCACTGATTATTTTTTGCTGAGAAGAAGCTTTTTAGTTTGAATCCATTCCATTTATTGATTCTTGGTTTTAATTCCTGTGCTATAAGAGTCTTATTGAGGAAGTTGTGGAATAATTTGACATGGAGATTTGGGCTAACTTTTTCTTCCATTAGGTGCAAGGTCTCTGGTTTAATTCTTATGCCCTTGATCTACTTTGAGTTGAGTTTTGTGCATGGTAAGAGATAGAGGTTTAATTTCATTTTTTGTTGCATGTGGATTTCCAGATTTCCCAGCACCATTTGTTGCATAGGCTCTGTCTTCTCCAATGTATGTTTTTGACACCTTTGTCTAATATAAAATAACTTTAGCTAATTAAGTGAGTTAGTCTCTATGTCCTTCCTCTATTCTGTACCACTGGTCTACGGGTCTATTTCGGCACCAATACCATGCTGTTTTTGTTACTATCGCTATGCAGTATAGTTTAAGATTTGAATAGTAATGTCACCAGCATCACTCTTCTTGCTAAGGATTGCTTTGGCTATTCTGGGTCTCTTATTTTTCCAGATGAATTTCATGATTGCTTTTTCTATTTCTGTGAGGAATGTCATTGGGTTTTTGATTGGGATCGCATTGAATCTGTATAGTGCTTTTGGTAGTATGGTCTTTTGACAATATTAATTCTGCCTATCCAAGAACAAGATAGATCTTTCCAGCTTCTAAGGTCTTTTTAAATTTCTTTCTTTAGTGAGCTGTAGTTTTACTGAGAACAGTTTATATGTTTCTTATATATAAAATTACAACCCATTGTATCAGGAGAATTAGATCTGTGTGATTCAGTCCCCAGGATGAACACAGAATCACCATTTATGTTTTGTCTCTATGAATGTTGACTACTATAGGTATTTCCTCAGTTATGACTGACTTATTTCACTTAGCATAATGTCTTCAAGATTCTTGTAGAAGCAGGTATCAGAAATTCCTCTCTTTTAAAGGATGGATAACATTCCATTATATGTATATACCACATTTTGTTTATCCATTCATCTGTTGATCGACTTTTGTTTTCTTTTTACTTTTTTAATTTTGTGAATAATTTTTTTATGAACATAGGTGTTCACTATCTTTTTGGGCCCCAGATTTCTTTGGGTTATATACCCAGAAGTGGAAATTGCTAGACTATAATTCTACTTTAAGTTTTTTTGAGAAACCACCATAGTATTTTTCATAATAGCTGTACCATTTTACACTCCTACCACTAGTAGTGCATAGAAGTTCCATTTTCTCTACATTCTTGTCAATGCTTGTTATTTTCTGTTTTTTTTATAGTATCTATCCTAAATGATATGAGGCATTTTGTGTGTTCTTTAGCACGAATAAGATAGATAGCATGCTATCCTATGCTGTCTGTTCCTTATTCTCTCATCTATGTGGACTTTCTGATGGTAACAAGGTGCAATACAATCCAACATAAACCATAAAAATTGCCAGGAGACTTGGCTTTACTATATTTGCATAGGTGATGCTGCCAGGCAGGACAAGCAAGTCTATTTTGACTCATTAAATCTTAGTATATTTATACTATGCCTGGCTAATGGAGACACCTAATGTCATGTAATGATCAATATTCATTGGCATAACCCTCATTTAAGAAATTTTAATCTATAATGCAAAACTTTTCTTATGTGATCTTGATACTTGTCCTCTGTTAATTTATTCCCACTGCTTCCTTTTTACTTATGACTTTGGGGATGTGAAAGATGAACGCTCATTTCTTTATTATCATGCATAATTCTTCATCTTATTGACCATGATATGTTCTTCGTGAGATCTGAATCAGGCATACCTAAGACTCCTGATAGGATGTAAAATAATTTTATATTTGAAACATACAAACAATTCTCAGATATTCATTGTTCTATAGCATACCTTTTATTTAGGAAAAAATCTCTAACCAAATAAATTTTAATATATTTAATTTCTTAACCCAATAAATTACCTTTACCATGATCAGTCAGTAAATTTCCTCTTGATTAGTGCTTTCCAGCAGATGAGGAGAGAGAAATGTTAGGAAGAGAGAAATCTGATTCTCAGAAATATTCAGTAGTTCAATTTAGCTACTCATTATTTTTTTTATCTACAGTTTTGTTGTGATTCTGGCAATTCTGATCAAAATAAAACACAAGAAAAAAATTAAATAGGTAAACAACTTGGTTGATGTGTAGTTGCTGAATGTTTTTTCAAATCCAAAGACAATGTCAATTTTTCCCTTTTGAGTCCCTTCTCTATTGTTCTACATTGACATTGTTCTTCTAGATCAGCCTGACATTGTTTTATAGGGTAGCCTTCCTCTAATTACAACTAAGTGCTTGACAAGATTAGAATACCTTCTTACTTCTCATTACTCATGTCTGAAAAGGAAAATTCACTCTGTGAAAGATGTAATTTTATTTTTCTTTTTAGGGAGCAAGTGAATATTCATTGAGATGAAAATATCATTTTATGTCATGCTACCCAGAGAGCATTTACAGATAAATTATTTTCTGGATAAATTTTATTCCCAAAGGAGTCTGTATCTTGCTTTTCACATTGTTACACCCTAATAACCACAGGTGTTCTCCAATGCACTGCTAAAGGATTGACTATAAGATCTAATTCCTTTTATTTAGAATCCTCTCCAGAGGCAGTTCTTTATAGAGAGGCCCTCTGTTATATGGTGTGGTGATTTGAGAGCAACTGACTGGTGATTGAGCAGAGACTGGACACAGCTTTATTTTTATTTTTGAGACAGGGTTTCACGAAGTTGCTTAGGGTCTTGCTACATTGCTGAAGCTGGTTTTGAACTTGTGATCCTTTTGCCTCAATCTGCTGAGCTGCAGGGATTACAGGCATGTGCCACTATGCCTGGCTCCTTTTAAAAAATATTCTTGTCTTTTTTTCTAAAACATTTATTTTATTGTGGTAAGAATATGAGAAAATATGAAATCTACCCTCTTAAAATTTTAAGTGTATAATAGAGTTTTATAATTTAAAAAATTTTGAGATAAAGATTTAATTTGCATAAAGTTATAAAAAATAATACAAAGAGATCCTTTCTATCCTTTCCCAGTTTCCCCTAATGATAACATCTTTTAAAAACTACTACAATATGATAACCAGGATATTTATAGTAATACACTTAGTATATAGAACTTTTCTGTTACCTCAAAGACACCTCAGGTTTCTCTCTCTCTCTCTCTCTCTCTCTCTCTCTCTGGCATTTAGCCCAGGGTGGTCTGCCACTGAACTATATCCACAGCCCTTTTTATTTTTTTTTTATTTTGAGACAGGTTCTTGATAAGTTGCCTAGGCTAACCTTGAACTTGAGATTCTCCTCCCTCAGCCTCCTGAGTAGTTGGGTCTGGTTTCTTTTTTTTTTATGGCCACATTCATTTCCCTCCTGCTCCCACGCCCTCTCCCCTAGGATCCACCCATCCTTTTTCCCTTCCTATAATTTTTCTGTTTCAAGAATATTCTATAAGGAGATTCAAGATGGCAGTTTAGAGGAAGGTCGCATTCCTAGTTGCTCTGTGGCTCAGGATTCAGGCAGCAGGAATATGCTTCTCAGTGATGTGGGTGAAAGAGGAGATCACTAAAATTCAATATGGGATGCTAAGAGTGTCTTAGAGACTCAGACATTTGGGTATACCAAACAAAGGAGAAAGAGTGCATTGGAGCCAAACCAGTTGTGGCTGTGTGGTGGTGGTAGGAGCATTGGTTCACCACAGAGGGGAGGGAGAACCTAGAGAGAAAAACTGTGGACAGATTTGGTGTGGAAAAACCAGCGATCAGAAAAGCAGCCTGAACGTAGCTGGTCTAGGCTTCACCACAAAGCAGTGTTTTGAAAAGGACCCTGTGCTTCCTAACTGGCAGTGGAGAGCCGAGGTGAGAGCCGCCTCGAAGCGCTCATCCTGCAGCTTCTGCTGCAGACAGAGCCAGAAGATCAGAGCAACATTGCCCAACTGTTCAGGCAAGTACCTACCATGGGGCCTATGGTGTACTTAGCAGAACAGGAATGAAACTGGCCCAGAGAAGATTGTACCTCGTGGATTCAAGTTGGAAAAGGGAAGGTGAGGTTGACTTGCCTTTCCCTGGAGTCTGGCAGCTCACATGACCAGCTGAAGTGGGCTGGGAATCTCAAGGGATAGGTGTTATTGGCAGGAGGCAGGCTAGGGTTCTTGTTCCCTGGAGAAGAATGAGCACTGCAAAGGCTGCCACTGCCAAGGTAAGCAAGCAAGCAAGCAGGAATTTTATTAAAAAGGAAAGTGAGAGAAAGATTCAGGACTCCACAGTGTACCTGGAGAGGCAAGAGTGCTGTTTAAGTCTTACGGTGTTCCTCCCTTTAAAGATACATAAGGAGAACCTGACAAGCTCCTCTTGATTGTTTTTTTTTGGGGGGGGGAGGGGCAGTGGTGGTACCAGGGATTGAACTCAAGGGCACTCAACCACTGAGCCACATCCCCAGCCCTATTTTGTATTTTATTTAGAGACAGGGTCTCACTGAGTTTCTTAGTGCCTCGCCAGTGCTGAGGCTGGCTTTGAACTCACAATCCACCTGTTTCAGCCTCCTGAGCTGCTGGGATAACAGGCATGTGGCAATGCACCCATCCATCTTGATTGGTTTTTTGATATTTTAATTGTCCTGCAGTGGGAGCGAGCTGGATTATGGACTTTGCAGTCGCTTTCTGCAAGATGGAGACTTATACCCTTTCTGAGAAACAGGAACTGTCTTATAATATATTGGGGCATATTAAAATGGCTGTCCTTGTGCTTGCCTTCTCGTCAACCTTACTGTCCTTTCTCTAATCTCCAATGCCTATGCTTTTCTATTTCACAGGTATGAATATACTCAGGGACTGGGAAGCCTGTGTTCGTGGGCAGCAGAGTGTGTGGAGAATTGGCTCCCCTGCCCCATGAGCATAATTTTGGGGAGCCTCCTGAGATCCAGACTCCTGACAGAGATCAGCAACTGCCAGGCCCTAGGGATGTGTTGATCTAATCTTTCCAGAGCAGATATCACCCAAGAAAGTCCCTAAGGTCTTGTTAGACTTCAACTTCAGTCACTGGAACTCCTCCCATAGAACTTTGCAGCAGTCCCACGCTGGGAATGCATTGATCTAGTCTGTGCAGATGAAACTCCCACTAACAGTATTTCCCACTCCGTCCTACTTTATATTGGTGAGAAGAGAAGCTGAGTCTTATCAACCAACTTCAGTCTTAGGTCACTCCAACTGGCAGCTGGGGGAGCAACACAAAAGAGCAAGGGGTAACAACTTCCAGCCCCCCCCTCTTTCTCTCAGCACACAGCCCAAGAAGAAATAGAAAAAGAGACAGTGGGGAGTTAGGCAGGTATGGTATAGATCAATCAGGGCCTTGGGCTTCGTTGGGTGGTGTCTGCTTTAGAGAGATGAGATAAACATACCCCTTGGGCCTAGCAGTTGCTGATCTCTGTCAGGAGTGAAGAGATCCGGAATCTTGCCTTGCTCCCTTCTGCCAATCTCTTCACAGCACAGAAAGGAGGCAGTGAAGGAAAAACAGAGTTGAGAGAACTTGACTACAAATTTATACCTAGATTTGAGGAACTGTGTAGAACAACATCAACAAGCTTTTCATTTCTCATAAGATCGGATAGTATGAGGCTTAGCTCTTAAGTGATTCTAGTAAATAGGGTTTTCATGGCATCTCTCCAAGTGGTGCCCATACTGGGATTGGCAGAGGTCACACATTTACTTCAAGTATCAACATTTGGAGAAGAGGCTCACAAAGCAGTCCCTTGCTTAAAAGAAGTGATAACTATCCCAGCAGATGGGTAGACACACAATGAATATGAAAAAGCAAGGGAACAAACCACCCCAAACAGCCCATAATGCTTTACAACTGACTCCCTAGATACCACAGTGGCAGGAATGTCAGAGAAAGAATTCAGAGAGTTCACAGTGAAAATATTCTAAGAGCTAAAAAAGATGTAAGGAGTGAAATCAGAAAATACAGGAAGTGAAAGATCATTTCAATAAAGAGAGATTCTGAAAAAGAACCAGTGGAAATCCTGGCAATGAAAGACTCAATAAATCGAATTGAAACTTCAATGGGAAGCATTGCCATTAGATTAGACCACTTTGAAGAGAGATTTCCAGGCCTCAAAGACAAAGTATATAATTTGAAAATAAAGTCAGCCCTAAAGAAAAGATGTTAAGAGACAATGCACCAGAATATTTAAATCTGGGACAACATGAAGGGGCCAAATTTAAGAATCATTGAGGTATACAAAAGCTCTGAAATACAAGCCAAAGGAATGCACAATCTTTCCAATGAAATAATATCAGAAACATTTTCAAATCTTAAGAATGAGATGGAAATTCAAGTACAAGAGGCACATAGGTCTCCAATTACATAAAATATCAATAGATCCACTTAAAGACCCACACTATAATGAAAATGCCTAACATACAGAAGAAGGATAGGATTTTAAAAGCTGCAAGATAAAAGTGGTTGGTCACATTTCGGGGTAAATCAAATCCAGATTTTAACTGATTTCTCAACCCAGGCCCTAAAAACCAGAATGACCTGGAAAAATACAGACCAAGCTCTGAAAGAAAATGGATGCCAACCCAGAATGCTATCCCCAACAAAATTAAACTTCAGAGTTGAAGATGAAATCAAAACCTTTCATAATAAACAGAAGCTAAAAGAGTACATAACCAGAAAGTCTGCACTATAAAACACACTCAATGAAATGTTTCATAAAGAAGAAATGAAAAATGAAAGTCATCAGAGGGAGGAATGAACTAGACAAATAGTCAATTAAAGCAGAATCAAGTCTGATTTAAACATTAGAAATAAATCAAAATGGCAGGGAATAAAAATCATCTTTATAACAACATTGAATATAAATGGTTGAAACTCTTCAGTTGAATGATATAGGTTAGCAATTGGATTAAAACACCAGACCAATGTTATGCTGTCTGCAAGAGACTCATCTCACAGGTAGAGACATCCACAGACTGAGGTGAAAGGCTGGGAAAAGAATACATGTAAATAGTACTCATAGACAAGCAGGGTGGCTATTCTCAGATAAAGTAGACTTTAAGCCAAAATTAATCAGAAGACACAAAAATTTTGCTTCATACTGATTAAGGGACTCGAACAACAAAATATAATGATCATAAATATTATGCTTCAAACAATGTTGCATCTATAGACATAAACTCTTCTTTTTTAAAATATTTTTTAGTTCTTGATGGACTTTATTTTTTTTTAATGTGGTGCTGAGGATTGAACCCAATGCCTCATACATGCTAGGTGAGTGCTCTACCACTGAGCCACAACCCCAGCCCACATAAACTCTTCTTAATATTAAGAATCAAATAGGCCACAATGCAGTAATACTGGGTGACTTTAACACACCTCTCTCACCACTAGCTAGATCATCCTGACATTAACTAAATAGAAATTCTATAGACCTAAAAAATACAATTAATATGGATCTAACAGACATGTATGGAATATTTCATCCATGAATGACTAAATTACCTTCTTAGCAGCACCTGAAATATTTTCTAAAATAGACCATATTTTAGGTTGCAAAGTAAATCTTAGCAAATAGAATGCAAGAGGTTATCTCTTTTTTTATATCAGATCATAATGAAATTAAATTAGAATTCAATAATAAGGTAAAAACAAACTAACACCTAGAGATTAAATAATATACTTTTGAATGATGAATGGATAGCAGAAGAAATCAGGGGTGAAGTAAAAATAATTCTTAGAAGTAAATGAGAATAGGGATAAAACATCAAAATCTCTGGGACAGTAGGAGGGCAGTTCTAAGAGGAGTTTATAGCATTGAATTCATATATCCAAAGAATAGAAAGATATCAAATAAATAAGCTAGCATTATATCTCAAGACTCTTGAAAAAGAAAAGCCAACACCAAAATTAGTAGAAGACAAAAGATAGTTAAAATCAGAGCCAAAATAATTGAAATTGAGAATGACAAAATAGAAAAGATTAACAAAGAGTTTTTTTTTGGAAAGGATAAGCAAGTTAGATAAACCCTTAGCCAAATTAATCAAAAGAAAAAAAAATAAAACAATTAAATTAACAAAATCAGAGATGAAAAAGGAAGTATCAACACAGACACTACTGAAACCTAGAGGAACAACAGAAACTCTTTTGAAAACGTATACTACAATAACTTAGAAAAATCTTGAAAATGTTGACAGATTGCTAGAGACCTATGACCTACCCAAATTGATCCAGGAGAACATAGGAAACATAAACAGATTAATTTCTCATAATGAAATTGAAGCCGTTGCCAAAAGCTTTCCAACAAAGTAAAGCCCAGGACTAGATAGATTCTCAGTTAAGTTTTACCAGATTTTCAAAGAAGATTTAACACCAATCCTCCTCAGATTATTCTATGAAGTAGAAAAGTAGAAAATATTGCCAAACTCATTCCATGAAGCCAGATCACTCTGGTACCAAAATCAGTAAAATAATATCAAGGAGAGAAAATTTCAGACCCATATCTTTGCTGAACATAGGTGCAAAAATTCTTAATAAAATATTGGCAAACTACATACAAAAACACATTAAAAAGATAGTGCACTGTGATCTAATGGGTTTCATCCCAGGGATGCAAGTTTGGAAATCAATCAATGTAAATCACCACATAATAGAGTTAAGGTAAAGAGTCACACAATTCAATGGATGTAGGAAAAGCAATTGACAAAGTACAGCACCAATTCATGTTTAAAATAGTAGAAAAACCAGGAATAGAAGGAACATGCCTCAGTATTGTAAAGCCTATATATGACAAAACAAAGGCAAGAATTATACTGAATGGAGAAAGACTGAAAACATTTCCTGTAAAAACTGGAATAAGACAAAAATACTCAGTTTCACAATTGCCTCTTAACATAGCCCTTGGAACTAGTTAGAGAACTATCAGGGAAGTGAAGGAAATTAAAGGGATACAAATAAGAAAAGTAAAGCTCAAATTATCTTTGCTGACGACATGATCCTATATTTAAAAGACCCCCCTCCAAAAAATAAAACTTCATTAGAAGATGTCTAGAGCTCACAAATGAACTCAGCAAAATAGCCGGGTACAAGATCAACACTGAGAAATCAAGTGTGTTTCTATACTCCAATAATGAATCTGCTGAAAAAGAAATTAGAAAATTATCCCATTTACAATAGCCTTACAAAGCAAAGCAAAAAAAAAAAAAAAAAAAAAAAAAAGAACAAAAACCTAGGGAATGAATCTAATAAAAGAAATGAAAGGACCCCTATGATGAAAACTATAGAACACTAAAGAAAGAAATTGAAGAATCCCTTGGAAGATGAAAGGGTCACCCATGTTCTTGATTAGGCAGAATTAATATTGTCAAAATGGCCATACTACCAAAAGTGCTATACAGATTCAATGCAGTTCTCACCAAAATACCAATGTCGTTCTTCATAGAATGAGAAAAAAGAGTTTTGAATTTCATTTGGAAAAATAAGAGGACCAGAATAGCCAAAGCAATCCTTAGTGCAAAGAGTGAAGCTGGAGGCATGACAATACCAGATCTCAAAATATACTAGAACTATAGTCACAAAATCAGCATAGCACTGGCATCTAAACAAGTACGAAGATCAATGGATAGAATAGAAGACGGATATAAAACTATATACATACAGTTATCTGATACCAGAGAAAGGTTTCAAAAGCATACATTGGAAAAAAGAGCCCTTTAAACAAGTAGTCCCGGGAAAACTGGTTATCCATATGTAGAAAAATGAAATTATACCCTTGTCTCTCATCCTGCGCACACACACACACACACACACACACACACACATACACACAAAAGAATGTATCAAAGACCTAGGAATTACACCAGAGACTATGTGATTCCTAGAAGAAAATGTAGGGTCAATTACATCCAGGATATAGGCACAGACAATAATTTTCCCAGTAAGACCCCTAAAGCTCAGGAAATAATGCCAAGAGTTAATAAATGGAATGGCATCAAATTGAAAATCTTCTGCATAGCAAAGGAACAATTTGAAAAGAGAACTTACAAAATGGGAGAAAAATCTTTGCTAGCTACTTTTCTGACAGAGGATTAATATTTAAAATATGTAAAGAATTCAAAAAACTTTACACCAAAAAAATCAGCACAATAAATTGACAAATGAATTAAACACATTTCTCAAAGGAAACACAAATGGCCAACAAATATATGAAAAAGTGTTCAACATCATTAGCAATTAGGGAAATGCAAATCAAAACTGCCCTGAGATTTCATTTCATACCAGTCAGAATGGCAGTCATCAAGAATATAAATAATATATGTCGGAGAAGATGTGGAAAAAAATACTTTTGCACTGTTGGTGAATTTGTAAATTAGTACTGATTATGGAAATCAGTATGGAGGTTCCTCAAAAGACTAGACTTGGAACCACCATATGACCTAGCTATACCACTCCTTGGTATTTATCCTAAAGAATTAGATTCATCATACTATCATGATATATGAATATCCAGCCTAGATGTCCATCAATGGTTGAATGGATTAAAAATGTGTGTGTGTGTACACACACACACACACACACACACAATGTATTTATCACACACACAATGTATTTTTTCAGCCATAAAGAAAAATGAAATTATGTCATTTGCAGGAAAATGGATAGAATTAGAGACCATTATGTTAAGTGAAAAAAGTCAAATTCAGAAGGTCAAGGATCATATATTTTCTCTAATATGTGGAGCTAGAGAGGAAAATAAGGCAGGGAGTAGGAGTCTCATGAAAGTCAAAGGGAGATTAGTGGAGGAAAGAGATGGGGTTGAGGAGTGGGGAAGTACTGGGGAGTGATATGGGCCAAATTATATTGTAATATTGTGCGCATGTACCAATAGGTAACAATCCCATCATTATGTACAAATATAATGCACCAATAAAAATGTTGAAATAAAAGAATATTATACAAAAGGGAACATTTTAATATCCTTTGGGGTTCATCTTTTTAAAACTCAGCAAAATTCTCTGGAGATTCATCTAAGTTGTTGCATGAAGTAATGCTTTTTATTTTTTATTTTTGGTGGTGCTGGGAATTGAACCCAAGACCTTGTGCATGGGAGGCAAGCATTCTACCAACTGAGCTATATCCCCAACTAAAATAATGATCTTTAAAAAATTGCTGAGAAATATTTCATCATATGAATATAACACAAAGTTTAAATCATGTATCATTTGAAGGGCATTCTGGATTGTACATCTACTGTGTATACAACTGCAACATGTGAAGTTCTGTGTGAACCTAAGTCTTGATTTTTTTAGGATGGGTGCCTAGGAGTGCAGTTGCTGGGTAGTAAGGTAAATTTAGCAACTACCAAGCTTTTGTAGAATAATTATACCACTTTACATTTTCACTAGCAATGTAAAAATGGTCCAGTTTCTTTACATTCTCACTCGCCTAAGGTGTGGTCCCTATTTTTTATTTTATACATTTTGATAGTCATGTAGTGAATTCTCATTGTGGTTTTAGTTTGCATTGTGTCAAGTTGAATTTTTTTAAATTGTGTTTGTCAGCCATAGAGTCTCTGGTGAAGTAGCTCTTCCAGTCTTTTTTCCATTTTCTAATTGGGTTGTTTTGAAAGTCCTTTATATTCTAAAGTAGTCTTTTGCTGGTTATATAGTTTGTACACCTTTTCTCCCACATGGTACTTTTCCCTTTCATTCTCTTCCCCACGTCTTTTACAGAACAGATGTTTTTAATTTTGATGAAGTCTCATTTTTCAACTTTTTTATGAACTGTACATTTGGTGTTAAGTTTAAGAATTCTTTGCCTTGCCCTGGATTGTAAGCATCTTACATTTTTTTCTTACTAAGAGTTTTATAGTTATACTTTTTACAGTTAAGTCTGTGATGCATTTGAGTCAATATTTTTTAGAAGGGGTGAGAGGCTCAGATTTTATATATTTTTTGTCTAAGAATATCCAGTTGCTTCAGTACCCCTGGTTGGAACGGCTATCTTTTCTTCATTAATTGCTTTCAAACCCTTATCAACAATCAGTTGAATATATTTGTGAGGATCTGTTTCTGAGTTTTCTATTGTGTGCTATTGACTTATATGTCTGTTCTTCTGACAATACTACATAGTCTTTGATTACTGTAACTAGGTAATAATTCTTGTAAGCCAGCAAATAAATTTATTCCACTTTATTCTCCTTTATTGAAATTGTTTTAGCAATTCTAGTTCCTTTGCCTTTCCATATAAATTTTATTATAATATTGTTTATATTTGCCAAATACCTTGCTAGGATTTTGATAAGAGTTTTCTTAGATGTATATAACAACTAATAAATAGACATCTTTACCCTGTTAGACCTTGTAATCCAGAAACATGTCTATTTATCTAGATATTCTTTGAGCAGTTTAGTAACATTGAGTAGTTTTCTATATTCAAGTCTTACACATGTTTAACGCTTATTTTTTATTGACTTTGAACAATGTTGTTTTAAATTTCATTGTCCATATGTTTATTGCTACTGTATAGACATGTAAGTTTTTAAATTTATTTGTTCTAATCAGTTATACATGACAGCAGAATGCTCTTTGATTCATTGTACACAAATGGGGCACAATTTTTCACTTCTCTGGTCATGTAATTTTTTTTAAAAAAATGTTTATCTTGTATCCTGCGATCTTCATGAACTCACTTATTAGTTTCAGGATTTTTTTTTTAAAATTTTTTAGTAGAGTTCTTTTGTAAATAGGGACATAGGGACAGTTTTAT
Organism: Callospermophilus lateralis; assembly: GCF_048772815.1. Lineage (NCBI taxonomy): Eukaryota > Metazoa > Chordata > Mammalia > Rodentia > Sciuridae > Callospermophilus > Callospermophilus lateralis. The sequence goes on along the minus strand of NC_135318.1, from coordinate 42,539,981 downwards.
TTCTTTCTTTCCAATATGTATGCCTTTTACTTCTTTTTCTTGATTTAATACAATGGCAAGAACTTCCAATATTATGGTGAATAAGAGAACTCAGAGTAGGCTAGCGTTCATTGCTCCTGATCTTGGGAAAGCATTCAAGTTGCATCAGTAGGTAAAATGTTTATTGTAAATGTTCTCTCTTTTTCTGGGTCAGTGGAGTTCTCTTCTACTATTTCTTAGTTTTTGTTATAAATGAGTGCTGAATTTTTTGAATGCTGTTTCTTCATCAATTGATATAATCATTGTGATCTTTCTTCTTTAGTTTTATTTATATGGATTGGTTTTCAAATATTGAATCACCCCTGTATTCCTAGTATGAGATTTACTTGGCCATAATGTATCTTTCTCTTCATATTTTGCTCTATTGTATTTGTTAATATTATGTTAAAGGTGTATTCATCTATATCCATGAGAGATACTGGTTTGTAGTTTTCTTTATTTTTTTTTTTTTACAGTTCTTGTCTGGTATTGCTGTCAGGGTAATATGAACTTCCTAAGATGAATAGAGAATTGTTACCTTTCCTTGTAGTTTCTGGAAGGGATTGTGGAGAATTGGTATTAAATATTCTTTAAACATTGGATAAAATTTCCTGATGAAAATATCTGAGCCTGGATATTTCTTTTTTATGAATATTTGAAGTATGAATTAAATTTCCTCAATAGTTATATTCAAATGTCCTACATCATATTGAGTATGTTGGGATAGTTGGTACTTTTAAAAGACTTGGTCCATTTCATCTAAGTTGCCAAATTTATGTGTGTAAAATTGTTTGTAATTTTTCCCTTAGCCAACTTTTTTGAAGTCTTCAGACTCTCTAGTGATACCCTTATTTCATTTCTAATATTGATAATTTGTGTCTCGTCTCTTTTTTCTTTTTTAGTCTTGAAATTCGTTTGTCAATTCTATCTTTTAAAGGAATTAGCTCTTTGGCTTCTTTATTTTCTAATTTCTCATTTAATTGATTTTTGTTCTTTATACCCTTCTTACTGCTCACCTAAGGTCTTATTTTGCTTTTCATTTTCTAGGCCTTTGAGCTGGGAATTTCCTTTGCTGATTTGAGGCATTTACATTTCTTAATGTACATACTTAGTTTATAAATTTGGCTGTTAGCACTACTTTAATGGTGACCTACAAAATTCTGTTAGTTACATTTTCATTTTCACTCAGTTCAATGTATTTTTCAGTTCCCTTGAGACTTCCATTTTACTCTTAGATAACTTATAAATGTGCTGTTTTACCAAATATTTTAAAAATTTCCTTTTATCTTTACATTATTTCTTTCTAATTGAGTTTTATTGTGATTAGCACAATTTGTGTGCTTTCAATTCTTTTATATTTTTTGAAGTTTGTTTTATGGCTCAGTTTATGGTCTATCTTGGATCATGCTCATTAGAAAGTAATGTATGTCCTCCTTTTGCCGGGGGGGAGGGGTGTAAGTACTCTCTAAATATTGATTAAATACTATTGGTTGATGGTGTAATTAAGGTCTTCTGTATTCTGGCTAATCATCTGTCTACTTCTTCTGTCAGTTGTTGAGAGGTGATGACATCTTCAACTAAAGTGGTGAATTTTTCTATTTCTCCATTTAGTTATGTCAAATTTTTTTCCACATATTTTGTGGCTTTTATGTTTGCATACTTGAATTTAATATTTATATGCCTTCTTGTTGAATTGATATATTTATCATTATAGAACGTCCTACTTTCTCTTTGGTAATTTTCTTTTTTTTGAATTTTACTTTATCTGATGTTAATTTTTTCACTTGTTGTTAATGAAGTCCTTCCTGCCCAGATTACTTCTTTGGCCCACCTGTGTCCCACCCCTCCGGCCTTCCCACCTACATTCCATCCCTGAAAGAAACTATAAAAAGGGGAAACAACCGCACTTCCACTGATTCCACCTTTTGGGTCCCTTTCTTCCTCCGGGAGAAGTCTTTTCTGCTGTCCTTTAATAAACTTCTAATTTCTACTTTGAAAAAAAAATTTTTTTTCACTTGTATTTTCCTTTAATTCATGCACAGAATGGTCCATCTTTTCCCATTTTTTCAATTTTAACCTGTCTATATAATTATATTTGAAGTAAATTTCTGTAGAAGTTTATAACATATAGTTGGGTTGTGTATTTTAATTAACTGAATCAATCAAGCTCTGCTTATTAATTGGTATATCTAAACTTTTTATATTTAATATAATTTATTAAAATGTTAGAATTTAAGTCTTCTATTTTAATTTTTGTTTTCTGTTCTTTTTATTTTGATTTGTCTCTTTTACTTGCCTTCATGTTATTTTGTGAACAGGTTTTAGAATTTTTAAAGAGTGAAAGAGAGGGGGAGAGAGAATTTTTTTTAATATTTATTTTTCAGTTTTTGGTGGACACAACATCTTTATTTTATGTGGTGCTGAGGATTGAACCCAGCGCCCCACACATGCCAGGTAAGAGCGTTACCGCTTGAGCCACATCCCCAGCCCCCAGGTTTTAGAATTTTATTTTGCTTTATCTATAGAGTTTTTACATTATTCACCTTATTACATATTTCTTTTAGTATTTGTTCTAGGCTTAACATTAAATATATATACATACTTATCAAAATCTTGCTGGTGCTATCATTTTACCGTACAGTACAAAAATTTTAATTCCCTTTATATTATTTACCTATTTTTGCTTATAATATATAATTACTCTAAGTATTTCTTTATAGAGAGTTAGAACCATATTAGAGAGTGTTATAATTTTTGTTTCTACCACCAAACATGGTTCATAAATCAAGGAGAAAAGAAAAGTCTATTGTATTCATTTATATTTTTGTTTACCATTGTTAATTTCCTATTGTTATTTTAATAAATTTCTGCAAACTTACTGGAATAAAAACACAAATTTATTATAGCTCTTAAGGTCAGAAATCTGATATAAATTTCACTGGGCTGAAAACTGAGCTATTGACAGGACTGTATTTTTTCTGAAGGCTCTTGGGGTGAGTCTGATTCATTGTCTTTACTAGCTTTCTGAGGCCATTTGCTTGGCTTATGGCCCATTTCTTCATCTTCAAAGCCAGTAGCACAGTGCCTTTACATTTCTTTCTCTGTTCCCAACTTTGCTTCTATTGTCACATCACTTTATATGACTTTGACTTATTGCTTTCTTCTTATAAATCTTATGATTACAGTAGGCATACCTGGATAATCCAGGATAATCTTCCCATCTCAAAATTTACAATCTAATCATATTTGCATTGTCTTTGATGTCATGTACGGTCATATTTATTGATTTGGAGGAGTACTATGGCGATATCTTTGGGGAGATCATTATTCCTTTGAACATTCTATGACCCCTATGATGGTTCATATTCATCCCATATCCAAAGTACATTCATCTCATTCTAACATTCCTCAAAGTCTCAACCATCATTCATTCAAAGTTCAAATTGTCATCTAACTTCCTCCAGCTCAAAAGCTCCAAATCTCATAATCCAAATCATCTTAATTAGGTACCCATGAGACTCAAAGTGTGATTCATTCTGGTACAAGATACCTCTCTCTATATACCTGTGAAATTAGAAAACAAGTTATCTCCTCTCAAAACACAATGATGACATATGTATATGAAACCAAATTTTTCTATTCAAAATGGGAAAAAATGAATGAAAAAGAATGTATCATCAGCCTTAAGCAATCTTGAAATCTAGCAGGGCAAACTATTAGGTTTTGAGTCCTGGCAGCAATCTTCTGTGGCTCTTCGCTCCACTCTGTGGGCCATTATTTTTTCTATGCACTGATGTTCAAGAGAACTCTTTTAGTTATCCTTTTTTTTTTTAATTTTATTTTTTATAGTTGTAGATGCCTTTATTTCCTTCCTTCCTACCTCCCTCCCTCTCTCCTTCCTTCCTTCCTTCCTTCCTTCCTTCCTTCCTTCCTTCCTTCCTTCCTTCCTTCCTTCCTTCCTAAGGATCGAACCCAGTGCCTCTCACATGCTAGGCAAGTGCTCTGCCACTGAGCTGCAGCCCCAGCCCTCTTTTAGTTATTCTTTAGGGTAGGTATGCTGGCAAAAAAAACATTCTCAATTTTCCTTCTTCTGAGAATTTCTTTATTTGCCCTTTACTTGTAAAGGAAACTTGGCTGCAAATTTTCCAGCAAAAAAGATGCACTTGATGGACTGAGGTTGTAGCTTAGGGGTAGAGTGCTTGCCTAGCCTGTGTGAGCACTGGGTTTAAACCTCAGCACTACATTAAAAAAATAAATAAAATAAAGGTATTGTGTCCATCTACCAAAAAAAAAGAAAAAGAAAAAAAAAAAAAAAAGAAAAAGAAAAAGAAAAGAAAAAAGATGCACTTGAAAATGTGCCATTTCCTTCTGGCCTCTGTAGTCTCTGATGAGAGGTTCACTGTTATTCTAATTGCTTTTCAATTTTCAGTAAGATTACATTTCTTATTCCTTTTGAGATTTTTTTTTCCTTTGTCTTCAGTTTTCAGAACCTTCGATATGATGTGGATTTCTTTGACTTTATACCGTTTGGAGTTCAATCCTTTGAATCAACCTTCTAGAATCTCTATGTGTAGGCTTTTTTTTTTTTTGCCAAATTTGAGAAGTTTTTGGCCATAATTTCTTTAGGAACCTTTTTCATTCCTGCCTTCTGTCTTTCTGGAACTCTGATATCATGAATGCTCATCATTTTAGTATGTAGTCTCACAGGTGCCTGCAGTTTTATTCATGGTTTTTAGTACTTTGTTGTTCAGAATGTGTGATTTTTACTAACCTTTCTTCCAGGGCATTCATTCTTTCCTCTGTCCTCACCATTCTGCTATTAAACCTGTTCACGGAGCACTTTTGTTTTTTTTTTTGTATTATAGTTTTCAGTTCAAAAATTTCCAAAAAGAATGTTTATAATTGTAATTAGCATTTTTATGATGGCTGCTTTAAAATCTTTTCCGGAAAATTCTTTTGCCTTGCTTTTGGTATCCATTGATTATTTCTTTTTATTCAGTTTGAGTTATTTCTAGTTGTTGGCATGATGAGTAATTTTCATCTTAAACCTGTACATTTTGGTTGGAAACTCTGGATTGTATTTAAAAATGTTTTAGCTGTTATCTGTTGACATTGGGCAGTGTTGCATTATTTCTAGGTGAGGTGAGGTACATGTGAGGGTTCTCCATTTGGCCCTATTCGTACCCACCTGAGGGGGTTCCTTGCTTCTTCTGGGGGGGGTGTAGAATTCTGGTCCTGTATGCTTGCCACTGACACTGTAGCAGTTTCTTACTGCCTGGAGAGAACAAAAGTCTTGACTTTCTCCTCAATTTTCCTTGACCCCACTCTGAGAGGCAGAGCTTTGGATGATGGTTGAAGTATTTACAGGCCTGCAAGGGTTGAAGTCTAAGTCACTGCTTGTCTTTTTCTTCCATTATCTCCGTGGATATGTTTGGAGTACCTCACCATAACATCTCGAGGGCTGAAGTGTCAGCTCTCCACTTGGACTTTTCTATAGGGGTGGGAATAGGGTCACAGGTTAATTTTTTTTTTCTATTTGGCCATGATGATCATTGTCTAAAAGATTTTTATTTTGCTAGACTATCCTTCCCTGGTTCTTTGGCCAGAGAGAGCAGGATTTTGCTGTGGGTTTTGTTGTCATTGATTTTGTTTTTGTTTTTAGTCTGTGCCTATTGGTATTTCTGGGTTGTCAGCTTCAAGTTTGAGAAATATAAAGAAAAAACAAACAAAAACTCAGGAAACTTACTACTGGATTCTTCAGATCCCAAGGTCCCACCTAGTCTGCCTTCCTTGATGTGTATGTAATACCTGGACTTCAAGTGTATGTGGCAGGAGGAATACGGACGAGTATGCCTACTGCATCTTCCCAGAAGCCTAAGCCTTCTAAGTAATTCTGGAGGAGTACCGTCTAGTTTCTCAGGTTGTGCTGTCCAGTTGATGTCCTATTACTCTGTTTAGTATTTCCTAGGTTGAGTCATTTATGTAAATATTATATGGAACTAGTGTTATATGATATGATATCTTTAAAAGACTCTGAATAAGCCAGGGTAAATAGTGCCTATTAAATTTGTATAGTCTTCTCATAAGGTAAGTGGTTCCTTTGCCTGAGTCCTAATAATATGTCACATGGATTGGTCCCATTTCAACTTTTGGATTCTCAAATCTTACAGGGACAATTCGGTGATAATCATGACATATTCTCCATCATTAATGGCTGAATATTGATTAGGCCTTTTAGAGAATCATCTTATACATTTTGATGTTAGAAAATATTGAGGTGATCTGTAGTTTCGTAGTATTCCACCAAAAGCTTTATCTTATTTTCAACAATAAGTAAACCTTATTTATGTTCTTAGCTTTTACAAGAATTTTTGAATTGAGATTATTCTATTCTTTAAAGATCAATTATTTTTGTAATTTTTGAAATGAAGTACTAGTATAAAAGTAGGATTATTAAATAAAAACCCCTGGAGATTTATTTTTGTTTACTAACTATTTACAGAGCCTGCTTGTGGCTCGGAGAGGGATTTGTAAGTCCCAACCATTTGGCCATGACAGTTTTGAATAACCTCAACTTTATAAGCGCATGAGAGAAATCATGAAATACTTTTAAAAAGTGCTTTTCCATATCTTTCTAAGAAAAATAAAAAGTAGTACACTTTTATTCTGACTCCAAAGCCAAGTTGGAGAATTTAGTTCTACAAATTCAAAATCTTTACAAGCCTGTTTTTTTGTAATTGCCTTCTTCGGTGTATTGCTCTCTGTGTGTGTTGGGATTTGGAGAAGGTTTCATCTCAAATTTGGGAGATTTGGAAGCTGAATTCAATTTAGTTCTTCATGACCTTCAAATACACCTATTGCCCCAGCAATCCTTTTGTGTTCCAGTTCTGTAGAAGGCTCTGGATCATTTATGAGCCTTTTCATTTGCTTTACTTGGAAGCTTAGAGGCTCAGCATTTCATCATTTCTCTAGATTTTACCACCTTCTCAATTTCCTCAGCTGGGCCTGAAAGTCCCATAGTAGATCTCCTGCAACCTGATAGTACAAAAGTTATTTAATTATCACTATTTTATCTCTCTCATCTGGCAAGATTGAACTCTAATTTGTTGTTTTCCCCCAAAATGTTAGCATCTTCAATGCTGACCAATAAGTTTCCAGATAGATAACCATGAGAATTATTTTTATTGTTCTTGCATTCAATCCCTGTCATTATATCTATTATATTTCCACCTATTGTTCCTGAGTCATAGTACATCCCACTTCTAGGTCTTCTCATTCTAGTTTCAGCTCTGCTACCCTATTTTTCTGTAGCCACCACCCAGACATGTTGTATGTGCATACATCTCCCTGAAGATACCCTTCTGTGGCCTCAGCTCCTGATTGCCTCCAGCCCTGGACGCCATGTTTGTGTGCTACATTCTCCTGCTAACACTCTCGATTTTCCTCTGAAACAAAGCAGGCTTTAAAGAGACTGGAAGATGAGTGAGTTTTCTATGCTTTTTGAGCATTCCTTATTTTCACTGCCCAGGTATCATTTTGCTTCCATAGGTGTTTCATCTGACACGGAATTTTAAATTTTATTGAAAATGGAGAAAAACTTACAAAGAATCTTAACCTAAGGATAGCCAACTCCTATCCATGAATGTGCCCTAAACCAAGCTTTCCCTTTTAAATAAATTTTTAGTGACCTCACCATGGCACATTTTTATAGTACAGAAGCTCAGACATCTTGTGTTGTCCTGTGCTTATGTTCATCTCATAAATTGTTAGTTCACATTTTGAGTTTAGAATTTGAGATTTTAATTCTCATTGCTAATAGTCACAGTGCCATTTACTGGGGAGACTATAGAGCATGAGCCAAGCAAGCTCCAGTCCTAGAGTTGGACTTCCTGGGTCTAAGCTGGCTTCTGTCCTTTACTAACAGTGTGGACTTAGGCAAGTAAATTAATCTTCCTAAGATAATTTTATTTTTACAAACTGGAACACCTGGACTTATTAAAAGGCCAGGCCCCACTGATCTATCAACATGATTATGAAATTTATGTCCTAGAGCTTATTGAAAATTAAATAAAACAATGTATGGGAAGGAAAATCCTCAGTATAGTTCCTGCCATATTGTAGCTTCCCAATAAATTTTATGATTTTAAAATTATATGTTCGTTCAAAATTCATATTTAGCATTCTAGCTGAGCTTAATACTATCAGTCAATCAGAACCATTAGGCTTGTTTGGTTTTACATTATCAAATAACTAAAAAGATCTATGATGAACTGTCAACCACTCACCTAAAAGACAGATCTCTCTAAACAATGAGGCTCATGGTTCAAGGTTACAAGTTGCCTATCGTGGTTCATTTCTAAAAGAAGAAAAGATGTGGTTTTTATATCACCAGGGCAAGTAATAGAAAAGTAAATTCTTGGGCCCAACTCCTGATCTACTGAATCAGAAGCTCTGGGTTGAGGCCCAGCACCTGTAATTTAGGAAGTCCTGCAGGAGATTTTGGTGCACATTCAAGTGTGAGAATCACTGTTGGATTAACCACTGCGATTCCTGTCTCATGGCTCTTGTTCCTGTGTTCACTGTTCTTCCTGCTCTCATGCTCACTAGATGCCTGTTGCTGCTAGGAACCTAAGAGACTCAACATTGATCTAAAGGTTTGTGTTAAATCTAGGGGAAAAACATTTTTTTAAGGTCCTCCTTATAGGAAGAGAGATCTAAAGGGAGAAAAAGTCACCAGCTGAACCAAGCATTCACATCTGCTGGGAATAGTCACTAGAATTGTCTTGATTATGTCATTTGATTATTTGCTTTTCTGTTCAATAGCAACACGGCCTTGGGACCTTTATTTTCCTTTCTTGGAAATAATCCTATAGAAAGCAGGATTTGTTAGTGTCTATGACTGCCTTGTGGATTCTTATTTTAAGGAGCCTCTTAATTTAATCTTCATATAATCCTTTTTCTCTGTTAGTGTTCCAATGCTTATTTCAACACATGAATAAATTTAGAGTGACTGCTTAAAAGCATTTTGGCTTCTTAAAAGCATTTTGGGTACAGCCTGGGCAGTTGTAAATATAATTTCACTTATTCTGAGCAGATAATTTCTGGATAAACAGTAATTCAGTTGCTAAAAGCTATCTTCATCATGTTTTCACATTTTTCTAAGCATGCAAAGTGAAGCATAAACATTATATAGAATTGAGAAAGAAAATATTGAATATTATGTAAATCTAGTATATGAATTCTCAAGAAATAGCATGTTCTTTCTATTTACTTATATGAAAATACTAATATATTTGAATAGCCAGCGAGAGAATTAGCTTGAGAGTAGATCAAATTGCATAACACAGGGTCTGCTACCTCCTTGGCATGGTATTTGGGTAAGTTGTTTAATACACTAAATCTCAATTGCTCATGTTTAAAATGAAGAAAATAAGTCCAATTTCAGAGGTTGTTGAGGAGTAAGTGAGATAACAAAGGTAAAGTATCTGAAATATCATTAAGAGAGCTCCAAAATTATTGTCACTACATCTGGTATTTTTAACACTACATAATTTTTTAAATATATGTTTTTTTAGTTGTAGTTGGACACAACACCTTTATTTTATTTATTTATTTTTATGTGATGCTAACGATCGAACCCAGGGCCTTGTATGTGCGAGGAGAGCTCCTTAGTTTTGATTTGCTTTCAGTAATCTTTCTAATTGATGTGGAAATTTATATGCATACAATGTATGATTCCTTCTTTGAATCTTTCAATTTCTCTATGAGGTATATAAAACAGATCTCTAAAATTTTTTTTTTAGTTGTAGTTAGACACAATACCTTTATTTCATTTATATTTTTAGGTGGTGCTGAGGATTGAACCCAGGGCCTTGCATATGCTAAGCATGCGCTCTACCACTGAGCCACAACCCCAGCCCCTAATATGTGCATTTTAACAGAGAAAGTGTTTCAATAATCAGTGTATGGCCAGGTCAAATACTGATTCATAAAACTTTGGAATTAGATGTAGGAGTGATTGACCTTGGACACCATATACTTCCGCCTTTAACAGATAAGTCACATGTTACAAATAACGTGTCCAGGTTATGGGATCACCTGGGAACTGTTAGATTACAGAAATATGTCATCTCAAATGTCCAAAACTCAGTAGTTTGGCATATGAGACTCTGCATGTGGCCTTTATTTGTAGTTTTACCATATTGCTGCCTTTGTCTGGAAGACCCCTACCATTCTCTCATTTTCTTTTTTGTATTGGAGATTGAATTCAGGGGCACTTGACCAGTGAGCAACATCCCCAGCCCTATTTTGTATTTTATTTAGAGTGAAAATCTCACTGAATTACTTAGCACTTCACTTTTGCTGAGGCTGACTTGGAACTCGCAATCATCCTGCCTCAGCCTCCCAAGGTGCTGGGATTACAAGCATGTGCCACCGTACCTGGCATCCTATTTTCAACATACTAATTCTGACTGTAGATCTCATAATAGAAGCCTTTGAAGGCCTTACGATCATTTCTCCACTTCTCACCCTTACATAACCCCAAATCTGCGCTGCTTCTACATCATATGTTTGTCATAACTCTGACTGCGTTGTATTATGATGATAGATTGATATGTCTGTTTACTGTATTGTAAAACTCTCATGTGTTGGCTACATGTCTTATTTCTCTATTTTCAGTACCTAGTACAGGGTTGGACACATTTGATATGTTCAGCAAATGCTTGTTGAACTGAGCCGTTGTTTGTCTTCTATGAGTTGCTGTTCAGAGTGTCTTTACTTACATGTCATAGTCTTCTCTTCTAATACTGTACTTTCAGACTTGAATGCATATGAATCAAAGTTTATCTGAAAAAAGCAGCTCCAAAATTGGACTTATGGTTCCGAGACCTGAGTTCTCCTACTTTGCCACTTTGAAGTTAAGAAAATATAAAAATTTACAGTGGTTAAGTGCCTTGGTTTCTTATTTTTTTTGTATGAAATAATACATAGGAAATAGCATAAAACAGATTTCCTCTTGGCATATCGATATAATGCAAGTATCCCATCTTCCTCTCTCCCCTGTCTCTGCTACAGACTGAGAAATAGAACATTGCCAGTACCCAGAATCTGCCCCGGGTCATCAGTCCTGATCACCATGTCCTCTCCGCACTAAAAAAAATCTGCATTCTGACCTTTGTTGACAATCATAATCTGTTCTTTTCTTTATATCTTTACTATTTAAGTATACATTCTTCAGGATTTTAGATAATTTTGCCTGTTTGTGTAGTTCAGTAGTTAAGTATATCCACATTGTTGTGAAACAGATCTTGCAAATATGAAGTCTTTATATACATATAAACAACCATCCTCTTTTCTATCTCCTTCCAGTCCCTGGAAGCAACTTTTTTTGGTTTCTATGAATTTGATTACTTGGGATACTTCACATGAATGACATCATATATATATATTTTATCTTTTTGTGACTGAGAATTAGGACTTCATGTATTTTTTCTTGAGGGAGTACAGTTCAACCCATAACGCTTAGCAAACATTCTTTGTCAGCTTTCATAATGGTATTTAAGTGAAGACTTGTTGACCTAAAAATTCCAAAATCTTTATATTTTCATGGAGAATATGTTCTATGGGGATGGGCAGCTATAGGCAAAAAGAGGGTACAGAATGTTATGCATTTGTTGAAAACAAAAGGGACAGTTCCAGCCGCTCTTTACTTAACCAAATGGCTACTCATCACTGTAGGGATACCTTACCATTGCATCCTAGTGCTGGGCGCACACCACCTGGGGCTCTTCCAGCTCTTCTCTTATCACTGCTGCCCAGATAAGCTTCAGTAACCAATTACAGTAGTTCAGCCAAGACACAGACACCTACTGTAGATTAATGCTCATTGACTGGAGATGTGACATTGAGTTCTGTGGTCCCCAAACCTAATCATTTCCTTGATATAATTTAGTTTTGTCGTTTCTTATAGTAGTAGATATTACAAATCAAAGTAGCCCTGTCCACTTACTTATTGATCAACCTGATGACTGCTTACTAGCAATTAGATAAAGCAAGGTAAAGTTAACTAGTGACTGGATTTCAGGCAGCAGAGAAAGCTGGTATTGACTGCTCTCATGTCCAACCTAATGGTTTTTGTAAATAGAAAGCAGAAAGCTCAGGAAAACTAGGGGAGAGTTGTCATTCAGTGAATCATTCAAATAATGGAAGATCCAGAGCAGCTACTTCTAAACTGTAGTCTACGGACTGCTTGGGGTCTCCAAATACTCTCAAAAAAGTTGAGGTCAAAAGTGCTTTCATAATAATGCTAAAATGTCATTTTCACTCTTGATATTTGTACTGATGGCGCAAAATCAATGGAAAATCTGCTGGGGCCTTAGGAAGAAAACCAAGGCAGTACCTCAAACTGCATTCCCCATTACCATGCACATGGGCAATTAAAAGGAAAAGTGACTGTTCTCGATGAAGCAGCAAAAATATTAATTTTCAGGGCTGAGGTTGTGGCTCAGTGGTAGAGCACTCACCCTAGCATATGGGAGGCACTGGGTTTGATCCCCAGCACCACTAAATGAACAAACAAATAAATAAATAAAGGTATTGTGTCCAACTACAACTTGAAAAAATATTTTAAAAAATACATTAATTTCATTAAATTTTGATCCCTGAATATTTTAAAATATTTTGTGTTAAAAAAAGTGAAATGTATGGCTGGCTGGGTGCAGTGGTGTACCCCTGTAATCCCAGTGGCTCAGGAGGTTGAGGCAAGAGGATCTCCAGTTCAAAACCAGCCCCAGCAAAAACGAGGTGCTAAGCAACTCAGTGAGACTCTAAATACAAAATATGGCGGGGGATGTGACTCAGTGGTCAAGTGTTACTGAGTTCAATCCCCTGTCCCCACCCCCTCTGCCAAAAACCAGAATGTATGCATGAAACACTTCTGTTATATACTGAAGAATGATAGTCTTGAGAAAAAGCAATTGTGTGATTAAGTCTTAAGTTAAACTAGCCACTTATTTATGGAATACCATTTTTACTTGAAAGAACTACATACAAAATATGGTTATTCAGACTTGCATTTGGTGAACAGTCATTTTTGTGAAAACGAATGAGATGAGCCTGTTTCTTCAACAATAAACAATGCACAACAGCAATTGTTGCTAGTGATGACATTCAAATGAATGTCAGCATTTTGGAAAACTTGTATTTGTCATGGCGAGCTTGATATTTTTCCACTGGTTGAAGACACTCTCTCTCTCTTTTTTTCTTTGGTACCTGGGATTGAACTCAAGTACCTGGGGCACTTGACCACTGAGTCACATCCCCAGCCCTATTAGTATTCTATTTAGAGACAGGGTCTCACTGAGTTGCTTATAGCCTCGCCATTGCTGAGGCTGGCTTTGAACTCATGATCCTCATGTTTCAGACTCCCAAGCCCCTGGGATTACAGGCATGTGCCACCGAGCCCCTTGAAGACTTTCTTGATGAGATAAATAATCATGTTAATGAAAGTGACTCTTTTGGTATGTCATTTTATTTTATTTACTTTTTATTTTTTAATTGACATGTAAAATTGTGCATATTTATATTTATATTCTATATCTTGCTTATTTCCCTTTACATAAATATCCTCCAGTTCCATTCGTGTTATCAAAAATAATAGAATTTCATTCATTTTTATGGCTGAATAATATTACATTGTGTATATGTACCACTTTCCCTTTATCCATTTGTCAGTTGATGGACCCTTGGGTTGTTTCCATTTCTTGGTGTGATTGTTTTGCAATAAACATGGGAGTGCAGATGTCTCTTTGATGTACAGATTTCATTTCCTTTGGATATATACAACATAGTAGGATTGCTAGACCATATGGTAGTTTTATTTTTACCTTTTTAAGAAACTTCCATGCTGATTGCCATAATAGCTCTACTAATTTACAATGGAGTGTGATGTTTAAGTATTATATGATGAAAGTTACTAACATTTGAAGATCTAGATAACTCATTAAACTATTTTTTCCAAATGGCCAAAGCATGATATGTGTCAAAACCTATTTGATTTTAATGTGACAGAGTAGAAAAAGTTAATTGATATAATTTCAAATTTCACATTGCAACCAAACTTTAAGGAACTATCATTTGCTGAGTTTGTATATAGTATAATATATATATATATATATATATATCCCAATGGAATATTACTAACCTTAAAGAAGAATGAAATGATGGCATTTGCAGGTAAATGGATGGAGCTGGCGAATACTATGCGAAGAAAAATAAGCCAATCCCCAAAATACCAAAGGACAGATGTTTTCTCTGATATGTGAATGCTAATTCACAATAAGAGGGAGGGGCTAGGGAAGAATAGATTTACTTTGGATTAGGTGGAGAGGAGTGAATAATAATAGAATGAAATAGACATTATTACTCTATGTACATATATGACTACACGACTGGTGTGATTTTACATCACGTACAATCAGAAGAATAAAATTATACTCCATTTATATATGATGTGTCACTGTGCATTCTACTGTCATGTATAATTATAACAAAAGAAAATAAAAGGCTATTAAAATATTCTTCCCTTCTTTAGTTTTCCACCTGTGTAAGTAAAGTCTTTCTTAATATCTGTCAGATTTTCATTGCTGTGACCAAAATACTCTATATAAACAAACTGAAGGAGGAAAAGTTTTATTTTGGCTCACAGTGTGGAGGTCTCAGTCCCTGGCCATCAGCTCATTGCTATGGGCCTGATGAGGCAGAATGTTACGGTGAAAGAGAACAGAGAAAACCTATTAGCCCATGGCAGTTGGGAAGCAGAGTGCCAGGCCAGAGAGAAGATAAACCCTTTCAGGGCATGCCCCTGGTGACTTCCTAGGTCTCACCTAGTTGTCCATTTAGCTATCTGTAAGGATGGCTTTAGGTCTTAGCCTAAGCAACTCCATTTTAAAACTCTATCTTAAAGCTGCAGTCTCACCAGGCAAGTCAACAGAGCCCTCCGATATGTCAGTCAGGTATAGCCTGATAAAAGCAAGTCACTTTCTACAACCCTAACAAGAGTCAGGGTGAAGTCACATGTCATTTGTCATAACCCTGATAACAGCCAGAAGGGTCCACTAAGGTAGAAACCACCAGACCGTACGTCCTCTCTAAGATGTAAGATGTCACTAAGAAACTTGGTTAACAGCTGATAGGGACCCAAAGGGAGAGCAGAAGCTCCCAAAATTTAGTATAAATAATGGAACAAATGACAGACATTCAGCCAGCCAACATTGATGTGCACATGGCTGGAGAGCCTGATGAGAACCTGGACTGATAATCCAACTCTTCTCATTATCCACCGGATCCTATGCTTTGTCCTCACCGTTTTCAAACTCTACAGCAGCATCTTGACCCTCCTTATGACCCTCCTCTCAGCCAGCCATCACTCCACACCAGGAGAAGCCTCTGCTGGTTCATGACCTGATTGCTACAGTCTGAGTGAATGTGCATCTTCTGGACTTAAGGCCTAAGACTGGAGACTTTAAATCTAGCACTTAGGCTTAGCATGCAGAGAGAATGTCTGGAATAGATCTGTCATGATTAGGAGTGTTTGCAGTGCTTAGAGATAACTTAGAATTTGTTTGCTTCGAATTAGTTGTGTTTATTGCTTTTGTCCGCCTGAATTATTGTGTTTGTAGTGCTCAGCATTAAGGATTTCCATTTTCTTGATTAAGAACCTATAGAGTGAAATTGTATTAAGTGATTTGAGTGAATAAAGCACTGAAAAGGGCATTAATGTGTGGACATCCTTTATTTCTCCCCTCGACTGCATCTGCCTTGAGTTCAGCAGATGCACATTCACTTTTGCCCATAAAGACACCATCAGTGGATTAATCAACTGATGAGATCACAGCCTTCATGATCCAATCACTTCCCAAAAGCCCCACATCTGAATGTAGGAGGCTTTGTAGAACATTTCAGATCCAAATCATAATATTGTTCACCAAAAGAACATGGTGTAGTAGATTGAATGAGAATCCAATAGTTTTCTGTCAAGCCTAATAGTGAAAGATATTTTCAAGTATAGAGAATATTTACAAAACGACTTAAAAAGAATATCATGGAGTTCATTTGAAAGTATGACCATTATTTCACAGAAACTAGTTAGGAAAAAAAAATCTGCTCAGTGGCAGAGATGTAGTGAAGGGGGTTCAGGATTCACTTGGATTTTTCAATCAACTGGATATATCAGCAGGGATTTTATACATTTACATAAATGTATAACATTTATTTATAGGCAAGATATTTTGTGTGTGTGTGTGTGTGTGTGTGTGTGTGTGTGTGTGTGTGTTGGGGGGACTCCTTTACAGCTAAGTAGGTTGTACCATCTTAAATATTCAGATATTCAAGAAAATACACCTGCATTGTCTTTCTTCTTAACGTTAGACAAAGAGATTTGACCTTTTATTGCTTTCCCTCAGGAGTACCGATTTTGTGTTTAACCAGCTTCTCTGCAAAGCTAATTATAACTTACGGCTTGACATTTTTTAGATGCATCAAAAGAATTTCTAGAATACTGTATTTCATGAGCATTATGTAGGTCCACTATTGCTTGCCTTGATGAAACTGAGATACTCTTTAATGTGATCTAGTCCTACACTAAATTTGAAGTGTTGGTCAGGTGATAACTAGTGCATACAGAATGAATCTCACCATACTATTTATAAAGCCACAGATATAAATAAAAAGAATTTATATTTGAATGATTATTTAAGATCTCTGTTCTTTAAATTCTTCCTGTGACCATTTATTGACAATTTCCTAATACATTGAGCTAACATTCATATTCCCATAGGAAGAAATCTGATGAAATGAATGGGAAATACAATTACTCTATGAGTGAAATATTGATGCAAATAAACATAAGGTGTGTCTGTTGTCCAGTGTTTTCTGAAATTAAAAACAGAAGCCTTGGGGCAACAAAAAATACTGAAATACAAAGTTAACCATTAAGGCTTCACTATTTGAGCAAATTAAAGCTTCTAATTTAATCATGTGTGTGCCAGTGAAAGTCATTGAAATTGCTACCTATCTCCAAGTTTTACACATAGATAAAAAATATTCCTACATCTAACACCTCAAGTTTTTGGAACTTCTATAAGACCTCTCATAGGAAGTCATTTATCTTTACTCTTTGAATCTTTGAATGATTTTAAGTGTTCAGTGTTGCATACAATCTTCATGAAATTGCTCTGGGTTCCCCTCCAGGGCAACATTTCCCCACTCTTCTCTGTGGACTCAGTATTTCAATTATGTTAAACTCTAAAATTTCCTAAACACGAAAATCTTTTCTTTTTTTATATTTAAAGTCATTTTTATATAATGCTCTCCCTCTCCCAAAATGCCCCTTCTGTTTTTTCCTAGCCAACATCTAATCATTTTTTTTTCCAAAAATAATAGAAATAACATCTTCTATAGTGTTTACTGCAAGGAAGATAATGTTCTAAGCACTCTTACATATTTAAATTCATTTAATCCTTAAAACGATTCTATGAGATAGGAACTATTATTACTACCATTTTAAAGAAGAAACTGAGCTATAGAAAGCTAAAATACTAGCTCAAGTTCATCCTGCTTGTAAGTGGTGGAGTCAGGCTTTGAATCCAGGCAGCCTGGTTCTAGAGTCTACACTCTTGATCACCTTATAGTGCTGTTACCTTCTGTGATGTCGCTGTGCAGGGAAATGCTTTGATCTTTGTTACTGGCTCCTACCATGGTTATAGCACTTGTTCTGCTGCCATGAATTGTTTTCACTTCTATTCCCTTATGGGTAAACAATAAAACTATGAGGAGCAGAAACTGGGTTTTATTCAGTTTTGTATACTTGGTAGTTTACCTGAAGGAGAGCTTGTTGAAGAAATGAATTGGCCAATTTGGAACAACACCAAAAATGAAAAATAAAGCATTAAATATTCTGTCCTGCTTGAAAATTGGATTAAAGTTCTAGATACTTTTCATGGACTGACTATGTTTCAACAAAATTTCACTTTTCTGATTTGAGGTCAATTCACTAGCAGAGTCAAAGACAATTGGACATCCACTGCAATTTGTGAATGTTAGAATGAATTACAGAATTTCTGTCACACGACCCCAACTTTTTTTTTTAGGAAACTGAGCCAGCCCAATGATTTGACTTTCCCCAAAAGAGAGATTTGTAGCAAGGTAGGGATAAAAACCTGGTCCTCCTGATGCACAGTGTAAAGTTTCCAGTAGGAAATATGAAACTTCTTCCTTAGATTCTGCAGTTGTTAGATTGGTAGTCTCAAGTTTCTATGCTCAGAGCATTTGAGCTCTATAATGAATGCAGTATGTGCATTAAAAAAAGAAAAAAAAAAAAACAGTTCTGAAGAGTTGAGTTTCTTTACAGGTCAAACCTGCTTTGTTAAGTTTTTTCTTTCTGTCAAGTTTCGAATTTACAAATGAATTCCTTTTTGATTACACAGAGTTCTTCCGTGCTATCTCATTAAAGATGAATATTTCTCCCTTTAAATTTTAAATGTAACTGGAAGATGAGCTGCCAAAAACCTGAAATGTTGTTATGGAGGCAGCTTTCTTTAAATTCAGGGTGAAAAGGAAATCCTATTTTTTAAAAAAGACTTTTATCCAAAGTATCATTTAAAATTAATTTTGTTAAAGTTTTCACTAATGGCAACTAAAATATTTCAATAAGAATGTGTAAAGAGAAAAAGGAAAATGTGGTGGGTAAGGGGGGTAAGCCTGGAAAAACTTTATAAAGTTGCTGAAAGTATTGGAATGAACTATAAATCTAATAAGAGTATAGATTAGACTGTAGTATTTGTAAAGCTACAGTTACCTTTGTCTTTGAAGACCATGGTCAATGTAGTAGCTACAATATTTCAATCAACTAGATTGGAATTGGCAAAGGTATGATTTAAAAGATTTAAAATATTTAAGTGCCATTAAAAATATAGATGAGGGTTTGCTCTTACCCCTACCACTTTAAAGATCCCAAAGACTTAACCTTTAAAATCTGATAGGTTTTAATGCAATGCGAGAACTGTTTCTCTTTGCCTACAAGGTCTGAAGAGTATTCTACTTCCTTACAAAAGTCAGTAATTGTTAAATCAAAGAAGATCATAAAGTCAATTGCAATTAAATCTGATTTTTTTATGCCCATATGCTTGTGTTCTAGTTTCAGTGAGATGTGACCTTCTCAACTAAACGTTTTCAGCTCCTGAGTATAAGCAGAAGTAAAAACACTTTCTTTTTGTGTTCATTAAAGTAACACCTTTGTTTGAAGAGACAACCTTTCTAGGTGGAAACCTACTTGTTTAATTGGGACTTGTGCTTGATAAAACTGCTTTTCTTTCACTTGAATTATTTAATCCTGAGAATTTATTTTTAAAGTTTCTTTCTCTCACTAGTTTCCATTTCCTAAAGAAGATAGACTTGTAGTGCATTTTTGGGGGGCGGGGGGAAAGCAGTTTATATTTCAGTGGAGAGTCTGCTTTGGAAATTCTTACCCCAACTATTTGGACAAATCAAGAGTCGCCTTCGAATAAGAAATGACATTCTCAAAAAAAAATGTTTTTGAAAGATGCTTTTGGAAGGGCAGATTGAGCTTTTCTCTGTGTACTGCATTTTATAAAAAGGCATATAGCTTCTTGCTGATTCACATGGAACTATCTGTAACAATAAGAAATAAAAGATGGTTAGAACTGTTCCTGTAGAGGGACATAGACAATAAAGCAAGAGTGAATGGATCTTGCTGCCTATATAAATATTTCAATTAAATCTCACTTGTATTTATTGAGGGCTTTCTATTCAAGTATTGAATTAGGCTCTTAAACCCTAAAATAGTCTGCACTGGGCCATGGGAATATCAGAACCAAAATAAGGAATTGCAATATGGGAACCAAGAAAGAAGAAAAAGGAATTTGAGAACCCAAAGTGGAATAGAATGGGAACATGAGAAAGAATCAAAACAAAAACAAAAAAGGGGAGGAAAATAGAACAGGAAGCCAGGAGTTGGGGGCTGGTGCCTTCTAGGTCTTCTTTCACCATCCACGTGCTCTTAGACTGACCTGGCTGGGAAGGGTCTTGGAACTCTAATAATATAGAGAGAGACACCCTTAAAAAATAATTGTGGACTGTAAATATAAGAGCATTCTCAATTTGTTAGTTATATTATTTTCTTTACCTTTCAGAGACTTAAAGAACATAAAGACCAGAGCCCATTTCAATAAACCCTTTGGAAAACCATGTATTTCCAATAGTCAGATAATGATCATACAAGATTGTTCCAGAGAAAACTAATTTCTGACAGAATTTGAGCTACAGAAACACAAGTAGACAGCACTCAGTTGCAGGTTTTGCAAAATCCAGTTCTGAAATGGGTATGGACATGTTTCCTAAACTTTATCTATACTGTTGATCTATTTCAGGATGTGATGGATACGCTCAAGATTTCAGCAGCTTTGACCTCCGGCGCCTTACATCTTTGTTTCTGTCAGCCCTTGTTTAATCAAAGCCACAGATTAAAGTCACTCCTGTAATGTAGTTGGATGAGGCAGTAAAAGTTAAGAAGGCTATTTATAAGAAAAGGGTAGAAGAGGTAATCCAGTGTACTCTTTTATAGCCCAAAGCTAGATGGTTTCTTATTGATTCAATATGAAATAGGATGTTTTCCACCTTTGAATTTCTTCAGAGTTTTATGCAGTGAACCGATGTGGATCCAGAATATATATGTATAATATATATATATTTTAAATTTGTAAGGACCTGAAAAAGGAAAATGATGAATAACAGAGCATGCTCAAGGGACTTCTGTAGATGTAGTCTTATGAACAAAAACATGCCTTTTTTCAAAGGGCAACATAAAGTCAAAGTCTTCAGGCAAGCAGATGGTTTCCAGAAACCAAAGATAGATCCTTGTAAGAGAGAGGAGGAGATGCACCATACTCCTAGATGAAATAAAAGTTAATGTTTATCTTTGCAATAAATACTGTCTTCTTAATCATTTATAGATTTTTTCTTACCTGAAATTCTAAGATGAATGCTCAGAATGAATTTCATAAATCCTAGTTCTGGAGATTTGAGAATACTAGAAAGGGAGGCTAGAATGGGAAAATATTGTCAACAATTAATTCAAATAGGCTGTGCTGCAGTCTTGGCCCTGTGTGCCCACTCATTGTTAATGAGTTCCATTGTTTCATGAACTACAGTAAAGCAGCAAAGTGCACTAGTACTATAGGATGGATTTGAAAGAAAAATACATAACACTGTGACAGAGAATTGATGGTCTTATGGGAAAACTAGGCTTTCAGTCTACTTCTCCCATTCCTTCTTGTAATTCAAGTCACTTCATCTATAAAATGGGAATGAAAGAACTACTTTTCTTTATGCAAGAGGAGGATGTTTTTAGGTTAGCAAATTTCACTTCCACAATCTATTTCCTATCTAGATCTGAATAGGCCAATTTCATATGTTAAGATGAAATAAAATATATTAAGAACTTTTCTCTTTTTTGATCGTCGTCAGTGTAGAGCTCAAGTTTGGAGTCCTAGCTGGAACGAAACTATAGGTGATTTTCTGAGTTAATAGTCATCTGGCCTCTGTGGCTAATACAGGACTTGTCTTTACTTAGGCACTTATGGAATATGATTCTTTTTTTTATTGGTTGCTCAAAACATTACAATGATCTTGATATATCATATTTTATACATTTGATTCAAGTGGGGTATGAATTCTTATTTTTACCACGTGTACAAATTGCAGGATCATATTGGTCATACATTCACATTTATACATACTGCCATACTAGTGTCTGTTGTATTCTGATATGATTCTTTAAGTCACTAATTCCCTGTCATTTTACAGTCAAGACATACAGTTTGACACTGTTTTGAAAACTGACAATTATAGATTTGTTTATTTGTTTATAGTTCTTCAACATGCCTTCAGTTATTTGAGACTTCAGAAAAATCACAGTGAAGAATTACTACTTGAATTAGATGTGTGCCCCTTAACTCTAACAGGATGTAGTTAGTCTGCTCTTTATCAAATGAATTATGCATAGCATGTTCAAAAATCTTGTTCAAGCTCAGGCATTAACAAAGAAAATCATATATCTTTTCACCTTAACCATTTGATAAAAACTATTTTGGCTACTGCACTTTTTACTGTAGTGTTTTCCTTTGATAATTCCGTATTTCACAGTACCACCTCCTTCCTGTAATAATTGGTATTTTTGAATTGAGGCAGGTTTCTCACCCTCATTTCCTTAGCAAATGATATATTCTACTTCGTTTTATTCTTGGTTCAGGATTTTATTGCCAAGTTACTCAAATAAATCTTTTAAAGAATGACACATTCAAAGGAATAACCATCTTTGTTTGATGCATTTAAATAGAGTAATTCACTTTTGAAAGACTTGACCCTTTATGTTTTAAGCTTTCGTCCAAAACGTAGGAAACACAAGATGGTAAACCTTCACCCCACTAAGTAGTCTGGCTCTGGACATGAAGAGGCGGAGCCCTGAGGTTCATCTTGGTTTTCCTACTTATCCATAGTCTTAGTTAGTTATTTATTTTTTAGGATGACTTTATTATCAGCCTTTATTGACATCAAATAGATTAATTTTCTCTTATTATGCAAAGAAAAGATACATTCTTGTAAAAATTATGATACTCCTTCATGTTTTCTTACTCAACTAGAACCCTGATTTGGGGATATAACGCACATGCATACATACACACACAGGTAAAATCATGCATCATAAAAAAATTCATCATGATCTGTGTTTTTTCTGATGACTAAGGCTTGGAAAACTTCCAAATTAGTATATACATATGGATGTTCTTTTTAAAAATAAAAGTACATATTATATACATTATGTTATAACATTATATTGACACTTGTTTTCATTCAGGTAATATGTCAGAAATATTTCTTCAGATTAATGCGTATTAATGTACCTCAAGGTAGCTATTCACCTGTTAAGGGATAGTTGTTTTCCAATTTTTACTGTTGAAATGTAAATTGGCAATTTTTTTATGCATCTTTGTTACAAGGTTGAATAGTTTGTTAGTATAGATTACTTCATGTAGAAATAAAGGGTCAAAGGTGTGAACATTTTCAATTGTGGTAGCTAATACTATAGTATTCTGGAAAGCATGTCACTAATTTATATGCCCCATATGGTTGCATGAGAGTCCCCATTTCTCTATATTTTCACTACTACTAGATTTTATTAGTCACTTTAATTTTTGACAATCCAATAGTATAAGTTGTCTTATTATTTTAATGTATCTTTTCATGATTACCAATGAGTTTGAGGATCTTTCTCTTAGTTCTTTATATTGCCTTTTCATAACTGTAGCCTATCTTTTTTATTTATTTTTATTCTAATTTTTTTATATATGACAGCAGAACACATTGCATTTCATATTACACATGTAGAACACAATTTTTCATATCTCTGTACACAAAGTTTAGTCACACCACTCGTGTCCTCATATATGTACTTAGGGTAATGATGTCTATCTCATTCTACTGTCTTTTCTACCCCCATGCCCCTCTCTCCCCCTCCCACCCCTTGGCCCTATCTTGAGTTTTTCTAATCCTCCCATGCTACCCACCAACCCCATTATGAATCAGCCTCCTTATATCAGAGAAAACATTCTTAGCCAACCTTTTATATTCAATTTTCAGTTAATTTTTTTGACCTACTGAAGTTCTTAGGACAATTCATATCAATTGTTTTTAATTTTTAAAATGGTGTCTTAAATCTTAAATAGTCAACTGTCTTTGTCTGGAGTTTTTGTGGATGGCATTAGAAGCCTAGGTGTGTGTGTGTGTGTGTGTGTGTGTATATAAATTTTTTTTCCTAATGTGATTATGACTAAGTCTGTCATGCTTGTCTCATGGGTTGATTCTAAAACTAAAATGAACCAAAAAGAATAAACAATATTCAATATATCAATATTATGTTGATATTGTTTATTTCAAAACCAAGTAGTATGTTTGGGCCCTTAGGAAAAGAAGACTGTAATCTATTAACACTAACCCTTGCTTCTCAGAGGCACTGTCCTTCTCAGTATCAAGAACAAATGGAATCCCCCGCACCCGACCTTTTTTTTTTTTTTTTTTGGTACCAAGGATTGACCTCAGGGGCACTTGACCACTGAGCCACATCCCCAGCCTAATTTTGTATTTTATTTAGAGACAGGGTCTCACTGAGTTGCTTAGCCCCTTGCCATTGCTGAGGCTGGTTTTGAACTCTTGATCCTCCTGTCTAAGCCTCCTGAGCCGCTGGGATTACAGGCATGCACCACCACACCTGGTTTTCCCTCTCTTTTTAAAGTACTTCAACACCTGATCAAAAATCACATCACATTTTAGTTTGCCTCATATATACAGTATTAATTCTACAGCTCTTGGTTTTTCTTAGCATTTGTAATTGTTTCTCATTGGTTAGCAGTAGAGAAAGAAAGGTGAGAAGTCAAAAGTCATACAAACTTTGAAATATCTGGCTTTAATTTCTATGTGCTGATCAATAGGATTCAATCAGGAGACATATTAAGTATTAATTTATGAAGACATTAAAGATTTTTGGATAGGGAGATACACATGAAACCAGTGTGATTAAAAAATAGGCCAGGATCTCTGATTCTTCTTGGTCTCATTTTGAGAATTTGTCTTTATTAATGGGTCTCCTGTGGGTGTGTAGATTATTCATCAGTCCTTCTGAAATTCAGGATCCAGTTAGAAACTAAGGAACTCTAGCATTCCCATTGAAAGGTGAGTTCTACATGGGGTGAAATCCCATAGAAACTATCTGTTTCTCTATGGGGCAGGAGGGAAAAGTTCTGGGAAAATGTACATACTCTCCAGGTGGCTCAGCAAAGTGAGGAGGAAGTTTTTGAGAAAGCCATTAAATCTCTAAGAAGGCTTGTTACCAACACAGCAATGTGACTATAATGTGACACAGAATAATGTACAATAAGGTCTTTCAAAATCAAGCAATTGCCACAGTGAGAGTTATTTTAAGATACTGGAGACTTCCTTAGGTTTTCTTAATGCAGTATTATTTTTAAAATGATAGATTATATGTTTAGAATAGGGGCAGGTGGTAAGAAAAATGGGAATGCCAGCTTTAGAGCACAAATTTAGCAGAAAAGTTCTCTGAAAGATGAAATGAACTAGCATGCTGCTCAGGCTCATTTGCTCCAATTTTTTCCTCTGGTTTCCTGTTACTAACTGATCTACTAACCCTTAGTAGCACCTGTGGTTTGCAGATCCTCACCAATATTTTTATACAAGGTTCAATGGCTCATCTCATTTATATGTCTCTCTTGCTTAAAACCAGCAATACAAAGAAAGAAATACTGAACAAAAAAATTAGAAATATGAGTTTAAATTCATTTCTCTTGGAGGTTAGACATCCTTTGTGTATATCCATGGTAGTAATCTGTGTATCTAGCCTAGGCATTAATATCTACTGAGAATAAATGGATTCTCAGCTTCCTATTTGGCCTGTTATAACTCAGCATGACTGTTATCAACCTGTTAAGTAACTATGCAAGCCATGCTGAAGGCTGAGTGTACTTAAATGGAAGTCATAAAAATTATGTTTTATGAAGCTGGAGTGGTTGTCATGGTTGTCTAAGTTTATGTGCTTATTAGGTCCTGGACAAGCCACCAATAACCATGTGGCTTTGTCTTTTGAAGTAATAGCGAATTAATAATCAAGAGGAGGAGTGGATGGGGCTGATAATGTACTTTAGTTAATATGTAGTTCACTTGAAGCATGTTCTTTGAATTTAACTACTTGGGGGTGGCTGTGACTGAAATTACATAGCAGCAGGAATGAAAATATTTTCTGTGAAAAATGAGTGGCTGAGAACATTAAACTAGTTTTTATTAGAGAAAATACAAATTCTCTCACAGAGACCACTGCTGTTCACTTTAAGAAAAACCTAAAAAAATGGAGTGACTTGTCAAATTTGTAGGAGGTGACATTTTTGAATACCTTTGATTTAAAGTGACACTACAAAGGGGGTTTAATGCTATGTTAAGAAAAGCAGAACCTCTAATTTATACGATACAGGACAATGGTTATGAAGAAGAAAATGACTAGAAATTATAGAACAAATTATGTTTATTTTCAGACATCCTCTGAAGAAAAAAATAAGCAAGCATTGGAATTATTGGGCTAAAAAAACAGAAGACAAGTATGTACAAATTAAAGTGACCCATTGCTGTGGATTTCTACCTTTAATTTCCACACATGATATTTTCCCCTTCCAAAATTCTCAGATGCCCTCAAGTTTACCATTGTATCAGAATTTATTTCACCTCAAATAATCAAATGTTATTGTAGCTATTTATAATATTATTGTAGCTGTTTACAAAAGATATAGTAATTGTCATTTAGTATTTTGGAGTATAAAAGATGAAATACTTCAACCTAGGCTATACTACAGACAGTCCCCAGCTCAGCATGTTTCAACGTAAGATTTTTAACCTTACTATGGTGCCACAGCAATATGCATTCCATAGAAGCTTCACTGTGAATTTTGATTTTTGATCTTTTCTTGGGCATGGATATGCAGTTCAATATTCTCTTGTTGATGCTAGATGGTGGCAGCTTGCTGTAGCTCCCAGTCAGCCAAATGACCAGGAAGGGGAAACTGATGTGCTAATGTCTCCTGTATTACTATGTCATGAAATTTGGTGTATTTAATAAACTTTCAAGGTTTTCAATTTTCTATGAGTTTAACAGGATATAACCCTGTAACTTTATTATTTTACCATGTAAAAGCAAAATAGATGCTTCCAAGGGACTGGTTGGTTAGATCTGCCTGGGGAAAGAGCTGTTCCTCAGAAACTCCCAACTTTTTCTGTGGTAGAAATGACCTCAGGATCAAGGGAAGATCTCAGGGCTGTTTATTAATATGGCAAAGTCTTATATTATGAAAAAGTGGTTCTGTATCGGAATGCAGAGGTGTTGTTTCCTGATTGCTGAATGATAGGAGGTGGGGCAAGTCGGTCCACACATCAGGTTTCTTTTTTTTGAAAGGAAAAGAATAATCTTGAATACCCCTGTAATGACAGTGTCAAGAACAATTAAAATTAGGCACCATCTAATTGTCCTTCAAATACCAACGTGTTCTACTCTTTTGATATCTTTCGTTGTGGCCTTTTATTCTTAATTATGTTCTTATATGTCTAGTTGTCAGAAGTTTTTAGTAATAAAGGATCCTTATTTTCTGTTAAGAAATTTTACAATTATCTTGAAGAAATAAAATATATAGCTATAAAGGAAAGATTGTATGCATGTGTAGTTCATATGGCACGTGTAAGTATATCATATTATTTTCCATTTTTTTGCTGGAATGTCTCCCCTAGATATATGCTTGTATCTTGTTTTATCTATTTACCAGTTTTATATAAATGAGTTAAGCCACTTAACTTGTTGGAATTGGAGTTTTTCATCTATAAGGTGGGGATTACAGTGTTTCCCTTACAAATCATGGATATGAATGCACTTGGTAAGCTGTATAGCACTATATAAAAGTATGATATTGTTACTGAATTTTAGTTCCTATCCTAGTGTCTTTGACTGAATTTCCATTTTCTTTTTAAAAAATTTTTTTAAATTGATTTTATTATTTTTTAAAAATACATGACGGCAGTGGAATGTGATGGTCATCATTATACAAAGTAAATGTATGAAGACTTGAATTGGGTGTCAACATATCTTATATACAGAGATATGAAAAATTGTGGTATATATGTGTACTAAGAATTGTAATGCAAAAAAGTACATGTATAATGGCATAAATTGATGTGAACATACTTTATATACATAGATACGAAAAATTGTACTCTATATGTGTAATAAGAATTGTATCTCTGTATATAAAGTATGTTCACAATTCTTAAACACACATATACCACAATTTTTCATATCTCTGTACATAAGGTATGTTGACACCCAATTCAAGTCTTCATACATTTACTTTGTATAATTATGACCATCACATTCCTTGCTAATCCCCTCCCCCCTTCCTTTCCCTCCCACCCCTCTTCCCTATGTAGAATTAATCTAATCCTCCCATGCTCTCCTTCCCTACCCCACTATGAGTCACCCTCCTTATATCAGAGAAAACATTTGGCATTTTTTTTTTTGTGGGGGGGGATTGGCTGACTTCCCTTAGCATTATCTTCTCCAAAGTCATCCACTTAACTGCAAATGCCATGATTTTGTTCTTTTTTAATGCCGAGTGATAGTCCATTGTGTATAAATGCCACATTTTTTTTTATCCATTCTTCCATTGAAGTACATCTAGGTTGGATCCAAAGTTTAGCTATTGTGAATTGTGCTGCTATAAACATTCATGTGGCTGTGTCTCTGTAGTATGCTGTTTTTATGTCCTTTGGGTATAGTCCAAGAAGAGGAATAGCTGGGTCAAATGGTGGTTCCGTTCCCAAATTTCCAAGGAATCTCCATACTGCTTTCCAAATTGGCTGCACCAATTTGCAGTCCCACCAGCAATGTCTGAGTATACCTTTTCCCTCACATCCTCGCCAACACTGGTTGTTGTTTGTCTTTATAATAGCTGCCATTCCTACTTGAATGAGATGATATCTTAGAGTAGCATTGATTTGCATTTCTCTGATTGCTGGAGGTGATGAACTTTTTCATATATTTGTTGATTGATTTTATATCCTCTTCAGAGACATGTCTGTTCAGGTCCTTGGCCCATTTATTGATTGGGTTATTTGTTTTTTTGGTGCTTAGCTTCTTGAGTTCTTTATATACCCTAGAGATTAGTGCTCGATCTGATGTGTGAGGGGTAAAAATTTGCTCCCAGGATGCAGGCTCTCTGTTCACCTCACAGATTGTTTCTTTTGCTGAGAAAAAAACTTTTTAGTTCGAGTCCATCCCATTTATTGATTCTTGTTTTTAATTCTTGTGCTATAGGAGTCTTATTAAGAAAGTTGGGGCCTAATCCCACATGATGAATATTAGGGCCTACTTTTTCTTCTATTAGACACAGAGTCTCTGGTTTAATTCCTAGGTCCTTGATCCATTTTGAGTTAAGTTTTGTGTAAGGTGAGAGATAGGGGTTCAATTTCATTCTGTTGCATATGGATTTCTAGTTTGCTCAACACCATTTGTTGAAGGTGCTATCTTTTCTCCAGTGCATGTTTTTGGCACCTTTGTCTAATATAAGATAATTATAATTTTGTGGGTTAGTCTCTGTGTCCTCTATTCTGTACCATTGGTTTACTGGCCTGTTTTGGTGCCAAGATCATGCTGTTTTTGTTACTATTGTTCTGAAGTATAGTTTAAGGTCTGGTATAGCGATACCACCTGCTTTGCTCTTCCTGCTTAGAATTGCTTTAGCTATTCTGGGCCTCTTATTTTTCCAGATGAATTTCATGATTGGTTTTTCTATTTCTATGAGGAATGCCATTGGGATTTTAATTGAAATTTGCATTAAATCTGTATAGTGCTTTTGGTAGTATGGTCATTTTGACAATATTAATTCTGCCTATCCATGAGCAAGGTAGATCTTTCCATCTTCTAAGGTCTTCTTTTTTCAATGTTCAGTTTTAGTCTCAATCTCTCTGAAACAAGTCCCTTGTTTTTTTTTTTTTTTTAATCAGACCATGATAATTTGTCTTCAATTTGTCATGGTGACTTCACACCATGTAAGTTTGTCACTATATGCACTCTAATTGGGATGGTGGGCAATTTCTTTGTCTTTGAACTTTCCTCCTAGCTAGGTGAATATTAGTCTGATATAACTCAGAATTGTCTAGCATTGGCCACAGGCATGCTTTGAAACACTTTTTCAGGTAGACTTGGTTTCGTATATTGGAAGGCAGAGGGTGGTAGCACCTGACAACTCTGTACCATGAATCTCAAGCCTTGTGAAAGATGTGTTCTAATTTGTTATTATGAAGGCAGCTTCAGTCTGAATGCTATTGTGCAGGGTTCCCTTTTTTTCTCTGAGCTGTGTACCAGGCCACAAGAACTGAAGAAGAAGATGCATTTGGTATTTGAGAAGCTTCCTTGCTGTGCGCCCACATGCAGTGACTCTAGCTTGGTGAGGTCGAGCTTCCTTCCCCTCTTCTTCTAATTGGGTAACATCTTTTTTTAATCAGAGCAGCTCAGACTGTGTGTGATGGAAGGTCAACACCAAGCTGATTTTGTTATTTTCTTCCTCCCACAGTATTTTTCAAACAAAATTGGATCTAATTATTTTGTGAAGAGTTTAATATATTTTAATTTAGTTTTTAACTTTGCAGAAATAAACAGAGACTCACTGTACTTATCGATTTAAAGTGGACCTATACTATACTCTGCAATTAAGATAACCCATCCCTACTTCCTTATTGTTATGGAACACTCAGGTTTATGCAATAATGGGAAAGGTATCTTTGTTTCCTTTAGTGATACAGTTTTTGGTATTAGTGACTAAAATCGTAGTTAAATATAATTATTTAGTTTTTTTAAAAAAGTGTTTATTCTTCATTGTGTTAGATTGAGTTATATATCAAACAGGCATAAACCATCAAGTCTTCAGTAATAATCTTTTATTGAAATGTGATCTTTATTCTCTAAAAGTCCATGTACTTTCTATCTAGGAATATCCTTCTGTACTGAGTCCAGCTGATCATGTAAATCACTGGAGAGAGAATATATCTCATGATAAAAACACTCAATAAACTAGTGATAGGAAGTAACTTCCTCAATTTGATAAAGGACATCTGGAAAAACTCATAGCATCATAGATAGTAATGAAGTCAGAATGCTTTCCCCTAAGACCAGGGGCAAGATGAACATACAGGCTTTCACTATTTCCTCTCAACTCTGTGTTACAGATTCTAGCCAGGGCAATGTGACCACACACACAAACAAAAAAACAAAAAAATCAAAACCAAAACAACAACAAAATAACAAAAAACCCACCAACAACAAAACAGACAAAAACAAAATAAAACAAAACAACAACAACAACAAACAAACAAAACAAGGCATCAGAATAGAAAGGAAGAAGTAAGATTCTTTTTATTTGCAAATGACTTGATTTTTCATATAAAAATTTTCCTAGGGAACCTACTTAAAAATTGTTTGAATGAATTAACAAGTTAAATGAGATTGCAGAATATAAGATAGATATACCAAAATCAATTTAATTTTCACACACTATGAACAAGCAATTAAAAAAATTAAATAACCAATTCAAAAAGAATAAAACACTTAGAAAAAGTTTTAGCAAAATAATAGTAAGACTCATAAGCTTAAAACTACAAAATATTATAGAATGAAATTTTAAAAGATTGAAATAAATGGAAAGCTATCCCTTGTTCATGAGTTGGTAGGCTCTGTATTGCTAAGGCGGTGTTATGGTTTAGATATGAAGTGCCCACCCCACAAAAAAAGCTGATGAGTTAATCAAGCTTAAAGGTAAGAGAACTGGGTTATAAGAGCCTAAACCTAATCAGTACATTAGCCAAATGGTATGGATTAACTGAATAGTAACTGTAGGCAGGTAGGATGGGGCATGCTTTATGGGGAATATGTTTTGTCCCTGGTGAACACAGCTCACTTTGCTTCTTAGTCTCATGTCATGTGCTGCTTTTCTCCACTCCACCACGTCCTTTGACCATGTTCTACCTCACCTTGGGCTCAGAGCCATGGAGTTGGCTGTCAGTGGACTGATACTGTTGCAGGAATCAGAGAAAGAGTGACAAGTGGCACTTGGAGAGCAGGAGAACTCAAACTTTATTTTTTACTTTTATTTATTTATTTATCTACCTATCTGCTGATTTATTTATTTGTTTATTTATATATGACAGCAGAATGCATTACAATTCTTATTACACATATGGAGCACAATTTTTCATATCTCTGGTTGTATAAAAAGTATATTCACACCAATTTGTGTCTTCATGCCTGTACTTTGGATAATAATGATCATCATATTCCACCATCATTAATTACCTCAATGCCCCCAGCCTTCCCCTCCAACCCCTCTGTTCTATCTAGAGTTCTTCTATTCCTCCCATGCTCCCCCCCCCACCCCACTATGAATCAGCCTCCTTATATCAAAGAAAACATTCAGCATTTGTTTTTTTGGGATTGGCTAGCTTCACTTAGCATGATCTTCTCTAACTTCATCCATTTACCTGCAAAGGCTATGATTTTATTCTCTTTTATTGCTGAGTAATATTCCATTGTGTATATATGCCACATTTTTTTTTTATCCATTCATCTATTGAAGGGCATCTAGGTTGGTTCCACAGTTTAGCTATTGTGAATTTTGCTGCTATAAACATTTATGTGGCTGTGACCCTGTAGTATGCTATTTTTAAGTCCTTTGGGTATAGACCGAGGAGAAGGATTACACTTGTGGACTCACAGATTAGACTCCAAACTTTGAGCTCCCATATCCAGTTTCTCACAACATTTATAGGCTATCTGGTGCCATAAAATTTCTATTCCACACAATATATGGTTGTGTACAGGGTTTCTAGGAGGAAGCATGTTTACAGAAGCAGAGTGGTTCAAAGTCTTAGATGTAAGAGCTTTATCTCTAAAACTCTTCAATGAAAATACAGGAGTAAGCCTATATGATCTTGGGTTAGAGAGTGATTTCCAAGATGTGACATTAAAAGCACAAGTAACAAGGGAAATAATTTAAATTGTCAATCTCCAATTAAAAATTTTTGTGCTGCAAGTTACATCATCAAAAAATTGAAAAGACAACTGAAATAATAGGAAAAACACTTGCAAACCATAGATCTGATAAGAGACTTGTATTAAGAATCTATAAACAATTATAATAAAGAGACAAACCAAATAAAAACTGGGTAAAGACTATGAATGATAGTCCTCCAAAAATATACTAGTGGGTAATAAGCACATGAAAAGGTGATCAACATCATTTGTCTTTAGGGAAATGCAAATAAAAACCACAGTGAGATACCACTTCACACCCACTAGGATGGCTTTTAGAAAAATAACAAGTGTTAATAAGCACATGGAGAAATTGGAATCCTCTTTATTGCTCTTGAAAACATAAAATGGAAAACATCCTGTCAGGCCTTGCAAATTAAATGACCTAGCAATCTACTCCTAGTATTCTATTTCTTGATTGATGATTGTTCTGGGGATTGAACCCAGGGGCATTCTAACACTGAGCTACATCCCCTACCAATTAATTAAAATTAATTATTATTATTAATTTAAAAATTTTGAAACAGGGTCTCACTAAGTTGCTGAAGCTGACTTTGAACTTGCAATCCTCCTGCCTCTTGAGTTTCTGGGATTATAGGCAGATACCACCACCACACCTGGCCTTGTAATTCTTAAAAGAAAATATATGTCTTTCAACTTTGTACAAAAATCTCCATATCATTATTAATAGTAGGTAAAAAGTGGAGTGGATCCAATTGTTCATCAGATGATAAATGAATAAAATATGGCATATCCACTTAACATTGTGTTAAGTGAAAGAAGCCAGTCACAAAAGGCCACACATTATATAAGTAAGTCTCTATGAAGGAAATGCCAACAATTGGCAAATTCATAGAGATATAAAGTGAAATAGTGGTTTCTTGGGTCTGTGAAGGAAATATATGAATGATTGCTAATGCTTACAGAGTTCCCTTTTGAGAGTATGAAAATGTTCCAAATTTAGAGTGCAGTCATCATTGGACAAGTCTGTGTATATTATACAAAATCACTCATATATATAAAATGGATACTGATTTTTATAAGTGAATTATGTCTCAATAAATTTTTACTGCTAAAAAATAATATAGACCATCTCTGTGTTGTACCAGAGTATTTTTAAGTTTCAGAAGTGGCAATAAGGAAGAGCGATTTCTGTCTTCACTTTGAGACTTTGATGAATCCCAAAGCAATGTAGTTGCACATTTAAGTGTAGTTCTAGAAGTTTTATCCCATAGGGTCCAAATATTAGTTCATAGCAAAAGGACAGTTTATAAACTTGTCTTTACTCTGGACATTGATTGGTGATAGTTTTTTATTCAGAGTCTTGAACTTCAGAAAATTCTAACTTATGCAGAAAAAGTAATATATGTGGAAGAACAGGTAAAGATAGATTCTTCTCTTTCTTTTATACATGATTTAAAGTTTTAGTTTTTTTTTTTTTTTTTTTTACAAAATATTGCCAAGTTTTGACTTTTATTCAATGTCTGGGTGGAGATGATAAAAGGAAGAAAGGAAGTATTTTGTTCACTCATTATTTATATATTTATTCAAGAAGCATTTATAAATGTCTCCCAGACATTGTGCTAGGCTTTAAGAAAACTGAGAACACCATGAGAAGTGATACTTCAAGGGCTGCTTAATCTAGTACTATCATTCTGCTTGTAATTCAGCTGGACAGAATTCTCTCTGAATGCACTCATTATCAGGTTCAATAACTAGAAACGTGGTGCTACCTGTTAGACACTCACCTTAAACCACATGCTTCCCTGGGATTCTTGGTAGTTTATACTAGATTTTTAAATTGTGTACTGATGAGACACAGCTACATCATCCTTAAGGACCCTGTTCAAACTCCCAAATTTTACCAGGGTGTGACTGTAGAATGACCCTCAAAGATGATGTTATCTGCTAAACTATGAACTAAAAATAACTAATCCAGATGTTTGGAACTAGAGACACTGAATTCATTGGCAGATGTAAAATGCAGATGTTTTCCCTCCATCACCTTATTGTGAAATCAACAAGAGGCCTTGACTTAGGCTTCTTGGTTCTTTTCCACGGAGGAGTGTAGAGTGTAGGGTGAATGTGATGAACTCCATTCATGGAATATGCTCCCTCACAACTTTTCAATCACCCCAGTTCATCCAAGTTTCTTTTTAAAATGAAATAGAGAATAGACACAAAGTAATATTTACAAAATATGAGTTAGGCATATAAGAGAGTGAACACTTTTATGTGTATCACCTGTTTCAGGAAGAACATGGTTATTATTTTGCAATCCCTTTGTGCATTCTCCTTGAATCCTGTCGTCTTCCCAGAGGCAGTTTCAGTCATAAATTCACATTTGTCTTGTTTGTCTTTCTAATGGTTTTATTTCCTTCCTCCTCAAATAATAGAATTTACTTTTGACAGGTTTGAACTTTATCAAAGTGGAGCCAATCTGTATTCTTTTGCATCTCTCTCTTTTTTAGGGGTCAAATGTACATTTGTAAGAATCATCTGTATGTTTTCAAGTAGCTCTTGTTCATTAATTTTTACTGCTGTATAACATTCTTATGTGAGAACATAGTGTGGAAAATTTATCTGTTTATGATTGACATTTGTTGTTTTATAGGGTTCAGTTATTTTGGAAATGTCACACTGAGCATTTTACATGTGACTGCTGGGCTCAGAAATACATAGTTCTTTATCTTATGAATAAAAGCACTGTCTTTAACAGGCAGCAACACGATTTTCCTATGTAGTGGAACCAAGTTAGATTTCCTCAAGAAGTATATAAGCATTTCTGGGCCTCCATGTTTTCTCCAAAGAATGCTTTTTTAAAGTTTTTTTTCCAGACTTGAATTTTTTTCTCTAATCTATAATGTGTGTAGTGGCCACTCAATGGGATTTTAATTGCAAAAGTAGATTATTTAATGAGGTTTAGTGCCTTCATATCTTTATTGATTACTTGCATTTATTCTTTTTTTCCCCCACCTTTGGTACTGGGAATTGAACCAGGGGTGCTCTACTACTGAGCTATATTACTAATCCTTTTAAAAAATATTTAGAGACTAGGTCTTAACTAAGTTGCTGAGGGGGCCTGGAATTTGTGATATTCCTGCCTCAGCCTACTGAGCCACTTTGATTACAAGCATGTGCCACTATTCCTAGCTTGCATTTATTCCTTTTGGAAGGGCATGCCCAAGACTTTTGTCCATATTTTCAAGTTGAGTTTTCTTCTGTTTTCTTAATGATTTGTAGGACTTCTTATCTTCTGTAAACTCCTTGCTGATGGTGAGCACAAATATCTTCTGCTCCGTGGTTTGGCTTTCCTTTCTTTGTAAATGTTATAGATTTTTAGTTTTAAGAAGTTCTTAATTTGATGTAGTTAAATTGATTGATTTAATTTAGGATTAGACTTTCTTGGGTTTTAGAATATCTTCTTTATCTGGAGGACATATAGATATTGTCCTAAGTTATCTTATAAAATCTTTACAGTTTTGCCTTTCATATTAAGGTATTTAGTCTATATGGATCTGATTTTTAAAGAAATTATGGTATAAGACTCAGTTTTTTTCTTTTGGGGATTGAACTTAGAGTTCCTCTACCACTGAGCTATACTCCTAGACCTTCTTATCTTGAGACAGTGTCTTGCTAAGTTGCTGAGGCTGGCCTTAAAGTTGTGATCCTCATACCTCAGTCTGCTGAGTAGCTGGGATTGCAGGTTTGGACCACCATGCCCAGTTAGGATTCAGGTTTTATTTTTTGCTTACCCAATTGTCGAAAGCACTGTTTCTGGAAAATCTGTTCTTTCTCTCCTGCTTCTTTCTGCCATCTTTTTCATTTATTAAATTGTACACTATGCTGATCACTGTAGGTTTCTCATGTCTTGGTATCATCAAAACAAATAATTGAGTTTTTAAATTTCACTTGTTTGTAATTTCTAGAAGTTGTTTTAATTTTTCTTATTTTTTACTGGTCATTGCTTCAGTCTTTTGATATTTATTCACGTCTTCCATCATTTTTAAAACCTATTACTATTTATTCACTCTTCTGTGTTTGATGGCAGTGGTGTTAGATGGCTTTTGGGTCTAATGGTGCTGCTGTTTCTTTGGCTTTCACTCATGGTGCTTTGTTTCCTTGCATGTTTGATAATATTTTACTTTGAACTCAGTTCTTAGAACTTTATTTTCTGAGGTTTGCTTTGAAGGTAGGTTTCTACAAAGAAGATTTGCAACATTTCTCTCATTCTGTACTCCAGTGACCACTCTAAGTTAAGATGGCACAAATTCAGGCCGTAAAGACATAGAATTATTGCTTGAGGTAAAAAATACATAGTACCAAGTCTTTACAGATTTGCTTTACATTCTCTAGTGGAGCAGGTTTATCTCTACTCAGTACTAAATGGTAGCCATCTGTTGCCCCAACTTTTTGGGAAGTTCTCAAATAGGAAGTTCAAATTTCCTATTTTGGACAGGCCCTGAGTTTTGTCTCTGGTTTTCTGTTTTCTGTGAGGATTTGGAAACTCAAGTTCACCCAGTTTGGCTATTGCTCCCAAGGTAAAAAGAACTTATATTTCTCTAGCTTATAGAGAACCTGTGTGTTTCTGATTTTCATGTCTGCTGCAATCTGGCTGCAGCAAAATAACCGGGGGGTGACCGGCAACTTGTGTACATTGATACGGCAGGAGTAGGAGCCGTTTATTGTAGGACCGGATGGATATTTATACATTCCACACAGCTTATCTTAATTAACATAAACTCGATACAGCAGTCAACCAATAAGGAATCTCCACACTTAATGGCTCACTGGCGTTACTTCACAAACCCCTCCCTCTGGCATTTTGCCAGGTGCCATCTTGACTTGTTTACAGACCCTAACATTTCTCTGGCAAAATGCCAGGTGCCATTCTGACTTGTTTACAGACTCTAACACATGTCAGCTTAATATATGAAGAAAGACTTTAAAAATGATTTTTATCTAGCATTTTTATTTTCATCAGGTAAACTGGAGTATCTGGTCTACCTTGCTACATGAAACAGAATACCTCACACGTAACTTTGCCAATACCACTTTGAAATCAATTTCTGCCGAGCTACTCCCTCTTATTGACATATGAAAAATAGTACTTATAAGGAGGGTAACTATTAAGTTTGTTCCTCTAACTAGGACACATCTTCAAGGGAAAGAAGGAACAGTTAACAATTACATAGGAATCAGGCATAATGTGGGACTCTTCCAGGACATAAGGACACAATGTATACTACATATGAGGATGTATGTTGTGTATTGCATCTGGGATCATGAGTAAATTGTTTTCCTCACCTTTGAATTCAGAGCAGAAACTGTTGATTTGATCATCTTGAATAGATGGAAGTTCTTCCAGTAGAGGGGATAGAATCTGATTAGAGTTATACTTAGTACTTAGTTTAAATTCTGGTTTTGCCATTTTTTAACTTCTTGTTTGTCCTTAAGTGAATTATTTAACTTTTCTGAGGTTTAGTTTTCAGGTATATATATATATTTGTATGATATGGGATAATAAGCTATTCTGTAGTGTTGTAATGAAGAGTGTGTAATGTGCCTGATAGCTACTATTTTTGAGAGTATGTGAAGTACTCTATCATCACTGCAATCATGAATTATGTATAAGAGATTGACACTGATGGGGGTGGAGGTTCCTAATTGGAGTCCGGGTTCCTGGCATCCTTAATAAAGAATTGAGCAAGACATGAAGAGCAAAGATTTATGTAAAGTGAAAGCACACTCTGTAGAGTGGAGTGGGAAGAGAGAGAGAAAGGGGCCAGGATGTCTGGGAGTGTCTTCTTGTTTCACATGTTGAGCTGTGCCTTCATCCTGTCTCTGTGGACCTGATTGAAGACCTTGCTTTATTTGTTTTCATGGGTTACTTTATTTTCACCTAATTAGAAAAACGAACTTGTGGCAGGAGTTTCCATAGCAATAAGCCCTCAGTGACGGGAGTTGCCGTGGCAATGGATCTTAAACGGGGATGTGATGATTCAATTTTTGGTCTTCTATGCGGGTTACATTTTTCTTGTACCCTGCCTCTGCCTTCTTGACATTCCTAAACACCTATCTCAAGATTGCTCAGGGACTTAATATTCAGTACTATAATTCCAAATGTTGATGGTAATTCAGGGCCATAGGTTTAGGAGCTAGAAAATGATATAATTAAGAAGATATAATTGTAAACAAAATTTATGGTGAGGTTTGTGATCAGTACTGAGAAGGTACATGTGGAGAACTAATTGTTAAACTTCTCGACTCCTGTGATTGAAAACTGCCCATTTATAAGAAGTCATTCCTTTTTGTAGTTCATTGCTTTATAAGCTATTTCTGGGCCTCAAAAGAATATTAGAGTCTTAAGGAAGAAGAAAACTATAGTTTAAAAAAACGGCTGTCTCATCAAAGTGTTGATCTAATTTGTAAGATTTACATTTCTGTTCACTCAATCCTGACACTTCATTGCTTTTTCTAGACTTAGATGAAGCGAGTACTTTGAAAAACTTATTGTAGCCCATATTTGCAACCCTTGGATTTTCAAGAATTCTTTATCTATTTGCTTCAGCATAGAATAAAAGCATATGAATTCCAGGAAAAGGCTAACAACAAACATTTCTATTTGCCTCTAAGTGGTATTTTGATGCATTAAGCCAGAGTCTGCAATAAAATGTGTAATTTAAGTATTCGAGAGGGTTTATACTGCTGTTACTAGTTGGCTAGTTTTTCCTTTGGAAATCTGTATCATACTAACAGTATCATAGAAACAGTAATGTAAATTTTGAGAAATTTTAATCACTAATAGATGAGCATATTTATATTTTTAATAGTGTTTACAACCTTTGTGTACTCCCATATGTAATCTTTAGATGATATAATTATAGAATTGATAATAGTTTTTAATTTTGTTTCTCTTTAAGAGGAGAGTTATCATTAATAAAAGGAGGTTGGATTTGATCAGTGCATATTATACACAGACATGGAACTATCACATTGAGCCCCATAAATATATACAATTAACACATGTTAATAAAAATCATTATTTTTTAAAAAAGGTATCTCATCCTCACCACCAGAAATATGTCATTTCAGTGACAAACCAGACTTTCAACATCCGCCCTTCATGGAAATGATTGAGAATAATCCTGCCATAAACCTCTATAAAATAAAACTGCTAGATGTCTCTTGCACAAATGACACAAATGGCAAAACAAAACAGTGCTAAATGGCTCTCCTGAGGGACAAAAGGACCTACTTGGTAACACACTATATATTGCATACATAATATGGCTTTTCCAACATCTCTGTTTCAGAAATCAGGAAAGAGAAAACTCTATTATTATTTTTACTTTAAAACAGTAAGTTAGTTTGTAGGATCTTGATGGTAGAAGTAGCAATTCAGAGTAATGATAGGGGAGGAGAAATAGTGTGCTGTTCTCATGTAGTTTTAGTCTCCGCTACTAGTGTTCAATGCCAGGTGCATCTGTTGTTTCACCTAGTTGTGCAATCCTACATAACAGCAATGGCTGGGATACAGAGGGGACACACACACACACATTATTATTATTATTATTATTATTATTATTATTATTATTATTATTATTAGTATTATTATTTAACTAGCAGCTTTGTGTGAAACCCATGGAATTCTCTTTGAGTTGATATCAGTAGAGAGTAAACCTAGTATGTGTTGCTACTTCCATTCTTCTCTCTCTACCTCTGGTGTCAATATAATTTTAACATTTTTCACCTCTTAAATACTTTGTTCAATTTTGAACAGAAAGGCTGATCAGTATTTCTGGGATTCTTGCTAAGTTGTTTACTCAGTAATTACCAGTGGGTGTCATATGTCCTTGCATTAGTTACCATGCACAGAAGAAAGATTTCCTTTTATTGGTTTTAAAGTTTATATCATCTTTTATTATTTCCATATGGACAAATGACCAGAATAAAAGCTTAATAAATTTCTTGTCTATCAGTTTGAGGTTAACTTTTTTAATGCCACTGGTGATTTTGTTTTCCCAATTAAACAACCTGGGGTAGATTTTTTTATTCAATCATCTATCATTTAATTTTTTTCCCACAAACAATACATTTCTCTACTGGGTATCTATCTGCATATTAAATCAATCAAAAAATTAGTAGTTTTTTCTCTCATTTTTTAAATTTCTA
Organism: Callospermophilus lateralis; assembly: GCF_048772815.1. NCBI lineage: Eukaryota > Metazoa > Chordata > Mammalia > Rodentia > Sciuridae > Callospermophilus > Callospermophilus lateralis. The sequence goes on along the minus strand of NC_135318.1, from coordinate 42,499,027 downwards.
ATTAGGTATACATGACTGAAGAATACATTTTGACATATTTCGCACAAATGGAGCACAATTTCTCACTCTTCTGGCTGTACGTGATGCAGAGTCACACTGGTCAAGCAATCATACATGTATATAGGGTAGTAATGTCCATCTTATTCCACCATCCTTCCCACCCCCGATTCCCTTCCCTCATTCCCCTCTGCCCAATCCAAAATTTCTCCATTTTTCCCTAGCACTCCCCACCCCCAGTATGGATCATATCCACTTATCAGAGAAAACATTTGAACTTTGGTTTGGGGGGGATTGTCTTATTTCACTTAGCACGATTATCTGCAGTTGCATCCATTTAGCAGCAAATGCCATAATTTCATTCTTCTTTAAGGCTGAGTAATATTCCAATGTGTGTATATATACCACATTTTCTTTATCCATTTGCCTGTTGAAGGGCACTTAGATTGGTTCTATAGTCTAGCCATTGTGAATTGAGCTCTATATATACTGATGTGGCTGTATTATTATAGTATTCTGATGTTAAATCCTTTGGGCATAAACCTAAGAATGGGATGACTGGGTGAAATGATGGTTCCATTCCAAGTTTTCTGAGGAATCTCCATAGTGCTTTCCACAGTGGTTGCACCAATTTGCAGTCCCACCAGCGAAGTACCTTTTCCCCCACATGCTTGCCAACACGCATTGTTGCTTTTATTCTTAATGATTGCCATTTTGACTGGAGTGAGATGAAATCTTACAGTAGTTTTGATTGCATTTCTCTAATTGCTAGAGATGCTGAACATTTTTTCATATATTTGTTGATCTTCTATGAAGTGTCTGTTTGGTTCTTAATCCATTTATTGATTGGGATATTTGTCTTGTTGGTGTTAAGTTTTTTGAGTTCTTTATATATCCTGGAGATTAATGCTTTATCTGAGGTGCATGTAGATAAAGATTTTCTCCCATTTTGTAGTCCCTCTCTTCATATTATTGATTGTTTCCTTTGCTGAGCAGAAGATTTTTAGTTTGAATCCATCCCTGCCGCAGTCCGGCTGCAGCAAAATAACTGGGGAGTGACGAACAACTTGTGTACATTGATACAGCAGGAATGGGAGTCGTTTATTGTAGGACCAGAGCGATATTTATACATTCCACACAGCTTATCTTAATTAGCATAAACTAGATACAGCAGTCAACCAATAAGGAATCTCCACACTTAATGGCTTGCTTCTGTTACTTCACAAACCACTCCCTCTGGCAATTTGCCAGGCGCCATCCAGACTTGTTTATAGACCCTAACATTTCTCTGGCAAAATGTTAGGTGCCATCCTGACTTGTTTACAGACTCTAACATATCCCATTTTTTGATTCTTGATTTTTTTATATTAGTATTTTTTAGATTTATTTTTTATTCTAATTTGTTATATATGACCGCAGAATGCATTACAATTCCTATTACACATATAGAGCACAATTTTTCATATCTATGGTTGTATACAAAGTATATAGACACCATTTGTGATTCTTGATTTTACTTCTTGTGTTTTAGGAGTCTTTTTAAGGAAGTCAGGTCCTAAGCTGACATGAAGATTTGAGTCTACTTTTTCTTCTATTAGGTACAAGGTCTCTGTTCTAGTGCCTAAGTCTTTGACCCTCTTTGAATTGATTTTTATGCAGGGTGAAAGAGAGATTTAATTTCATTTTGCCACATATGGATTTCTAGTTTTCCCAGTACCATTTGTTGAAGAGGCTGTCTTTTCTCCACTGTGTGTTTATGGTGACTTTGTCTAGTATGAGATAACTGTATTTATGTGGGTTTTGTCTCTGTGTCTTCTATTCTTTACCATTGGTCTACATGTCTATTTTGGTGCCAATATCATGCAGTTTTTGTTACTATTGCTCTGTAGTATAGTTTAAGTTCTGGTATTGTGATGCCTCCTGCTTCACTCTTCTTGCTAAGGATTCCTTTGCCTATGCTGCATCTCTTATTTTTCCAAATGAATTTCATGATTGCTTTTTCTAGTTCTATGAAGAATGTCATTGGGATTTTAATAGGATTTTAATCTGTATAATGCTTTTGGTAATATGGCCATTTTGACAATATTAATTCTGCCTATTCAAGAACATGGGAGATCTTTCCATCTTCTAAGATCTTCAATTTCTTTCTTTAGTGTGCTGTAGTTTTCATTTTAGAGGACTTTCACCTTTTTTGTTAGATTGATTAGACTAAAAGACAAGAATCATGTGATCATCTCAAGAGATGCAGAAACAGCATTTGATAAAATACAGCATCCCTTCATGTTCAAAACGCTAGAAAAACTAGGGGTAACAGGAACATACCTCAACATTGTAAAATCTATCTATGGTAAACCCAAGGCCAACATAATTTTAAACGGACAAAAATTGGAAGCATTCCCTCTAAAAATCGGAACAAGCCAAGGATGCCCTCTTTCACCATTTCTATTCAACATAGTCCTTGAAACTCTAGCCAGAGGAATTAGACAGATGAAAGAAATTAAAGGGATGTGAATAGAAAAAGAAGAACTCAAACAGTATTTGCTGAGGACATGATTCCATATTTGGAGGATCCAAAATATTCCACCAGAAAACTTCCAGAACTAATAAATGAATTCAGCAAAGTAGCAGGATATAAAATCAACATCCATAAAGCAAACGTGTTTCCATACATCAGTGATGAATCCACTGCAAGAAAAATTAGGAAAACTACCCCCAAAACTATCTCAAAACAAACAAACAAACAAACAAACAAAAGCCAGTGAGGATTCTGCTAGCTGACCGTTTGGCTGGGCTCAGCTGGTGGTTCATCTCTGGTCCTTGTTCTGCTTTTCCTCAGCTGGTCTGGCTCAGAATTTGAATCCAGCTATTGGGGCAGCAGGAGTGGCTGGTTTATAATGCTACAATTTGGATGGCTAGTGTGATTGGGGCTCTCTCATGTGGTGTCCCATTTTTCAGCAAGTTAGCCCAGGTGAGTTCTTACTGTGACCAATTTGCAAGGGTGAGACAGAAGGGGTAGAAGGATGGAAGCTGTGCCCTTTCTTGAGGCTGGAAGTGTTATAGAATCAAATGTCCAGGCTGCATGCTGTTTTCTTACCAATATTCCAGGCAAGCACTGGTAGTATGGAGTCAGGTTTATTTAAAGCCCACACTGAAGAAGATAAGAGAGCTCCTCAAAGTTCTATCTTCCTGGGCTCAGGGACATGGGGTGTTTTGTATAGGGAAGAAAGGAGACACAGAGGCTGCAGGCAGGGAGGGGTCTTCTTCAGAATATCACTATGAATTTCCACTTCCTGCAGCTGGTTACTAATGGAAGGTGTTAGCAAGGCATCTGGATTCTATGAACTAAGAGAGGTTTATCAGTTAATATCCAGGTGGGGCTTCTCTTCAACCATAGGATTCAACCAAAGTTGGAAGGGCTTAAGCCCTTCCGGTCATTTGTTTTTAGTGCACAGGTTCATTTATTTTTTTTCACATTTTATTGGTGCATTATAGATGTACATAATGATGGGATTTGTTAGATATCTGTACATGCACACAGTATAACAATGCAATTTGGCCAATATCCCTCCCCAGCACTTCCCGCTTCCTATGCAGTTCCCACTCCCTGGCTCCTTTTCTACTGATTCCCTTTGATTATTATGACCACCCCCCTTTTTTTCCACATATGAGAGAAAATATATGACCCTTGACTTTCTGAGTTTGACTTATTTTACTTAACATAATGGGCTCTAGTTACACCCATTTTCCTGTAAATAATATAATTTCATTTTTCTTTATGGCTGAATAAGACTCATTGTGTGTATATATATACATTACATCTTCATTATCTATTCATCATTAAATGCACTTCCCTTTAAAGGGAAGGAAGGGGGGAATGAAGGACAATTTTAAGGAAGCCTCTATTACAAAGAGATCCATACCCCACCAGGATAGCATAAAGATTGCTTTACATCAAAGACATCTGAGATACTGCAGGTGTAGAAAGATGCCTTCTGAGCTTCTCTCACCTGATTAACGACAGCTTGCTCAGAATGAAGCCATACGTCACCTCCCTGAGGAGCTTCCAGTTAGGATGGAGGCTGACCATCAGCCCTGGGATGAGAAACTGGGTCAACAAACGTTATCAGAAGCTTTTGTACCTTCCATTTATTTCCCAGAGAAGCCCATTTGTGTCCACAGAAGCCCTGTCCCCCTCTCCTTTTCCTGTTAAGATGGTGGGTCAGCCTCTGCCACCAGCTGTTCTGGGAGTCACTCTTTATTGAGTACTTCACCTGCATGTGGATTTAAACCTTTTCTTAGGTTAATCTGTCTGTTGTCAATTAATTCACAGGCCTCCAGGCATTTAGATCTAAATTGGTAAAGGGAAAGTTTTCCTCCTGACAAAGCCTGGGTTCAGAATTGAGGCAGTATCTTTTACCACTCAATACTTCAAAGCAAATCACAGTTTCAGCTGGGATTCACTAGACTTCACTCCTGTACAGGAAGAACTGCAAAACATTCTTACAATTTTCCCATCTACCGCTGTATTTATGTGAGAATAAGGAGAAGCAAAATGGCTTTATAATAGGAAAAAAAGAAGCACTTGTATTCCTTCCTTCCACTCAGAATTATAAAGGCTAGTGTCATTTTGTGTTCATTAAAGTCTAAATGTCGGTAGCTAGTCAGACAGGAATGGGTGAGCTGGGAAAAGACAACCAAAGGCAAGTTATCTGACAAACACTTGGGAGCTGGGGACTTGGTAGGTTAAAACCTCCCCCTGCCATAATATAATCCCCTTAACAAAAACTACTGTTGAGTGGAAAGTGAGCCTATAGAATGGGAGAAAAATATTTCTCACCTGTACCTCAGATAAAGCATTACTCTCCAGTGTATATAAAAAACTCAAAAAAACCGAACATCAACTCCCTCTCCCAAATAACCCTAGGTGGGCAAAGGAACTGAACAGACATTTCACAGAAGAAGAAAGATGATTGGTTAACAAATATATGAAAAAATGTTCATCTTTAGCAATTAGAGAAATGCCAATCAAAACTACACTGAGATTTCATCTCACTCCAGTCAGAATGACAATTATCAAGAATATAAGTAACAATAAATGTTGTCAAGGATGTGGGGGGAAAGGTATACTCATACATTGCTGTGGGACTGCAAATTAGTGCAACTGTGGAAAGAAGTATGGTGATATCCTCAGAAAAGTTGAATTGGAACCACCATTTGACCCAGTTATCTCATTCCTTGGCATTTGCCCAAAAAACTTAAGATTAATATACTATAGTGACATGGCCACATCAATATTTATAGCTGCTTAATTAACTATAGTTAAGCTATGGAATCAAGCTAGGTGTCCTTCAGCAGATGAATGGATAAAAAAAAAGGTGATATGTATATACAATGAATTATTACTTAACCATAAAGAAGAATGAAATTATGGCATTTGCCAGTAAATGGAAGCAACTGGAGACTATCATGCCAAGTGAAATAAGACAATCCCCCAAAACCAAAGACTGAAGGTTCTCTCTGATATGTGGATGCTGACTCACAATAGGTGGGGGTTGGGAGGTGGGGGGAGTGGAGGTTCACTGGATTGGATGATTGGGAGATAGAGGGGAGGAGGATGGAAATGGAAGAGAGAGTAGAGTGAATCAGACATAACTTCCCTATATTCATACATAAATACTTGACTAGTGCAATTCCACATCAAGTACAACTACAAAAATGGGAAGTTATTCTCCAGATATGTATAATATGTCAAAATATATCCTACTGGGCTGGGGTTGTGGCTCAGTGGTAGAGCGCTTGCCTAGCACCTGTGAGGCACTGGGTTCCATCCTCAGTACCACATAAACAATTAAATAAAGTGGGGCTGTGGCTGTGGCTCAGTGGTAAAGCATTTGCCTCTCATGTGTGAGGCACTGGGTTCAATCCTCAGGAACTCAGCACCTGTGTGTTTATCTACAACTAAATAAAAAAATTAAATAAAGTTATGTCCATCTTAAAAAAAAACAAATAAAAAAAATAAACCATTCTTGAAAGATTATGTCGTGCCCTATTGGGTGGCCTGCACCCTCCCTTATTACTGAAACTATCACAGTCCCCAATCACCTGGCAACTGAAGCATTTAAAACACAGTAAACCAATTAAAAGGGCAGAAAATTGAGGCAAAAACAGGGGAACTCATCTTCCTTAAAATCTCCAACTCTATGAATGCCGCAACATCTCTTTGAGGAGGTCAGTGCAGTTCCTGTGCTGTCAGTCAAAAGTCAAAAGGTGGACCTGGGCGGGACTGTTCTGAAAACTTCCCAGGGACTCCCCCAAAACTGGAGGGCAGGAGGTCACACTCCCTCTCCTATCTGAGAGGACCCACTCTCTCCATAAAGATTGTCTCCCCTTTTCTTATCCCTTGTAATAAATTCAGGCCTTTTACTCTGAGCTCCATGTCTGAAATCTTTTTGGCATGATTTCAAGAACTGGAGTTGAAGAAGGCGGACTCCATGCTGCCTCTGCCCTGTAATGCTACCTCTGCCCTGTAACGCTACCTGAACTTTTCTCCATTCTTATTTATAAAAGGTAGGCTCATGTGCATACTATTTAAACCTACATTTTCACTGAGTAACATATTGTGAAAATGTGCAATATAAAAGTTTAGCTTCATACTTAATATTGGTATTCAATACTATACAACAGAATAAATTGAAGTAATGACCTATTTCTGGACATTTTCGTTATTTTCAATTTCCTAGTATAATAAAAAATGCTATAATAAACATGATTGTAGCTGTTCTTTTGTGTTTACCTTTCGTATTTTCCTTTCAGATAATTTTCATGAAGTGCATGTGCATTTTAAAGATTATGTACATTAAAATTCCTTTTTAAAGGTTACTGAAGTATATAGTTTAAAAGTCAAATAATTGTTCAAATTCTGCTTCTCTCAAGGCTCATTTCAGAGATAATTACTGACAGGAATTTTAGGTGTTTTATCTGGTATTTATATCTCTACTTACTATATCTATATTAATTAATACCATATACTGATGTTCCTATTAATTTTTAATCATTTGATAAGATTTCTCCAAATTAGGCATTATTTTAAATATAAACTCCTGGAAAGAACTCTAAAACACCATCAATGTGGTCAGATACCTCAGGAATCTATAATTTAGAACTTTGGGGCTATATTCCTTCTGGCACTGTCTTTACAAATGCTCTATTCACTATGAGCATTTGCCATTATTTTAGAAATCCTCTGCCTAGACCCTGAGTCACATTCCTGTTTCCTGGATTCTATGTTTTTATCTTTAATTTTATACTCTTTTGAGTGAAGTATACCTTCGAATAACTTCCCAAGAAATGATTAAGAGAAGATACTTTTTAAAAAAACATTTTTTTTTAATTTGTAAAAATTAAAGATTTTTTTCCCCTTGAGACAGGTTTCCCTAAGTTGCTGAAGCTGGCCTTGAACTTGTGATCCTTTGATCTTAATCTTCAAAGTTGCTGGGATTACAGGTATTTCCCACCATGTCTATCTTGAGATATGTAAATATATACATACATATCTGTAATGTGTGTGTGTGTGTATTTTTTTTTTTTTTTTTTTTTTGGTGCTGGAGATAGAACCTCTGGTTTAACCACTGAGTAACATCCTCACCCCTTTTTATGTTTTATTTTGAGATAGGACCTCAATAGATTGCTTGGGGCCTCGCTAAGTTGCTGAGGCTGGCTTTGAACTTGTAATCTCTTGCCTCAACCTCCTGAGCTGCTGGAATTATAGGTGTGGGCCACCACACCTGGCAAGGGATATATTTTTAAAAAGCTTTTATAGTTTGAAAACGTTTTTATACCATGCTCACATTTGGTACATGGTATGATTTAGTATGAAATGTGTTGGGAGTAATTTTTACCCTCACAATTTAGAAGTCATTTTTTCCTCTGTCTTCTAGCTTCCAGTGTTGATTTTTTTTTTTTTTACCATTTTGATTCTTAAATCTTTGTATGCACCCTTTAATTTCTCTAAAGTTCTTAGGATGTACTATTATGATGATGTTTCATGATTACATGTCCTGATGTAGTTCTTTTTAAACTGTAATTTTGGTCATTCTATGAATTCTTCCAATCTGTAAATTCATGACTTTATGTTCTTTGTTTCTTGAATCATTTCTTGCTAAATTCTTTCTCTCCTTCCCCCCTCTTCTGTTCTTTCTAAAACGCCTATTATTCAAGGGTTAGACCACAGCAAGATCCTCTTTGATTCATATCTTTACTATTTTTGGAAACTATTTTATATTATGTTTGCCTGGAGACTTTCTCAGTGCAATAGTTAAACCTTTAATAACTTTGTTTTTGTAATTATTTGCCATCATATTTTAGAATTTCTCACAGCTTTCTTCTGACTCTAAACTCTCTCCCCCTCTATTTCTCTTTACCATTATTTCTTTCTTTTCTTTCTGGATATATCAGTCGTTTTTTTTTTTTCTACCCTTGCTTTGGTTGCCTCTGTGTCATCCACATTTCTCTTTTTGGGTTTTTATTTTTTTTTTGATCTCTGCTTTATGTAAGAGGTGTGTTTCAAATATCTTGTGACCTTCTCATTTCTGTCTTTAAGAATGGAGTTAGTATTTTGGCAGGGCTTGTAGACAGATATCTTTCATAGGGGGAGTGGGTTGAAGAAGGAAGGGTAACCAGGCTATTTTGCTAGGGAATTTCCAAATTTTAATTTTAATACTTTTTTCTTTTAATTTAGCCAGTTTTGCTAGAGGAGACCCCTCAGGTTCCTTTCTGCGGTGGTGTAAAGCGAGGAGACAGTTTCCTGGGCTTCAGAGAAGAAGGGAGCTCAGGTGTTCACGAGAGCAAATCAGATCAGTGATTATGAATCCCATTTTTAGTATGGGGCCTCATTTGTATCCTCTGCTATTTTATTGTCCCCAGTTCAGACAATCTTAGGGTCAGTCACTCTAGAACACCGTGTTGACATTTTCATGTTACTATTCTTTAAACTGGAGATATATATCCTTTTGGTGTGAGGATTCAAAAGGGCTTTATTATACATAAATGTTTTGTGAAAAATATTGAGTTTAGTCACATAAAGGAAGTATATTTTTAGGGATACCTTCCCAATGATCAGGGTTTAATTTGAATAGTGACAGTCTTGGAATTTCCAATTATGCCAACTCTATCCCCTTTCAATCCTCTTATAATATGTATATACAGTATTACATGTTATTTTAGGCATATTTTATGTCAGGGCTTATTTGTGAAAACTACACCAGAAGGGAAATTTTCACATCAGTTTCCCTCTCTTTGTTCCATTGAAAACAAATATTTAAGTGTGTCATTATTTTCAGATTTTCAGTTGGTGGAGATCATTATGAAGAATGCTGTAGTTAAAACTTATGAAGAGAATTATTTTGAAACAATATATGTAAATAATCCAGATGAATTTGGACCAAGATGAGCAATCTGTCTAGAATGCTGGGGAGATGCCTACTTTCATTTTTATTGGCTGAGCTACAGGCAAGAGCCATCCATTTTCTGAGGAGTTGTGGTCTAGGTCAGGTTGAGGAAATAATCGTTACATTTCCATGCCCTGTCAGCTGTGAGCCAAATTAGGAAGTATAAGTGTGATGAATTCTTGTTATTTATTTGACTTAATTTTGTTACTATCTTTTGATCAAGATTAACAATAGTTTGTGACTAATCTCAATCTAGGTCTATGGATCATTAATTAGGTGATTGACTGATTTTGAAATGATAAACATGTTCTATACAGCAAGTGAGAATATTGTTTATTGAATGTCTACTTTGGAATGCTTTGGGAGCCATTCTCAGATTGATATTAGATTATTAGTACACTTGTTTATTACTTTGAACGATAATGTGCAGGATAATATTTGGGTAGTATTGAAACCTAGAGATATAAATTTTTTTCTGTACCAGTTCTGTCAGTTCCGACCAAGCCTCCCACTATGTTTGAAAACCTAAATATTTGCAGTTATAACTTGGGTAGAACATATGAGGAAAGATATTACAAAACAAAGCAAAAAGGAAAGATCCCGATGGAAGCTATAGAAGGATAACATGTAATTACAATTTAGTATATTACACATGTTACCAAATAACCACTGAACTGGGTATTGTTCAGTCCATCCCACGTAGTACTGTGTTTGGTGGGAACCACTAGACAGTTTTTCACATTTTGTTGTCTATTTTTCACTTAGTTGTAAACACTATCTTAATCCTAAAGAATCAGTGTAGTATGAAAAGATATCGATCATTCACCAAAGGTGAAGTTCACAGTGTGCCTTTTCTGAGTGCTGGCTTTCCAAGAAGAGATAAGATTTCCATTTGAGCAAGTTGTAGAGGAGCTTTGCCAAGTGTATTGCTGTAGTGTTATGTTCACTTCGTGATGAAAAGCATCTGTTCACTGGGTAATAGGCTGGCACAGGAATGTACAAGTTTCTCCCATGTGGCAATTTATGGCAATGTGAGTTATCAAGATGGCTTGATGCGGTCTGATTCAGAAAGGATCAGATGAGACTCTTCATACACGTTCTTTGATTTGGACTTATTAGTCAGGTTAGTTCTGTGGACTTCCGTGTAACTTTCTGCAAGGCAGCTTTGAATATTATGAATATTAAGATTTTGAATACTATGAATATTAAGACTAAGCAATATTGGTAAGAATTTGACATTGTAAAGGGCTATTATTAACAGGTAACTGAAATAAAAGTTTTAACCAGCCTATGGGGTATCCCATGATTATTTTATTAGTACAATCCAGTTTTCCAATTTGGCATGGATTTTTAGGTCATGTAATTTGTGTAAGTCAAATCTTAGGACCAAAGTAAACTTGTCAAAAGTTTTAGACAGTTTCCTCATTAAAATGCCTTTTCCCTCTTATTTTTTTTTCTTGTAATATGAAGATGATGTAGATAGTACAGGAATTTTTATATGTTAAAGAATCTATTTTTTAAACCGATTTGTGGGTTGATTAAGAATAACAGAAATACAAACAGCAATTCTTTTTTCATTGTAATAAGATCAATTTTTCTGTGAGGATGGTCATTTATAAATATAGAAATTAAATATACTGTCACTAGGTAATAGTCATTTCAATTTATCGAAAATTAAATGTTTTTGTAAAAAAGAAAGTTCTCATGGACCAAATTTTGTCTTAATTCTTTTTATAATTTTTTTTTCTGTCATGAACTTGATAGATCAGGTTTATGAAATGATAGTCTTTAGCAGATTTCACAAAATTGGAGGCAAATTAACATTTCTCATCTGATTTATTATTGCCTTTGCTTATGTGAGACACAGGACACATGGACAAGATATACAGGAATAATCTGAGGAGAAATCAGGCTATTATCTGGAGTTGTCTATAGATCATCAACATTTAAAAAATACAGATCAACTCTGCATTACACCCAGGAGAGGACCTTAGGGTGCCAAGGGAACTGCTGCAGCTTCTAGTGTTAGGACCTTGGGGAATCAGAAAACTGGGGAATCAGAAAACTGCTGACTCAACGATTCCAGAATTATATCAATTTGGTTTCAATTGAGAGATCAAAAATTGAGTCACAACTGTTGGCTATAGGAACACCTTGATTTCATTGCAATCCAGGGATCAGCCACTACCATTTCCACTAAAAGAACTCCCTTGCTCTCTCTCCCCTTGCATATCCTGCTTCCAAATGCAAGTTTCATGTAAGTATGTGTGACTGGTAGAATCTAATAAAGATCTGGAGGGTTTATTTAAAGGTACTCTTAGGATAAGGTTTTCTATCCTGGGCAGTGCAGGGGATTGGCATCAATGCCAAACAAATCTAGTTAGTTTTGACATATTTATATTTTTAAATTTTGAACTATGAGATAGTATTAGTTATAAAAAAATACAAATTAAATAAAACACCCTGATGGATTTCAACTACCAGTCATGATCAAGTAGTCTAGACCTAGCCCAACCACCATAAACAGCTGTAAAACTGGACAAAATGTATAAAACAACTATTTCAGATGTTGATCTATAGTCATCACAGGACATTGAAAGAATATAATCCCATAAAATGAGTACAGCTTTTGCCTAGAATCACTTTTTTGGCCTTTTTCACAGGGAGGTAGAGTCCAAACAGAAGTGTTCTAAAGGAACTGGAAGTCTGCTTTGACTCCCTTTGATCTTTAGGTTAAAAAAAATCATGTTATATAAACTCCTTCAGAAAACAGAAGAGGAAAAGAACACATTTGAAGAGGAGAACTTAACACTGTGATAGAAGTGAGCATTACAAGGCAAGAAAAATGTCATCATGAACACAGATGCAAACAATCCTTAACAAGATATTAGCATATTGAATAGATAATACATTCTAATCAAGAGGGTTTAATCCAATGAATGCAAGTTTTGTGTAATAAAAATTAATCAGTCAAATTCACCATGTCTAAGACTCATAGGAATAAAATCACCATCTCAACAGATTCATAGAAAAAAAAATAACTGACAAACTTCAACACCAATACATGATAAAAGACATTCAGAAAATTAGGAATAGAAGGAGACTTTCTTGTTAAAGGGAATCTATGAAAACCCTACAGCTAACATCACCCTTAATGGCAAAGACAAAGATTTCCCCTAAGCTCAGAAAGAAAGCAAAGATTCCACGTTTTGCTGAAGGTTCTAGCCAGGGCCAATGTGGGAAGCAAAATGAAGGAATTCATCTATTTATAGATGAAGGAAAGTAAAAAGAGGGAACAAAAATGAAAAGAAGCAACATTCAATTGTTATATACTATAGGAATTTTATTCCTTACCCTACTAGAATGTAGCTTTCATAAATGAAAAGAGGTAAAAACAAATTTCATTTACAATAGCAACAAAATTATAATACTTAGACATAAATTTAATTTAAGATGCTCAAAACCTTTACATTGAAAACCACAAGAGATTTCTAAGAAATTAAAAATCAGAATACCATATTTATGGTGTGGAAACAATAGTGTTAAGATTCCAAATTTCTGCAAACATCTTAAAATCTAAGACAATTTCAATCAAAATATCAGTAGGTTTTTTTAATGATCAATTCTAAAATTTATTTGGAAATGCATGAAATTATAATGTCTAAAATGATTTAATAGACAAAGATTGAGTATTTTTACTACCATATTTTAGATTTATTAAAGTTGTATTAATCAAGATATTAATCAAGTGTTGATGTAAAAATAATTGAAGAGGTCTTTGAAATAGTGTTGGTTCTGGAATTTTTGCTGAAATGACTTTTGACAAAGGCATCAGGCCAATTCAAAGGGGGACAGGTTTGCAACAGCCATGTGGGAACAACTGGATATCCACAATGTAAAAGAAATAAACCACAGTTCCAATCTCATATCATTCACAAGAATTAATTTGATATATAAACCATAAACTTAAACATGAAATGCAAAACTATAAAGTGTATAAAATAAAGCAAAGGAGGGTATTTTCAGGACATTAGAAATTTCCTGGATAAGACTCAGAAAGCACCAACATTAAAAGATAAAAGTAATAAATTGACTTGATTAGCATTAAATTTGCTCATCAAAACTCAAAAATCAGAAAATGAACCTCAAAACCACAGAGAAGGAGTGAGGGTCTACAGTACAGAAATTGAACTAAGAACTTACATTTGGATTATATCAAAACTCCTATAATTTAATAATAAAATATTTATAGCCCCATTGTAAATAGGCAAAAGATTTGAACAGATATCTCACAAAAGACACTGAATACATTTCCAATGAGTCCATGAGAAAATGTTCAACATTAGTGGTCATCAGGGAAATTTATATTAAATCCATAGTGAGAGATCACAACGCATAGCTTTGGAAATGACTAACAGCAACCAAAAGGACAATGCCAAGCATTGGGGAGTATGTGGAACAACCAGAACTCTCACACATTGCAGGTGTAAAATGAAAACAAAACAAAACAGAATAAATTTTAGAAACTAGTTTGGCAGTACATGATAAAGTTAAACACACTCACCATATGCCCCAGCAATCCACTTTTAAGTATATATCCAAAAGGAATGAAAGTATATACCCACAAATAGATGAATACCAAAAAAAAAAAAAAATGCATGTAGTATCCAAATTGGAAAGGAAGAAGTGAAACTGTCTATTTGCAGATGATATGATATTATATATAGAATTTACTAAAAATCTTACTAAAAACTATCAGAACTATAAGTGAGCTCAGTCAGGATTTAAAATAACTGATCAATAGGCAAAAATCAATTGCATTTCCATTTACTAGCAATGAACAATTAAAAAATAAAACTAAAGAATCTATTTCTAATAGCATAAAAAAACAAGATGCTTAAGAATAAATTTCACAAAAATGTACAAGACATACTTTAAAAACTACTAATCATTGTTGATTGATATGAAAGAAGCTCTAAATAAATGGAAAGATATCCACAGAATTCTTATAAAACAAAAAAGGGTAAATAACACAATTAAAAATAGGCAAGAGTCTGACTAGACATCTTGTCAAAGATCATATGCAGATGGCTAACATACATAGGAAAAGATGCTTGATATCATTAGTCATTAGGGAAAGTGCAAATCAAAGTCACAATGATAAATAAAAAGATGATAAGATTATGGATAAATTGCAACCATTATATATTGCTTTATGATGTAAAATGTGCAGCCACTTAAAAAAAAAGAGTATGGTAGTTCCTAAAATGTTAAGTATGAACAAGTAATTCTACTCATGGGTCCTTTTCAAGAGTGATGAAATGATAGTTCCACATGAAAACTTGCAAACAAAAGTTTCTAGCATCATTATTCATCATAGTAATGGATAAATAAAATAAGGTATACCCATACAATAGAATACTATTAGACCATAAAAAGAAATGAAGTACTGACACATGTTGTAACATGAATGACTCTTAAAAACATTTTATTCACTGAGAAAAGATTATCATTATCAAAGATTACACATTACATGGCTGCATTTTTATGGAGTATCTAAAATAGATTCAGTTACAGAGACAGAAAGTAGATTAGTACTTCCTAGGGCTGGGGCAGTGGGATGGGATATAAGAGTTGGGGAGGACAATTGGCAGTGGATGCTAATGGGTATAGGGTTTCTTTTGGAATGGCAAAACATTCTAAAATTGTGGTGATGACTGCATAACTCTGAACATACTAAAAATTATTGAATATCACCCCGAATGCAAAATCCTCATTAAATGGGTGAATTATATGGCCTGTGCCTTTTATCTCAATAAAACTATTAAAAAGGAAAGAATGTACATTCCAGCTTTATTCAAAACAACTCAAATCTGGAAACAAAATCTACCAATAGGAGAATAGGTAAGTTGTGGGATAGTCATACAATGAACTCTAATGCCTAATACAAATAAGTGATACATATGTTGATATGTATCTACTGATACATACGTATCTACTGATACATACGTATCTACTGATACATATGTATCTACTGATACATACGTATCTACTGATACATATGTATCTACTGATACATATGTATCTACTGATACATATGTATCTACTGATACATATGTTGACATGGATGAATTAAAAAAATATGCTGAGTGAAAAAATGTAAGTGCACAAGAATGCATACTAATGATTCCATTTATATAAAGTAAAGGACAGGAAAACTAACCATTGACGAAAGAAATCAGATCAGGGATAGGGATTGAGTGGGATGGCATTCAGGGAACTTTCTGGAATGGTTTCTGGAATGGTTAATGAGTTCCATATTTTGATAGGAGTTTACCTTAAACATATGCTTACATTTTTTTCCAAAACTGCCTGGAGTGTTGGGTTGAATCTCACATGGACCTGGGTCAGCCTCACTTAGATGACAATCAAACACACATTTCAAGAGTGACGCATTTGAATATCCAGGCAGAGCAAACGAGCCCCCCAAAATTCCTAAAATGGATGCTTGGCAGGCATATATAGTAACAAGAAAGCTCAAGTGGAAGCAGGCTAAAGTGAGCAAATGGATAGAGTGGTAGGATATCAGGTTGGAGGTGTATTGGGGGAAAGGGAGGATATAGTGTAGGGCCTGGTGGGGTGAAATTCCCTTTGGTTTTTACTGTGAGACCAATGTGGAGCAACCAGTCATGATCTGACTGGCATCTTAGTAGGGTCATTTTGCTACATTTCTTTAGGGGAACAATGTCAAAAGCAAGGAGACTAAGAGGCTACCGCAGTAAGGATCAGAGGGGTTGTTGGTTTGGACCCCAGTGTGGGTAATGGAAATGGGTGGGATCTGAGTCTGTAGACTACATGCACAGCAGATTTGTTTTTGCTCTTGGTGGCTGTGGGAACCAAGGATACAATTTGGACATGTTGAAGTTAGTATTCAAGTGCATTTCAAGTAGGTAGTTGGATTTATACATGTGGGAGCAGGGGAATAGTCCGGATTGTAGATTTAGATTTGGTGTATGTATTGATAGTGTGTGACTGTTGTGTGTTGCAGAAAGTGCAGAAGGAGAATAGCAATGGTCTGGGCCACTTTCTTGATTTTAAAAGTATAATTTTGGCCTTTCACCATCAAGTATTATGTGTTCTGTAGCTTCTTTAGTGAAGGTGTCTGTTATCAAGTTATGGAAGTTCCCTGTCAGAGAACTCTGTTTTGGGTTTTGTTTTAACCATTAGTTGATGTTGAATTTTTATCAAACAATTGTTCTGTATCTATTGAGATAATTATGTGATTTCCCTTCTCCCTTTAATCTAATTGATTTCCCCCCCCCCCCCGCCCCGCCATTAAACCAACCTTGCATTTCCTGGACTAAGATTAGCTAGAATATATCAGCCTGTTTATATAATGCTGGATTAGTTTGCTACTACTTAGTTGAGGATTTTACACCTGTGTTTATGATTTAAATAGGTTATAATATTCCTTTTGTGTTGCTTTTGTTGGATCTTGACATATGCCATGGCCCTCTCATCTCTCAGCCATGGCCTTTAATTCAGAAACCAGAGGAGGGGCCATGGAGAATGAAAAAAAGACAAACAGACACATACAGGGTGTTCTCCATCCCTTGAAAAGGCATGAATGACCCAGAGCTAGATCAGCACGTTTATTATATAGATTTCACCAAAAGGTCATTTGTGAGAAAGTTTCAGCAAAACAGGCAATCTGATGGACGCAGGACTGGTGAGGTATTTGGGTCATATTGTTTAGCTCAGAATTCTCCATTCCTGGGAGTTGATGTCTGAACTCACAGCCTCAACTGGTAACAGCTGTGTGCCTTTGCACGCAGTCTCCTCTGGCTGGAGTCTCCTGACCAACTGGGCCATCTGGACCTGCACCTTCACACAGGAAGTTCCCAGTACAATGCAGCCATGAGGGAATCAGACCATGATTCAAATCACTGCTCTCCACAGGCATAAACATTATTTTCATCAAATAAAATGAGTAGGGGAGTATTTCCTTGGTTTCATCCCTCTGAATGAGTTTATGAAAGCTTGGCATTTTTTATACTTTCAAAGTTAGTTGAACTTGCTGGGAAATCTCTCTAAGCCTGAAGTTGTCTTTAGGAAAACAATTTTTAGACTATGAATTCAAATTTTTTAATACTTATATTTTAAGACCATATATATATTGGGTGTGGTGCTGAGGATTGAACCTAGGGTCTTATGCATGTGAGGCAAGCACTCTACCAACTGAGCTTTATCCTCAGTCCCAGTAAGTGATATTTTTGTGAGAGTATATTTTATTTAGAGTCTCTCTATAATTCAAATATTATTTGATTACATTTTTGAACATCTACTGCATCTCTAATAAGGCTCCCATTTTGTTCCTGATATTTTTTACTTTTGACTTAATTGATCTTGCCAGATATTTATACTCAGTTTTAAACCTCAGCTTTGCTTCTCTCTATAATATTTTTGTTTTTTATTTCATTAATTTTCATCTGTAGCTCATTTTTTCTTTGGGTATGATTTACTCTTTTTTTCTAACTTTTTAAGAGAGATACTTAGCTCATTGGCTTTTATCTTTCATTTTTAAATACATATGTTGATATATGTATTTTCTTTTGGAGTACTGCTCTAGAAATATCCAGAAATATTATTGAGTATCTCCTTGCTTCATTTATTTCAGAATATTTTCTATTTTCTTTTACATCTACTTTTCTTATGTTTTAAAATTAAAATAATTTTTAAATTTCAAAATAGGGATTTCTAGTTATCTTTAAAATATTAATTTTAAACATAATACACTGACTTTAGATTTATTCTTCAAAGATTTTGAAACTCCTTTTTGATCATCAGGTGGTAAACTTCTGTAAACTCTAGGTGTACACAGTTAGAATATGTGTTTGAAACTTTGGGGTGGCATATCCATCAGCTCAATGTTAATAATGTAGCTCAAATATACTGTGTTCTCATGGATGTTTTGTTAGGTTGTTCAAAGAAATGTGTAATAATTTCTTATGATTTGCCTACTTACTATTTTAGTTCTATTAATATTATTTCTTGGTATATTTTGAGGGTATTGTTGTCACTGATGTCTTTAAACATCATGTCTCCTTGAGGATCAAAGAACTAAATTTTAATTTTTAAGGGAATTATAAATTTCATTTAGGTTTTCAAATGAATTTGCTTTAAAGTTGTTCAAAGCAGGTTTGTGATTAATACTTCTTTGTGTTTGATGGTTTGTTCTCTCTTTACAAGCATTTCAAAAAATTTCTTATACTCATGCTTTATTTATTTACTTAATATCTTTATTTTACTTATTTTTATGTGGTGCTGAGGATTGAACCCAGTGCCTCACACGTGTAAGGCAAGGACTCTGCCACTGAGCCACAATCCCAGCTCAACCTATGCTTTATTCTTAAAATTAAGGTTCTGATCATTTATTTTGTTGATTCTTTTAAATAAATAGTTTTCTATCTCATTAATGTTGGCTTTTAATTTACTTTGTTCTTTTTCTGATTTTTTTTTTGAATTGGAAATTTATGCATTTTTCTTTTTCTATTTTTATTGAATAAATATTTAAGCCTATGAATTTTTATCTTATTACTGATTTGTTTTTTTATATATATTAGATAAACTCTCCATTTACTTTATAAATTTTCTCCTTGATTCAAGTGTTGTTTAATAGATGGCTTTTATTTTTTGGTGGAGGGGAAGTACCAGGGATTGAACTCACGGACATTGAGCCACATCCTCAGCCCTATTTTGTATTTTATCTAGAGACAGGTTCTCACTGAGTTGCTTAGGTGCCTAGTTTTTGCTGAGGCTGGTTTTGGACTTGCGATCCTCCTGTCTCAGCCTCACTAGCCACTGGGATTACAGGTGTGCACCACTGTGCCTGGTGATAATAGGTAGCTTTTAAAATGCTTTAATTAGTATATTACAGTTATACATAATGGGTTCATTTTGACATAGTCAAGCATGCATGGAATTTAATTTACTCCAGTTCAGTCCCCAGTGCCCCTCCTTCCTCTTCCCCTTTCCCTCCCCTTATTGCCCTTCTACTCTACTGGTCTTTCACTTATTTATTTATTTATTTAATATTTATTTTTTAGTCTTCGGTGGACACAACATCTTTGTTTGTATGTGGTGCTGAGGATCGAACCCGGGCTGCATGCATGCCAGGCGAGCACGCTACTGCTTGAGCCACGTCCCCAGCCATATTTATTTATTTCTAATTATTGTTTTATAGATATACTGTGATCTATTTATACATGCACATAGAGTAATTTTGTCAAATTCATTCATATTTTTTTCACTTCCCTGCTGCTCTTCCCTCCTGTTGAATCTCCTTCTTGTACTTTCTGTAGAAAGCTTTTGAATTTTCAGATATAATGCTCTCCTTCAAATTCTTGAAGGGGGGTTTAGGGGTGTAATTTAGTGACAGAGTGGTTGCCTATCATGTGGGAGGTCCTGGGTTCAATAAGAAATTATTAAATTTTAATTCTATTGCATTTTTATCAGATAAAATTATTTGTTTTATTTCTATGTGACATGTCATTGAAAATAATTTAATTGAGGTTAATGTTTATGTGTGCTTGAAAAAAAAGTAAATTCTTTGGATGTGAAGATTTATATCTATAAATATGCTATTGATTTTTTTTTGTACTTGATTTTCTTATAATATGATTGGTATATTAGAGTCTCTTCTTTATTAGCCTATTTCTGTCTTCTTGTATATACTTTGCTTTTTGCTTTATGAAGATAAATGCTTATATGGTATATATAAATATTAAAATGTATATTTCCAATATTATGTCTTTATTGTGGGCTGTGGTTTTAGCATTATAAAGTGTTCTTTTGTGTCTCATTTACTGCATTTATCAACTTTGTTTATTATTAAAATTGTAACTTCTTTTATTTTTTCCATTTACCAGGTATATCTTTAGCCATTCATTGTTGAGAGCCACAGCCGAAGGGGCCCCAGCAAACTTTCAGACTGCCAGCTGATGATTGGCTCGCAGCGGCCCCAGCAACATCTAGCTGATTGGCTCCTCTGCGGTGATGCTCATTGGAGATGCTCATTGAGCTGTTTCCCCGCCCTTTCAGACTACCAGTTGATGATAACATCTAGCTGATTGGCTCCTCTGTGGTGATGCTCATTGGACTGTTTCCCTGCCCTTTTAGGCCACGGAGCTGCTCATTGGGGGACTTTTTTGGCTCCGCCCACACGACCCAGCCAATCCACCTCAAGAGCAGGAGGATTGTGGGAGGTGGAGAGGCTGGTGGTTGGGGGAGTGGCTTGTGGGAAGCCGGTGGTGGCAGTTGGGCTCTGAGGGTTTTTCCTGAGGAGCTGTTTTGTTTGGCGTGTGTGGTTCTAAAAATAAAGTTAGTTTCTTTTGACAAGTGGCTCTTGAATTGTGCCCAGCCAGACTTCGGCACAGCCTCTTTTAGCTGCTTCACTGTTTTGAAATTTAAAGCATGGTAAATTCACTGCCCTCCTACCTCAAATACAGGGCATGTTAATACTTGAGATCCTGTCTCAGGATCCCAACTATCAACTGCTGGGAGCCTCCCAGCATATGGAGGTGGCGCTGTTGGTTGGACACTTACAGCCTCTGGTGATAGAAAGGTGTTAGTAGCAGTCTCCTGTAGAGGTGGCGCTGTTGGTTGGACACTTACACCCTCTGGTGATAGAAAGGTGTTAGTAGCAGTCTCCTGTTGTAACTTTTCCCCTGATGGCTTTTTCTGCTCTAAACTTCCTTCCTCTGTCTGACTAGCTCGAAAGACCTTCTCTTTTACTTGAATCTTTTCCTCTTTCTGACTAACTTGAGAGACCTTCTCTTTTACTTGAATCAATATGTCTTCTCCTTCCTCTACCTTTGTCTGAATTGAAGGCTTTGGACTAAGCAAATCAGATACGAACGTCCACAATGGCAATGTGCCAACTGGCAGAGTTCCTGGGCTTTTCTTTTCTATTCTTTTTAAATCTTCACCATGATGGTTCCATTGTGATATATTTAACAACTCCTCCTTAAAAAGCCATGGGCTACATTTTTGCATTGTATCAACATATGCCCTGACTGTTCTTGATTTTACTGAGATGCCTCCTTCCTCTAACAATTTACTTAACACTCTTTCGGTTTGTTTTTTACTAATTTCTGATCCCGTATTTCTACTATAATACAACCCAACAAGATAACACCAAACAAAACCGAGACAGAATGAAACAAAAAGGGAACAACAAAAATTCATTTCTATCCTCCTGACATGTGCATCTGTCCTTTCTCCCTATCTGTTCCTCAGACGTAAATAGTTTTTCCTCAGATGTGAGCGGTTTTTCTTCCGTCTCACTCATCTCCAGGGACAGGCAACTTAAAACAAAAATGAAGCAAAACAAAAGAGGAATCTTAAAATGGCTACCCATCCTCTCGCCCTGTCCTCAGTGGCGAGCAGTTTACTTACCCTCAGTCGCTCCCCGTGCGAGCCACCAAATGCCGCAGTCTGGCTGGGCACAATTCAGGAGCCACTTGTCAAAAGAAACTAACTTTAGTTTTAGAACCACACACGCTAAACAAAACAGCTCCTCAGGAAAAACCCTCAGAGCCCAACTGCCACCACCGGCTTCCCACAAGCCACTCCCCCAACCACCAGCCTCTCCACCTCCCACAATCCTCCTGCTCTTGAGGTGGATTGGCTGGGTCACGTGGGAAGAGCCAAAAAAGTCCCCCAATGAGCAGCTCCGTGGCCTAAAAGGGCAGGGAAACAGTCCAATGAGCATCACCACAGAGGAGCCAATCAGCTAGATGTTGCTGGGGCCGCTGTGAGCCAATCATCAGCTGGCAGTCTGAAAGTTTGCTGGGGCCCCTTTGGCTGTGGCTCTCAACAAGGCTGTAACAACCTATGGTCCTCAAGCACCCTTCACTGTAAACTTGGTCGAGTCCATTACCAACTTGAACATGACGCCAGCAGATTGGGCTAATATGTGTAAAGCTGTGCTAAATGGAGGACAATACCTGTTATGGAAGGTTGCCAATGAGGAATTTTGCAAGGAGACGGCTAGGTGAAATGCAGCAGCTGGTTATCCTCAGAGAAATCTAGATATGTTGTTAGGAAAGGGACCTTATGAGGATCAGCAGCAACAAATTGCATATGATCCTGGTGTATATTTACAAATTGCTGTAGATGCAGTTAAGGCATGGAAGACTTTACAAGGACATGGAGGTTTACAAGGTCAATTATCTAAGATAATACAAGGAGCTAATGAATCTTACACTGAATTTGTAGATAGGCTTATTCAAACAGCTACCAGAGTTTTTGGGAATACAGAACAAGCAGTGCCATTAATAAAACAACTGGCTTATGACCAAGCAAATAGTTGGTGCAGAGATATCATTAGACCATGGAAACATGAAGATTTAAACACATATATTAAATTATGTAGAGACATTAATGAACAAGAGCAAGTCGTGGCAGCTGCAGTAAAACAGGCTTTAGATGCCAAAGACATTAATGAACAAGGGCAAATTGTGGCAGCTGCAGTAAAACAGGCTTTAGATGCCAGAGACATTAATGAACAAGGGCAAATTGTGGCAGCTGCAGTAAAACAGGCTTTAGATGCCAGGCCAAGAACATGCTACAATTGTGAACAAACAGGACATTTTAAAAGGAATTGCCCCATAGGAGGAGGGTTTAACAAAACTAGGTATCAAAGGAGTAGAATACTGGGTATTTGCCTACGATGCCATAGAGGGAGACATTGGGCTAATGAATGCCGTTCTCAAACCACCATAGAGGGCACTCCATTATCAAAAAACGAACAAGGACCAAGTGTTTATTCACGATATCGTGGAGAAAGGCATTGGGCTCCATTGCCAAAAAATGGACAGGGGGGCCCAATGCTCCGGGGCCCAAAACCACAAATATACGGAGCACTGGAGGAACCCAGCAACCCCATCAGGGTAGTGCCCAGGACACTTTGTCCATCAGATCCCTCATCAGACAAACCAGAGGGAGCGCAGGTTGGACATCTGCGCCTCTGCCAGATCAGTACTAACTCCAGAGACGGGAGTTCAAATCATTCCCACAGGGGTGAAAGGTCCTCTTCCCAAAGGAACAGTAGGCTTATTATTGGGATGCAGCTCTTCTACTCTAAAAGGACTTATGATAAGTCCTGGGGTAATTGATCCCGATTATGAAGGTGAAATAAAAATTATAGCCAGTTCTCCAAAGGGTATATCAGTAATTTCACCAGGAGATAGAATAACACAGTTACTAATAATACCAAGCCTACATGATAAATTTTCCAGTCATGCTGTAGAAAGAGGTTCCAAGGGATTAGGCTCCACAGGTGTAGATTGGGCTATGCTGTCTTTAAATTTAGATTCTCGCCCCATGCTAAAACTAAATATTCAAGGACATGAATTTAATGGGCTACTGGATACAGGTGCAGACCTTAGCATCATCTCTCGTCAAGAATGGCCAAAACATTGGCCATTACAACAAGTCACTCAAACGCTTCGAGGCCTAGGAGTGGCGACTAATCCCTATAGAAGTGCAATGGTATTAGATTGGAAGAATCCTGAAGGATGTGAAGGAACTATACAGCCATATGTATTGGATCATCTTCCTATAAATTTATGGGGACGAGATGTCCTAGATCAATTAGGTTTGACATTAACAAATAACATCAACCAAAATGCACCCACTATTATGACTAGACAAGGTTTTAGGAAAGGAAAAAGATTAGAAAAACAAGAACAAGTTATAGCAGCACCAATACAAATAGATCAAGGAACAGGCAGACATGGGTTGGATTTTCAGAAAGGGCCACTGAGACAATAAAAATTACTTGGAAATCAGAAAGACCAGTATGGGTTCCTCAGTGGCCCCTGATAAAGAAAAGATAAAAGCAGCCCATGACCTGGTCAAACAACAATTAGCGGAAGGACATATACAACCTTCTGTATCTCCCCATAATACTCCCATTTTTGTCATCAAAAAGAAATCTGGTAAATGGAGATTATTGCAAGATTTAAGAGCCATTAATAATGAGATGGTTATTATGGGACCTGCTCAATTGGAGATTCCTCAATTGTCTGCTTTGCCAAAAACTTGGTATGTTTTAGTTATAGATATTAAAGATTGTTTTTTTTCAATTCCAATTCATCCTAAGGATAGTCCACGTTTTGCATTTACTATCCCTTCACTGAATCATGAAGGTCCTGATCAGAGATATGAATGGAAAATACTCCCTCAAGGGATGGCTAACAGCCCGGTCAAATTTATGTTAACAAAGCAATCCAGCCACTTAGAAATCAAAATCCTGAACTACAAATATTTCACTATATGGATGATGTATTATTAGCACACAAAGCTAAAAACACATTGCTAGAATGTTATGCCACACTTACAAACTTATTAAAAAATTATAATCTAGAGATAGCAATAGATAAATTACAATTAAATTTTCCAATTAATTATTTAGGAGTCCTATTATCCTCAACCATGGTCCGTCCACCAAAAATTCAAATACGAGTAGATCAACTCAAATCACTTAGAGACTTTCAAAAGTTATTGGGAGACATAAATTGGATAAGGCCTTATGTAGGCATACCAACAGGAGAGTTGGGACCTTTATTTGATATTCTAAAAGGTCCATCAGATCCAAACTCACCTCGCATGTTAACTCCTAAAGCAAGAAAGGCATTAAAAATTATTGAAACATATATGGAAAATATACATTTGGATAGAATTGATATAAGTTTGCCTTTATTATTTATTGTACTACCAACAAAAAATATTCCTACAGGAGTATTTTGGCAAGAAGGTCCATTATTGTGGATACATTTATCTTATTCTCCTAATACTATTCTTACTAGGTATCCTGAGGCTGTAGGATAATTAATACTCAAAGGAACAAAAGCAGCGAATGGAGTGTTTGGAATTTCTCCCAATAAAATTATTACTCCATATACTATGGATCAAATTGATGAGTTAGCTAATGAGTTAAATACTTGGGCAATAATCATGTGTAAATCTAATGTTTCATTTGATAATCACTTACCATCTAATCCTTTGTTGTCTTTTTGGTCTAAGCATCCTGTAGTTTTTCCAAAAATGACAAGAAAAACCCCTATCATGAATGCTCCAAATATATTCACTGATGGGTCAAATAATGGTACAGCAGCAGTAGTTACCCCTGATCAAACTTTTACATTTTTAGTACCCAAACAATCAGCTCAAAAGGTAGAGCTTAATGCAGTTTTACAAGCCTTTTTGATGTTTAAAGATTCTGTATTTAATTTATTTTCTGATAGTCAGTATGTAGTTAATGCTATAGTATCTCTTGAAGATGCTGGTAGGATTTCCCCTTCTTCTACTGTTTTCTCTTTGTTTTCCACTATACAAAGTCTAATCTGGGACAGAAAAGATCCATTCTTTATAGGACGTATTAGGGCACATACAGGATTGCCTGGAGCCCTTAGTTTGGGCAATGATTTAGCAGATAAGACTACACATGACATACATATTTTCTCTACACTAGAAGAAGCTACGAGTTTTCATAAAAAATTCCATGTTAATGCTAATACTTTACAAAAGCGTTTTAAAATAACTAAGGAACAAGCCAGACATATAATAAAACAATGTCAAAATTGTGTGACCTTTTTACCACAAGTTAATCTTGGAGTCAATCCTAGAGGACAGATACCTAACCATATTTGGCAGATGGACGTCACACACTTGCCAGAATTTGGAAAATTAAAATATTTACATGTTACAGTTGATACCTCTTCCGTATTTTTGATGGGCTCCCTTCATGCCGGAGAAAAAACTAAAGATGTTATAGCTCATTGCTTACAAAATTTTGCCACTGTGGGCGTTCCCAAACAGTTAAAAACAGATAATGCCCCTGGCTATACCTCTACCTCTTTTAAACAATTTTGCTCATCATTTGGCATTACTCACATAACAGGAATTCCATACAATCCTCAGGGACAAGGCATAATTGAAAGAGCTCATCAAACTATTAAAATGTACTTATTAAAGCAAAAAGAGGGAATTGGCAAGGGGTATATATCCCCCAAAGATAAACTTAAAATAAAGCTTTTTACTCTAAACTTTTAAAATTTGGATTCATCAGGGCTTAGTGCTGCGGAAAGGCATATGTGTCCAAAAAACGTACTTAAGCCTAAGGTACTTTGGAAGGATATTCTAACAGGACAATGGAAAAGTCCTGACCCAGTGATTGTCTGGAGTCAGGGTTCTGTTTGTGTGTTTCCACAGGGAGAACAGCAGCCGATTTGGATTCCAGAGAGACTAACCAAAGTGATTTCTACAGACCAAAAAGAAAATGATTTGACTCAAATCCATAACAGCTGATATCCAGAGCTCCAGCTTGGCTATTCTTACATCTGTGACAGTGAGTAACCAGGATGCTTTTTTCAATATCTATTTTATTATTGCCCTTTCCCACATCATGAAATTCTATTTTATTTTTTGAGCTCATACAGACCTAGTTTAATGTTTTTCTGATCAGTTTTATTTTTTGACTGTGGAGTTTTTAAACATTGCAATGGAGATTTCACCTGTGTAAAGCTACAAGGCCTTTACTATTGTCTTATGTGTTGTATGTTATGTGTGCACACTTGTGTTTTGTGTTGTAGGTCTGTATGTGCGTATGTCCATATATCATATATGGAGTGCTCATGAAAAAATGGATCCAAATTTTTTTTTTATTCCTGTGATTTAAATGGTTTAATTTAAATTGGGTAAACAGCTGTAGAGGATTGTTTTAATATGTGAACAAAAAAGGAGATTAACAGTTCTGTTTGTTTACTTTCACCTTTCCTTTTCATTATATTTAATAATTCTGTTCAGGATAATGTAAATTGTTCAGAAAATTGTTTTATTAGTACCTGTTGGAATGTTACATAATTTGTTTTAGCCATCGTTGCCAGAATTCCTATCTTCATCCCAATGCCAGAGAAGACAAAGATAAAACCAAACTACAGCTTCTTCGATATTTATCACAACAAACTGTATAAACTGATGCATCAATGAATAATAACTCAACAAATAATGCTCAATCAAGGAATCGATTTACTTTGGGAGGAAATGGACATATTGATAGATTCCTCTGCTTTGAACTGCTTGCAGAACTTGCCTGGACTATGTATCACTTGTATGCATTGTGAACTATCTGTTGATGCAGCGAATTGTGGTAGTGCCGGCGTATCTTTGCCGATGGTGTCATTGGTGGTACAATTTTTCCAAAAAGAGCCATCATTTGGCTTGGTGTCATGGCATTTTGCATTTTCCTCCCTTCTGCTAATGATGGTCTAAAATTTGGTGGCCAACAGAGGTGAGGCAAAGAACCTCACCCCCCCCACTGGCACCAAGGCCAAATTTGGGGGCCAACAGAGGTGAGGCAAAGAACCTCACCCCCCCACTGGTGCAAAGGCCAAATTTGGGGGCCAACAGAGGTGAGGCAAAGAACCTCACCCTCCCACTGGTGCAAAGGCCTATTCACAAGTATGACTGTATGCTGGACCAGTAGTCAGTGACGGGTATGATCCAATTGCAGTGGTACCAACCTAAGACAGGAGGCTGACACCTTGAGGTCAGCTCATCCGATGACGGGTAAGAACCATATGTAGTATTGGACAGCCTAACAAGCACGGTCCCTAAGCCACATTGCTTGTTGTTTAATTAAACAGAAGGGGGGAGATGTTGAGGGCCACAGACGAGTCAGGATGACGCATGGCATTTTTGCCAGAAGTAGTGGTTGAGAGGTGACGCTAGCAAGCCATTAAGATGATGACTTTTGAGTTCTGGCGGAGTTCCCATTGAGTTCTGCTTGAGCTCTTGCGGGGATTCCCGGAGAGTTCCCATTGGTTGGGGAAGTGCCGGAGGAGGGATATTTCCGGTTGCTGGTTCCTGGAGAAGGCGCGTGGCATTCGGGGGAGTTCCCGGGAGCGTGAGTGGAGTGTGCTGGTGGAGTTCAGAAATAAAGTTTGCTCCTGCTTCAGTGGCTCATGATTTGTGCCCAACCAGGCTGCGGCAATATATGTTATTGCAGGACCTTGTAGTTTTCAGAGACTGGGTTGAGAAATCAGCTGAGATCTGTATTGGTTTCCCCCTATATGTAATCTGATATTTTTCTCTCACAGCCTTTAAAATTTTATCCTTATTCTATATGCTAGACATTTTCATAAATGTGCCTAGATATTGGTCTGTTGTAATTTTGCACAATTGTGGTCTTATAAGCCTTTTGTTTTTGATTTTCCATTTTATTCTTTAGATTTCAGAAATTTTCTGATATTATGTCATTGGAAAGATTGTGCATTCCTTTGGTTTGTTGATGTGCACCTTCATCTATCCCAATAAATCTTAAATTTGTTCTTTTTATATTATCCCATAATTCTTGGAAGTTGTATTCATTGTTTCTTAACATCTTCTCTCTGTAGTCAACTCTTTTTTCAGATTAGATATTTTGTTGTTGTTGCCCGAGAGTCTGTTTTCCAAGTAGTCTATGCTGTTGGTGATGCTTTCTATTGAATTTTTAATTTGGTTTATTGTTTCCTTTATTTCAAAGATTCCTGTTTATTTTTTCCCCCAGAATTTCTATCTCTTTATTGAAGTAATGTTTTCTGTCTGTATTTGCTCTTACATCATCTTTACTTCCCAGATCATTTTAAATATGTACCTTCTAAACTCCTTCTCTGACATTTCTTTCACTGTGGTGTTGATGAATTCTTCTTTTGAAGTATCTTGGTTTGCTTGGAGCAATTTGTTTCCTTACTTTTTAATGTAGTTTGTGTGTCTATCCATCTAACAGTATAGATCTGAGGCAGCAGAGTTTTTACTCTATGGACCTATGGTGTCCCTGAAGGTTTACTGTACTTCACTGTTTAGGGGGAGACAAATGATAACAACAAACAATGCAAACAATATAGAGCATTAAACCAAATAGTTCCTACTATGACATCTACAATGTTAATTATCACAATAAACAGAAATAATATGATCAGTTATTGCCTATAATAAAAACAAGTTTGAAAAAGTGTTTACATTTTAAAATGGTGAACAGGGAGAGGACAGAAGTGATAAAGGATGTGATGATTATGAAGGAGGAGAAGAGAAGACAGAAGTAAAAGATTAAAGGAAGACTGAAAGAGAACACTAGAGATTGGCTGTTAGCAGAAGAAAAGAGAGGACAAAGGGAAACAGGTAGGAGAAATACACATATAAAGCAAAAAGTTAAAAAAATAAAAATAAAAGAATATAAAACAAAACTAAAATATACTAATCAAACATCCTAGTTCACAAATAACTAATCCCTGGAAAATAACTGGCTTAAAAAATGGTAGAAATGAGGGAAAAAAAAAGAGAAATTTTGTAAATGTCCATGTACCTATAAGGTGAGAAAGAATAAAAAATATCTTGATGAAAGTTAAAGAATTCTTTCCATTGGAGTTCAAAATAGTCTCAGTTTCTCTTCTCAGTAGGTTTAGGTGGGGTGTGATGTTCCACTGTATTGCTGGAGTGAGAGGGTAATCCCTTAGGTGGAGTTGCTGGAGGCAGGCTTTAGGCTTAGGGGGCTCCAGGTTCTTTGCTGAATGCTAATTGGTCTGGAGATTTTAAAGCAGTGTACTTGGTGGTCCAGGCTGGAAGACTATACCCCAGGAATCTCCCCTGGGTTCCCCCTGTGTGGTGTGGGAGCTGAAAGGCAAGTGACTTCCCCAAGATGGAGACTCAACCAAGAGATTTTATTGGGGGGCTGCCCAAAGGGTAAGAAAAGGAGAGGCAGAAAGAGGAGGAGGGGGGCAGAGAGGGAGAGGAAGAGGGCAGAGACCAGCGTGAGCTTGCAAGCTTTGGCTTAAGAAGGGTCGCACAGGCGATGTGGCGGGTGCTGATTGGCAGGGTGACTCAGGAAGTGAGCAGACAACATTGTGTCCTGTGGGGATTGGTTGAGAAAACTTTTGAATTTGTTGCCCTTCGGCTTGGTGCCCTTTGGAGAGGAGAGGGAGGGGTAAGGGATTAATGATGTTCTCCTGAGACAGAAACTTAACCTCAGTGGGGAGTCTCCCACACACCCAACAGGAGCCAATTCTTAATCCTGTAGGTCAGACCCCAGGCTTCCTGGTCTTGGGTTCAGTCTCCAAACAATCTCTCCTGCCCTGCACTTCCAAGACTGTCTCTCCCAGTGGGTCCTGCAAGCAGTTGGAGTAGAAGGGGAGGGGTAGAGCCAGAAGGGTTTTTGGGACCAGTTGAATAAACCTGTATAAACCTCTCAGTGAAAGGAAAGTGAGAAAGCAAGAGACAGGTGAGAGAGAAAGGAAAGACAGAGACCAGGCAGAGATCCACAGGAAAGTTTATTTGTCAGAGGTGCTAAAGGCCATCTCTCTATAGAGAGGGGAGAAGCCCTGAGATGTTCAGGGGTTCAACTTTTGTGGGGTAGGGATGTGGAGTTGCAGCTGCGGTGCTGCGGGATAGGCTCAGGGGAGCTTGCTTCAGAACTAGGGTGGTGGGAATAGCATGGGATTGACTTAGGCCGATGGCACCCTTTCTGGGATTGACTTAGGGTTATGGTACCATGGGGTAGGTCACTTAGAAGGGTAGGGAGAGTTTGGGTAAGAGGAAGTACAGGAAAGCGAACCTTATCTCATAAGATGGCAGGGTTTTTTCCTGGTCACTGAAGAGCACACTTTGACACGCAGCATGTATTTACTGGGCCTGTATTTGGGCCAAACTCTGGTTTGCCATGAATTGCTTAGCACCTTGCTTTTGCTGAGGCTAACTTTGAACTCAGGATCCTCCTGCCTCAGCCTCCCAAGTCTCTGCCACTGCACCTGGCTTAAGTAAACTTCTTGCAACACTGTTTCTGGAATTGTATAAAGTTAATATAGATTTGAAAGCTTAATACTATCAGGGCTTTGTTGCAATTATTATTAATGTCCAGCCTGATTTATGGACTGTACCTTAACTGGGAGGAGTGGGAACTGACTCCTATTAATTAGCAGTCAATTAGGCTACATTGACTGGTGCTGGACACACTTGGGGACACTATTGTCAGGTTTTCTTTGTGGAGCTGGTCCATCCATATAGATTTTTCTCTCTTGAAACCAGCTGTGCCCATCTAGGGTTGGAATCTAGAAGCTGTTCCTAGGTTGTTAAAATATATATTGACAATGCTTTACATTCTGCATTTCATGAATTACATTCTTTCAAAGGGTAAACTTAGTAGTTGGTCAAATCTATTTTTGTCCTGTGAATTTTATTTACAAACCAAATTTAAGATCGATATTAATCATGATTCATGGAGTATTTTTGTTACCTCGAAAATATTGATTCTTATTTTTTTCTCTTTTATTAGCTTTCTATGTATGTTAGACATCATTATTAGGCAGGCTGTTATGTTTTCCAGGACCCACAAAGATAGGTTTTTGTCTAGTAGTTTAAGAGTTTGGGAAGCTTACTCAGTAGTTCGAGTTACTTGTTGGTTTGGTTCCAGATACTGTGGCTAA
Source organism: Callospermophilus lateralis (assembly GCF_048772815.1). NCBI lineage: Eukaryota > Metazoa > Chordata > Mammalia > Rodentia > Sciuridae > Callospermophilus > Callospermophilus lateralis. The sequence goes on along the minus strand of NC_135318.1, from coordinate 42,467,064 downwards.
ATAACCAACTACCCTCAAATTCAGGGATTTAAGATAATGTTAACATCTATTTTTCTCAGAAGCTACAATCGAGGCAAACCTATCTCAGTGTAGATAGCTCATTTTTGCTCCACTTCATGTCATTTGTGGCAGCTCAGAGGTCATAACCTGAAATCATCTGAAGTCTTCCTCACTCACACATCTGATTAGGGTCAGTGTCTCTGTGTGGACTGATGTTGGACATTCCCAGGGAAGGGTTGCTGATTTCAAGAGCTAGCATCCTGAGACAGGTAGAAGATAAGTAATCTTATATGACCAAGTCTTGAAGTCAAGCAGCACCATTTATGACACACTTTATGTAGTGAGGCAGTCATAAAATCCCACCCAGGTTTGTAGAGAGAAGAAATAAACTATATCACTTGACATGGGGAGTAGAAAGGTTCTAGAAAAGTGTGTGGGACTGGAAACATTGCTATGGTCATTTTGAGAAAATACACAAGAAGAAGACCATCTGGAATTAAAAGAACAAAGACAAAGTTCAGAACTCAGCAGGTAACCAACTGGCACATCAATAGGGAAGTTATGGAACTTACATCTCAGTGATAATATTTGGCAGGACACCATGAATGATAGTAAAGAAGAGGTGAGAGAAATGGAAGATTCTTTATAAATTTTATAAGCCTCCTGTGTTCTTCACGTGTTCATTATTATTTTTTAAATTTTTATTATTTTGGGGATTGAACTCAGGGGTACATCTCCACCCCTATTTTGTATTTTATTTAGAGATACTGAGCCACATCTCCAGCCCTATTTTGTATTTTATTTAGAGATAGGATCTCACTATTTCTGAGGCTGGCTTTGAACTCTCAGTCTTCCTGCCTTAGCCTTCTGAGCCACTGGGATTAACAGGGTTTGCCACTGTGCCTGGCCACATGTTCATTTTTTGAGCAATCGTTTCACTATGTGAACATTATTGTGTTGTTAATTCCTTCAAAAAATAAATTTATTGGATTGGACAGAATCAAAAATTAATTTAGGATTTAGAGTAATATTTCTTAAATTTGTGTCATCCACAGATTGCATAGTAGTTTCAAAGGGTCATAATGTATGTTTAAATAAGTATAGCCAAGCAAGCATTTTTTGATAAATTAAAAATACAAGTTTATAGGAGTAAATGAAAGCATAGTATTTATAAAGTTAAAACATTTTTATTTAATTAGAGGAATGATATTTTAGTTTTGAATAATGTATATGATTAAATTATAGCTATCTGAAGCTATGGAGAAATCACATTGGTTTCTTCTTTTATTCCTTTTGTGCTTTTATATAAAAAAAATCTCCAACTATGTAGATCATTGAAAAAGGCAAATGTCAAATGAAGGTATTGTTGGGCAGTGCAACTTTTTGGGTGGAATATAAATCCAAAATTATGGGGAGATCTTTTAGCAAAGACTCCAGGCTTTGGTCACATGCTTATCATGTGAGCGTATCACCCTTGAAAGCAGAGAGATTATATGTTTCTTTGAATAAATAGTGGATAATATTCAGTCTTCGGTGTCATTTCAGTTTTGTAGAACTTTACATTCTGTTGAAATATTTGGTTATGCTTTAAAAATGTATTTAATAATTCATTATTATCTACTTCTATGGGTGAAGAAAAACAAGTGTTAGGAAAGTTTAAGTTATTTTATTACAGTTTGATCTTCTTATAAAAGCCTACTATCTTATCCTCTACATTTAAAAAAATCATAATATTTTAGAATACTTAGGTTTAGGCTAGTAAATATGCTGAATACTGAGAGATGCTACTTAATCAAGTCATATAAAATAACAGAATTTTGCCTCCTGCAGTTATCAATGTCATGGAAAATATTTTTATCTTTTCTCTATTTTAAAAACTTATGAGTACCTTTCTACTCAACCGCAGAATCCAGTGTTGATTAGCAGTTGTGTATTCATGCTAATTTCCTCTCAGAGTCCACTGATAATGTCATAGGCTTAGTGGCTTCAATTTTATTATATTTGTTTCTGGTTATTTGCTTTAAAACTGAATTAAGAGCAGCTGGCCAAAGCCTGTTTCTGAAAGATCCACATGTGCATGACATTCAATGCAGAAACTTTTTTATTCCTTAGTAATGTTCTTCTTGTATATTCCATAGCCAATGCTGATCAGTTTTGGTCTCAATGTATCTTTCCTTCATCTGCATTCTAGCTCAAGGTTTTCAGCATAAAAAAAAAAAAACCTTCATGGAGTATTTCTCTTGTATATTAATTCCAATTGTATCAACAGGAGATTCATACTGTGAATATCGGTAATTTTTTTGACTCTAAATTCAAATGTCTGTCAGACACTCATGTGATAGTAAGTTGTTCTCACATATTTTGTGTGTTGTATTAATTTTCTGTGGTTGCTGTAACAAATCACCACCAACTTAATGGAGTAAAACAACGTTCAGTGATTCTTTCAGGGAGGTCAGAACTCCCAAGTCACTTTCATTGGGGCTGAAATCAAGATGTCAGCAAGAGTGGGCTCCTGGAGATGCGCTCTGGGAGAATCAGCTTCTGTAGCTTTTCCAACCTCTGCAATTACAGTCTTTGCATTTCTTGGCTTGTGTCCTCCACCGGCTCCATTTTCAAAGGCACCAGTTCAAGTTCCTTTCTTCTTTTGTGTCAAATCTCCCTTTGCCTCCCTCCTAGAAGAACACTTACAATTACATGTAGGTCCCATTCAGATAATTCTGCATAATCTTTCCTCTCAAGATCCTGCGTAATCACACATGCAAAAGCCCCTTTTGTAATAGAAGGTTATATTCACAGATTCCAGAGGTGAATATAACATATCCAGGTTAAGATTTGTATATGTTTGAGGACCATTATTCACAGATTCCAGAGGTGAATATAACATATCCAGGTTAAGATTTGGATATGTTTGAGGACCATTATTCAGTCTACCATATATATATGTGTGTATATATGCATATTTTACTAGATCATTTAATAATTTTGATTTTCTATTTGCTTTCCCTGCATAATAGTTTTTTTTTTTTTGCTGCCTTTTGGGCTGCCTTTAAAAGCTTCATGGCAATGAAGCAATTGGTATCTGCATTTACTCTATGGAGAATATCTTTAAATGCTGTCTCTAGAGTTTTTGTCTATTTTTTTTACTTTGCCTTATTATTTACTTCTTATTGAAATACATTTTTTTTTGGTAGTAAACATTTGTTGCTTTTAGCTGTTCATATCCCCAAGCATTCCATCCTTGCTATTAGGAGCTAGTGTTCTCTTTGGAGGTTTTCCCATTTTATTTAGAGTTGCTGGTGCTTGGAGGGCAAGATACTTTCAAAAGCACAATTTATGTGGATTCTGAAATCACCAAGAACTGATGACAGGAGTGGTGGTGGAGAATAAGAGTCAAGAAGCAGAAGCTCTAGGGAATGAAGGAGGGAACTGTGACAACAAAGGGTTGATAATGTTTTTAAGGCTGGAGGTATAGCTTAGTAGTAGAGGACTTTCCTAGTATGTGTGGGGCCCTAGGTTTAATTCTCAGAATTCCTACCCCCCTAAACACACATATCACATGCATGTGTGCACAAACACAGGGGGGGGGGAAAGAATTACTCTTGTTTTTTTTTTTTTACTTGATGGTTTGAACTTCTGGGAGGATTTATTAATTTTTCAGAGAAAAAAATCGAAAAAAAATAGTAACTGCTAAATTGTGTTGGAAAACAGTAAGATTTTGTATTCAGAAACAAAGTGAAGAGAATATCTGGAGAGAAGGCTCATATGGGTATTTTGCTGAGGCCAACGGTTACTCCAGTGTTCTAGGGTTTTTAGTGTGGGTGAAGAGGGTCACTGGTCCCTATCTGACAGTGTGCAGAGCTGTATGGTGGTGGGAGTCCAAGCGAGGAGAGGTGGCCCCAGAGCATGGGCTTCTCAGGGTGGCCAGATAAGCAGGAGTATGGGGCACAGCGTCAGGTGCGATGTAAGACTCTCGTGGCCAAGGCAAAAGCCCAGACTCTTAGGTAGGGTAACTTGTGTGGTAGGAACACTCAGCCCACATCTCCTGCCTGCCCTGGAGAAGCCTTTCTAATTACAATGCTTGTTCCTGTTCCTATCGGGAAAGACAGGGTTCTATGATTTGTGAATCTGAAGGAGGAAGTGCCTTTCTGGATGGTAACTTAGACTTCTGCTCCCATATCTCTGACTCAGGCAGTGGAGAAGGGTGTTGTTTCTGCCTTGGCTGCTGATGCAGAACTTCAGAGGTGCTTTTGTTTTTAACCATTTTCAAGCCTGGATCCTCAGCTATGGGCTGATTTCATATAAGCATTGAATTGTTCTTGAAATAAATTCCCATTTTTTAATTATAAATAAAGTCAGTTACAACCAAGTTACTTAAATTAAGCCCCATAACCAATATGATCATTTAGTCCTTGTTGTGGAGAAATTTCATTGGTTAGATAGAAAGGTCGTCATGCTTTGCTAGAAAAAGGCTAAAATGGTTACAATATTAATTTTTGAATTCTATTACAGAAAGTGCACAGGGCAATCAATCACCAGTCCAGGAAAACCCAGTTTTCAGATAATTGTCATTGTACTTTGTATTCCCACTCTGCTGTGTTGAATGCTGATGTGAAATTCTCAATCACAGATTCACTTGGATGAGCAGGTGCAAATTCACTATCTGCAGGCTCTCGGGGGTCAGGCATCACTATGTTTATGACATTCTTTCTGGGTTGTACTTTTTACATTATATTTTTTAGCTTATTTTTATTCATTCATGCACAGTATTAGAATCATTATTTCATTTTATGAAATATTGTCATAATAGCCTATCATGCTAAAAGAGTGTAAGTTTAACAACAGTAAACAATCATATATATAAATGTTAATGCATTGACTCAGGCTGACTACATTCTGTCCACAAGTGTCAGTCAAAATAAACTGACCAATGTAATCTTAAAAATATATATATGAACTTTATAGACTTAATGATTGGTAAGACTCTCACAGGGGTTCTGTGAAAAATCATAATTAATCTTATTGTTCTGGTTATATATTGTTGTATAACAAGGTAACTGCTAGAGTTTGAATGTGTTCCCCAAAGTTTATATGTTGGAAAATTCATCCCCAGTGCCACAGTGTTGGTAGATGAGACCTAATTACAGCTGATTAAGCTATATAGGCTCTGCTTTCATGAATGAATGAAGTCGCTATTGCAGGAGTGGGTCAGTAACTCTAAGACTGGATTTGTTACCAAAACAGATTTGGTCCTTCTCTTGCTCTCACTTCTGTCCTCTGTTGCACTTCCACCTTCTACTACAGTGCCCTTGCTATATCCGAGACCCTTGATCTCGAACTATCCAGTCTCTAGAACTGTTAAAAAATAAATTCATTTCCTTTATAAACTATTCAGGCTGTAATATTTCGTTTTAGTAACATAAGATGGTTAAGACCTGATCACAAAACTCAGTGACTTAAAATAGCAAACATCAGGGGCTGGGGTTGTGGCTCAGTGGTAGAGCGCTTGCCTTGCACGTGAGAGGCCCTGGATTTTATCCTCAGCACCACATAAATAAATAAAATAGAGATATTGTGTTCAATTAGAGCCTATATATATAAACAGCACCATCAAGCTACAAATATAAGTTCTGTGGGTTAGGATTTGGCCAGAGCTTGGCTGGTATGACTGGTATCATCAGTGGTATTCCATGATGGAACCTGGGCTGAGGTTCTAAGAGGCTTTAATAACACACCTGTTGATTCTCTGGGCGATCTTAAATCTCCCCTTGTGATACATAGATAGGCATATTTCTTGCATAATTTAAATAAATTATTCTAAAATAATTTATTTAAACTTGTTTAAAAATTTTTAAGTGATGCATAAAATTGTACATATATATGGGGTAGCATATGATGTTTCCATACATGTACACATATCTGTCTCCTCAAATATTTATTATTTTTTAGTGGTAAAAACATTTAAAATCTTTTCTTCTAGTTTTAAGAAAACATACAGTTCATAGTCATCGTCTGTAGTTTCCCGATAGTACAATTTTGATCCTTTGGTTGTTTTCATTTCTTGGGCGAGTAAATGTCTCTTTGACAGACTGATTTTATGTCCTTAGAATATGTACACCATAGTAGAATTGGTGGATCCTTATAGTTCTATCTTTCTTTTTTTTTTCTTTTGAGTAATCTCCAATCCACTAATCACATGCAGGAGCTCCCTTTCCCAACATTCTCATCAGCTCTGTCTTTTTGATAATAGCCATTCTAACTGGAGTGAGGTGATGTCATTGTGGTTTTGATTTGTAGTTCCCTGATTATTAGTGATGTTGAGCATTTTTTAATCATGTACCTGTTGGCCATTTGTGTCTTCCTTTGAGAAATGTCTGTTTAGGTCTGTTGCCCATTTTATTATTGTTGTTATTAAAAATTGTTTGCTATTGAATTAAGTGCCTTATATATTCAGGACATTAGTCCCTTATCAGATGTAGAGTTTGCATATATCTTCTCTCATTCTACAGGTTTTATCTTGATTCTATTGATTGTTTCCTTTGCTGAGCTGAAGTTTTGTAATTTGATATAATCTATTTGCCTCTTTTTGCTCTCATTTCCTATGCTTTTAAGGTCTTGTCCCCCAAATTCTTGCCCATCCCAATGTTCTGAGGCATTTTCCTATGTTTTCTTCTAGAAATTTTATAGTTCCATGTCTTACAGTTAGGTCTTTGATATATTTGCATTTATTTTTTAATATGGTGTGTGTGTGAGAGAGAGTAGTCTAGTGTAATTCTTCTGCATGTGGCTATCTAGGTTTCCCAGCATTATTTATGAAAAAGCCTGTCCTTCCTCTAATGTGTGCTCTTAGCACCTATGTGGAAGGTCAGTTTAGCTGTCTCTGCATGGGTTAATTTCTGGGTTCTCCATTCTCTTTCATTGATCTATGTGTATGTTTTTATGCCCATATTCTGATTTCATTACTATAACTTTGTAGTATTTTGAAGTCAGGTCATATAATGCCTCCTGCTTTGTTCTTTTTTTCTCAAGATGGTTTTAGCTATCCAGAGTCTATGCATGTGGGTATGGGTGGGGGTGATCCATATGAATGTGAAAATTATTTTTTCAAGTTCTGTGAAGAAAGTCATTGATATGTTGATAGAGATTTAATTGAATCTGTAAATCACTTTGGGGAGTAGGACATTTTAACAATATTGATTCTTTCAATCCCTTCATATGGGATGTCTTTCCACTTCTTTGTGTCTTATTCAATTTATTTCATCAAAATGGTTTTCGTTCTTTTTTTTTCTTTTCTTCTTCTTTTTTTTTAACAGATCTTCCACCTCTTTGGTTAAATTTATTCCCAGTTTGTTTTGTTTTTTAAAATAGCATTTGGAAATTGGTTTGTTTTCTTGATTTCTCTTTCAGATAATATGGTATTGCTCTGTAGCAATGCTACTATATTTTTTTTTGTTAAATTTGTATCCAGCAACTCTGATGAATTCATTAATTAGTGGTAAGAGCTTTTTGGTGGAGTACTTGTGATTTTCTTTTCTTTCTTTTTCTTCTTTCTTTTTATTTTTGTTGGTACTGAGGATTGAACTCAGGCATGCTTAACCACTAAGCCACATTCCCAGCACTTTTTATGTTTTTATTTTGAGACAGGATCTTGCTGAGTGGCTTAGGACCTCACTAAGGTTCTGAGGCTGGCTTTGAATTTGTGGTCCTCCTGCCTCAGCCTCATGAGCCACTGGGATTACAGATGGATATCACCATGCCTGGTTGGATTTAATCAAACTATTAAGACCAGGCTGGTTTCAAGGGAAGAGAATTAGGTTCTGAGAGAAGTGATAGTATTATGACTATCTTAATCCATTTAATTCATTTGTTAAATGAATTCGAACAACTTCATTCCATTGTTCTTGTCTCTGTTATAAATTTCATGTGGATGACTTCTGATTACTTGCACTCCATTGACCACATTTTGAGAAATGATTTGTCTAGAAATTGAAGTTGGTTGTAAAGAAATTTCTTGAAGCTCCTGAGCACAAGTGCTAATTAAAAACACACAATGTGATTTCCAGCCCTATTAAGGAAGCAGTACAGTATAATTGTGTGGTCTCTGGAGGTAAACTGCTTGGAGTTCAAAGCCAGATGCTGACTTAGCAGCTATGTTAGATGGACAGATGTCTTGATTTGTCTGGTTTTACTTATTTTCTTCCTCTCTACCTAGAAATAATAGGCTCTCCTATGTCATCAGTTTTTTTAATATTAAAAAATGGGAGAAAGAAATAGCATAAATCTACCTGGTATCACTCAATATATGTTAACCACAATTATTAATAATGATAAATTTATTTAGACTCTTGAGTCTTACTGGAAGTCAGCATTGCCTTAAGAACCACAGATATTTAGGGCTTGAGCTATTAAACAGATGTGAATTTTTGCTTTTCAATGATTTTTTTTAATCTGCTAGTTTTTTTTTCTCTTGATTTCTATAGTAGAAAATTGAAGAACAAGAGAGAATTAGGCTTTAGGGATTGTCCAATCAATAGTATAGAATGGAGAGATGGAAACGGTGGGTCAATATATTAAGAAACAAAAACAAAAACAAAAAAGAAATAAAACAAAAAAATCCAAATCAAGTCAAAATACTCTTTTCTTTCAGATTCTTTATATGCCCTTCTGTTTTTCTACCAATATAAATTCCATCATAGAATTTTCTCCCATAGGAAGTGCTTTGAGCATAATATGAACAGTAAAAACAAACAAACAAACAAAAAACAAAAACAAAACAACAACAACAAAAACCATTAGGCTATCAAAGCTTTTGTTCTAAAGTTCTTATATCACTGGGATTTAGAATTGACAGTACGTGACATAAATCTATAAAAATACTGGCTTAAGCATGACAGAAGATCCTTTCCATCTCACAGAAATTCTGGGGTTAGGCATTCCAGAGCCTATATGCAACTTGTAGTTTATGGACGCAGGTTCCTTCTACCCTGTGACTCTATCACATGTGTCTTTCTAGACAAAAATCTAGAATGAATTCTGGAGCTCCATTTTCTTTCCTATTCTCAGGAAAAAGAAAGGGAGGAGAGAGAACATATACCTTCCTACTTTACGAACACTTTCTGGAGGACCCTAGTGACTCTTGTTTATGGTCCATGAGGTTCCTTCTGACACCCAAAGTATGGCGTCTTTCCACATCAGTTCTCTGGTTCTCTGACACCAATTAGTCAGTTCACTCCTGGCACTATCTTCCTGAAGTTGGTGTCAAATCTCAAAAATTAAATGGTTCAATCTTATAAATTCCTGCTTCCATTTCCGATGCAAGCTGCAAATGAGATGCCCGGGATATCCACATTTTTCCTTCACCCTCCAAATTCATGCTTCCCTCCCTCACCACTCCCTGTCCCTTCAGTTTTCAAAATTCTGTGATGACTCACAGAATTCAGGAAAGTACTTTAATCATATTTACTGGTTTAGTATAAAGAATACAGTGAATATCCAGATAAATAAGTACATAGGGTAAGGTCTGCTTCCAAGGTCAGAAGCCTCCTTGGGGTTGAGCTGTGAACCCACCTGGCATGCTTCCAGAATCTCGTGGTTCAATAGTTTTTTAAAGCCAATCTTCAAATGTTTGCTTTTCCTCTCCATAGATCCATGGTGTTGAAAGTTCTAATCCTCTTGATCTTTCTCATGACCCACTCCATCCTGGGGCTATCTATAGGCCCCACTCTGAGTCACCTCATTAGCATAAAGTCAGATTTGGCTGAAAGGACTCACAAAATGAAATATACTCCTGTCAGTATATTTTAAGGGTTTTATGAGCTCTAGGCTCAGGAATTGGGGACAAAGACTAAATATTTATTTTTTTATACCATAAACCTATTTACAATTTTTTAGTTTATGATGACCTCTTCTAGCTTAAGGGAGACTTAAATGTGTTCAATGTGTTATTGTCAAGGAATGAGGGAAGAATGAATGCTGGGGGGAACTTCCCTGCTTCCTCATGAATGAATTTTCTATTTAAAAATGAACGTTCCTGGTAGCTGGCCTTAATATTTTTAGGAAGAACCTAGGTCCCCTTGGAATAGCTTTATGGATGTTAGCATTAACCTCACTGTTGTTGGAGGTTTGAACACTTGAAAAAGACTTATTATCATTAATTAGTGTGGACTTCTAACTGGGGTGTTAGTCTGTGGATCTGCTTGTCCCTAAGTCACCAGTGACCTCATTCAATTTTTGTTTTTTCAGGCATTCAGTTCTGCAGATATACACTTTTTAGTTCTAAAGTTTATACCTACTTTCTTGATATTTTTATTAATGGGCTTTTGTTTAAACATGTTTCTAAATATTCAGCAGTGTGCTTAATACACAATCTCATCTTGTTCTGCTCCTGATTAACTAAAACAAATTTGTTTCTTTTGGAGAACTATATTCTACCTCCAACACACTTGTCTTGTCTTTGAATTTCATGTTTTATCTCTATGACTTATTAATTTAGGTCTGATATACTTCTATACTTTAAAAAAATCTCCTAAACCAATGCTAAACCTGTTACATAAATTCATAAATTTCTTTAACATACCAACTTAAGAGTCTCATCTGAAGGGCTTATCAAAGTCCATTTAGAGACTAACTTCATACCAACCACACATGCTCTTTAGTTTTTCTACAGTTTCTTTCTTAGCTGTGACTCACTTTAAGACTGTCTAAGTGGTTCTCATTCAGGCTTACTTAGAAATATCATATTGCTGGACTTTGGGGCTGGGTGTTCTTCCAGTGACTTCTCACCTTCTTAGCTCTCAATTTTACCAGTCAGTGCATGCTTCCTTTTATATGGAGATGGCAAGGACTGGACTCCTTCAATCATGATTACATCTTGTCAGTGTTTTCTTATTGTTGACCCAAGTCAGTGTTTTAAAAACTTACAAAAATGTAGGATTATCATCTGTGAAATGTTTCAGAAAGAGCTATTTTATGACATTGGGGTATATTTGGGAGTTTGAAATGTTTGGAAGTTTGCCACTCTGTGAGGAGTAGTAGCTGTGAGGCACTCCAGACTTCCAAAGGCAGCTGTCATCTGGTGGGGGCCAGCACGAATTTTGTGACTGGAGGCTGACGCTGTAGCTCAGAGTAAAGTGCTTTCCTCACATGTGTGAGGCACTGGGTTCAATCCCCAGCACCACATAAAAATAAATAAAGATACTGTGTGTTCATCTACAACTAAATCAATATATAAAACATAATTTTGTGGCTGAACACCTAGTCTGCCGGGAGAATTTAATTGGGTCATGTATGTGTGAAGGTGTTTTGGGGAAGCCTCAAAATTTTGTAAAATGAAATTAAACAAATACTTTGGGAAGGTACACTAAATTAGGTGTTTTGTGAGAGTTTGCACAGAGCATTCAGCCTCTTATGAAGGTTCAGTTCACATATCAGTAACTGTTGGTCAGCTGAATTCAGAGTCCTTACCCAGTCATTTTAGACAATTTTACTGAATTAGCTAATTCTCCAGATAGCAAAATATGGAATTACATATTCATTTATGCCATCCATTAAAAATTAAATTACAAGTGATAATTTTCTTTGCAACCAACCCCGATTTTTTTGAACACTGTAAATATTTTTGTCTAATTTTTTCTTATGTATTAACCTCAGTGGAATTCTGTATGTGTTATCATTGCCTTATTTTTGACTTCAGATCTCTTAATGGGCTTCATCTTTATTCTGATGGGTTCCCTGAATCTTAGTGGAGCAGGGTACCAGTCTGAGCTCAAGGCAGGCTTCATCAGATGTTGGGCTTAGTGGGAAACCCCTGGATTGGTTCCGATTCATTTATTCCATCAATAATATCTGAGTGCTTATGACTTGCCAGTTTCTATTCTAGCCATTTGGGGTAATCAGTGACCAAGACAGAAAAGAAAATCCCTATTCTCACGGAGTATTATTCTTTCTGATTTTGGGAGGCATGGGTATAGAAAAGACAGTCAATAATTTTTAGAACTATATTTTGTATTTGAATCTATGAAACCTGAAAATAGACACCTCTAGCTAAAGGACAGGAGCTGTTTACTGATAGACGCCTGATATAAGCAGAAAGCCTTAATCTTACTGGGGAGTAGCTGTCCTGGGGTTGTTCTAAAGACTGAACACTTTGAACTCATGACTCAGTTCAATGATTTCAATGGTGAATGGTAGTGAGTATGTGCATGTGTATGTGTGTGTCTTTTGCTCCAGTTGTACTCATGTCCTATCCTAGAATCTATTACTCCGTAGTAATTGTGTGTTGTTTTTAAGACTGTAACATCTTTGAAGGCAGGGATCACATCTTAGATATTCTGTTTCCTTGAGTATGACAGAGGGCCACATAAGAGCTCAGTTAAGACTGACTTACTGAATAACTTTTTATTCTTTATTCTTTTGCTACTCTCTTTCCTTGTCATGTTCATATGATGAGAGAAGATGAAAAGCCTAAGTTTTCAGGAGATTTTTTTTTCAATAAAAATTTATACACAGTTATGAAAGAAATAATTACTACTACTTCACTCGGGATGTTTTAAAGTGTACTTAATTTTATCAAAATACATGTACAAAGACATTAAAAAAAACCGTTTTAAACCCCTCCAAAAAATAAAAATAAAAATTGTATATATCATGTACAATGTTTTTTTGAAATATGCATATATTGTGGAATGGCTAAATCAAGCTAATCAACATATGCATTTTCCTCAAATACTTACCTTTGTTTGGGTGGTGAGAACACTTAAAATCTGTTTTCAGTGATTTCAAAGAATATAATACATTGGTACTAACTATAGCCACCATGCTGTGGCTCTTGAAAATTTTCCTTCTAACTGTAATTTTGTATTATTTGATGAATATCAGCCAATTCTCCCTCCCACTTCCACCACCCCAGCCACAAGTAACCATCATTGCACTCCCTACTTATAGTAAAGTTCAACTTTTTTTTTTGAGTCCATATGTAAGTAAGATTATACAGTATTTGCATGAATGTTTTTGCACCTGGCTTATTTTACTTACCATAATGTTCTTCAGTTCCATTCATATTGTCATAAGTAACAGGATTTCCTTCTATTTTAGGTCAAATAATATTCCATTATGCACATATAACACAGTTTCTTTGTTCTTTTTTTTTTTTTCCCAGAGGCAAGAGCAAAAGTTTTATTTAAAGGATTGGGGGGGGGGGAGAGAGAGAGAGAGAGAGAGAGAGATACACATCTGGAGTTGGTACCTGAGGGAGTGGGGGTGTCTTGCCCATTTTATAGATTTCAGGTTTGCTTTCTTCTCACATCCCCTCCTCCTTTTATGTTGCCTACATGACCAAATGGCTGAAAGAGCAGGAAGAGAGTCATTTAGGGGATAATTGCTTATGTTGGAAAATTTGATCCTTCTGCTCCTCCAGAGGCTGTTAGCAACTGGGTGATGGGGAGTGCTATTACCCATTTCCTTTTCTTGGATAATCGGCTGCCAGTTCTTTGCCCTGGTCTCCTTCTCCTGCAGGATTAAGGGAACCCTTACTAGTGTAAGGGGAAATGGATGGTAATTGCTCTAGCTGCTTCAGGCAGTTTGGGTTTTCCTTTTAGGATATTTTGGGTCAGTCAAGAGGTCTGTGGCAAAAGTCTGGTGCAGAAAGAACAGGTTATAAAGTAATCTGAGAGGTGGTTGCTTCTATGAGAGAAACTAAAAGACATGAGTACTGGAATGAGATTAATACAAGATAAATGCCAAGAGCTAAGAAGTTATCGCCACGAGAAGGCTGCTGAGGACCTGGCCTCTACTTGTAATATTATTACAATGTAATATCCTTCAAGGATATTGCATTGCCAGAGTATGTTTCTATGTTCTGTTCATTGTTCCTTTAGTTGTGTAGAAACTTCTGTTTGAGGTAACCCCATTACATATTTTTTTTGTTTTTGTTGCCTGTGTTCTTGTCTTCATATTCATAAAAATCTTTGCTTATACAATGCATTGAAGCTTTTCCCATTTTCTTCTAAATGTTTTAAAATATCAGGTCTTACATTTAAAACAATCCATTTTTTTTTATATTTGGTATGAGAAAAGAGATATATCCATTTTGAATTGTATTTTATATATGATGTAGTGTGTTTCATTTTTCACGCATATGTCTAGTATTCCCTAAACTAAGAGACTGTCCTGTTCATGTTGTATGTTCATAGAGACTTTGTTAAGAATCAGTTGACCGGGCTGGGGATGTGGCTCAAGTGGTAGCGCGCTCGCCTGGCACGCGTTCGGCCCGGTTCGATCCTCAGCACCATATACAAACAAAGATGTTGTGTCCGCTGAAAACTAAAAAATAAATAAATATTAAAAATTCTCTCTCTCTCTCAAAAAAAAAAATAATAAAAAAAAAAGAATCAGTTGACCATAAGTTTATGGACTTATTCTGAACTTTTAATTCTGTTCATTAATATATTGGTTTGGTTTTATGCTATTTGTATTTCTCTGATGATTAGTGATGTTGAACATGTTTTCTTATATTTATTGACCATTTTATGTCTTTCATTTTGATAACTATAACTTTGTAGTATGTTTTAAAGTCAGCATGATACCTTCAACTTCATTTTTTTTGCTGAAGTTTATTTTGGCTACTTGGGATTTTTGTGATTTAGGATTGTTTTTACATTTCTTTGAAAGTTTTCACTTCAATTTTGATGGTGATTACATCAAATCTGTAAATTACTTTAAGTATTATAAATATTTTGGCAATATTCTTAATGCTTGCAATCCATGAGCATGGAATATCTTCCCATTTCTTTATGTTTTTTTTTAATCAGTATTTTATAATTTAAATAAATAGGTCTTTCACTTTCTGGGTTAAATTTATTTCCATGTATTTTATTATTTTTGTAGCTATTATAAATAGGATTGTTTCTTGATTTTTTTTCATATAGTTTGTTGTTAGGGTATAGAAATGCTATTGATTTTTGTATGCTTATTTTTGAGAGAAGATATATTTAATTAATTATATTCATTTATTGTTGAATTTTAGTTACACATATTAATGGGATTTGTTGTTATATATTCATACTTGCACACAACATAAGTGATCAACTTCATTCTGTAATTGTGATTTTTGTATCCTGAATCTTTATTAAATTTACTTATTCTAACAGGTTTTTTTTAAAAATGAGAGTTTAGGGGTTTTTTTTGGTAAATACTTTCCACATATTGTTCTCTTTAAGTCTGACAAAAATCCATGCAGTGAGATTGTTATTGATATCTTCTGAATGAGTTAGGGGAATTAAGTATTTAGTCTTTTTACAGTGTGTTATTGTCATTATGAAGTATTAATTACAGACTTATTGCCTTTTTAGTGTTAATCTAATTTAAAAAAAAGGTGAACATCTTGGCTTGTTTCCAATTATATTCAGTGAAACTCTTAATTAACGAATATAACCCAAATCAACTTCATCACTATTTAGAAAAAAATAAAAACTGTTCCAATATAATAATGGTGAATCTTATAAAATCCAAGTCTCATTTGAACAAGACTCCTCCATAAGTCAAGGTAACTCTGGCTTTTTATTCCATATTCTTGCCATTTTGATCATTTTGCTATTGACATGTCTTAGTGATTTTAGTTAAAAATTACAAATCTGAGGAAGTTGGAATTAGATTTTTTCCAGGTTAGGTCCATATCTACCCTTGAACCAAATCATTACAGGCAGTGAAGGTCATAGAATAGAAATATGTCTATTGAGAGTCCTGAACATTGTGATCATTTTCAGAAATAGGAGGCTAGTCAGAGAACCCAATAATGTCCACTGAAACTCTTGAGATCAACCCATCAATAACAAAGAAAAGCAAATTTTGGTGTTATTCATCAGATTGCCCTTATCTTTTCAATAATAGTACTTTAATTTTATGAACTAATTTGAAATAAAAAGATCATTAAACCTATTTTAGATATATTAAGATTAAGGCTCAGAATTTAAGTAAATTTTTCATATATAAAGAGCTTGTAAGTTTAGATCTCAAAATCCAAACTTCATGTTCTTTCCACCTCATCATGATATATCTCTCTATATTATTTTATTTAATCCTCATGATGACTCTGTGAAGTGGTGTATTGTCTTTATTTTATATACCTCAGTTCAGTAAAATGAGGCATAAGAAACTTGGCTGTACTTCAAGATATTTCAGGATAAGAAAGGTTATTATTGATTGACTACAGGAAATCCCATATCCCAAATAGCTACTCAATTGCTTCAACTAAAATATTATATTCTCCCTTCTTCTAGTGTTAAGTCTCACATTCAATATAAAGAAATAATATTCAGAAAACAAAGACAACATGACCTTGATATCTTCATTTTGGCAATGTTTATTAAATAAATTGAATTGACATGTTACCATAAAATTTTATTAACATATAGTACTAAATGTATATACATTAATCATTCTTTGATTCTCAGGCATATCTTTTCTTGCTAAAATTTTAACATCATTGAAAGTGGGCTTGCTTCTTTCAGATAATATCAAGTTGTATTTTAATTTTTAACATCAAAAATTATATATAAAATAATTTATACATATTACATTTGATGGATTCTTAGATCTTATGGATACATACATATTTATTGTAATGTAACAGGCAATTCCAGATACCTATATCCCTGTATTGCAAATTTCTCCCCCCACAGTAGAGGAGCAAGAAAAATGAATAAAGCTACACAGAAATCATCAAAATAACTTGGTAATAAAGAATGGTTGAACTTTGAAATAACTGTAAATTTAAAAAAGGGAAATGTCAAATCATAGTGATCTCTCATATTTCTGATTTCCAACAAGTCTTTTTTTTTTTTACTGATTTTTTTTAAATAAATGACAGCAGAATTCATTACAATTAAAAGAAAGAGAAATTTAAAAACCTGGGAGAGAAGACAAGAGTGGAACTGGTAACTGGTCTAAGGTTGATCTAAAATTGAGAGCAGAAGAAGTAAGTCCACACTAAGTCTTAAAAGAAAAAAAAGTGTTTTGGGCATATTGGTATAGTCTACAAGATAATGACTTAAAAATAAGTAATTGGTTCACCTGTTTTCCTATTCTGTCCTCTTTCGTGTCATTTGAAAAATGTCACTCTATCTTATATCCAATATTGAGAGATGCATTAAAAGGCATCTTGCACTTTTAAATAACCCTTTGATAGTTAAAGATAACCTCAAGTAAATGCTTTCATTTGAATTAAATGGCCCAGGAAAAGACAATACTCCTACCAATGACTGATAAGCTCAAAGTACTCAGAAGTAAGTACTCACAATTAAGTAGAAAAAGAAGAAAGTTTTAAAAAGAATTGTGTATCTTTTGGCAAATTGAGTTGCTTGGAATCAAACAGTTAAAAAGCCAAGTTTTGATTTAAAATATATATATATATATAGCTAACAAAGGGGGGAAAAGGATCTAACGTAGATTTAGAGACACTGTGACTATTATAGACTCAATGTAACCTTTGAACCCTCAATGTAATATAGGCAAGAAGTCTTTTAATGTTCTTTTCAAATGTGGTTAAGGAAAATAATAGAACTAGAAGGAAATACCAGAGAATAGAGCTAAGAACATAAAGAAAAATGTATTGTAGTGGCAAAATCAGGCCTTAATAGGGAATATTTCTTAATTCCAGGGAAGGGTTTCTGATGACAAAAATTTTCCCGTATGCTCTTAGAACTCCTTTGTGTAACTTTTTTTTAAAAAATTATGATTGGGAATATTTCTTTGCAAAGAAATTTGTAGTGCCTAATCCTTCCCATGGGAAATGTTCTTTTCCTCCCCTGTGATGTGGAGTGCAATAATGAGACATTTTGAAGTTGCAGAATATAAGTTCAGGATATTTTAGAATTAAAAAAATACATGGTAGAAGGGAAACAGCTGATCTGCAAATGATATACAACATGAAGGTAAAATAAAACTTTGTTGTTATAAGAAACTGAAATTTTGAGTTGTTTGTTATAACAGCAAAATATGGTAAAAGCTCACTAGTTTATATGGTTAGATTAATGGTTTTTAAACATTTTTAGTCTAGTTATAATTAAAGGATTAGAAAGAGCAGATATAGAGAACGTCAAGAAAACCTTTTCAGCATTCTGAGAGACATGATGATGTCTTAGACTTTGGTAGTTATGATAAAATCAGACAGTTAGAATGAAAAGAGCTATATATTTGATTATAAGTGATTATGTGAGAAATACACCAGAAATTAGTTTTAGATTTTTGATAGAAATAACTGGATATATAATATGGGAAAAATTTAAATAAGAGTAAACATAGGTTAAAAGAAAAAGGTATGGAAACACTAAGTTTAGTTCTAGATGTGTGTGACTTGTTAATATAGAATTTAAGTAGGAAGTTGGATGTATGAATTCAAAAAAATACATATATATATATATATATATATATATATATATATATATATATATATATGATCATACATATATACATATTGACAATTGATTTTAAATAGTTTCATAATGACTTTGAGAACTTAATTTATAGATCAATCCAAGATCGATTTCTGAGTAGTCCACATGGAGGACAAAACCTATTAGGACTACTAATGCTCTCCACTGAGTTAACATCACAATCACAGCCCATAGAAGGCACATTGGAATTATGGTCAGAACCTAACCAAGTAGTTTACTTGTTAATATTAAAAAAAGTATGATCATATATATATATACACACACATATACGCACACATTATATATATAAAGCTTTGTTATAAGAAACTGAAATTTTGAGTTGTTTGTTATAACAGCAATATATATATTTGAATCAGCATTTAGCTGGAGGACATAAGAATTTTTTGAGACATCCAAGGAAAAAGTGTAGAATGAGAAATTAAAGATAGCTTACAACAAGGTCCTGAGAAGCAGTCATTTAGAGATAAAGAAGTAAGTGGCTTCCAAAAGTGAAATTCCCAAGAATTATTGTATTGTGATTTATCTGAACGTTTAGGTTAAAAAGTGTTTGTTTTACATAATTAGGTGCCTCAGTGTTTGAAGCATAAATATTTACTATCATTATATTCTCTTGTTGGATTTATCCTTTTAGCAGTATGGAATGACCTTCATTGACCCTTCTACCTAATTTTGGCTTGAAGTCTGTGTTGTCAGATATGAAAGTTGCCACTCCTGCTTGCTTTGAGCCTATGAATGTCTTGGCTTGAGAGGTGTGTCTCTTGCAGGTAACATATAGTTTGATTGTGTTCTTTAATCCAGTATGTTAGTCTATGTCTTTTAATTGGAGAGTTGAGACTGTTTATGTTCAGTATTATTATAGAAAGGCATTTATTATTTCTTGCCATTTTGATATATTTCTAATGTTTAAGTCAATCCTAATTCTCATTTGTTTGACTGTTCTAATGAGATTTATCCTTTCTCAACGTCTGCAATTTGTTTTTGTCTCCTTTTTTGAGTAGAATTTCTTTTAAGTGTCTTCTGCAATGCTAGCTTAGTAGTCATTGTTGATTTCATTTGTGATACTGGGGTTTGAACCCAGGCCTTGCATTTGCTAGACAACAGCTCTCTGATCTACATCCATAGCACTTTTTACTTTTTATTTTGAGACATGCCCTTGCTAAGTTGCCTAGGCGGACCTTAAATTTATAATTCTCTTGTCTCAATCTCCTGAGTCACTGGAATTACAAGTATGAACCACCATGCCTGGTTATGAATTTTAGTTTTGTTTGTCTTTGGAAGGTTTCAATTTCTTCTTCAATTCTGAAGGATTTCTTTGTTGTATATAACAATCTTGGTTGATAGGTAATGTCTTTCATGGCTTGAAACACATTTTTCCAAGATCTCCTGAATTTTACCACTTCTGTGGAGAAATCAGATGTTATTGTGATTGGTTTACCTCTAAATATGACCTGATGTTTCTCTCTTGAGGCTTTTAAAATTTCATCTTTATTCTGTATATTTGTCATTTTAATTGTCATGTGCCATAAAGAGGTTCTTTGTGGTTTTGCCTATTTGGGGTTCTAAATTTCCCTGTATCTAGATGCCCTCTTACTCTCAAGGTTTGAACAATTTTCTGTTATTATTTCACCAAACAGGTTATCATGCTATTATCCTGTATCTGTGCTCCTTCCTTGATGTTAATGATTATTGTTTGGTGTCTTAAAGTTGTCCCAGATTTCTTGTATATTCTGATTATGTTTTATTTTTTTCCCTTTAATAATATCTGAATATTCTAGAATGACCACCTTGTCTTTAGACTCTGAGACTCTGTCTTCTACTTGATTCAATCTATTGGTCAAACTTTCAACTAAATTTTAAAATTTGATATATTGAATCATCAATTTCCAAGATTTCTGTTTGGCTTTTTTTCAGAATTTCTGTCTCTTTACTGAAATGCTCTTTCAAAACATCCTATATTTTCCTCTCTTAGTTGATTACTTAGGTCTTATTTAAATTCATTAATTACTTTAACAACAAATTTCCTGAGTTCTTTGTCTGAGATTTTGCTTTTTGTCCACTATAATACATGTGGATTCAGTTCTTGGGGGATTGCAAACATCTGGAGGCATTTTGTTGGCTTGTTTCCTTATGTTTTATGAGGTCCTATATTTGTGCATTAAGATGGATTTCTCTTCTTTTATATGAGGGTCCTTTATGGAGTAGTTATCTACTTATAATAAGCCCTGAACTGGCAGTATAGCTTTTCAACATATTCAATCAACATAAGTTCACTCATCAGTATCACTTTGGGAGGAGAGAGTAACTGCTAGTAACATGGCAATTTAAGAGAAAACCATATATCAACATATACTTAAAAAGTTATTACTAATGATCTCCACAACTCTATTAACCAAAGGAAATGTGAGAAAAAAACAGAATAGATTGAAAAGATTAAGCAGTAATGGTAGAACACTAAATTGATTCAAAAGAAATGATTAAAAATAGATAAAGAAAATAGATACAAAGAAAAAAGAAAGTAAAAAGGTGAGGGAGATAAGGAACACAGAAAAATAAATAAAAGAAAGAGGGATGAGTGAGAGAGGAAGTAAATGAGATGAGAAAGAAGAAAAGAGATATCAATGAGATCTAATTGACAAAGTACATAAAATTGGAACTCTGAAGTAATACAAAATGTGGAAAGAGGCTAGAATCAGTGTATACTGAACTGCTAATGCAACAACACTCAAAAAAAAAAAGACTCAGTTTTCTTCTTGCTGAGGTTTTTAAACTAGAGACAATTTCTGGGATTTTGATTTTAGAATCATCCAACTAAGAGGAAATTTGTGTGACACAAATGTCATGCTGTTTGTTCTCAACTCTGACAAAACATACTTGTTAGGGGAGCTAACCCTCACTGTCTCCTTGCCTGGTAACAACAGTTGTGGTTAGTGTCCATTTCAGAGCAGAATTCATCCTTCAAGTGACTTTGTTATGGTGACTGGGGATAGGAATGTAAGTTTGGCCAGGCTGCTGGCACACCCATTTACACAGCCTATGGAACCTAAGTCTGTATGCTGGGGAAAAGTCGTGTGGGACATGTCAACCTCTCCTACAGGCTTTTCTGTGTGTGTGGGAGGTGGCATGGGTCTCATGGTAAATATTGCAGGGTCAGTACTTACCATCTGACCCTGATCCATCCTTATTATCCATGCTCCTTATTGCCGCAGTCTCTGGCTGGGCACAAATCACGAGCCACCACACAGCTTGTAGATTCAAACAGCAATTCTTTATTCCCGAACTCACACCGGCCGTCTACAAACACGCTCTGGGGGAATCCACGTTCTCTGCCCAAATCCACTCCCAAATCCACTACTCTGCCCAAATCCACTCCGCATGGGCTTCTGTCTCCCAAAATATACTGTCTGACCCTAAGCACTCAAGAGGAACTCAGCAGCAGGATACGCCCTATTCTAAAGGGGGAACACCCTAATCTCCTATTATGCTAAACTGCCCTATTCTAAAGGGGGAACACCCTAATCTCCTATTATGCTAAACTGCCCTATTCTAAAGGGGGAACACCTTAAACACGGATCCTGCCCTGGTCCTTGAGCAGGGTCACCTTTCAGAAGTCCTTCCACTAGACAGCATGGGAGTAAGCTGGCAAGGAAATTGTCATACCTACTTGGCTGATGGCTCCCAGCACCTTATCACAGACTACAGATTGCCAATTTCAAAATGAAAGTGGCTTTTGCTTTTCTCCTCTCTTTAGACCCAAAGACTGGCAGCCATGGCTCCTGTCATTATCCATATCTTCCCCTAAATCTATGTTACAGTATCGCTCCAGTGCCTGGACTGATTCATAAGTTGGACACCTAATGATCCAGTGAAAAGTAAGTCCCATGTGGCTATTAGGTTTTTGCTTATTCAAAAGAAAGTATACCAAGAATAAAGAAGAATTCAAATTAGCACTGTTTGCAATGATATGATTATATACCTAGAAGACCTAAAAGTTCCACCAGAAAACTTCTAGAACTAAAAATGAATTCAACAAAGTAGCAGGATATAAAATCAACTCCCATAAATCAAAGGCATTTCTGTATACCAGTGACAAATCCTCTGAAAGGAAAATGAGAAAAACTACCCAGTTTACACTAGATTCAAAAAAATAATAATAAAATACTTGTGAATCAACTTAATGAAAGAGATGAAAGACCTCTACAATGAAAACTAGAACACACTAAAGAAAGAAATTAAAGAAGACCTTAGAAGATGAAAAGATCTACCTTGTTCTTGGAAACACAGAATTAGTATTGTCAAAATGGCCATACTACCAAAAGCACTATACAGATTTAATGCAATTCCTATCAAAATCCGAATGGCATTCCTCATAGAAATAGAAAAAGCAGTCATGAAATTCATCTGGAAAAATAAGAGACCCAGAATAGCTAAAGCGATCCTTACCATGAAGAGTGAATTAGGTGGCATCTCTATACCAGACCTTAAACTATACTACAGAGCAACAGTAACAAAACCCACATGGTATTGGCACCAAAAAAGACTTGTAGACCAATGGTACGGAATAGAGGTAACAGAGACAAACCCACATAACTACAGTTATCTTATATTAGACAAAGGTGCCAAAACATAATTGGAGAATAAATAGCCTCTTCAACAAATGGTGCTGGGAAAACTGGAAATCCATATGCAACAAAATGAAATTAAACCCCTATCTCTCACCATGCACAAAACTTAACTAAAAGTGGATCAAGAACATAGGAATTAAACCAGAGACCTTGCACCTAATAGAAGAAAAAGTAGACCCAAATCTCATTCATGTCAGATTATGCCCCAACTTCCACAATAAGACTCCTATAATGTAAGAATTAAAATCAAGAATCAATAAATGGGATGATTTCAAACTAAAAAAACTTCTTCTCAGCAATAGAAACAGTCCGTGAGGTGAATAGAAAGCTTATAGAATGGGAGCAAATTTTTACCACACATACATCAGATAGAGCACTAATCTCTAGGATATATAAAGTACTCAAAAACCTTAACACCAAAAAAACAAATAACCCAATCAACAAATGGGCCAAGGACCTGAACAGACACTTCTCAGAAGAGGATATACAATCAATCAACAAATATATGAAAAAATGCTCATCATGTGTAGCAACTAGAGAAATGCAAATCAAAACTACTCTAAGATATCATCTCACTCCAGTCAGAATGGCAGCTATTAAGAACACAAACAACAATAAGTGTTGGCGAGGATGTGGGGAAAAAGGCACACTCATACATTGCTGGTGTGACTGCAAATTGGTGCAGCCAGTATGGAAAGCAGTATGGAGATTCCTTGGAAAACTGGGAATGGAGCTACCATTTGACCCAGCTATCCCACTCCTTTGTTTATACCCAAAGCACTTAAAAACAGCATACTACAGGGACACAGCCACATCAATGTTTACAGCAGCAGAATTCACAACAGCTAAACTGTGGAACCAATCTAGATACCCTTTAGTTGATGAATGGATAATGAAAATGTCGTGTATATACACAATGGAATACTATTCAGCAATAAAAGAGAATAAAATCATGGCATTTGCAGGTAAATCGATGGAGTTGGAGAATATAATGCTAAGTGAATTTAGACAATCCCAAAAAACCAAGTGCTGAATGTTTTCTCCGACATAAGGATGCTGATTCTTAATGGGGTTTGGGTCAGAATGTGGGTGGATTGGATGAACTCTAGATAGAGCAAAGGGGATAGAGAGGACAGGAGGGGGAATGGGGGTAGGAAAGATGGTGGAATGAGATGTACATCATTACCCTAAGTACATGTATGAAGAGTGGTGTCACTCTACTTTGTGCACAACCAGAGATGAGTAATTGTGCTCTATATGTATAATATGAATTGTAATACATTCTGGTGTCATACATAACAAATTAGAATAAAAAAAGAACAAGACAAAAAAGTAAATAAAAAAGAAAGCGAAAGAGAACAAAAATTGAAAGCCAAAGTTAAATCATAGGTATTTCTAGTCTGGTACTCAGAAAGTTCAAATAAAGAGTCCTTTTAAGCTGTTGCCACTTTATTATTTTCATTAAATCTGCTGGAAAGTAAGATGAAACCTTAGAGTAGTTTTGATTTGCATTTCTCTTTCATGTTGGTGGATGAAGCTGATGGCTCAATATATGGCTTAATGTATGCAAATCAATACATAATTTTCCACATAAATAATACTAAGGACCAAAACATGTGATCTTGTCAATAAGATACCAAAAATATTCAACAAAATTCAGCACCCATTAATGATCAAAACACTGAACCAATTAGGGTAGAAGAAACTTACATCAACACAATAAAAATCACATATGACAAACCTAAAGCCAATATCATACTGAATGGGGATCAACTGACAGCATTTTCTCTAAAATTAGGAACAAACAAGATGTTCCCTTTCATCATTCCTATTCAATATGGTACTTGAGGGACTGAGGATGTGGCTCAAGCGGTAGTGCACTCACCTGGCATGCGCAGGGCGTTGGGTTCCATCCTCAGCACCACATAAAAATAAAAAAATAAAGATGTTGTGTCCGAAAACTAAAAAATAAATATTAAAAAACTTCTCTCTCTCTCTCTTTAAAAAATATGGTACTTGATATTTTAACTGGAGCAATTAAACAAAAGACAGAAACAGAAGAAATATATAAATAGAAAATGAAGAAGTTAAATTATCACTGTTTACAGATAGTATGATTCTAAACTTAGATGAGTTAAATAGTTCCACCAGAAGAATTCTAGATCTGATACACAAATTAATCAAAGTGGCAGTATCAAAAATCTATAGCTTTTCTATGCATCAATAATTAATCTACTGAAAAGGAAATCAGGAAAACAATCAATTGCCAAAAGCCTTTAAAAATAAAACACTTAAGAATAAATCTAACCAATAGAAATTGTAGAACACTTTAGTAAGAAAATGAAGAAGAAATCAGAAGCTTGCAAGACTTCCCATGTTCATGGATAGGCAAAATTAATATTTTAAATGATTGTTTTAGCAAAAGTGACCTACAGAGTCAATACAGTCCCTATTAAATATAAATAATCTCTGCATAATGAGAATAAACAGTCCTAAGATTCATATGGAAAAATAAAAGCCCTATAATAACTAAAACAATTCTGAGCAAAAAAGCAAAGCTAGGCTGAGTGTGTAATCCCAGTGGCTTGGGAGGCCAAAGCAGGAGGATTGCAAGTTCAAAGCCAGCGTTAGAAACTTAGTGAGGCCCTAAGCAACTTATTAAGACCCTTGTCTCAAAAATAAAACAGGGCTGGCAATGTGGCTTTGTGGTTAAGTGCCCCTGGGTTCAATCCCCAGTACTAAAACAAACAAAGGGAAAAAACCGGAAAAATAGACCAATGAAATAGACTAAAAGACACAAGACAAACTTATACATACAGTAATCTGATCCTTGACAAAGGTGTCAAAACCTATGTTGGAGGAAAGATAAGCTTTTTAATAAGTGGTGTTGAGGAAATTGGTTATTCATATGTAGAAAAATAAAACTAGATCCCTTATCTCTCACCTGCATAAAAGTCTACTCAATGAATCAAAGACTTTGGCATTAAGCCAGCAACTTTGTAACTCATAGAGGAAAACTAGGGGAATAATTCAAGACTTCCTCAATAGGACTCCTAAACCTAAAAAAAAAATACCAAGAATTAATAAATGGAGTGGCTTCAAATTATAAAGCTTCTGCATAGCAAAGACAGTAATAAGTAGTGTAAAAAGAGAGCCTACAGAATGGGAGAAAATCTTTGCCAGTTACTCTT
The DNA here is from genome assembly GCF_048772815.1 of Callospermophilus lateralis. NCBI lineage: Eukaryota > Metazoa > Chordata > Mammalia > Rodentia > Sciuridae > Callospermophilus > Callospermophilus lateralis. Next base: position 42,440,805 of record NC_135318.1, on the reverse strand, counting down.
CTAACAGAGGATATACATCCAGAACATGCAAGGAACTAAAAATCTTACACCAGAAAAACAAATAATCAATGAATGGGCAAATGAACTAAACAGACAACTTTTAAGGAAGAAAAATACAAATGGCTAACAAATGTATGAAAAAATACTCAACATCTTTAACAGGGAAATGCAAATAAAAAAACTACACTGAGATTTCATCTCATGTGAGTTAGAATGACAATCATCAAGAATATCAATAGATGATGGTGAAGATGATGGGAAAAGGAACATTTATATATTATTGATGGGATTGTATAGTATTAACCACTAGGGAAATCATCATGGAAGTTGATGAACAGACTAGGAATTGTAGGATCCAGTAATATCACTTCCTGGTATTTATCCAAAAGAATTAGAGTTATCATACTGCAATGATAAATGCATACCTGTTTACAGTGACCCAATTCACACTCTCCCGATTGTGGACCCTGCCTAGGTATCTATCAACAGATGAAAGGACAAAGAAAACATGGCATAGGTTCACAATTGCCATAAAGAATGAAATCATGTCATTTGCAGGAAAATGAATGGAACTAGAGACCATTCTCTTAAGTAAAATAAGCCAAACTCAGAGTCATAGGTCAAGTGTTTTTCTCACTTGTAGATAACCAAAAAGGGAAAAAAAGAGAACTCATGAAGATGGAAGAGAGACCAGTAGAATAGACGAAGGGAACTGGGGAGAAAGGAGAGACAAAAAAGGAGAGTGAAATTGATCAAATTGTGTGCATGTACAGATATCTCACCATGAATTCCATTATCAAGTATAATTACAATGTACCAATGAAAATTTCAAAAATAAATGAATTAAGTAACATAAAAAAAATTCAATTCCTGAATTTCAAGAGCTATCTTTGAAGAGCTTGGCAGCCTCATGGGATTGGTGGCTATCTTATTAGACAATGATATCAGACATTTCTCTCATTGCAAAAAGTACTATTTTAGACAACAGTATTCTAGGCTATGTTCAATCATTTTAAAAAAATTTGTAAATAGTAAATGAAAAAAATGTCAACACTGGCATTCACTGCTCAGTAATAGTGAGTGCTATTTTTTTTTTCTTTTTGGTATGTGTTTTCAAAGCTGATAAGGCTATAGATGTTTATAAATATGATTAGTCATGCTTAGATCTGGAAATTTTTAAAAAATTTCCACAATTTATATTTTCTCTGCCCATGCTTTCTATCATTATGCTTTCATGTAGTCAATCTTTTGTTAACTGTCTACAGTGAATAGTTAAAATTCTGTGGCCACTTACCCACCTCCGGAGTCCAATGTAATCATGGAAGAAGCTGAGCTCTGTAAATATTATGGGAATCCAGAATCTGAGTTCACAAGGCCCACTGAATCCTCTATTTTGGCTTCTTTTCATATGGTCTTTTATAATTACATATTTTAAAATGTGACTTTTTTATATAAGTATAAAAAATGCTTCTTTTCCACCCTGGATTAGGCATTTTAAATTGCAGATTTAGTTATGATTAGCATAGTCAAAAAAGACCCAAGACTGTAAGTTTATTTGGCAAAGCTTTTTTCCTGGTTATAGCTATGAACAGATACATGAGTCTTCTTTGTCCACAATTGCATCTCTTTTATTTTTCTTTCTCATAGCAAGGAAATGATAGAGTTGTAGTATTAAAGCCAATTCATTATCAAATTCTCTATTCATAAAATCACATTCAAAAAGCCTTTGGAATTAATTTGAAGAAGAGTTCATTTTATAGTTGATGCATTTTCTCTTTTCTTCCTCCCCAATTTTAAACACAATGAGCTCAGCTCAACTAAATATATGAAGTAATTTTAATTTATTGAAATACTTTATGTTTTGCTTTGGCCCAAACAAATCACAAACCATTTGTCAAGGGACAAGAAAGCAAGGAAATTAAAATTAGCTAGCTCTGTAAACAAGAAGTAATTAAAAAAACCTCTTTGAATTATTTATACTGTTTTTTAATGTTGAAATTATCCTTCATCTTTTCACATTCCCTTGTAGGGTTTTTCATAAAGCAATGCTGAAGAAAGTGTTAATGCATTAAAAATTCTCTACTTTTAGTGGAAAACAATGTATTGTCTTGTCAGATTTATTTCTCATTTGGAGTTAGAGGTGACCTCAATGAATACTGATATGGTTGCTGATTTTGCCAAAGTCATTTGTTAAAACTACTTTCCTTTCAGGACTTGGGCTTTCTCTTACACAAAAATCCCAAGTGAAATTAGGGAAAGAGTGAAGGTGTTATTTATTTTTTTCATTTTCTAAATTTCTCTCTTTCTTGTACAAATAGGAGTTTGGTATGCATGTGTGGATGTTGATTTCCCAGGACACTTGCAGTGCTATGTGTGCTAAAGAATAGAAAGTGGAGTTTTTGAAACCAGAGATCATTGTTTTGCTTTTTAGTGGCTGCTCAACTTTGGATAAATTATTTCATTTCCCTAAACTTCATTTTTCCTCATGTCTAAAATAGGGATGGTATGATTTATTTTGTAGATCTGGGGGATTGTACATAATAAACATAATGACTGAGAAGGGCATCTGGCCAACAGAATAGGATCAGTGAGAGAGTATTGCTGTTTTTGAAAGAGGTTAGCTTTATACAGCGGCATTGAGACTACAGTTGTGCAAAAGATCAATTTTTCCCAAAGGTTTATTTTTAAAAAAATTGAAATGATTTCAGTTCAGTGCCAGGAAAAATGGTTGAGGCACACAGAAACATCATAATTCCTTATCCTAAAGATTTGAAGCTAATGCTTTAAACTGGGAAGAATAGCTGTCTGCACAGCTATTGTTGAAGACACCAATTTTTTACTTTAACCAAAATCCTCTGCAGTGGTTAGAATAATCATCCTTGTGCAAATATATTGAATGATTCTGGGTCCTGGCTGCCAAGTAAAATTGGAGCACATTCATACAATTTGATGACCACTGAGGATTGAATCAGAATTGTAGAAGTGTTACTTAAATTATTAAGTTTGATGATCAAAGTGTAAACAGGATACTAATTAACGCATTTATTGGTAATTTCAACTTTTAACTATGGGCTTTTATCTATGTTATAGCTCTTTGAATAATGCATTTTGGGCACAAGTCAACAATTATGAAATAACTATATGTACACATTGAAATAGAACACTTTAGTAAGTGCTTGGTGGAAAGTTTCTCACTGTTGGAGTAATAGGCAATAGACCAAGCAATGGGAGAAAGCTAGAATGAAGCATTGGTAATGGATTACAGTTAGAGACATTAAACTATACTCATTATTTGCTTGACATAGATGCATATGGACACATATTTGTAGATATGTGCATATGCATAATTTAGTATGAGCACATATATTTCCTTGCTGTGTCAGCTAAGAAGTCCTTCAAGCAATGACACTCCAGTAGTAATGAGCACACTCAGTAGTAATGAGCACACTCAGCATTTAGATGCTAGTTTCTTATATCATTTTCCAATCAAAAGAACCAGATTTCTTGGAGAAGTGGCTGGTTCTGGGGCAAGAAAAGGAACAAAAAAGGTGAGCCTAAGTAGCTCATAGTACCAGAAAGGAAGAAATTCTCAAAAAGCAAAACAAAGCTAAACAAACCCTTATGGTTTGGGTCTGGAATGTTCCCTAAAGGCTCATGAGTTGAAGGCTTGGTTGCCAATGTAGCGATGTTCAGAGGTGGGGTTTTTGGGAAGTGATTGGATAATGCGGGCAACTAACCTTATCATTGGATTAATGCACTGGGTTGATGAATTCATAATTTGATGGCATTTTTGAGAGGCAGTAGAACTTTAGAAAGTGGGGTCTATTTGAAGTAAGTCAGTAGGTAGAGGTGTGTCCTTAAATAGTATTTCACATTCCTGGCCCATTATCCTCCCCCCATTTCCCCGCCTCTTTCCTGGCCACCAAGCACCTAGGTGAGTAGCTTTATTTCACCCTTCACTACCTACCATGATGTTCTAACTCAGCACAATAGTGATAGGGCCTAATGACTATGGACTAAATCTCTGAAACTGTGAGCCAAAATATATCTTTCCTCCTTAAATTGTTTTTGTCGGGTGTTTTATCACAGTGACAGAAAGCTAACTAACATATAAAAAAAAAAGACTGATGGAAAAGCACTACACTTTTGACATGGTTATGTCAAAAGGTCAAAGGAGTCCACTGAAAGAGTTTGCAATGGCCAAAGCTGGAACAACTGAACAATAAAGTAATATTGGATTATAATTCAAAGTGAAAAATAAGTATAAAAGAGTCCTAACTAATATAAGCAAACGGTTGAATCACAGATCAATGGGGGAGAATTAATAAATATCCTGTAAGGAAAAATTCTGAATGATTTATGTAGAAAACTCTATCCCTAAGGATGTGGAGTAACTCCTCACCCTATAAATATGGGTTTTGTAGAGGTGACTTTCTTCCCAAGAGTAAAGTCAGGAAAGGGAGTGGAGGAGGAAGAGTAGCTTTATAGTGGAGAAACATGACAAACTCAAACATAGGTGATCAAGGTCAAGACCAACAGTCACAAATCATGTTTATAGTACACACACTTGATACAAAGTGATATAAGTGCCCCTTTAACTCTGTGGTCTTCCTCCCTCAAATCCCTATCCTGTCTAATCATAATGAAAACATCAGATGAATCTAGGAGACTCACAAAATATTCACCAATATTCCTCAACATTGTCAAGGTCATTAGAAAAGAAAACTCTGAGAAATTGTCCTAGTTTATAAATGAGCCTAGGGGACATGTGACTAAATGCAAAGCGGTATTCTGGAATAGAGAAGAAATGTTAGGTAAAGACTGGAAATCTGCACAAAATGTGGGCTTTAGTTAAAGATAATGTATGGACTTGGTAATAATGTGTCAGAGTCTGGTCACTCACTACCGCCCACTCCTATCACATCACCAGTGGCCAGATGGTAGGTGTAGCTTGCATACGGAAATTGTTAACTTGGAACTTATCAAGTTGCAAGGCACTTAAATATTTTTTCTTAAAGTCTATATTTGGGATTTTCTTCAGAATTTTTCAAGTTTTAAAAAGACTAATCTTTGTTCTCTTTGGTTATAAATAATTTAAAATAAATTATAATTATCTTCTTGGTTGACAATGTTTCCATGAATTTTTAATTTTTTTTTTGCAAAATAGATGAAAACAAATCTCCACAAAAACCTGTGAACATTTTAGAAACTTTGTACCCCACATTTTCTTTACAGATGCATATTTTTTACAAGTTACTTGCTATGTAAATGTTCTACTTCATTTTTTTTCTAGGTGATAGATTTTTTCTTTTGTTTTTCTCTGTTCTGGCATTGCTTTAAGTATTTATTTATTTTAGTCAGACAGTCTAAATTTGGCTTAAAGCATAAGAAGAAATGCAACTGTGCTGTTGAAGAAAATAATCTGAATTTAATTAATGCAAGAAAATTTATCAGACACATGAGACATGTGAAACACTGTGTTAGACAGTGAAACAGTGGCACAGTGAACAAAACAGTGTTTCTCCTCATGGAGCTTCCATTCTAAAGAGGGATGCGACTTTGAAAAACTGATTGTAATTCAGTCCACTGTAGTGGGTAAGAAATACTCTGTGTCAAGGAAGCCAGAGTGAGAAAGAAGTGGAGGATGGGGTGGAATTTGAAGCAGGCTACAGAAGCCATCCTCAAGGAAATGAGTAATTATGTTTAATCATGGTAGACATTAAGCAGGTCAGTGGTTCTCACCAGGGCTATTGGGAGGCCTGTTTGTGGGAGTGTTTGAGTTTGTTAGAATAATGGGAGTTGCTGCTAGCACATGGTATGTGGATCCAAGGATGACAGATGGACAGTAATGTGTGGGATGGTTCCACACAATTAGCTACTATTCTGTACAACTTTCAAAAGTCCCACCAGACATTTTTATATAGGTTGCATAGCTGGTCTGCAAGAAAACCATACTGTTCATATTTCCTACTTTGACAACCAGTAATTTGTCTCAGCCTGATAATTAAGATCATTTTGCTCTTTCATCGTATATAAATAAGAACATTCCATTATGACTTACCCTGGTGTAAGTTTTGAGCATACACCCTTATCCTTGCTCTTCCATTTTCCTGTATTCCTCTTATAAGTGACCTCTTAAATTCAAATTTACTTATTAATAACAAGAGTAAATATCAGATTAGATCATGATGGCTTCTAGCATAGCCCTGCTCAAGCCTTTTGTCTACAAAATATGTAATAATTTATTAAAAATTAGTTTCCTGTTGTTTCTCCTTTATATTAAACCCAAAACATAGTTATAATATTAAATTTTAAAAATTCATAGGTGTCAGAGATAGTATATAGCCATATGATGTTTGTTGCAGGAGAGCAATGGGGAAATTAGAAAATACTTGTTATAAAAAAAGGAAGATTTTATCTGATTGCATTTGAGATTGTCACCATAGTCATGAGTGCTCTAGTGCCTCACATGCAGGAGCCATGGATGCTAAGTTTCTTGCTGTGTATGGGATACTTCTACATATTGAAGAATAATCCAATGCCCCACATAGATTTTGCAAATTCCAAGTGCTTTCTTATAGGCTCTATGGTTTCTCTGAAAGAATATCAAACTTCCTTATTCTCACTTCTATTAATCTATAAATTGTTTGGAATATTATTACTATTTTAACGAAGGCTATTTTGCCCTTTCTTTTATCATATAGAAACGTGGCTAGTCTATTATGACTTATTCTGTTACTAAATTTTATTCTCATTCCTACTCATTACTCTGTTTTTAATTTTCCTATTCTTCAATATACAGAATAGCTTTTCATTTTCTTCTTTTAAGTTTAGACTTTCTGATTAAAGTAAGCAGGTTTAATATCTGAGAGTACTTTGTTATGTCTTCTAGTAGACTGCACCAACATTCACATATATTGAAATATGCATTATTTAAAGTTAATTTTCTTCATTTGTACTTTGTATTAACATACTTTAACTTAACATGTGGAATGAAAACCAAACTATATATTTTGTTTTTAAAATATCTAAAGATCTTGGTTACATGGGCTAAAGGCCTCCAGGAATTGCAATGAAGAATGTTTGTGGATATGATTTCAAGTGACAGAAACAAGTTCATTGCTTCTCCTGAATTCAAGAACTTTAGTTGTAAAAAGCTATGCTTTACAATTTAGTAAGTTATAAAAGTTATGTACCTGGATTCAGAGCTTTCCCTTGTCCATTTTAGTTTATCTGAACCCCAATTTTTCACTCTGTCTGATACTTGAAGTTCATATCTTCTTATCACTTATAATTCAATTTAATTTTTTAAAAATTTAAATATTTAAAATTTTTTATTATTTATTTATTTTTTTAAAGAGAGAGAGAGAGAGAGCGAGAGAGAGAGAGAGAGAGAGAGAGAATTTTTTTTGATATTTATTTTTTAGTTTTCGGGGGACACAACATCTTTGTTTGTATGTGGTGCTGAGGATGGAACCGGGGTGGCACGCATGCCAGGCATGCGCACTAACGCTTGAGCCACATCCCCAGCCCAATTTAAAATTTTTTTAAAATTTCCAGATTCAACAGGAAATTCTGCAATATCAGGCCACCCTCCTAAGAGGAAACCAATAGTTTTCCTAATTTCAAGTTCCCCTTTTCTTTTAATTTTTGAACACAATTACTTTATGCAGGAAAATTATTATATAAAATATAAATTATTTTTTAAAGTAAGATTTTTCTAAATGATTTTAAAAGTATTTCATGCTCAGTGCAGAAAATCCAGAAAGTTGGGAAATAACAATAAAAAATCATACTTTCTTCTAATTATTTTTGCAAGTTTTTTTCAAGTTTATATATATAATGAATATTTAGATGAACATAGTCATAGATTGATTTGTTTATTTCTGTATTCTTGGTGGTATAGGCATCATTCTAGGTGCTGGGATGATGGCTGGGGTGAGACAATCAAGATCACCATGGGGGCCTAGCCTTAAGTTAAGGAATGATTAACAAGTCATCAAACAAATATGGTAATTAACATTATGAAAAACTTAAAGCACAGAATGAGGTATTATCATAGATGAGTATGGGCAGTAGGTAGCTAACAGAGCAAGAATAGACTAAAGGAAAGAAAATAGGCCTTGTTGTGGGCCAATTTGATCCAAGACCTGGACAAGAGATATCTAGTACAAAAGTCTTGATGTGGGATCAAGCTGGTTGGGTATGTTTGATGACCAGAATAAAGGACTGTTTGACTGGAGCATAGTGCATAAAATGAGATTGTGCAGGGTCTTAAAGGCCTGGAAGGAAAGAAATCCAATTTTATTTTTAATTGTGATTGTAAGCTTTTGAAAAGTGATTGTCTGATTCCTGTTTGAAGATGTTCATTTTGGTTGTTCTATATGGATAGATTATAGGACACCAGGAAAAGTGTCTTAGTAAGAACAAGCTAACGAGTGTAACAAGCAGCCCCCAGTCATGGTGCTTTAATACAACAATGCAGCCCACTTCAGAGGCCAGTGCTGTGTGTTGGTTGGGAAAGGTTTCACTCCATGCTGCCTTTCAGGGACGCAAGTTCCTTTCATCATGGATGTCATCATTTTCATTCAACACATGGTCTTCAAGTTAGTACAGAAGGGGAAAGAGATTGAAGAGAGGATCAGCAGAGTCCAATTGTAACAACAAATGGTAACAACTTACCTACCATTGGCCATAATTTGGCCAGTGCCTCTTGCATAAAATTTCTGCAATAAAACTAGAAAATGGAGTCTTCCTTCTCTCTGCCACATAGAAAACAATATATGTTCCAGAAGCCCATGCAAGAGGCTAAAGTAAATTGGGATATTTGTTCAATGAATTTATTGAGTATTTTTTTTTGAACTAAACAGTGTTTTAGGTGCTAGTGATAAAGAATAAGGCAAAATTTCTGCCCTGTGGGAGCTTATTCTTTATTAATAGCAATGAAAAAGAACAATAAACCAAGAAAATTAGATCCACACATACATATGATTTTAATGTGGTAACTAGGTATTGTGAAGTAGCAGAGAAGCAAAACAAAGAAAGATAGAATGACAGTGGATAAGGTAAAATGTCTTGTGTATGTCTATGTAATGTATGTAATACAAGTTTATCTATATCTATGCCTATATCCATACACATCTTTACAAATATCTAGCTCCATGAAGATTAGTCTCCTCATTACAGACTATGCTAGTGTATATTTATCAATTAATACATGTTCATTTCTACAAAACAATCAAACAAACAAACAAAACAAAACAAACTCCAGAAGCCTGTTTCCATTTAAATAGTAGCTGTTTTAAAAATATCCTCTTGTGGGGGCTGGGACTGTGGCTCAGCAGTAGAGTGCTCGCCTAACACATGTGAGGCGCTGGGTTCAATTTTCAGCACCACATAAAAATAAATAAATAAAATAAAGATATAAAAATACAAAGAAGAAAACATTAAGAAAAATCTTTAAAAAAATATCCTCTTGTGGAAAAGACAACACTTTAATTAGTTTTGCTCTTTCTCTACCTTCTGCCAGTTTTTAAGAATTCTTTTGTCCAGGAGCTGAGCCTCTTGGCTACTCAGATCATTCTCCAGGGAAATGTCTCTAGCTTTTCTCTTGAGATCCATCTTCAACTCTCATTGAAGAGGGCTCCTCAAACACTCTGCTTCCACTCCAGCTCTATTTCTTAAAGCACAAGGACAGTGTCCTCTCTCTCTCTCGCTTTCTCTCTCTCTCTCTCTGTATTCAGAGAACTGGTAATGCATCTACTATTATGAGAAAATCATTTTATATAGACCAATACTTAAGACTTTCATTGACATCAATGGTTTTGATGAATATTCATGTAGGGATAAGGTTTTATACATATTCTTCCCTAATTTCAGATTTCCCTTCATTTGGCTTTTTAAGATATGTGGCTTTATTTCTAAATATCTTTTTGGCAGCTTTGAGATTCTCAATTTTAATATGTACTAATGATAATTTAAAAAAGATGCTTTGGAAGAGAAAAAGGAAGTAATTGTCTGGCAGAGCAAATGTGAGGTTTTTGTAAACTTTAAAGAGATAAAAATGCTGAAAGGAGAGAAGAGAATCCAAACCTCAAAGCTGTGATCCTGGAGCTGTCAGAAAAGAGGGCTTCACTGAGAACAAATGACAGGTTGAGCTGATGCTTTTAAATCATCAAATCTAAAAAGCACTGGGCTTTGGATAGAGAAGTGGAAGCTGGAAGAAGGGTATAGTCTATTTAATGAAACTGAACTGATGGAAAACATAATTAAAATGTAACAAAGGAAATCCTGGTAGTTTCTGGATATACAAAAATGACAAATGGAAGTTTAGTATGTAGTCCCCATTGTTCCTATTTTAAGATGTATACAAACTTATTTAGTTGGATGGGGGTATTGTTTTATTTCAGAGAATGGAAAAAGGCATAGGAAGGTTTTTCTCATTTTATTTGTGATCTTATTCCACCTTTATATCTCCTAAACACCTTGTATTTATTAATTTTCAACTGTAAAAATTCCCAGGACCCTGAGTCTCATGTTTGTGAATAAGTGGTTATCTATATAGTATACAAAAATAGTTAGAAAATCACAAGTGGATCATATTCTAAAAATTCAGCTAGAAGCCAGATAGATATGTGGAATTAGGTAGTATTACTAGCTACATGTAAGATGAAAAGTCAAGAAAGCCCCTGGTCAGCCTTAAACTGTTCATACAACATCCACTTAATTGACAGTATTAGTTTGTTGCTGTTTCGTTTTTAGTTTGGTAGCAGAAGGAAGAGGAAGAGACACGATCTTTTCCTGATTCTCCTTCCGGTCCCTAGGAAAATTTTGAAAGAAAAATTCTTTCAAATATCCTGCCACTTACCTTCTGCACCCCTCTCTCAGTGCTTAACGATAGCTCTCCCTAGGCACCCTGATCTTGATACACCTAAGGCCCACATGCTCCTGCCAGAATTTTTCTATTGAGGTACCTACCTGCACCACAGATCCAGAACTACCCTCCCCATTTCCTATCCTCCTTGTTTACAAACTTACAGGTCAGTGTGGTTACAAGTTAACATCCAGAGATAAAGGTTCAAGTTTTTCAGAAAGGTTTGAGTTTTGTAAAAAGAAGTGTTTGATACCTCAAATGTGAATCTTTTGAATGGAAGTTTAAGTCAATAAATAATAAAGTATACATAAAACATGGTGTACAGTTCCAGGCAATTCCTAAACATAAATTCTCATTCTATTCCTGATAGAACAAGATGAAAATTAAGAAAAAAAAATTGCAATCTGGGGAAGATATGACAATGCATAGGGGGTGTCAACAGTTCAGACCCTGTGAGGAACACGGAGTCTGAGAGGAACAAATGGCCATGTGTGGGAGAAGATGGGCTTCAGGCTATCTGAATTTGGCAGGGGTTAGGTTTGTTAAGGTAAGACTGGAAATCCTTTGTTTTTATTTTTCTTGAAGAAATAAAACCTTGTTGTCCATAGTCAATTTCATGTTTCTGACAAAATGTTTGTTTTCCTGAGACTTTAGTACATTAGGCTAGAACTTTAGGTGGGGGTTCCAACTGTCCCCGTATTCCTTAACATTTCACTTTTGTCTTGAAATTGGCCACAAGCTTTTAAGCTCCCTCTCCTCATTGGAATCTAGATAAGTTTAAACCCTATTCTCGGGTACTTTTTGCTTGGCTTAGTGGAGGGAGAAGGAATAATTTTTATGAGTTACACGTGACTTGGAAATGTCTTATATAGTTTCTTTGGAAGGTTGTTTTCTTATGCACATTTCAAACTCTGAATATCTTGAGAAGAGCATGACATGAAAACTTAGGCCCAACTTACGCAAAAAAGAAAAGAGAATCAGAGGGAACAGTGGTACTCATATTTTTCCATATTATGCACTATCTAGGAAAGATGTTTCTTTTTTAATAGTTTGGTCATGTTTCTACCTTTTGATTTCTTTAGAGGATATTCCAATGTCTCTGGATAAGTTGCATTTTCTTCTTCACAAGTTTCTTTTAGGGATCTTAAGATGCTTTAAATGTATTATTAATAAGTAGCACAATTCAATATTTATGTGTCCTCCACATTATACTAGCCAGAGTGCATATTCTTTTGTATTTTCAGTTTTATAGGAAATAATTTTAATTTTTCCACTTCACTTATCTCCTCTCAATTGCCCATTACAAGTTTGGCTATTCTATTAAGCTTCATTCAAGTTTCTATTATAAATTTCACTTTTCTTCAAAAACCCTTCCTTCAAAGTCCATCATATCTAACGTTATTGCTCTTTCTACAGACACTCATCAATATTTGAAAGCTGCAATATTATGAATTTCGGCCATCTCAGCTTT